>NC_051245.2:23799666-24415120 GCF_015237465.2 Chelonia mydas | reverse complement strand
GATCCAGGTTTGTTGTAGAAAGAGGACTTTTATACAAGGAAACTCTTTCTGGTGGACACCAGGAAGACTGGCATCCTCAGAGACAGTTGGTAGTTCCAACTAAATACCGGGCCAAGCTCTTGAGCTTAGCCCATGATCACCCTAGTGGCCATGCTGGGGTGAACAGGACCAAAGACCGTTTGGGGGGGTCATTCCACTGGGAGGGAATGGGCAAGGATGTTTCTACCTATGTCCAGTCTTGTGAGGTGTGCCAAAGAGTGGGAAAGCCCCAAGACCAGGTCAAAGCCCCTCTCCAGCCACTCCCCATCATTGAAGTTCCATTTCAGCGAGTAGCTGTGGATATTCTGGGTCCTTTTCCGAAAAAGACACCCAGAGGAAAGCAGTACATACTGACTTTCATGGATTTTGCCACCCGATGGCCGGAAGCAGTAGTTCTAAGCAACACCAGGGCTAAAAGTGTGTGCCAGGCACTAGCAGACATTTTTGCCAGGGTAGGTTGGCCCTCCGACATCCTCACAGATGCAGGGACTAATTTCCTGGCAGGAACTATGAAAAACCTTTGGGAAGCTCATGGGGTAAATCACTTGGTTGCCACTCCTTACCACCATCAAACAAATGGCATGGTGGAGAAGTTTAATGGAACTTTGGGGGCCATGATACGTAAATTCGTAAATGAGCACTCCAATGATTGGGACCTAGTGTTGCAGCAGTTGCTCTTTGCCTACAGAGCTGTACCACACCCCAGTTTAGGGTTTTCCCCATTTGAACTTGTATATGGCCGTGAGGTTAAGGGGCCATTGCAGTTGGTGAAGCAGCAATGGGAGGGATTTACACCTTCTCCAGGAACTAACATTCTGGACTTTGTAACCAACCTACAAAACACCCTCCGAACCTCTTTAGCCCTTGCTAAAGAAAACTTACAGGATGCTCAAAAAGAGCAAAAAGCCTGGTATGATAAACATGCCAGAGAGCGTTCCTTCAAAGTAGGGGACCAGGTCATGGTCTTAAAGGCGCTCCAGGCCCATAAAATGGAAGCATCGTGGGAAGGGCCATTCACGGTCCAGGAGCGCCTGGGAGCTGTTAATTATCTCATAGCATTCCCCACCTCCAACCGAAAGCCTAAGGTGTACCATATTAATTCTCTAAAGCCCTTTTATTCCAGAGAATTAAAGGTTTGTCAGTTTACAGCCCAGGGAGGAGACGACGCTGAGTGGCCTGAAGGTGTCTACTACGAAGGGAAATGTGCTGGTGGTGTGGAAGAGGTGAACCTCTCCATGACCCTTGGGCGTATGCAGCGACAGCAGATCCAGGAGCTGTGCACTAGCTACGCGCCAACGTTCTCAGCCACCCCAGGACTGACTGAACGGGCATACCACTCCATTGACACAGGTAATGCTCGCCCAATTAGAGTCCAACCTTACCGGGTGTCTCCTCAAGCTAAAACTGCTATAGAACGGGAGATCCGGGATATGTTACAGATGGGTGTAATCCGCCCCTCTGAAAGTGCATGGGCATCTCCAGTGGTTCTAGTTCCCAAACCAGATGGGGAAATACGTTTTTGCGTGGACTACCGTAAGCTAAATGCTGTAACTCGCCCAGACAACTATCCAATGCCACGCACAGATGAACTATTAGAGAAACTGGGACGGGCCCAGTTCATCTCTACCTTGGACTTAACCAAGGGGTACTGGCAGGTACCGCTAGATGAATCTGCCAAGGAAAGGTCAGCCTTCACCACACATCTCGGGCTGTATGAATTTAATGTACTCCCTTTCGGGCTGCGAAATGCACCCGCCACCTTCCAAAGACTTGTAGATGGTCTCCTAGCAGGATTAGGAGAATATGCAGTCGCCTACCTTGACGATGTGGCCATATTTTCGGATTCCTGGGCAGACCACCTGGAACATCTACAAAAAGTCCTTGAGCGCATAAGGGAGGCAGGACTAACTGTTAAGGCTAAGAAGTGTCAAATAGGCCTAAACAGAGTGACTTACCTTGGACACCAGGTGGGTCAAGGAACTATCAGCCCCCTACAGGCCAAAGTGGATGCTATCCAAAAGTGGCCTGTCCCAAAGTCAAAGAAACAGGTTCAATCCTTCTTAGGCTTGGCCGGTTATTACAGACGATTTGTACCGCACTACAGCCAAATCGCCGCCCCACTGACAGACCTAACCAAAAAGAAACAGCCAAATGCGGTTCAGTGGACCGAAAAGTGTCAGAAGGCCTTTAACAAGCTTAAAGCGACACTCATGTCTGACCCTGTACTAAGGGCCCCAGACTTTGACAAACCGTTCCTAGTAACCACAGATGCGTCCGAGCGTGGTGTGGGAGCAGTTTTAATGCAGAAAGGACCTGATCAAGAATTCCACCCTGTAGTGTTTCTCAGCAAAAAACTGTCTGAGAGGGAAAGCCACTGGTCAGTCACTGAAAAAGAATGTTACGCCATTGTCTACGCTCTGGAAAAGCTACGCCCATATGTTTGGGGACGGCGTTTCCACCTGCAAACCGACCATGCTGCACTGAAGTGGCTTCACACGGTCAAAGAAAATAGCAAAAAACTTCTTCGGTGGAGTTTAGCTCTCCAAGATTTTGATTTTGACATCCAACACATCTCAGGAGCTTCTAACAAAGTGGCTGATGCACTCTCCCGTGAAAGTTTCCCAGAATCAACTGGTTAAAATCGTCCTTGAGATGTAGAAAATATTGTTAGTCTTTATGTACTTGGTAGTATATTTAGAGATGCATGTGTCTTATTAACTCTGTTTTTCCTAGAGCTCCAGGAAGAAATCCCAGCCAGTGTTTCACCCTAGCTGAGATTTGGGGGGCGTGTCATAAATATAAAGGGAAGGGTAAACCCCTGTAAAATCCCTCCTGGCCAGAGGAAATCTCCTCTCACCTGTAAAGGGTTAAGAAGCTAAAGGTAACCTCGCTGGCACCTGACCAAAATGACCAATGAGGAGACAAGATAATTTCAAAAGCTGGGAGGAGGGAGAGAAACAAAGGGTATGTGTGTCTGTCTATATTTTGTCTTTGCCGGGGATAGACCAGGAATGAAGCCTTAGAACTTTTAGTAAGTAATCTAGCTAGGTACGTGTTAGATTATGATTTCTTTAAATGGCTGAGAAAAGAATTGTGCTGAATAGAATAACTATTTCTGTCTGTGTATCTTTTTTGTAACTTAAGGTTTTGCCTAGAGGGGTTCTCTATGTTTTGAATCTAATTACCCTGTAAAGTATTTACCATCCTGATTTTACAGGGGGGATTTTTTTTTATTTCTATTTACTTCTATTTCTATTAAAAGTCTTCTTGTAAGAAAACTGAATGCTTTTTCATTGTTCTCAGATCCAAGGGTTTGGGTCTGTGGTCACCTATGCAAATTGGTGAGGCTTTTTATCCAACATTTCCCTGGAAAGGGGGGGTGCAAGTGTTGGGAGGATTGTTCATTGTTCTTAAGATCCAAGGGTCTGGGTCTGTAGTCACCTAGGCAAACTGGTGAGGCTTTTTACCAAACCTTGTCCAGGAAGTGGGGTGCAAGGTTTTGGGAAGTATTTTGGGGGGAAAGACGTGTCCAAACAGCTCTTCCCCAGTAACCAGTATTTGTTTGGTGGTGGTAGCGGCCAATCCAAGGACAAAGGGTGGAATATTTTGTACCTTGGGGAAGTTTTGACCTAAGCTGGTAAAGATAAGCTTAGGAGGTTTTTTTCATGCAGGTCCCCACATCTGTACCCTAGAGTTCAGAGTGGGGGAGGAACCTTGACAGCAGGTGTGACCGGTTCGGTCACAGAGACCCCCCTTGGGACTGTCACCTGATGTGCTGAAATTACCTCTAAGCCCGTTTTCCCTGCCAGCTTGGGACTTCCAGAACCCTGTCTTGTTGAGCCAGACACACTAGCCTGCTGCAACACAGACCTAGGGTCTGGTCCACACCACCAAAGCTGCAGACTTAACTGAAAAAAGCTCAGCAGGTTACCTATCTCCAGAACCCAGACACCCAGTTCCCGATGGAATCCAAACCCCAAATAAATCCGTTTTACTCTGTATAAAGCTTATACAGGGTAAATTCATAAATTGTCTGCCCTCTATAACACTGATAGAGAGATATGCACAGCTGTTTTCTCCTCCAGGTATTAATCACTTACTCTGGGTTTATTAATAAATAAAAGTGATTTTATTAAGTATAAAAAGTAGGATTTAAGTGGTTTCAAGTAATAACAGACAGAACAAAGTAAGTCACAAAGCAAAATAAAGCAAAAACACGCAAGTCTAAGCCTAATACATTAAGAAACTGATTAGAATGTGGACAAATTAAAGAGAGTCCAGCGAAGGGCAACAAAAATGATTAGGTGGCTGGGGCACATGACTTACGAGGAGAGGCTGAGGGAACTGGGCTTAATTAGTCTGCAGAAGAGAAGAGTGAGGGGGGATTTGATAGCAGCCTTCAACTACAAAGGGAGGCTCCAAAGAGGATGGAGTTAGGCTGTTCTCAGTGGTGGCAGATGACAGAACAAGGAGCAATGGTCTCAAGTTGCAGTGAGGGAGGTCTAGGTTGGATATTAGGAAAAACTATTTCACTAGGAGGGTGATGAAGCACTGGAATGGGTTACCTAGGGAGGTGGTGGAATTTCCGTCCTTAGAAGCTTTTAAGGCCCAGCTTGACAAAGCCCTGGCTGGATGATTTAGTTGGGGTTGGTCCTGCTTTGAGCAGGGGGTTGGACTAGATCAGGGGTGGCCAACTTGAGTCTGAGAAGGAGCCAGAATTTACCAATGTACATTGCCAGAGACCCACAGTAATGTGTCAGCAGCCGCCGCATGAGCTCCCACCCCCATCCCCCAGCGCCTCCCACCCACGGGCAGCCCCACCAATCAGTGCCTCCCCCTCCCTCTCTGCACCTCCCGATCAGCTGTTTCATGGCATGCAGGAGGCTCTTGGGCGGGGGGGAGGAGCGAGGGCATGGCAGGCTCAGGGGAAGGGGCAGGAAGGGGTGGAGTGGGGGCAGAGCCTGTGGCAGAGCCAGGGGTTGAGCAGTGAGCTGAACTAAAAGAAGGCTTAGAGGAGATATTATTGCTATCTATAAATATATCAGAGGGATAAATACCACAGGGGGAGAAGAATGATTTAAGCTCAGAACCAATGTGGACACAAGAACAAATGGATATAAACTGGCCATCAGGAAGTTTAGACTTGAAATTAGATGAAGGGTTCTAACCATCAGTGGAGTGAAGTTCTGGAACAGGCTTCCAAGGGAAGCAGTGGGGGCAAATGACATATCTGGCTTCAAGACAAAGCTTGATACGTTTATGGAGGAGATGATATGATGGGATAGCCTAATTTTAGCAATTAATTGATCTTCGACTACTAGCGGTAGATATGCTCAGTGGCCTGTGATGGGATGTTAGATGGGGTGGAATCTGAGTTACTACAGGGAATTCTTTCCTGGGTGTCTAGCTAGTGAGTCTTGCCCCCTTGCTCAGGGTTTAGCTGATTGCCATGTTTGGGGTAGGGAAGGAATTCTCCTCAAGGGCAGGTTGGCAGAGGCCCGGGGTTTTTTTTTGCCTTCCTCTTCAGCGTGGGGCACGGGTCACTTGCTGGAGGATTCTCTGCACCTCGAAGTCTTTAAACCACGATTTGAGGACTTCAGTAGTTCAGACATAGGTTAGAGGTTTGTTTCGGAGTGGGTGGGTGAGATTCCGTGACCTGCGTTGTGCAGGAGGTCAGACTAGATGATCATAATGGTCCCTTCTGACCTTAAAGTCTATGATTCTATGATTTGGAAGCAACCAGAGGCTTAACGAGCCAGGGGTTTAAGCCATCACTGCTAAAAGCCTGAACCAAGAACCTTGCAATTATTGTATGTATTTGATTCCTTTAACCAATTTTAACTCTCACCTTTCTTTCTTTTTATAAATAAACCTTTAGATATTAAATACTAAAGGATTGGCAACAGCATGATTATTGGGTCAGATCTAAGTTATATATTGACCTGTGTATGTGGCTGGTCCTTTGGGATCAGAAGAACTCTGCTTGATGAAATTGGTTTTAAATAACCACTCATAATTAAGTCTAGTGTTTTGGTGGTGATACAAGGACTGGAATACCTAAGGAAACTGCTTTTCTGATTTCTTGTTAGCCAGGGAGGTGAATCAGAAGTTTACTTTTGTTGTGGTTTGGTATATCTTATGGGAGAATAACCACCAGTTTGGGGTGTGTCTGCCCCATTTCACAGCAGTTTGTCCTGAATTTGGTATTCTCAGTTGTGACCCACGGAGGCACAGTGACACTTGCATGTTTAGTAGCAACCACTGTAACAGCAGGATGGGCAAAGGAAGAGGAATGTCAGAGGGAAAAACTTTAAATAGGCCAAAAAGCCTGTTTGTTTCATTTATCTACTTTTTCCCTTTTAAAAATGTTTTGTTGCCATTAGAAAAGAGAGATGCTCTTTGCACTCTGTTTTAAATGCTTCAATTTAATAAGCCCATATTTAGCAGGAGATGTGGTTTGGGGTTTGTGTGAAAAAAGTGTGGTTATGTTAACAGAAGTATTCCTACAACTTGAAAACATTTGCTGTATAGTGAAAAGAGGGTGCAGAAATGGCAGGAACAGCCATGAAATTAGAACTTTATCTAAGGTGTCCTTTTAATATTTATCCTTAGCTAATGCTATTCTACAGCTTTATGAATCCAGTAACAGAAGAGTAAAGTATGATAGAAACAAAATTAAATAGTGTCATATTCATATCAATTATGGGGCAACGATCAAATGGTGGTTTGCATTTCAGTAATAGTTTGCATGCTCTGACCTAGACAGACAAGTTCAATTCTACCAGTGTCATAGGAAACAGGCAATAGTGGTCATTGGAGCTGGTTAAATTTTTTTCAATGGAATATTTTCATTGGAAAATGTAGTTTCATAAAATAAATCAAAACATTTCATAAAACAATGTCAATTTTGACAAAATTTGTTGACTTTCATGTTTTCTTTTAATAATGTTTCCACTCAATTTTAATTTCACATTATATTAAAATACTGACTTTGATACTATATTTATTATAATGTAAACTGTTCATGCAGTCCCCAAACCACATCTCCTGCCAAAGTAATGTACTTATTTCATTGAAATATTTAAAATTATATTCTTATGTTTCAACATTATTGTGACAGGGTGAACCAACCCCGCACTGGGACAACGGGAACGGACCAATCACTGTGGGCCCAGAAGGCCACGCCCCCCTTTCCCCTGCTGCACATGTTCCAGGTGGAAGAGCCAGATAAAAGGAGGCAGCCCCGCTCAGTGAGGGCTGGCTACGGAGGTGGAAGGACGTGTACTGCAGGCTCCTCCAGAGGTGCTGGTGGCGCTCTAGGTGGCAGAGCCCATGGACCTGGACTATGCTGTGGATGACTCATGGACTGTAGAGACTGATGGGGATGCCAAGCTGCCGCCAGCTGAGGAGATGCCTGGGACACAATTTATGGTAGGCAGTGACCCGGGATGTAGTAGAAGCTGATGCCTAAACCCTTAATGGGGAAATCCCTGACTTCATAGGGCTCTGGGTTGGAACCCAGTGGAGCAGGTGGGGCTGGATTCCCCTACCACAGGCCATTAGGCTTGGCTGTTGTTTGCACTCAGCCCCAGTCCAGAGACTCAGGGGCTACAGATTGTTTGATTGCCCTGTCCCACTCGGTGGCTACAGACTGATTGTTTTTCTGCCCTGCCCAGAGGGCCAGAACCCCAAATACTACTGCCTGCCCCCTTGAAGAGGCTTAGGGGCCATATATTATTTGTTTGCCCAGCCCTGCCCAGGGGCTATAGGCTGATCATTGCCGTGCCCTGCCCAGAGGGCCAGAATGCCAATCATTGTTGTCAGCCATATCCCAGAGGCTCAGGGGCTACAGACTATTTGCTTGGCCCCACCAGAGGTCCGGAACCCACTGTGCTGCAATTACCTGCTCTAACAGGCAATCCTGACAACGGGGTGTACCAACCCTGCACTGGGCCAACAGGGGCTGCCCAGCTGGACAAACAGCCCCCCCCCCAGCCTTGTCATAATTATCAAAGTGAAATGCTTCACATTATCAAAATGAAACATTTAGATGGCTTCAAATTGATTTTTTTTTAATTTCCAGTTTGTTGCAAATTTCAGAATTTCAGCCTTTTGTTATGATTCTAAATGAAAACAAATGTTGAAATATCAGAATTTACCACAGAAAGAAAAATGTTTTCTAGCCAGCTCGACTGACTCTTTTTTTTTTTTTTTTTAAAGAAACATTTTGATCAGTTTTCGGCATACACATTTCAGTATGGGTTTATCCCCGTCTTTGAGTGCTAAACTAATTGTATCCATTAACAGTGCCAAGATTTACTGTGCAGTAAAAATAGTTATACACATCCCATGCTCTGCACATTTACTTAATAAACTTGTTTTACGTATGATAACAAAGCTATTGAAAACATAATAGAAATATCAAAGTTCTGCAGATATTTTTCTTATTAAAATTATGAATTAAATCCCCTTGCAAAAATGATGGGTTAAGCAATAGATTTCAACTTAAAAATCAAATTTCATGTCCCATCTGCATGAGAGACCTTGGTTACAGACTTTTATTGACTAAGTCCGAGATTAGAAGAAATATGATGTCCTTGTTTCACCCAGCTGCAATCTGTCTGCCACGAGTTAACATCCTGCAGTGACTGGAAATGGAAACTAAGAGGTGACGATAATGAAAATATGAGTCTTGTGCTACCTGTTATCCAGCACCAGAAAAAAATGTGAAGTGACTTTTAAAATCAAATGAAACATTACTGCAGATGTACTGGTATAAAAGTGAGTTTCTAAGCTATCCTCAATTTCCAATAATTGTAGAATTTTTTAAAAGGAGTAAGATGTATATCAGAATATAAATTTATGCTCCTCTAAGATTGAGGGGCAAGATTAATACTCTGCTTGAACCACAGGTAAGCATGTATTCTTTTCACACAAATTATTAAAAATCATGTTATTTTTGTTCTCTTCTACAGATCTAATGCCTGTAATGCATGTCTCATATTTTTTTTATTTCTTCTTGGAACCACAGTGAGTAGAAAATGAACAAGGAAATGGGAACAGCTGCATTATTTAACCCCTCCCTCCAGCAACGGCAGCATAAATCATTGCTGTACTAGTTATACAAATACTGATCGCCAGATAATGCTGTTTGTTATTCAAGTGTATGTTAATTGTTAGTACAAACATGTAGGCCAATCATAGGAGGTGATACATATTTGGTTACAAACTTGAATTAAATCAAAGTATGGGTTAGATGTGCCCCTTGAATCTGCTACTTTATCACCAAAAAGACTTCAAGAAGCTTGATAAGTCTTTAAACAAATATTTTTAACCCACCAAAACATCTGTGAAGGGGTTGGCACCAGCTTTTGAATCCTATTTTGCACCTCATCCAAACCTCCCAAAGTTCCTTGTTGGCCTAGTAAACCCCTATATCAAGCCACCTTATCAGGCCCCTACTCTTTATTATTTTCCTTTTTACAACATCCCATTTGGCTTGCGAGAGTTTGCCCAGGAAGGTGGAAATTAACTGTAACCTCATCAACCAACCGGGCAGGCTTCAGCTGCAGTCAGTTCTATTTAAACAAGTTTTAAAAGCTGATCAAGCAAACAGGCTAAATGAAGTTAGTTACCATTGACGGGAGTTACAATCAAATGCTTTTCAGGCAGCGATTTGCATTCATGTGCCTAGTGAGGCTAGGCATTGGCCTGTGAAGTCTCATTAGATAACTCAGAACTGTGTCCCTGGATTTAGGGAGATACAGGGTAGTTCCTGGTGGAACAGTGCTAGACTCTCATGAAAATGTACATGTAGCTTCTTCTTTTTGGAGTTGGGGCAGAGAGAGGGCAGGCCTGAAAAGATGTAGTGCCTGACCCTCTTGTTGCTCTTAACCAGAGTTGGGTGGGATGCAAAGTTCTTTTATAAATTAATTCAGAAGTCTGGCTGTCAGGAGATTCGAGACTGGTGTTGCTAGTAAGTATGGATGTACCTGAAACCCTGGAATCCTGGGTCCAGAAGGCTGGTGACAGTGAGATGCAGTACAGAGAAGACTGTTACAGTTCTCCCAATATCACCTCTGAAGGGGATCTGTTTCCAAGAAATTCTGGGCCTGAGATGGTGATCAAGGAAGCAGCCCTCCACATTCATCTTCTTCTGCTGTAGATGGTGCGATTGGCCCTCAAAACCTTTAGGTCACAAGGGACAAACCAGATAGTGCTGATTGGTGCAGACAACACAGCAAAGGTGTCGTAAATTAACATGCAGGAGACTAGCACAAGAAACCATGATCCTGATGGGCTGGGCAGAATCCCATCTGATAACCCTCAAAATGATATGCCTGGCTAGCATGCACAACCTTGAAACAGGCTAGGTGAGTGTGAAGGGGTCAACTCACCGCTAGTAATTCGTTGTGGCTGGCCATGGCATGGCAGTTCGCTCTCTACTGAGGATTTCAATAGCTCAGACATAGGTGAGAGGTTTATTGCAGGAGTACATGGGTGAGATTCTGTGGCCTGCATTGTGCAGGAGGTCAGACTAGATAATGGTCCCTTCTGACCTTAATATCTATGAATCTATCGAAGTCCTCAAATCATGGTTTAAAGACTTCAAGGTGCAGAGAATCCTCCGGCAAGTGACCCGTGCCCCGTGCTACAGAGGAAGGCGAAAACCCCCCAGGGCCCCTTCCAATCTGCCCTGGAGGAAAATTCCTTCCTGACCCCAAATATGGCGATCAGCAGAACCCTGAGCATGTGGGCAAGACTCACCAGCCAGATACCCAGTGTTAAGATATAGATATTCAGGCCTGTCTGCAAAGGCCTATACTTTAAGAATTTAGGTGTATTCTTATCACTTTGCTAGTTATAGAGGTATAAAAGAAACATCAGCAGACAGTGATTTTGATTCTAAGGGCCTTCTCTTACTGTGACAGTCTGAGGCCCTGTTCTTAGGCTAAGGCCTTTGGCTAAGCAGCAGAGGCAGCCATAAGCTGGGAAGCAAACAGTCACATCCTCACATTGCCTTATTTCAGTGTGACTAGTTTGAAATCTGGGGCTCTGAGAAAGGTGATCCGATCTATCACCTCCAGAGAAAGAGAAGAGCCTAGAGGATGTAAAAGGAAGTTTAGTTTGATAGTTTTCTGTTCAGTAAGAAGTCACTTATCAATAGATACAGCTGGGAAACCCTTATGTCTTTATAGATGTAGTTGTGAAATCCTCACTTCTGTATTGTTTTGTCATTATAGTTCCCACTTTGCTATTGTTTGTTTGCATGGTCTCTGTCTGGTTCTGGGATTGTTTCTGTCTGCTGTATAATTAATTTTGCTGGGTGTAAACTAATTAAGGTGGTGGGATATAATTGGTTAAATAATCATGTTATAATATGTTAGGATTGGTTAGTTAAATTTCAGGAAAATGATTGGTTAAGGTATAGCTAAGCAGAACTCAAGTTTTACTACATAGTCTGCAGTCAATCAGGAAGTGCGGGGGGAATTGAAATCATGTTTTGCTAAGGGGGAGAATGGGAACAGGGACACAGGAAAGGCTCTGTGGTGTCAGAGCTGGGAAGGGGGACACTAAGGAAGGAAACTGGAATCATGCGTGCTGGAAGTTCACCCCAATAAACATCGAATTGTTTGCACCTTTGGACTTCAGGTATTGTTGCTCTCTGTTCATGCAAGAAGGACCAGGGAAGTAAGTGGGTGAAGGAATAAGTCCCTAACACCCAGGAAAGAATTCTCTGTAGTAACTCAGATCCCACCCCATCTAACATCCCATTACAGGCCATTGGGCCTGTTTACCATGAATAGTTAAAGATCAATTAATTGCCAAATTCATTAACCTATTAAGGTTCACCATGGATACCCTTGATCTTCTCCACATAGATTGATCAGACTAGGGTTGCAACCTAGTGAACCTTAAGAAAGTCCATCAGACTCCTGTCTCTTTGACCCTATGGCTACTTTAATTTTGCAGTCAATAGCATCAGACAGGATTATGAAAATTCCAGTGTGTTGGTACTACCCACACCTCCAAAAAAACCCTGTTTGTTTTTTTTTCTTCCAGGTTTTTTTATTTTTTGAACTTCTGTGTCACTCTGAAGTATTTACATGGGCATAACTTATATTGGAAAGGTTTTTAATACTAGAAACATTAGCTTCTGATGCCAGACTCTGACTGAATCTTTAAGTACTCTGAAAAGTTGAGAGAAGTAACAAGAACATCAAGGTTCTTTTGCCCATGAGAAAGCAATAAAAAGCTTATAGAAATGCCTAGAGGGGCAGAGGAATGGGTGGAGACACTGGTGATTGGAGACAAGTGTGTAGGTAGTGTGCAGAATCAACAGCCATTGGGTGTTGAAGAGGGGGAAGCATTAGGAGTTATGAGCAATTAGTAGGGATTCATTTACTAAACTCTATGAACAGCTGGAAAGGGGGCAGGGCCCCTGATGATGTAATTTTTTTTTTTTTTTTGAAGCTGGCTGGTATCTAATTTTTCAGTCTTCACAGTGTTAAATTAGAATGAAAAATAACTACCTAAGTGGAGCAGATGTGAAAGCTGCTGATCAATCCTGCAAACAGATGATTAGTCATTACCAAACATTATGATTTTTGCACTTCTAAAACTGAAGAAAGTGGCAACAAATAAACAATTAAATGGATTGAAGTAATTAAACATTTTTTCCTCCTCTTGGCTTTGGTCTTTTTGGCTAGCTTCTTTTCTTTAGTGGGACATCCCAGGAGGAGAATAGAGAGGAGTCTGGATTTATTATAAATGAGAACTTTTTGACTTCATTCAGCTATTAAGATGTTTGAGGAATAACTTATGTGAGTTACTTTATGTGGATGCTCATATGTCCTTTACAGGCAACTTCCTTTATTTTTAATGATTACAGATAGGAAATTTACTTGAGCAAAAATAACTGTAAATTAATTGTTTTTTTTTGAATGGGGTAGATTAAAAAGACAGAGCCCTGAGCTAACTTTTATTAGAGAATTCTCACCTCCTAAAAACAGATATAGGATAGGGTGGCTGACCCCTGTGATTAAAGCAGGTCTGGCTCCTTGCACTGGAGCAATTGCTCCCATTTGGCTAATTAAGAAGGCAGAGCAGCACCTGGGGGGTATGAAAGGTCAGGGAATGACCCCATGAGACAGAGACCCAGTGACTCAGTCCCCTGTGTGGGTATCAGGGGAAGATGAGAGCTGCTAGAGCTCAGGGGACAATGGAAGGTCCTGGAAGGAAGTAGAAAGTGTTTACTGGGGGAAAGGCTGAATTCAAAGAGAACAGCAAGACAGCTAGGGCCGGAGGACTCGAGAGTACTGAAGGCAGGAGGAGCAGCAGCAGAAGATGCCTGCTGGCTCTGAGCTGGAGCCAAAGGCCACAGAGGGCTGAAAGCATGGGAGCAGCAGAGGGCTGGGATGACTTACCTGCACTGTCTCTGTCCTATAGAGCTGGACATAGAGGACCCAGGAGAGGGCCAGGGGAAGTGAAGCATGCTCCCCTTATAAAGATGACCACCCAGCAGAGAGACTGTAGGGATTCCTATTGAGAAAAGGGGGGTTGCATTCCAAGTGGATGTGCTGGGGTGGCTGCCCTGGTATAAGGGTGGGAGAAGACTGGGAGAGTGCCAGGGTGTGATGAAGGATGCCAGAGTTGTATTTGATGTGATGTCTGGATTATGGTTGTGGGACTTTGTGCTAGGACTTGTTTTCGTATGGCTTGTGCATGGGACTTTTGTAACAAATTAACCCCACAAGGGCAAGACTGTTTGGACTGTTTTGTAGACCCTGAAAGGGAAAATTGAGACAGGTGCACCTGTCCTGCTCAGTCTGGTGCAGGACAGCACTTCAGGTGGGGCCTTCCTATGACGAGGATGCTATCTGTGTTTACTAATAATCTTAAAACAATACATCTACGGTTTTTAGGTAAGAAAATTGAAAATATCATGAGGAAAAAAGTCTAAAATGGATTATTTTTTGTCTCAGTCCACTGTTAGCTCACTAGAAGGAGACTGATACAACAAAACGTTTAAAACTTTAGACACTTCCATTAACTCTGCTAAACTCTCATTAAAACTTGTATGATGTATGCTTTGCTTTGTACTGTTGAGTTTAAGTCTTCTGAGTTGATAGTGTTATACCTTCTCTAAATTAATTAATTTTGTAAGAAATAGACAAGACAGAGAATCTTTTACATTTACATTAAGCCTTTCATGCAGAAGGACCTTGAAATGGCTAACAAACTATACATTGTACACATACCATACTTGAAAACTGTACATATGCCACCAGGGAAGCCCTGCATTTGGGAGAATCACTTGAGAGGAATGGGAGAAGCAGGGTTAGAAGGTAGAGTAGGAGGTCTGTGTCTTCTCTGTGAGTTCTGGGCCTATTTGAGGGCCCTCATATTTTACTGAAAATGTCTTCATGAACAAAGGTAAATTAAATAACATCCTGACAACAGGTTGGCTGTTGCCTCATGAAAATATGGTGCTATACAGAAAAAAAAAAAAAAAGACAATATAGGTACACAAAGATGTATTAAATATGTATTAGTGCCGGAAGACAACTAAGGTGAGTGAAACCTTTTGCTTTGATGTCTGAGCTTTGAGAGTTGCCGTAATGGAGGGTAATTATGGTACAATAATTGAAATTGGAGTTGTGGTAACTGATAACTCTGACAGGTATTTAATAAGAAGCTGGAAGTTTGGGGCTGTCAAATTTTACTGTTAAGCTCATGGTAACTAGGGTTATTTGCAAAAGTGGCTGACAGTGTTTGAAGATGCAACATTAAATTTTACAATATGAAAAATACATCTGCAAGTACTTCAAAAAGTATAGTCAGTACAAAGATGGAAACTGGTAATGAATGGAAAGAAGGTTTCCTCTTGGCATCAGGTGCTAGTCCAGCTTCTGTTTTAACTTTTATTTAGCTCTTCTTTCAGGCATTGTGGTCTGGAGAAATGGGCACAGTGTTGGGAAGCAGGAAGTAATGACTTCTAATCCTGGCTCTGCTGATGACTTGGTGTGACCTTGGGCAAGTCACTTAACCATTCTGTCTCTGTTGCCTTAGCTGTAAAAATTGGGATATCACTGTATATTCATCTCACAAGGCTAATTTCTTACTGTCTTTACAGTGCTTTGACCATGTAAAGAGCTATATACAAAATGGTGTTATTGAATACAATTTTATCTCATTACATACATTATTGTATCATATGTTTAACCATTTCTTGGAGCTGTGACAGTTTGGCAATGAAATGGCTGTTTGGCTGTTGAGGGTTGGCTGCTACTGAATAAGGGGATATATAGGAAAGACTCTCCATACAAACAGAAAGGGAGGATTAGAGGATATAGGGAGCCTATGGTCACAGGGGAGATGGCAGGAGAGCACAAAGGAATTTACAGTGTGAACTGAGAGAGATTCAAGAGATTGAAGAGTTTCATAGGCCCTTTCTATACTTGCACTGTATTATCAGAAACCATGTTTAAGTATGTGCCTTGTTAGCAGGATATTAAAACTGTTTTCTTGACCAAGGATGTTAATGTTCTATACAAAAAGAAAAGGAGTACTTGTGGCACCTTAGAGACTAACAAATTTATTTATATACACAGAGAACATGAAACAATGGGCGTTACCATACACACTGTAACAAGAGTGATCAGGTAAGGTGAGCTATTACCAGCGGGGAGAGGGAGAAAACCTTTTGGAGTGATAATCAAGGTGGGCCATTTCAGCAGTTGACAAGAACATGTGAGGAACAGTAAGAGGAGGAAATAAACATGGGAAAATAGTTTTAGTTTGTGTAATGACAAACTCCCAGTCTTTACTCAAGTCTAATTTAATGGTGTCCAGTTTGCAAATTAATTAATCTGTTTCAGATTTTCAAATGAATGTGTGGAGCTATAGTGGACCTATCTTTATGGAATTATCACAACAGTGTCTAGCTAACTGTTTCTAGTGGTTCTTAAGGTATTGAAACACCCAAATATTTGAGTACTGTTTCATTTATGTTTTAAGAGATGTGGACTCGTTTAGATTTCATCTGCTTTGGGGATTTTAGTTATGGTTGATGCTTTGTTAGATGTATTTGAAATGAGGTCAAGTCAGGGTCACTAATGCTGAACTTAACTGTAAGTACTAAATAAGATCTGACTAGAACCTAAACTTTCTGATGAAGGTCTTTCCACTGAGGGGTGCATTGATTTCAATTTAACATGACTAAGTAGAGCTCTAGAGAGTGTAATATAGACTAAATGAAGAAACTTCCCTTGGGAGACAAAAGTGCAAGACTGCAATAAAATGTTTGAATTCTCTTGGAATCTATTTGACTCTTTACTTGAGGCCAACAAACTACTCATTATGTTCCCCACTCCTCCTTTGGGAACAAGTTATTTTACTTCCTAAATTCTTGGACCATATTACAAAGATTGATGGGTTCTAATCATGGTGGAACTGGGATATACCCTGCAATTCACCTCTGTCCCCCCACCAACCCTTTTCAGGGTCCATTCTCACATGATCATACTCATTCAAGAAGTTCAATCTTTGTTATGGTTAGGGGCTATAGTAGAGGAACTCTCTCTCAGCTTCACAACAAGGAATTCTATTCCCATTTTCTCATTCCAAAGACCAAGGGAGGCCTCAGATCTATTTTAGACCTGCAAAACCTCAACAGGTAGTTTCATGTGGGTACCCTAGCATCTGTTATCCCATCCCTAGATCCCGATCACTAGTTTGCTGCCCTCAACTTAAAGGATGTCTGCTCAAGAGACGATGCTAGACTTGAGAATAGTGCTGCAGTCTTTGTTTAGATAGCCTCTGATAGTCGCTCCATCTGGAACTGCTTTGAGAGTCACCGATCTTGGAATGGACATGAGCAACACATCTCTAACAACAGTTACCAAACAGATGTGACTTATTTTTTTCTTCCAGGGGCTTTGTGTAGATGTTGAATAAGAGAATTCCTCTTACTGACTTTCCCCAGGTGAGGACTCCAGAGCTGGAACATCCGTTGCCTATCATTCTCCTCCAAGCTTGGTCTGGAGAAAGGATTTGAGCCAGCTCATTGCATTCCCACTAACCCCAGCAATGTCACAGGCAGTGGCAGATTAGCCACTGGGCCCATGCCCATGGGGCCCAGCCAATTGGGGGGCCTCAGAAAAATGGGTACCCCTGGGCCCTGACCCCGCTCTGCTTGCCAGCGGGTGCTCCTGCCAGTCTGGTCCGATTCAGGGCCCCACAAAACCTCAATCTGCCTCTGCTCACAGGCCAACTAGCAGTATTTCATGTTCAAAGATATCAGGTGCTGCAGAGTGATCAATAGAACTAAATATATGAATGTTTGCCCCTTGTCCATCTGCGTGACAAGGGTTGCTTCTGTTCCAAATCCCAACCTGAAGACAATTAGGAAAGGTCAAGGATGTTTGCAGTGGATATGTTTAGTTGAAGCTAGCTGTAGCTCTTTATCTTGATCAGCTTGTTCAGAAGAGATTAAGATGACACTGGATGGTATTAGGTGAGTAGGTAATATCGGGCAATGGCTTGCTGACTATTGCATGTTGGGCCTGAAAGCAAACAGCACTATCCACAGTCAATTGTCCTGGTTGATGGGAGCCATCAAGATTCCAAATCACCATTAATAGCCCACACTTTGCATAATTACAATAGGCCCTCAGTTATATTTCATATTTCTAGTTTCAGATACAAGGATACATATAGGATGACCACACTTGGTAGATTATAAAAGCTTTGTAAGGATACCTTTCAAGAGACTTTTTGCATGCAGCATATTCGTTACATTATATTCACACTCATTAGCATATTTTCATAATATCAGAGTGCAATGTCACACACACTTATGTAATGCTAGCAAGTGGAAGAACTGAAATGAGAAAATGGCCTCCTCATGGCTCCCAGCCCAACACATATGCCTCTGGACTAAAGGCATGGTGGCTACTGCTCTTGTCCCATCTGGAGCTCAAGCCAGGAGTATACTCATTGCAAATGGAAGGTAAGTGGGGCTGAGAGCATGCTCAGTGCAGGTAGAATGTTTAGAGATATAAGCTTCTAAAAAGCTCTACTGAACAGATGCAAATGGTGAGTATCAGAGACATAACTTGTTGAAATCAGGCTAAATTATATTATGCATAGCAAAAGGAACTTCTCTAAACCTAGGACTATCTCTCCACCGAATGTCAAGTTCTGCTACAAACCCAGGCAGCACTAGAACTCTCTAAAGAAATATACAGGGGAAAAGCAATATCCTTACCAAAACTATTTTTCACCAACCTCATGCTTGGAAATGGCTGAACCATTTTTGCTGAAACTTAGGACATGTCTACACTACAAAATTATGTTGACCAAATTTATGTCTGTATACAGCCACTACAGTTATTAAATCACCTGTGTGCAGACACTTGGCTCATTGTGTCAGTGGTACATGTCCTCACCAGGAGTGCTTGTGTTGACTATTGTCAGTATGGGGCATCATGGGATGGCTCCTAAAGGCCAGTAATAGTGGACATAAACAATGTAGTGTCTACACTGACATCAACCTAATTACATTGACCATGACTCTATGCTGCTTGGGGAGGTGGTGTTACTAAATTGATGTAGAGAGGCACTTATGACAAACAGGAGCCAAATTTCAGTGAAGACCCTTCCACAGCTAGGTTGATGCAAGGAAGCTTATGTCAACCTAACCATGTAGTGTAGAGCAGGCCTTAAACCCAAATAATTTATGGGTAAAGCATGGGAAATTTCAGTTCAAACAATTAGTTTGGCAAAATAAGCCACTGAAAACAGCAGCTTATGAGAATGTTAGGCAACTTTAACTATAGGTGTACTTGTAGCACCTTAGAGACTAACAAATTTATTTGGTGCCACAAGTACTCTTTTTGCAGATACAGCCTAACATGGCTGCTATTCTGAAACTTACCTATAGGTGTTGCTTCTAGGAATACCTCTAATTAGCTGTCTCAGATCACTTCTTACTTTCAGTGTCTCACCTTCTTACTCACTTTCTTTGTAAAATGAGAATCTGAACCAAATTTCAGCAACTAATTAATGCATGTGGGATGATCTCCAGTGTGTACTTGGTTTGTATGTTGGGGTTTCAAGAAATTTGGGGACAATTGAATAGTGGAAAGCTTCTGTACCCCACTTCCCAATGCACATTTGCTGCTGCCTGAACAGTAACATTGTGATATCAGAGATAATCAGCTGCTACTGCCTCCAGTTTGTTCATATACGTTGGTAAATCACTATTGCCCAGGCTGTAATTGCAATGGCTGCCTTGGATAACTGATTTACCGCAGACTAGCATACCACTTTTACAAAGAAAGGTCCTGGGAAGAGCAGTAACAAAATCAGAATAGGTTTTGATAAAGTTCTGTGCACCTTTGGGTTTCTCTTTTCAATTTGTTATTTTCCTAAGTTATTTTGTAACTTTCAAGGGTTACATGAAAATAAGATACAATATATCTGAAAAGGAGCTGTAATTTTGTTTATAGGCTTGTTACAAATTGGTGGGGATGTGACTTTAAAAATTACCTGCCTTTATTTACCTTAAAACAAAAAACAGGTCTCTACTCTTTTGTTACACAGTTAAAAATAAAGTACAATTTAATTTGCATTTAAAAACAAATTGTTTTGAATTCAGTTTAATCAATATACTGATCAACATGGCACTGAGTGGTGAGACTGTCTCAAAGATACCATTAGCAATAAAATGTGCTGGAGATAAGTGTAAGTGCTTTATTTAAATAGCACAGGTTAAATATTTTTCTATTTAAAAACTATGTTAATTAAGGTTGCTCTCCTTAGTAAACTAAACCATAAAAAATTAGGAAATAAAGTTAATGATTCCCAAGTTCAGTATGAATGTTGCTGACATAAATATAAAGGGAAGGGTAAACACCTTTTAAATCCCTCCTGGCTAGAGGAAAAACCCTTTCATCTGTAAAGGGTTACAAAGCTAAGATTACCTTGCTGGCACCTGACCAAAATGACCAATGAGGAGACAAGATACTTTCAAAGCTGCGGGGGGGGGGGGGGGGGGGGTAAAGAATCAGGGAACATCAAGCAGCGAACCCTGGATAGCACCCACTGCTTCTCAAAGGCATCCAAGGAGGCAGTGGACACTGCCTAGAGGCATAACTGAGCAAGGGACTGGAAATAAACCCTACAGTGACAGAGTGCTCCTCATCCAGCTTCTTCCTCTTGGTGTGATGGATGGCCATCTTGGTGAGAACCAGAAGAAAGCTGATGAGGTCTTGCAACTTTGTGGGGCCACAGATGGCATGTGTAGATCAGGAGGTGCAGAGAGAAGTGCAGCTAGAACCTCAGTAGGAGATTCTGTGATGAGAGGCAGCTCCTGGTGCACATCTCCCTGCAGTGCATCAGATTGGAGCCCCTCTTCCGGCTCCTCCAGAAAGGTGTTGGGGGAATTCATGAACCATGCTAGGCACACACCATACCAACTAATATTCCTAGTGGGCCCTGGGACCAGAGTGGAGTACAAACTGTCCCACCAGGGATCCTCACATCACAGCAAGGTCCACCACTGGATGGGACACAAGGACGAGGAAGTGGATAGTATGAAGCACAAGTGTATACAGATGTTCTCTGGGCATGGTTTGGAGGCAGATTGACCTGGAAGGTGCAAAGTGAAGGAGGCAGGAGATGTAGGAAGAGAAAGGATAATCTCCTGCTTAATACAGTTGAATGCTGCCTTGGAGAACTGGATTCTATCCCTGCGTCTGCCATAGAGTTCACAGGTGATGCTGGGCTAATCTCTTAAAGCAAACTTCACTTCTGCCTATAATTAAAATACTATACATAACACACGTGCACAGGGGGCAGAATTAAAGTTGATTGGGCAATGTTCATTCTGGTATTTTCAGGACTTTGCAACTTTTTAATCCTTAACTTTGCATTTCCTAATGTTCCATGGTTTAGTTTATAATGAGAGCAACCTTAACTAATGTTAAATGAAGTTTTTTGTTCGTGAATTTTCTTTGATTTGCTACAGAAAAGCATAGAGAAGTGTTCAGAAAAGAAACCTGCATATTTATCAAAGCAAATTTAAAATATCTAAAATTTGTTATTAGAGTTCCAGTCTTCTTTGGGTGGTGGTCGTTATTAGCTGGCTCTGTACACTCGCCATATACATAGAATATGATATCCAACTGGAGAGCTTTGAAGCAGTGTAAAAGTAAAATAGTCTTCTGAAAAATCCTGCATTTAACAACCTCATGATACAGAAATATAAATTACTGTCAAAAGCTTTGTTGTTCTTGGATTGGATTTCTGTATCTCTTCATACTGGTTTGTAGTGGGGATGGAAACATTTCAGAAGCTAGAGAAATTCAGTTTGGCCAGTATCCCAAATCTTGATTCTTGTCTGAAATTACTCCCATTTCTTTTGTGGGATTGAATTTTCTAGCACTCCTTGGTTTTAGACAGACTGGATGAATGTATTTCTTATAATTTACAAGATGCCACTGTGATGGGGTTGGGACTCACCACCGCAGTGCCTCCTGTTGTTCGTCCTTGGGAATTAGCTCCATTCATTCGGAGCGCCCTCTGCTGGTGGTGTCCTGTCCATCTCTCGCCCTAGATTAGGGTATCAATGTGCGTTGCTCCCAGCTTGCGGTGTCCTTTTCAGGATACTGCCCTCTGGCAGTGCTCACTGCTCTGGTCTCACCCCCTTCTGGGGCTTTGGTGTTATCAGCAGTCCTCCTCTTTGCCCCAGCCACAATAGCTAACCACACCCCAAAGTCTAACCCCTTTTGGCAGGGGTCTGGTGCAGTCCATGATGGCCACTCCAGACGGCCAGATGGAAGTGCAAGGGAGAAAGGGGAGGGACCCAGGACCACCTTCTACTCTGGGTCCCCACCCAGGGACCCTTTGGTGGCAGCCTTCCTGCCTGCCCTCCTGCTCTCCCTTTGTCCATCTCTCTCCCCCTGGGCCATTTCCCCTTCAGCTCCTTTACACCAGCTAGGCCCTTTTTCTCAGGGCCCACAGCCCGACAGGTACCAGGTGGGAGTTCCCTTCTGCTCCCCACGCCTGCCTAGCACTGCACTGTCCTTGTTGCTAGTCTCTTCATGCAGGAGACACAGACCTTCACCCTCTGAAGACCTGGGAGAGACTGTCTGCTCCCTTCCTGGACAGCCTTTTATAGAGAGCCAATCAGGGCTAGGCTAGGCCCTATAACAGGCCCTCCCTGATTGGGCTACAACAGGCCAAAGTGGCTGCGCAAGGCGGCAGCCAATCTGGCATGGGGGTTGGGCACCTCCCCCCTTAAGACTATTCTCATGTGGGGGGGAGAGGAAGGGGATCCCTATCGCCCCAGCTTCCCTCGCAGCTAGGCCTGCAGGCCATCCCTCTCCTCTCACAGGCCCTCCACACTCTGGAGCCACCTGCTTCCCTCTTCTAGGGTCTGGGTTCCCACCATAGACTGCCCTGGTACTACGGGGATTCCCCTCTCCGTTTGGGTCCCCACTGTAGCCCTCCTGGCCCTGGTATGGGTTCCCTGGTTTAGGCGGGACCTCTCTGCCCCAACCTCTTTCTCCCTCGGGGCCCCAGTTTTCACCACCCCTTTCCTGGGGCTGGTTTCAGACTCAGACACTCCCCCTTTCTGCCTTAGGGGGCAGCACCCCTCTAAGTGGCTCTCTTTGTGGCAGTGGAAACACCGCTTGTGTCTTCCCTTGGCCACGGCCCTACCACAGCCTGTTTGGGCCCTAGCCCTTCCCTCTGGGCTGGCCCAGGCCTTGGGAGCCCTGCAGGGCACTCCCTCCTGAGGTGCACCCTCTCTCCACAGACCCAACAAGCTTAGGGCCCCCCTGTTACCCTCACAGGGGGCACCTTGTCTGGGTGAGGCCTCCCTGCCCCCTCCCAGTGGGGACACTCCTTCCTGAAGCGTCCCAGTTGCCCACAGGTGAAACAGTTCTTGAGCCCAGGCCCTGGCCTCCCACCCTTCACGCCTGGTCTCTTATAGGGCCTGGGTGCTCACCCCCGCAGCAACCAGAACAAGCCTCTCTGCTGCTTGGCAAGCTGGGCCACCCAGGCCCTCCAATAAAAGTCCAACTTCTCCATCATTTTCTCCTTTCTCTGTTCTGGGCAACTGTCTCACAGTCCATGCCCTGCCCCTTGGATCAGGGGCGGACCACTAGTGCCTGCATTTTCCACCACTTGTGACAGGGTTGGGACTCACCACTGCAGCACCTCCTGCTGTTCATCCTTGGGAATTAGCTCCGTTCATGCAGAGTGCCCTCTGCCAGTGGTGTCCTGTCCATCTCTCACCCTAGATTGGCATCTCGACCCATGTTGCTCCCAGCTTGCAGCATCCTCTTCAGGACACTGCCCTCTGGCAGTGCTCACTGCTCCGGTCTCACCCCCTTCCAGGGGTTTGGTGTTATCAGAAGTCCTTCTCGTCGCCCCAGCCACAATGGCCAACCACACCCCAGAGCCTAACCCCTTTTGGCAGGGGTCTGGTGCAGTCCGTGATGGCCACTCCAAATGGCCAGGTGGAAGTGCAAGGGGGGGACCCAGGCCTGCCCTCTACTCTGGGTCTCGACCCAGGGACCCTTTGGCTGCAGTCTTCCTGCCTGCCCTCCTGCTCTCCCTTTGTCTATCTCTCTCTCTGGGCCGTTTCCCTTTTGGCCCCCTTGCACCAGCTAGGTCCTTTTTCTCAGGGCCCACAGCCCAACAGGTACTGGATGGGAGTTCCCCGCTGCGCTGCGCTGCGCTGCGCTGTCCCTGGTGCTAGTCTCCTCATACGGGAGACAGAACTTCACCCTCTGAAAGACTGCCTGCTCCCTTCCTGGGCAGCCTTTATATAGGGCCTAGCCTAGCCCTGATTGGCTGGCTGTAATACTGGCCCTGATTGGCTCTCTAACAGGCCCTCCCTGATTGGCAGCTGCCTTATGCAGCCACTCTGGCCTGTTGCAGCCCAATCTGGCATGGGGGTGGGGCACCGCCCCACCAGAGCTACTGATATACATGGTACATTACAGACAAGAAGACAAGCTCCATGTTCCAAGGTATTTACAATCTCCTTCACAGAGATGACATCTAAAGAAATGGCAACCGACCTGGGGAAGTGGGGAAAAGGAAGCCATTATAATTTGCCATTTGGCTTCATGGGCCTTCAGATATTCATTGCTTCAGTAATACTTGTTTCACTTACTGCTTCATTTTTTTTCATTAGAGCATAACTTAGAAGTATATGATCATTTCAAATCTGAGAGTGAACTGTAAAATTATTAGCCAAGGGTGTTCTTTGCAATACATTTTGCAAAAGAGTTCTGCTAGTATAAGCCAATGAGACACCACAGAACTGGTTTTATAGTCTGCCAACTAATTCCAAGGAACATATCTGGGCTGCTGAATCTTGTTTTCAGCCATTCTTCCTGCAAAGCACCTGTGGTGGGTGGAGGCTTCTTTTTAAATTTCTTTCTGTGTCATCTTCTTCCAGTTGGCTAAAGCTCAAATAAGTAGGCAGGCCCTTTTTACTTTTGAACGTTAAAGCAGCTGAAAAGTGCATAGACATAAAATAATTTTAGGGCCCCCTTGTTGACAAGCATTCCTTTAACATTCATTAGATGCAGACTCATGGTCCCCTTTTCGCCTACTGTCATGCTCTCTTCTTAGGATGGCATTATGCACCTTATAAATGGCTCACATGCGTGCCATTAACTTAAGTGTACTGTGGGTGCCAAGCAACCCAGCAATCTGAGCAAATTGAGAAGCAATCTGAATAATGTTGTGTGCCATCTTATCTCTAGAAAATTTCTCCTCTGAATTAACAGTATATTCTGCCTCATTTTTGATGTCACATTTTGACACACATTTCAAAAAACTCGGGGTGAAATTCTGCCTCATTGAAGTCAGTGGAGTCTGGATTTCACCCTCATTGTCTAAGTAGTTCATAATTCTCATGTTCCCTGGGAACACTGGCTTTAGGAGAATTATGAAGTCCACATGGGCTATCAAAATCTAACAGAAAAGCATGAATTGCAAGCTGAAGAGGTCAAGTTTGTGATAAGTTAAAACTTTGTAGTTGGGAATCATTCCTCATTAACTATCATCCCTGACAACACAACATGGTATTCCTAATTCAGCACATATCCTCTATTAGACACAACACTACATACCCTAAAACATCAGCTAATACAGATAAAGCTTTCTGGATCAGCTGTCATGCATTCTCTGGCTATTTCTGTGGGCACACACTTCATATTCACTCTCCAAAATATACTGATCACATTTCACATGTACTGTAGCTCTAGTTGTTGTTTACAATAAGTCATTCACCCCTCTAGGGGCACCAAAACAGAACTGTGTGGAAATATTCACACTCAAAGCCTCAGCAGCAGTTTTGGGGTGTTTTGCTGATTTCACTAGAAATAAGGTTGATTCATAGCAGAGGGCACTACGTGAGACCTAAGGCTTATGGACCAATGGAAGATTTCTTCCCTCCCCCCCCCCCCCACATACTTCTGTGAGCCATGCATCACTAGATCCTAATATTTTGGATGGCTATTAGTGTCCCTTGGTTTTATAATCAGCCAGCAGTCTGCTCTGGGTTTCCTGGAATGGAGCTAGATAGTGGAGTGCGCTACCACTGTTATAATGTAGCCTCAATAAACAGAGAAAATGCATATACAGCTGTTTGCTCATCTTAAATCCCAACTAGGGATGTTATTACAAGTTATATGTATACCTAGCATTTTGACTAATCCTTGTTACTGCCAAGAAAACACCTTAATCTGGATTACTACATGAGCAGTGGGGAGGAACGTCAAAGTGAAAAATGAAGGGAACCTGTAGGATTCAGTTGTCAAGAAGTTACACTCCCGTTATGAAAATAAAATGCAGAGAAATTTAACATGTCAGGTAATCAGTGACAGTGTTTTGAGCATTTACGAGACAATCTACATGGAGTGAGGAGTAATAAAATAGTAGAAAAGAGCTACTTGAACAATTTCCCAAATGAATTAGCAACTCCAGTACAGAAGGGATACACAAGGCCCTCTCTGTCACTTTAGCACCACATAAGCTTGTAGGGCCAAATCCTGGTCATGCTGAAGTCATGTGGCAAACCTCCCATTGATTTAATTGAGACCAAGACTTGGCGATTAATGTGGGTCTTGAGGTAAAGCTTAAGTAATGTATTAGGCCTTGTCTTTCTACACTATGGTGAATTTCAACCTAGAAGTAGTATATTAACTACAGTAGCTATTAGTCAGTGCCTGAAGACATTTCTGTTTCTGCAAAAATATTCTTCTTGGCTATGGCTACAGCCCTTAGCATAAATTATATGGTACATCATTGATCATATTTCTCCTTCCCAGAATATTGTTGCATTTCTGTATACAGCTCCTAATAAGGTCTGTATTTTTAAATCTCTAGTTGAAGATTAAAGCACTTTATATCTTCAAAGAGAATTACAAAAAATAACCAAACTATGAACTCCACAGAGCAGGAATCATGCCTTCCATGTTTAGTGGCTGGCACATTGTGTAAACTACTGTAAATAAATATATAATAGCTAAGTGCTTAAATCTGGGCAGAGGGGGAACATATTGGAGGTTCTCACTGATTTTCATTTTTAATCTACAAGATTAGAAAATAGCATTACGTAAATGATTTTTATGGTGGGCCATCCCAAAATCTTGACATCACATGTGGCTGTGGATGCCGTAGCAACTGCAGCTGTGTTGTCAAGGCAACAGCCTTGTGCTCAGCAGGCAAAACCAATGAGGATTAAGCATTGCTATATTCTAGCTAAGCCTCTGTGACCTTATCAGAGAGCAACAAGATCTGTCTGTTCTTTACCGTGCAGGTGTCCGTTTAGTAGGGAGGGAGATATGCACAGATATACTCTCACAAAGTACCTGATTTAAATGTCAGACCTGGACTATTCAAACAAGTGAATGCATTTTGTAGTTAGATGGATTAAAGGGCTCAATTTTTGTAAGTAACTTTTGTTTTTCAAATGCTACTGTATTACCATTGTGGAAGAAACCAGAGAGAAGTGAAATGTACAGGACCCTGTACAATGGAATTTGTTTAGAACTTTGGTATGTAAGTGAAATATTTTTCTAGGATAATTTTGTATTTAAGACAAAACTCAGACAAGTAAGTGTCTCATTGCACAAAATAATATTAATTTGTTAGTTTGCATAGCAAGAGACAATGCTGATAGGCAGAACATGAAATGCAGTAGAGTTGATTATCACTGCTTTTTAGTATGGTACCCTTTTCATTCTTAAGAGTTAATTGGAACAGACAAAATACTGAAGTAAGTTTGTGTAGCAACATAGGTATATCTTAGTTCATTTCAGTATTTACAGATCTATATTTCTAGTAAGAAGAATTAAAATACAAGTGGAACCAATGGGGAGAGGACAAAAATGCTGAATGTTTTTTCTGCAAGGTGGGTGAGGTAGAAGGAGGGGAAAGTTTGGATAAAGTGCCACCAACACTTTAGTATTATCTCAATTTCTCTTCACAGTGTTTTATTTTTGTTTCTAAGGCACAATAAAAAGCTCCTTTTTGGTTGAAGTTTCAGAATGCTGAACAACTGAATTTTACTTTGTTGGAGTCTCTGTAGTTGATTATGGTTTCTTGTTGTGCTTTACTGTAAGTCACAACACTAAAGATTATTTACGTTCTTTACATATTACTCCCTAGGTGATATGTGTTAACGTAGACTCATTCATACTAGCAGTTTTACCCATCTTATTTCAATCTCTCATGTATTCTAAAATGCCTCTTCCCTCAGCAGGCATCAGTAACAAGTTATCTGTAGGTTTGCCAAGTGTACTTTTATTGGTTATGTGATACGCTAACAATTCTATCCTTTTGATATTATCATGTGTCTGATGTAGATGGTGGGAAAACGAACATGCGATCCAGCCTCATAACTGATTGTGGCAATAACATCATGTGATTTCCCTTCTAGGTATTTTTTCCCCCTTCACTGAGTTTAATTTAAATTTGCACTAGCCAAACTTATCTTGGATAATTCTTTCTTTTTTAAATCTTATTTTTCTGATGGATTTTTGGCAAGTTTTGATGCTTTTGTTCTTGCATTTCATATGTTGTCTTTTGCAGTGACTACAATGCTTTTCTTTTGCTGCCCTTTTCACATTTGACTGTCTTGTAAAAATAGCTTATTTAGTTACACCAAGATTCTGATTATCATATATACCAGGCATGACCAAACTTACTGATCCTCCGAGCTGCATACAACTATCTTAAGAAGTTTGAGAGCTGGGCCGCACCTGCTGGGGCTCGAGGCTTCAGCTCTGCTCCTGCTGAAGCCCCAAGCCCTGGCCGGTGCACCCCATGGGGCTGAATCACCAAGACTCCCCCTCCCCCACTGGAAAGAAGCCCTTACCCCATCACCCCGCTGAAAGGCAGAGGTCCTGAGCTTTCTCCCCACCCCCATCTGGTAGGTGGAGAATGCGGGGACGAGGCTCCAAGAACCCCATTTTAAAGGTAAAAGAGCTGCATGTGGCCCATGACCCACAATTTGGTCACCCCTGAAATATACTGTACTGGACCAGAATGAGAAGTCTTTACTATGCAGTGCTATTTTTGACAATTGCTTGAAATTTAAAATTGAAATTCTGGTTTCACAAATTGATTTCTAAGGCAGTTGCCATCATCCTAGATAACATTTCAGATCAAACCCTTGGGGAAACAAACCAAAGGTGAAAGTGGTTGGGAGATTTTAGGCCACTTAAGTGACTAAGGAACAGCGTCCCCAAAAGGACATCATTATCCCTAATCTCTTTAAAGTGTAGGGATGTTAAGCTTCAAGAGGTGAGAACCTATGTAATGCTGAACATCATCTAAGTATCACAGCTGTTGAACTCCATAAATCTGTGGATTAAGTCCTTGAGAAACGTCCAGTATGATCTGAGTATACTTAGAAGCACAGATGCTCTGAGATTCCAAATGAGTGGGTCAAGAAATGTGATATCCTTTCCTTATTTCCTTTAGCCAGTTTTATTTTCAATTTTTAATTTTCTCTTATTTTCAAATCACTCTCTTATCAGCCATGTGATGTATACAGAATTAAAAGAGAGGAAAGTAACGTAATTAATGCTAATCTACATGGATTTATGGAAAAACAATCCTGACAAAATAACTTTCTTTTTTTATGAGATTACAAGTTTGATTTGTAAAAGTAATAGTGCTGATGTAACATACGTAGACTTCTGTAAGGCTGTTATGGTACTGCATCACATTTTGATTTAAAAAAAACCTAGAACAATATGAAATTAATATGACACATTAAATGGATTAAAAGATGGCTCACTGATAGGTCTCAAAATGTAATTGTAAACAGGGAATCATTATGGAGTGGGTGTGTTTCCAGTGAGATTCCACAAGGATCAGTTCTTGGTCCTATTCTATTCAACATTTTTATTGATGACCTGGAAGAATATATAAAATCATCACTGATAGTTTGCAGATGACACACAAATTGGGGGAGCAGCAAATAGTGAAAAGGACAGGGCACTGATACCAAATGATTCAGAAAGGTCTGTATGCAGGGCACAAGCTAACTATGCATTTTCATATATTTTTAATACGTATATATCTAGGAACAAACCATGCTTACAGGACAGTGACTCAAAGAAATTTGGGGTTCATGGTGGATACTCTGTTGGACATAACCTCCCATGTGATGCTGTAGCCAAAAGCCTAATGTGATCCTGGGATGCATGGACAGGTGAATTTTGAGTAGGAATTTTACCTCTCTATTTAGCACTGGTGCAAATACTGCTGGAATAGTCTGTCCAGTTGTGGCGTGCTCAGAAAGGTGTTGATAAATTAGAGGGTGTTTAGAGAAGAGCCACAAGAATGACTGAAGGATTAGAAAACATGCCTTTATAGTGAAAGACTCAAGGATCTCACTCTATTTAGCTTAACACAGAGAAAGTTAAGGGGTGACTTGATTTACAGTTTACAAAGTACCTACATGAGAAACAAATGGGCTCTTCAATCTAGCAGGGAAAAGTATATGATCCAGTGGCTGAAAGATGAAGCTAAACATATTCAGATGGAGAAGAAGTTGTACATTTTTAACAGTGAGAGTAATTAACCATTGGAACACCTTATAAAGGGTCGTGATGGATTCTCCATCATTGCAATTTGTAAATGAAGCTTGTATGTTTTTCTAAAAGATATGCTGTAGGAATAATTTTAGGGAAGTTCTATGGCCTATGTTATACAGGAGGTCCGACTAGAAGGGCAACGTGGTTCCCTTCTGGCCTTGGAATCTATGATTTTATCCTCTCTTGCTGCTATTAGTTCCCACTGCCTTTGGTTGTTCTAGAAGCAGTGCTACCAGTCAGGACAGACAAGAGGCACAGCTTTCAGCAGGGTGGATTTTTCTACCTTTTTTTTTTTTTTCTTTTCTTTCCTCCTTATATCTATCTTTCTCCCTATTTTTGTATACATATTTTTGTATCTGTATTTGTATTCTCTGTATCCTTTTTGCTCCTTTTTTTTTAAATCCAGCAGTTTTGTCTTTTTCTTAAGTAGCCTTGATTCAATAAGCAACTCGATTTTGATTTTATTTTGAATGTGAAGCTCACTGGTATGTATGAGCTTGCTCAAGCCATGAATTCTTTCAAGGGGGAGGTTAAATAGTATTTCTTCCTTTCGCATCTTTTCCCAAATAGCTTTTATGGCTATGGTTCACAATTACAAAAGTCTTTCATCAAGGACACTTAATTTAGTGAGTCAAAATCAGAACTGAGACTAATTAAGCCTAATCTGCCTACTTTTATGCCAATGTAAATCAGGAGTAGTCAGTGGAAGTAAAGTGCTGTAAAAACAGTGCAAGTGGAATCAGAATTGAACAGAAACAAGTCTAAATGAGCCTGATTCTCCCCCCCCCCCCCCCCCCCGCCGTTTCCCACCTTGTGTACGCATTTACATTTATATAAACTTTGCCAAATCAGGATGGTAGTACTTTGAATAGAGTTTGAATAGGTGTTAATGACTATACAAGATGCAAGTCAATGAACAACCAGGCCCTGTGTATTGGTGTAACTTAAATGGTGAGAGGCCAGCATTTAAGAGAAGCCTGTAGCTTGAAAAGCAACTAACAGGAGTGTACAAGAATCTGTAAGTTAAAGTAGACTTCTACCTACTTTAATTTACTTATGGTTATGTCTTCTTCTAATTCCTTCTCATATAAATTACATCAATTTAGATTTCCTTATACTCACTTCCATGTATTGTGACTAGATAGCAAGTGAAAAATCAGGACAGGGTGGGGGGTAATAAGTGCCTGTATAAGACAAAGCCCTGAATATCTGGACTGTCCCTATAAAAATCGGGATATCTGGTCACCCTACTTCTATGTCAGTAAGTAGTTTAAGGGGTCTCTGAGCAAAAGGACATCTCACAACACATTACACATCACCTGAATTTGGCACCCCTTTCAGTTCTATTTGCATAGACTTATAAGCAAAACTGTGCTCCAAATTTTTTGCTTTGCAAATTAACTTTAGAGTTATATTTTGGTTTACCTGTTTCTCATAAGGGCATTGTGGTAACTAAACTTTGCTCTGTGAACAAGGATTGAGCTTTGTGGAAAATAGATTCCACAGGTTTGTGTGTCTTCTCTAGCCACAAGACTTGGAATTTTTGGTGGCTAGAACCCTATCAATCTTTATAGCTGTCATTTATTTATATAGGACCACAAGTGCACATATTGTGGTTTTTTTTAATTATATAACAACACGGTCACTAATCTATTTTATATGGAAGGCGGATACACAGTGATGTGCAGCAGTACAAAACACTAAAAGTACCTTTAGCCAAAAGCCTCTGTTTTCTGCAAATTACACAAAACATTTTATTTTTCTGTCATGAAACACATGGCTGTTTAGTTTACTTTGAATTTTGAAAAGTGTATTTACATCTAAGTTTTTCATATTCTTTAGCATCCTCTTCTGTGCATATTTTATGCTTATTTGACCCTTTAATGTTGTTAATATTTTTTTTTAAAAAACCACAGCATTGTGGTTTGAGTTTATTTTTAAAAAGGTAGAAAAGAGTCTGTGCATATGTAGTTTTTATACAAATGTATATAATTTGCAAATCTATCCTTGATTTACACACTAATTTAAATATATTAGCTGTGACACTAGAAGCTAAACTTGCAATTACAAGGCTGTAGCAAAATGTTATAGAGAGCCCATCTCTTTCCTAAATTCAAATGTTTTTGCAGAAGCAGTAAGTAATCAAATGTTAGGTTTATTTTACTATAAAGCTTTCTGTGGTTTAGTTGGTCATTTAAACTATCGCTCACCCTTCTGGAAACAGCTGCCTTTGAACTATTTGTTTATGAGCCTTGTTCTCCTTCTTAAAATCAGATCAAACTCTGACATGCAGCTGCTGCTGCTAAGTATGCAAGGTTCTTAGAGTAGATTGTGTGTCAGCTTCAACTGGACTGAGAAGTTAAAGGGTTGCTTGTCATTCTGGCAAAAAGAACCTTGAACGACCTGACTGACTGTAGCTGAAAAATCCTTACCCAAACTCTCTCCTCCCCAGTCATTACAGTCCTCTAAACCAGGGCTTCTCACCCTTTTTCTTTCTGAGGCCCCCTGACATGCTATAAAAACTGCATGGCCCACAGCAACTGTTTTTCTGCATATCCAGAAGCGTTAAAGCTGTGTTAAATTGGTAGTTAAACACTTAAACACACAAACATATATAATGTAAAATAGAAAAGGATAATATAGGTACAAAAATAAAAATGAATATTATGTTCAAATATTAATATGCCTGAGCTCTGCCGCCCAGGGCTGAAGCCAAAACCTGTGCCCTCCCTTGCAGGACTCCCTGTCGCATGGGGCCCCAGGCAGTTGCCCTGTTTGCTGTCTCCTAAGGCCAACCCTGCTGAAGCCAATAGCTTTCAGTATATCATGCAGGAAAATTAACATGCTCTCTGCTCTATTTTTTAAAAAATAATTTAAAAAAAATTGTCCAAATAGCATGAGGTGAAATGACTTTTTGGGGGGGGTGGGGGGGGGGGTATGGTCTCTAGCTTATTTTGGCAGACCCACTGAAATATGGGGTGGGGAGGGGTGTAGAACCACACCTCTAAATAGAGCAGTAACAGACCGTTCTGCTTGAGGCTCCCACCTGTAACACCGACAGACCCCGGTTGTCGGCAGGCAGGATCGAACCAGGGATCTCTGGAGCTTAGTGCATGAGCCAAAAGCCAGCTGGCTATTAGCTAAGGCTGTAGAGTAGACTCATTTTTGTGTCTCTTTAAGTGGTCTCAGTGCCACTAGATGGGCCAGAACACCAGACCCAGAAGGCATGTGAGTTACATACCTGCTTGTAAGGCATCATTTCAGTAGGCCCATTCCCCTCCCCTGTCACTGGCAGATCAGTTTTGCCCATCCCTTTTCTTCCTCCCCACCACAATTCTCTTTGCTTTATTTCTACTCAGTCACATCTGGCCACCCTTTTCTCTGGCAATTCAGTAACTGCTGTGCCCTCAGGCTGTTCAGCCTCATAGACTTTAAGGTCAGAAAGAAACATCATGATCATTAATCTGACCTCTTCCACACTGCAGGCCACAGAACCTCACGCACCCCTGAAATAGACCCCGAACCTCTGGCTGAGTTACTGAAGTCCTCAAATCATGGTTTAAAGATTCAAGTTACAGAGAATTCACCATTTACACTAGTTTAAACTTGCAAGTGACTCGTGCCCCATGCTGCAGAGGAAGCCCCCCACCTCACCACCACCCAAAAAACCAAAAAACACCAATGCAGGATCTCTGCCAATTTGACTCAGCCTGCCTCCAGCCTCTGCAGTTCTGCTTGTTAAAAGGCAAGAAACCTGACACTTGCCCAGATACAACTTTTCCCAGGCTTCTTGGCATTAGGACTTTTCCCATCCTGCCTCTGGCTGTAAATAGAAAGGGTGTTTGTTTCAGGACTGAGATGATTTGGCGCAGTAACACATGGAAGCTTGTCCAACACCTACCAGCTCAGTCCCTCATTTTTATAAAATCTAATTTTCAAATATTTAAAGGAAGTGTTTTAAGGAACCTCATTACACAGTGAAAAATTAACTCTCTTGTCAGACATCATGCCCCTTTCTTAGAAAGCAGCTTGTTGATGAAAACGCTCTCTATGTAACAGTGGTGGGTTTTTTTAAGCATGTACGTACTCCACATACTAAAAGGGTACCAACGTGGCATTTGTTGGACTATGGGCAGTTACTCAAGAGCTGTATATCATCCTAACTTTGGTAATTAATACAGTTATAAATTTTGTTTTTTATTGTTTAAAGATCCCTGCATATAGATTGAACTTTCTTCTAAACCTTTGGGAGGGTACCACAGCTGGCCTGACCATGAGACGAACTGAGGCGGCCTCCTCAGGTGCCAGACTGTGTGTGTGTTGTGGGGGGACGCCACTAGGACCCAGAGTGTAGAAAATTGTGTCTGCTGCTGGTGCATATGTATTCTCTCTGCTCTAGATGCACAGAGATGGTGGAGTGCTGTGCTGAAGGAAGGAGGGCACAAGAGACATAACAGGCAGGCAGGAGAAAAGGTGAGAGGGAATAGCAGAAAGCAGCAGGAGCTGCAGGGAGAGAGAGGAGGAGGAGCCTCTTATGTACCTCTCTAGAACCCCCAGGAGCCTGGAATGAGTAACACCAGCTTCTCAGGGAGCTTCCTGTTTCCTGCTGCTCCCCTGAACACACTTGAGGAGAGCAGGCAGTCAGCTGAAGTAGTAGGAGCCAGTTATGCCTTTAAGACTCTGATATCTTCCCTCACTCAGGCCCTGCTACCAGCCTGCTTATTTGTCCCCTTCAATTGAGTGTTGAGAGCCACTAAGCTGGCACAGAACAGCAGTCATGAGTGAAAGAAGAAAACGCCCCTCTGGGGCAGCATTCAGAAAAAGGAAGCAAGCAAAGGAAGCTTTTCTATCTAAGCAGGAAGGAGCTCTCCTGAGATACATAGACACAAATGTTCACGGTGAGCCTTCCGGCCCCAGTGAGGATGTGAGTGGTGAGGAAATGCCTGATCTTCCAGTTAGTCAGAGTGCAGGTGACCAGGAAGCTACTGCAGCATCCATATCTCCATCTTAAATGGATGTAACCCATGCACATGCCTGAAGAAAAGTGTAGATCAGAGAAGAGTGTGGTGGAGGCGCAAGAAACAGCTGCTGCTGAGTTTCCTTCCCCCTGAGGCCCTGCCCCCAGCTAGGCTGGAAGTTGCCCTGCTGTGGTAGGTAGGGTGCCCAAACTCCTCCCTGCTCCCCCTGTATGGAGCCCTCCTGAGCTCCTCTTTCCACAGGCAAATGGTGACTCACCGCACAGCTCTGCTCTAGTGAGTGACTCTCAAACCCACCTCACGGGACCCTGTACTCACTCATCGTCTCAGTGGCATGAATGCCTCAAACTCCCCAGGAGCTGGGAGTCATGCCAAGGTCTTCCCAGCCTTGTAGCATCACCAGCAAGAATGATTCAGCAGGCCACAGTCTTATCTCTGTGCAGTCCCCACCCCAACTGTCCTGTGACCTTCAGGTCACATCCTCAGGTGACCCATGTGCAGCCACATCCTCCTCCCCCTCATCACCTTTGGGTCCTGCCCCCAGGTGAGCCCTCCACAGCCCTAAATCTTGCCTTCATTAGATTGCCCATGTGTAACCAAGAGCACTTGGTCCACCTAACCATCCCTGCTGGTAATGTGTGAGCCAGACTAGCCTCTGGTTGCCTCTCCCATCACTGGGCTGAGTCTGTGGGGCTAACCGGAGGTTTTGTTTCCCTGAGAGCTGGCAGCTCTGACTGTTATCTCCAAGGGGCATTCTGTGCAGCACAAAGGGGCTGTTATGCCAGAGGTACTTCTTGCTGTTAACCGCAACTGGTAGCGGAGTTGACTGCTGTCCCCTCCTGTCTGTGATGCCAGGCTTTTGGGAGCCATGGCTCTGGTAGCCCCATAACCCCTCTCAGCAGCTCTACATGGAGGTTCCTTTTAGTGTGAGGAGACCCTTGGGTTTCAGCATTTCCAGACTGAGTGTTTTTTGTAAGGTTGGGTGATTGGCTCCTGCATGGGGGAGATGTCTAGCTTGCTATCTTAAGGTTTTGTCCTGCTGTCCATCACCGTGGTATCTGAGCACCTTCCACATAAGATCAATAGCAATAAGGAAGTTCCTAGTGCCAGGCAGTCTAAGTAGGGAGTTAGGTAACGGGAAGGCCTCATGGGTGGGGAGATCAGAATAGGCATTCCATAACTGATCAGTGGACTCCCTATACTTCATGAACCCATCCTGGCCTCCTGCATAGCAGCAAAGAGACAGTGAGTACACACCCCAAGGGACTGGCCCACGGTTTGAGGAGGCTGAAGAGATGGGAACTAATGATGTTGGGGGAAAGGGCCCTGGTGAGGAGAGTCTGTACAGAAGGGGAAAATAAAGAAAATGCTCTAAAAATAATGGGCAGCAAGTCCAGAGTCACTTGTTCCTGGGGTGGGGCCTTGAGAGAGTCCAGGGGATCTGGTTTGATAGGGAACTCTAATAATGCTAGGTTGTCAGGCTCGGTAACTGCAAGAGTCCCTCATCACTATCCTCCTAGCAACCATAATGTTCACTTGTTATGTTGGCTTTTAAGAATGATTGGAGCTCTTTGGAGTAGGGACCATCCTTTATTCTGTGTTTGTGATGTCTGTGTATTCTCATGAAATGGAGCCCTGAACCACAGGGTTAACCCCCTCCAGAGCCAGAGAAGGAGAGATGCTGAGATTGTGGATCCCTTAAGAGCTGCCCAGGGAGCCCCACATCCTCAACCTGCCCTGGGTCGGGGGGCCCAAAAGCAGCCCCCAGCCCATGTCTCTGCCCCCCCCAGAGCATGCCACCCAAGGCAGGTTGAAGATCCAGGGCTCCCCCCAGCAGCCTAGGCTCTCTCAGCAGCTCTTACCGTGGCCTGGCTCCAGCTTCTGGCCAGGCCAGGGGGCAGGACCTTGGGTAGGAAGGGGAGGAGCCCCATGGCAGCAGGTGTGGGGGGCCCAAATGTTCTTTGTGCCCAGGGCCCCAGTAAATCTTAATCCACCTCTGGTAATTTGCTAAATTTTGTTTCTGCTGATAGAGAAGATAAAGAATGTGACATCTTCAAGAGTACCATCAAACGGAGCCATCTGTACCAAATTAGTATCTGATAAGTATAGCTGTTTGTATTATAAATGCCACATCATTCTTAGTGCTTATATAGTTTTATTGAGATGGCTGGGTAGCGTGGCTATAGACATTTAAATCTTTAATAAATTACACCTAAAATATAAGGACCAATTACTGATGACATCTGGTTACATTTTTTTCCCCAGATTCCAGTATGACATCAGGAGCTGCTTCCCCCACATTTTGCACAGGAGGAGAAAGGAGAGCAAAAGGGAGAAGATAATGATGTGGTAGGACAGCTATCTGCCATGAAAGTATTTGCCATGTGTTGTTAAAAGAAACATTTAAAAGGAATACCACATTTTTATTTGACAAAGTACAATTAAAATTTATTTAAATAAAATGTTTTAATATATTGTACTTTTATCCAGGGATCTCAAAATGCTTGTTATACAATTAATTAAGCCTACAACACCCTGTAAGGTTGTGGTGTTCTACCCTTTTTACAAAAAAGTTTTGGTGCTTGACATTATTAAGGCCATTTTGACAAAGGTCCACTAATTTGGGGTTGCTCAGTTCCTGAGTGCCTAACTTGAGACATCTAGGACCTGATTTTTAAAGTAAAGGACATATGCAAGGGAAAGATGAAAACTCTGTAAACAATATGGAGAGTTTCCAGCATTACTTTGTTGAAAGGAAAAGACACAGAAATGAGGAGGGAAGAGGGAAACTCAGAGAATTTATAGGAGTGAAGTTAGATGAAAACTGATCTCATACTTGAGTTCATACTCCCAGCTGCAAATGATTATATGTAGGGACAGTGGGTCCAGTGCAAGCCAAAGATGGCTTCAGAATTCACAGGTAAAAATATGAATCTTCACCTTTTTTTACACACAAACCACTATTTCATCAAATGAGGTAGAAAAGCAAAATAAAGATACAGAATGATCTGAAGTAAGAGTGAGCATTTTAGTGCAAATAGTTGCAGATTTTTTTTCTCAATTTTTGCAGAGCTCTGGTAATATGTTACGTTCCACGAGGAGGCTGTGATTCACACAACTTTCAATTGCTACATAAATCAAACAGCACAAAAACCAGTAGTTGGATCGATTTAATTTAGAATGTTAAGTGGCTGGCACACGATAATGGTTGTGAGCATGTGCGTCATTAAGACTTAATCATTGCTCTTGGTACAACAAAAAAAGGACACATTAGAAGTCATGTATCAGAGGGGTAGCCATGTTAGTTTGGATCTGTAAAAGTGGCAGAGACCTGTGGCACCTTATAGACTAACAGACGTATTGGAGCATAAGCTTTCGTGGGTGAATACCCACTTCGTCAGATGCACTGACGAAAGCTTATGCTCCAATACATCTGTTAGTCTATAAGGTGCCACAGGACTCTTTGCCATTAAAAGTCATGTTTCAAATAGTTGTTAATAAATGAACTACTCCAACCTAGTCTCCTAAAATGTACCACTATCCTTGGAGTTATCTTGCCAGCTGTGAAGATCATGCAGTATTGTGCTGTAATCCCAGAAATACTACATTGTGCGTAACTTCTGCACATTAATGCACGTCTCCAGCAGAGAACTAACTAGGATATGAATTTCAGCACAAGTCCTGTTGCATGTTATTGATTTCCTTTTCAAAACTGTGAAGGTTTAGTTCTTTCTAGGAGATGTAATTATTAACAAGTTTCAGCTGGGTCACTTTATTGAAGGATGAAAACCTATTGGAATGCCAAAAGAGTTATAACTGTATGGTTCTATAATTCAAAGTAGTTTGCAGAATATGGTAAGACTAACAGATCCTAAGATTAATCAGAAATGACAGATGATTGAAAGATTAGTACTGTAGTCTCTGTATCAGCCAGCAATCAAAGGACTCTAAAATTTCTTAGATCATATATTCTTAGATTAGGTATTACCTGGTCATCATGGTTTTAATCTTCTGTGGAAAAAAAAATGTGGCATGATATCCTAATTCCTAGTCAGCATCACAAAACCCACCTATAATTTTAGTACAATTGTCAGTGTCTGGTCAAGAGAGGCCCAGGTCAGGAATGGGAGGGACTTTGTGTATTATGAGTGAGGTGCAGTACTGCAAAACTTGCACATCACTTGTCCACACTTTCATGAGGACCAAAAATAAATAAATCACCAAGCCACATATCAATGAAAAGGTCAAGGTCCTGGAAAAGGGAGCTGAGACTGTTCTGCCATGTGATAGACGAGAATTCTGAGCTACATAGAACTCTTCTTCAGTCTGGGAAAGGTACTCGGGGTGTCACAGCTAAATAAAAGATTGAACAGATAGTTTAGCATAAGTCATTAGTACATATTTTAAGGCAGTAGCTCTCAACCTTTCCAGACTTCTGTACCCCTTTCAGGAGTCTGATTTGTCTTGTGTAACTGCTAAGTTTCACCTCACTTAAAAACTACTTGCTTACAAAATTTGTGTGCTGTGACACTTCTGTATTTTTATGTCCATTACTGAAAATTTGCTTACTTTCTCATTGTTGCCATATAATTATAAAATAAATCAATTGGAATATAAATATTGTACTCACAGTTCAGCATATAGCAGGGATGGCCAAACTTACTGACCCTCCGTATACGATAATCTTCAGAAGTTCAAGAGTGGGGGCACACCTGCCAAGGCTCGGGGCTTTAGGTCTGTGGGAGGCGCCTGCCAGGGCTCGGGGCTTCACAGAACTGAAACTGCTTTAGTGGCACTGATGGATGATGATTTGTCAATGGATGAAGGACAGACATCCATTCTCATCCTCCTGGACCCCTCTGAAGTGTCTGACAGGTAAGCATGAGATACTGCAGTCTTGCCTGAGAGAGGTGTCAGGAGTCCAGGGTAATGTGATAAAAAGGTTTAAGTTCTTCCTTGAGAACTGCACCCAAAGAGTAGTAATTGGAAATCGCACCTACACCACCAGACCCTTGTCTAGTCTATCTCCTATGCTTTTCAATATCTTCATGCAAACTCTATATAAACTGCTCAGATGACATGGAACAAAGTGCCAGCAATATGCAGCTCTACCTGTCCTTCCTCACATACTATCAAGATTGCCCAGTGCTTGGATGATATCTACTGATGGATGAAGAACAGCTGGCTGAAGTGGAACTCAAACAAAACAGGTGATGCTGGTGGATAGAGGAAAATATTTTGAGGGGTTTGCAGCCACAGTGCAGTCTCCTTTGAATGAAGATTCACACACAATCAATTCATTGCATAGTCTTGAATTCTTCATTGTTGCTAATGAGTAATGCTTTTTTACCACCTCTGGTGGGCTAGGGGACTCCATCCCACCCTAGTAGATGAAGACCTGGCCTCAGGTATTCATGCCTGTGGCAGGGTGGACTAGGTCCAGAGGCTCCTTACTGGAGGCCTTGTGGCCCTGCATCACCCTGCCCCAGAACAGAGCAGAGAGAAGTCCTCTAGACAGCCTAGAGTGGCTGCAGAGGAGTGATCAATAAGGGGCCAGAAGGGCCAGATAAAAGGACAGCAGCAGAGCAGCGCCTTCAGTTGCTGTGTGGAGCCTGATGAGGGAGGCCTGGGTGCCTGGCTGGCTAGAGGAGCAGCAGGTCACAGACAGCTCACTGCAGAGAGCTCGCCAGGCAGAACTGAGCCCAGGGAAGGTGCCAAAGACCAGGTGCCTGGCTGGCTGGATAGAGCAGCAGCAGGACCATGAAAAGGTCAGTGTGGGCAGGCTGAGCCCAGGACCTGGCCAGATCAGGCAAGGGTACTGAGATCAGCCCTGATGGTCTGGTTGCAGACTGAGCCCAGGGAGGGCTGCTGAAAAGGATGCCAGATGAGGGTACTGAGATGGCCCTGGCTGCGTAGTTGAAGAAGGCAGTGCCTTGGGGAAGAAGCCTTAGAGCTACAGCCCCATATCAGGGCTGAGAAAGAACTTGGACTTGAAGGGGGGACTGTGTATGCGGCTCGGCTAGAGGGCTGAGTTGCTGAAGACCCGCCAAGAGAACCATCAGCTTGGGGTGTGCTTTCGAGAGGTAGATGCAACCCTGATATAAGAACTAACGCCAAAAGCAGTCTTACGCCTAACCGAGAGAAAGGGGGCCATCCACAACAGGTGGGTGTCCTCCTCCTGAAAAAGAACTGTGATGACAGGTATATTGACCAGAGAAAAGGGGGTACGCACGAGAGGCGGGTGCTACCCCATTACAATGCTTTCGTCTCCTCTCAGCTGCACTACAGCAATGTGATATACCTGAGCATGAAACCTTCAGTGCTCAGGAAACACAAACTAGCACAGAATGCTGCAGCATATCTTCTCAGTAACAGGCTACCATGAGCACATCACACCTGTCCTCCCCTCTTAGCACTGGGTTCCCATAGAATTTTGAATCAAATTGAAGGCCTCGGTCCTTATCTTCAAACTACTCCATAGCATGGACCCAGGCTTTCTAAAAGACTGTCTAAAGCTCCAGGACAAAGACAGTGGTTGACCACTTTGCTGCTCTGGCATAATAGAACTCTCAACAAGAAGGGTAAAGCTTGTCCATGCAGGAGATGGAACCATCTCCAGGGGTGGTCCAAGACTGGAATAAACTCCCTTAGGAACTAAGGACCATCACAAACCTCACCGCTTTCCACTCCAAGCAGAAGGCACATTTCTTTGACCCCCTCTTCTTGAATGTAAATACATAGCAACGGGTTTATTTATTAATAATAAAAACAAAACCTACCCAAACAAGACACTCCACTGCAGACAGTTCTCTCTTAGGGGAGAGGATGAGAGAACAAACAACACGGGACAGCTGTGTAGTTGTAGAACTGACAGACCCCAGTCATCGGCGAGATTGAAACTGGGATCGCTGGAGCTCAGTGCATGAGCCTCTACTGCATGAGTTAAAAGCCATATGGCTGTTAACTAAAGCTTTAGAGCAAACTCATTACTCTTTTTTTTTTTTTGTCTCTGTGCCACTAGATGGGACAGAACACCACACCCAGGAAGTGTGTGGGCTACAAAGTGACATTGTTTAATACACTACTGGAAGGCACTCCGATATGATGGTGTTAAAACCCTGTATAGAATAGATTTTTTGACCTTGAGTAAAGCTGATTCTCTCCAGACTTTGCATACTACTTTGGTAAACTTGCAGAGCTTTTAAGCTATCTAAATCTGATTGGTGTGTCTGATAGAGCTTAAAAATAAACATTGTAAGTGCTATAGACAGTTCTTGCTCACTTTGGTCTGGTGTGTTTGTGACCCATTTGGGGGAAAATCAGTCAGCCACACCCAACTCCTGTTTGAGCCTTCTTCTCAGGCTCTCTTATTCATCTGCCACATAAACGCAACAAATATGGAAAAGTAACAAAAGTGATAGTCCTGACCTGGACTAATACTGCAGGGTCCCCTATCCCCCAGTAGCTGAAGGGTCTCAGCCAGAAGGACTACAGGACCTACCTCCCCTCTCAGACTTCTGCCCCTCCTTCCCCTTACAGCTGGGAATCCAAGCTAGTCATTAGCTGCTTCTCAGCTAGATCAGCTGGTTCCCCAACACCTACCTACTGGGCTTCTCCTTAGGCCAGTGCTTTCTGCAATCTGGCTGTGCAGGCTCTTAAAGGGGCAGACCATCCTACTCCACTCCCCTTGTAAGAATAAAGCTTTCAGGCTCTATAGATTGTGCCAAGCTCCACAGTCCATGGTTGCAGACCATATATGCATCCTCAGACATCATATGGTGGTTATACTTACAGCTGGTTAGGAATTTTTTCAGAGCCTTTTTAATTTTGGAGAGTGGGGGTCAGGGTCGGCCCACAACATTTTGGCACCTGAGGTGGGGAGCTCAAATGATGGCCCCATGCCCCCTCGCTTAGGCCAAAACATTGAAAGGTCTCAATTCTGCCTTCTTCCTGTTCTACCCCTATCATGGTACTGCTTTGCTACCCACCCCAATAAAGGAGAACTAACAACTTAAAATGCCTTGTTCAAAAATTTTAAGTAACACTTAACTTTCAAACGCCTGAACAGCAAATGTAACTTTTCTTGTCTGCATAGTAAACACTGGCATTTTTATCTGTTTGAATAATCAATGTGGTGCCTTCTTGGTTGCAAAGATTTGAACTGCTTCCTGAAGGTCCACAGTCTGGGCCAGCTCATGCTCTATTGAGATGGTTGCAAGGCCAACCAGCCTCTCCTGTGTCATTGTGGAGCGTAGGTGTGCTATTAACTTCAGCTTGGAGAAGCTGCGTTCTCCACTGACAACTGTTACAGGAAGTATTAGAAGTATGCGCTGAGCAACAAAAGCATTTGGAAAGAGGGTGGTCTTCTTATTTGTGCACATATATTCCAGAACAGCCTCTGGAGTTGATCCTGCTGAAGTGTATCTTGAAAGAGCTTTCAGTTCATCACCTAAATCACTCGCATCAACATCATGCATGTCATCATGTGTCCACACTGTCTCTAGTGCCCTGCATTGCTGGTATAGGTCTTCTTCAGGTATAGTGAGGAGTTTTGGAATATCATACAACATCCCAAATATCCTGCTGTGTTCTTTGAGCTGCATGAAACGTTCTTCAGCTGACTGTATTGCACAATCTAGCACCTGGTTAAAGAATTCAACTTTGAATTGTTTTTTGGGGTCTCTTATGGGATTATCCTGTGCCTCGTAATCAAAATGTCTTCATCTTCTGTGACTCTTGTATTCTTGAATGGGTGGGAAAATAGCTTCAGTGTGAAGTTCCTCTGCCAACTTCTTTGCACTCTTCAGAACGTTTTGAAATCCCTCATCTGACCGGTAAGACTGTAGGTATGACTTTGCTTTGTCCAGTTGTTCCATTGCTCCAGATATATCAAGGTCAACACCTTGGAGTCTCTTGCTTACAACATTTATTTCAAATAGTATGTCATGCCACAACACTAAGCCACACAGAAATTTGAAGTTATGTATGTTTCTGGTGATTCCATTTCCCCCGGCCACTGTTCTCCCACGAACAGTTCCTGTCATAGCATTATCCTCCATAATGGCAACTATGGCATCACCTATCTTCCCAATTTGGTGTTTGATAGGCTTTATCGCCGCCACTCGACTTTCCCATCGTGTGGCACTCAGTGGTTTCAGTGTCAGAGAGGATGTTCCCAGATGTTGCTTCAAAATTTGCCATCGATGAGTTGATGCAGAGAAAATACATAGATGCTTTGAATTACATTAAAAACTTCAGCAGCCTCACTAGAAGCTGATGCTGCATCACTGACCACCAAGTTCAATGAATGAGAACTGCATGGGACAAAAAAAGCTCGAGGGTTTAACTCTCGGATCCGTGTCTGCACTCCTCTGTTCTTTCCTCTCATGTTGGCACCATTATCGTAGCCCTGGCCTCTCATGTCAGCTATCGCAAGTCCCGTACCTTCCAGCTTTTTAAGAAGCATATTCGTCATACCAGCTCCTGTAGTATCATCAATGTCAATAAATTCTAGAAAATGCTCTCTGGCAGTCACCATTGCAGGGACATTTTCACTAGGTTAAGTTGTTGTTACAAAACGCACTATTAAAGTCATTTCTTCTGTATGGCTGATGTCAACTCTGCAGTTCAGAATAACAGAGTAATATCTTGCTGACTTCAGATCTGCCACAATCTTCTGTTTGACTTTTGTTGCCAGTAACTGTATGATCTCATTTTGAATTGTTTTTCCAAGGTAGTGGTGTGTGTACATTTCTTGGGTGGTGACTCTTAAGATGCTTCTGGAGTACAGCATCAAACTCAGCCATCAGCTCCACAATTTTAAGGAAGTTTCCATTGTTTGGCACATATAGCTGATCGGAAGTGCCACGCAGTGCTAAGTTTTGGGTAGCAAGCATTCTCACAATGGCAATGAGCCTTTTCAGAACATTTTTCCAGTGAAGAGACTCTGGTGCAATCGTCTCTTGATGCTGATCATCTATGGTGGCCTTTAACCCTTAGTCTCATCTCAAGCTCTTTCCACCTATGGAATGCTCTCTGGTGAATGGCTGTCTTCTCATGGCATGCCAGATTTCTAGCCAGATTTTTCCAGTCCTTTGTTCCTGTAGAACCCAGTGTGGCTGGAACAGTAGACTGGAAGAGTCTGCAACAAAAACAGTATGCAGCATTCTGGGTTTTTGAGTACATAAGCCATGGCTTCTCCACTTTTTCACCATTGGGGATTTCACACCAGTAATGTGTTGGATGGAAACTTCTATTTTCATTGTCTTTGGGGAACATGAAGTTTTTCCACTTGCTGTGGCCCATGCAGTACAAGCAAGTGCCTCAGGCTACTGCTCAAGTGATCCACAGTGCTGGATCATCTAGACTTAAGGAACTAAACTCAGCAGGAGCTGTTTCTTGCACCTCCACCACACTCTTCTCTGATCTACACTTTTCTTCAGGCATGTGCATGGGTTACATCCATTTAAGATGGAGATATGGATGCTGCAGTAGCTGCCTGGTCACCTGCACTCTGACTAACTGGCAGATCAGGCATCTCCTCACCACTCACATCCTCACTGGGGCTGGAAGGCTCACCGTGAACATTTGTGTCTATGTATCTCAGGAGAGCTCCTTCCTGCTTAGATAGAAAAGCTTCCTTTGCTTGCTTCCTTTTTCTGAATGCTGCCCCAGAGGGGCGTTTTCTTCTTTCACTCATGACTGCTGTTCTGTACCAGCTATAGTGGCTCTCAACAACACGAGATAACTGGCTCTGTGGATGAGGGGAAAGCAGTGGACGTGTTGTTCCTTGACTTTAGCAAAGCTTTTGACACAGTCTCCCACAGTATGCTTGCCAGCAAGTTAAAGAAGTATGGGCTGGATGAATGGACTATAAGGTGGATAGAAAGCTGGCTAGATCGTCAGGCTCAACAGGTAGAGATCAATGGCTCCATGTCTAGTTGGCAGCCGGTATCAAGTGGAGTGCCCCAAGGGTCGGTCCTCGGGCCGGTTTTGTTCAATATCTTCATAAATGATCTGGAGGATGGTGTGGATTGCACCTTCAGCAAGTTTGCAGATGACACTAAACTGGGAGGAGAGGTAGATACGCTGGAGGGTAGGGATAGGATACAGAGGGACCTAGACAAATTAGAGGATTGGGCCAAAAGAAATCTGTTGAGGTTCAACAAGGACAAGTGCAGAGTCCTTCACTTAGGACGGAAGAATCCCATGTACCGCTACAGACTAGGGACCGAATGGCTAGCCAGCAGTTCTGCAGAAAAGGACCTAGGGGTTACAGTGGACGAGAAGCTGGATATGAGTCAACAGTGTGCCCTTGTTGCCAAGAAGGCCAATGGCATTTTGGGCTGTATAAGCAGGGGCATTGCCAGCAGATCGAGGGACGTGATCGTTCCCCTCTATTCGAGATTGGTGAGGCCTCATCTGGAGTACTGTGTCCAGTTTTGAGCCCCACACTACAAGAAGGATGTGGAAAAATTGGAAAGAGTCCAGTGGAGGGCAACAAAAATGATTAGGGGACTGGAACACATGACTTCTGAGGAGAGGCTGAGGGAACTAGGATTGTTTAGTCTGCGGAAGAGAAGAATGAGGGGGGATTTGATAGCTGCTTTCAACTACCTGAAAGGGGGTTCCAAAGAGGATGGATCTAGACTGTTCTCAGTGGTAGCAGATGACAGAACAAGGAGTAATGGTCTCAAGTTGCAGTAGGGGAGGTTTAGGTTGGATATTAGGAAAAACTTTTTCACTAGGAGGGTGGTGAAACACTGGAATGCGTTACCTAGGGAGGTGGTGGAATCTCCTTCCTTAGAAGTTTTTAAGGTCAGGCTTGACAAAGCCCTGTCTGGGATGATTTAGTTGGGGATTGGTCCTGCTTTGAGCAGGGGGTTGGACTAGATGACCTCCTGAGGTCCCTTCCAACCCTGATATTCTATGATTCTATGATTGAAGAGGACAAATAAGCAGGCTGGTAGCAGGGCCTGAGTGAGGGAAGATATCAGCATCTTAACGGCCTAACTGGCTCCTACTACTCAGTTCACTGCCTGTTCTCCTCAAGTGCGTTCAGGGAAGCAGCAGGAAACAGGAAGCTCCCTGAGATGCTGGTGTTACTCACTCCAGGCTCCTGGGGGTTCTAGAGAGGTACATAAGAGGCTCCTCCTCCTCCTCCTCCTCCTCTCTCTCCCTGCAGCTCCTGCTGCTTTCTGTTATTCCCTCTCACCTTTTCTCCTGCCTGCCTGTTATGTCTCTTGTGCCCTCCTTCCTTCAGCACAGCACTCCACCATCTCTGTGCATCTAGAGCAGAGAGAATACATATGCACCAGCAGCAGACACAATTTTCTACACTCTGGGTCCTAGTGGCGCCCCCCTTCCCCCCCGCAGCACACACAGAGTTTGGCATGTGAGGCGGCCTTCTCAGTTTGCCTCATGGTAAGGCCAGCCCTGGTGGGGGTGGTGTCAAAAATGCCACTTAGTCAAAACTAAACTGCATCAGGTAAAGCAGGGAACTGAACCTGTGTCACTCATATCTTGGACAACTGCCCTAGCCTGTGGTCTATTAGCTACTCTGGGCACTTTGCCACAGTAAAACTTTGAAAGGTCTTGTTTTCATCTCACTGCTGAACAAAGCCAAATACTGAAACCTCTAAACTTTTCATGAAATAGAATTTTTGTTTTCTAGCCAGTTATGATCTCTGTGGAATAGAAACTTAACAAAATTTTGTAGAAATGGTTAAATTAGGCCTGTGCATTAGTTTTCATTGGTGCTTAATGTATAAAGTACATCTGCTTTTTTTTTGCTAAAGATATGTTTTGAGTTATGCGTGAAAATAACTTTCCATTTAAAAAAACCTTAGAAACTTTTTGAAGTCCCTTAAATGAGAAAATTCTTCTCTCTTTCATGTATAGCAAAAGTGGAAACAAGATAATATAGTACATCTGTTACATTTCTGTTTCTTATTATGGCTTCAGTTCTTTTTTTAATCTTCTCCAAGGGAATGTGAGTTTCAATTGTTTCTTCTTAAGATGAATTTCTCTCCTCCACCCCCACCACTATTTTGCACCATAATAAATCATCTTTGTTGTGAGCTTGTATCACATCACATATCATTTTCAACTCTGTATTTTTTGTATTGTATCCCAAAGCTTGCACCATGTCATGCCACGCCCCTATTTGAATCCCTCCCATAACCTTCCACATTAAGCTTCTACTTCTCTTCAGGACTGCACATCTGCTTTCCTGCTTCCATCTCTAATCTCATTTCTTCCTGCTCTCCCTCTTGCTTTCTTCATTCAATCCAAGCCATGTTCCTGTCATCTTCCTTATCCATTTCCCATTCCCTGAGTCAAGTGCCTACTTTCAAGAGCACCCAATAACCATTTTGGGGACTAAAGGGGGCAGTTCTATGGACCACCACTAGAGGGTTTATTGAGTTGTCTCTGTCTATGTGGGAGTCCTTGCAATTCTAGACACTGACTGGGGAACAAACATCAACCCACATAAGTTTACAATTTTAAATAATTTATTAACTAAACTAAATAACTAAGCAAAATACATGTGACAGATATGGCAATATTCTGGCCAAAGCTTATTGGATTAAATTAAATCTTACTGTATTAAATTTATGTATCATTGCGGGCCGGGAATTTTTATGTAATTTCATGGGAGAGGGTGAGCCACAGCCTTCCAGGAACTGAGAACAGTGTGTGTGCTGGGGGGCGATTAGGCAAATTCACTTAAGTTGTAACGCCTCCCGAGGAGCACCACCACTTGGCGAGTCTTGCATACATTGCTCTGTTCTATTCATTCCCTCTGAAGCGTCTGGCAACTTCCCACTGTCAGAAGACAGGATCCTTGGCTAGATGAACCATTGGTCTGACCCACTATGGCCATTCTTAGCTCTTGGGTATTGGTTCAAACTGAATTCTGTAGAGACCAGCAGACAAAGAAAGGACTCTTGGATAAATAACCTGAATTTAAACTGACTCAGGGCCTTCATTCTGACCCAGAAAATGGACAGGACCTTCTGTCCAAGGGTGGGGGAAGTCTTTAGGGAAGGGCTGGAAGTAATGACACCAACCAGAGCCCTTGTGGTGCTGGGGATGGGGTGATCTCTGGTAAGCTTATTAGCATGTGTATTGTTTTTCATATGTTTTTTCTGTAATGCTTTTTGCCTTAAGAATAAACCTTCTTGGTTTTGTTTTCTTTTTTCCAGTTTTTATTAGTAGAGGGATGCCTCTGCCTCAGCATCCTTGCACTTCTTGTTTTTAGACTCCAGCAGGTTTATACTCTTACAATGTGATAGTTGCGACTCTTATGGTTTCATTTGGCTTCAGGAGGCTGTTGGCTGGTTGAAAGATTGGCTAGTGGTTTTCTTGGCTCAGCTGGATAACGCTGATGGACAGGGCTGGCTGGACATATGACTCCTGTGCCAAATCATATTTAGAAAGCTTGTCCTTAACATTTGGTCTGAGTTAACAGTAACCACATAGTCATCGTTTCCATCTTACGCTCAAAACATGCTGGGCAAAATTAATCCCTGGTGCAAGTCCACTGAAGTCTTGTATTAGCATGAGGGATGACTCCTGTTTCCATTCTATTAGTATAAAGCTTTTCTTTTCCATAACAAACTCTTTGCCTTGATTGCATCCTTCTGGATGTGATTTTTTGTTTTGTGCAAAATAAAGCACATAAATACAGGGAAATGAAACTTTGTAGTGGTAGAAAAATCAAATGCAAAGTACTGACATTTCTGCCACCACTTTTAATTAAAAATGTGTCCAATTACAATGAAAGAGTCCTTGTTTGAAGCAAAAGCTGTAGTTCACATAATTGCACATACTATATAATGTATAGTCATTACCATAACGAAAAATCCATCATTTCTATTCTGAAGCTGTTGAGCGGCCATAATTAAGTGGGCCTGCCAGCAGCTTCAATTCATGCACCTTTCAAAGAAAATTATACCCTATATTCAGTAAGGAAATTGTGCTGTTGTTTTTTTCAGTCTGCCACTTACAGATTTCTTAACAGAACGTGAACAGATGTTTTTCTTATTTAAAGCAAAGCAAACTTTGTAATACTTTCAAGAAAGCACGAGGTAACGCAAAATCATTCATGTTTCAGAGTAGCAGCCGTGTTAGTCTGTATACGCAAAAAGAATCATAGAGGTCATCTAGTCCAACCCCCTGCTCAAAGCAGGACCAATCTCCAATATTTGCCCCAGATCCCAAATGGCCCCCTCAAGGGTTGAATCCACAACCCTGGGTTTAGCAGGCCAATGCTCAAACCACTGAGCTATCCCTCCCCCCCCAAGAAAAAGAAAAAAGATACTAAATGGCCCCTCAAGGATTGACCTCACAACCCTCGGTTTAGCAGGCCAATGCTCAAACCACTGAGCTATCCCTCCCAAAAAAAAAAATTAAGTCTTTTTCTATAAGAGCGACAAGGTAGGTGAAGAAATATCTTTTACTGGACCAACTTCTGCTGGTGGAAGGTACAAGCTTTCGAGCTACACAGAGCTCTTCTTCAGGTCTTGGGAAGGAAGCAGAGTGTCTGAAATAAATGCAAGTTGAGACATTTTGTTAAGCAGAAGGGGTAACATGTTGGAAGCAGTCACCTGAACTGAAGCGGACAGTTGGGGGTTAGATTGTTGTGCACAAAGAGTTTGAAGTAGGCAATTAAGGGTAGCAGGGAGTTGGTGAGTTACAAATTGTTGTAATGAGTCATAAAACCAGTGTCTCTGCTAAGTCCCTGGCTTTTAGAGTCTAGCAGAGTTATGAATTTAAGTTCCCAGGTTTGCCTTTTGAAGGTGTTGTGCAGGTTTCCCTTGAGGACACATATTGAAAGAACAGACATCCAGAGATTGCTTTATGAAAATTGTTCACCCACAGGTGATATGGTGTTTTTGTATCTTACCATTTTTCTGTGTGAGTTCATTTGAGAACATAGTGATTGTCTAGTTTCACACACATAATGGTTGTAGGGGTATTTGATGCATTGGATAAGGTATACTGCGTGTTGTGGTAGGCATGTATAGGACCCATGGATCTTGAAAGGTGCGTTTGGGGGGGGGGAGGGGAGGATGGATCACTGTAGTAGTGGAGATATGTCTGCAGGTTTTGCATCTGTTGTTCTGGCAGGGTCTGGTGCCACTTTCAGCTGGTGTGTCCTGTTCTATGGGGAGCTTGCTTCTGATGATGAGCTTGGAGAGGCTGGGGGCTTGTTTGAAGGCCAGAAGAAGGGATTTGGAAAGATTTCTTTCAAGATGTGGTCCCCATCAAATATGGGGTTTTATAGGTATTTACAACACTTGACTCTGCCTGGTCCATAAAGGAGGTTAAATTGCAAAGTGTAAGTATGACATGGAATGATTAAATCAATAATATTTTTAGTTTACAAAATACTTGTGTCCAGATGTCATTTATTTAATGTCAAGGTAAATAATCTAATATTATCTCTAAGTGCAGACCTTAAGTACAGAGAACTATAACTACATGTGATGTCTTTTGTAATGCAATTCACATTCATTGTGAAATCTTTGGGAGTTTGTTATAAATACTCTTTACAGAATACAGAAACATATTACTATCATTTACTTATATTTTTAATAGTACTGAAATTCCCAGTTGGAATCAGGGGCCCATTGTGCTAGGTGCTGTAAAAACACATACAAAGACAGAACTCCTGCCCCAAATACCTTACAATGTGAATTAAGGTCCCCCCTGGCCCCTTGAGTATCACAAACAATAGGATGGAAGGGCAGAATGAGAGTAAATTTAGTGATCAGATGAACTTATACAGGCTAGCAATGATTTCTTTGATTATCATTTGAACTTCCCTATCAAATCTCCTGTGTTCCATTAGCACCTCTACACACACCAGAAAACATGTCCTTGGTCTTACTGCCTGTTTTTAGAACCCACACATAACCTATACAGAATGTGAGAAGTAATCTCCATCCACCCTCTACCTTCCATTATTAGTTCTTTTAAAGAACAAAGTTATCTCCATATTTCCTTCAGACAGTAGGCCCTCTCCCTGGGCATAGGTTGTTTTTCCCTTAGGTTGTTGTCAAAGTGGGACTGGAAAGACACCATGGCCCCAAGGTTTTGCCACTCTGCTGCTGTCCAGGAGGTTAAATGAGGCTCTATAGGAGTCAGAGGCAAGAGGGCAGAAAGTCTATTGATTAGTTATAGAGTATATACTCAGCCCAGATTGGAATCCTAGGTCTGTGGGGATGTGCAGCTGGGACATCTCTGGGATGTGGGGGCTAGGGTATGGCTCCATCCCAAGAGCTGCTGTTTGCCCTCCCTCCAACCTTTTGTCCATTTTTTGTTGTTAATCTCTGGACTCCCTCCCACTTGTCACTATCTTTCTGAAAATATGGCTCCCCAAAGTAAATACAATTTATTCCAGGTGAAGCTGAACCAAACCTAATACAGATAGAGCATTACCTCCCGGTTTTGAGACATGATGCTGCTTATGTTGGCTTTTCTTGCTGCTCTATTGCATTACAAACTCAATTCTGATTTACTCTCTGCTGTCACCCCAGGTCACTTTCAGTACTTCTGCTTCTCAGATTTCTTCCTTCTCCTGAGTATACGTGTTTCGTATTATTTTCCCTCAGATGTGTCAGTTTATGTTTACACAGGGTGATTCTAACTTTATTTTGTGCCCATATTTGTAATCTCTGCCTTGGTCCCTTTATTTCTCTATCCAAACTGGTATTCATAACTCCTGATAATTTAAGTGTTATATAAGATCAGACCTGAAACTGATCCCTGCAGTATCTCACTAGCCACAACAAACCAGGCTTGTACAATATATAGCAATTTACAGGATCTTAGCCTTTTTCCAGTCTGTGTGACTGTGTTCCTCTCTTAGCCAGTTGGAATTAAGTAAGTAAGATTAGAGACACTGTATCATTTTTTATTATTGTCATATTTACCATTTTGTTTTAGCTGTAATGAATGTCTTTGATCATATAGTTAGGTTGAAAGGGCACTGTCAAGATGTGAATCACCATGGGGCAGTTGGGATAATCTTGTTTTTATATCAATATTTATTCAGGACTCTTCATATAAATAATTCAGCCACTTTGCCCTCACACACCTGCTAGATAATCTTTCTGACAATGGTCTAAAACCTGTTTATAAAATTAAACTGTGCATGTATCTAGCGCTGCAATGATACTTTACTGAGCCATAAATAGAATCACATAGAATCAGAGAAGAGATACAAACAAATGTACAGCATGCACACAAAAATCCTTCACCATTCTTAAATTTAGTTAGTTTTAAGAGTTCACTGCAAGTACTCCTGGCATTGTCTTCTTCCTTTTAAGTAAAATAAGTAATCTACGTTTAGAGCTTTTCAGACTAAGATAAAACCGTTTTGACTGAATTACAAATATAGTTGAAAGTTTTTCCTGTTATTTGGAACCTCCCTTCCTTGTTGTGAGTTATTTAAAAAAAATTAAAATCCTGACTGAAAGATCAGTAGTATAGTAGTGTAGTATGCTTACACTTGATTCCTGTAGGCTTATATTATATTGTTCAGTACATCATGTTAGCTTATTCTTCAGGAGCTTCAGAAAAGTGTTGGTCTCTATTGAAGTAGGAGAAGGCAAATCTTTCCCTGGTGTTGCCGATTCTGTACATTCATGGATAAGTACCAGATTTTAGTCTCCGAGGCTATCAACCTCTCAGTAGCACTAAAGTCACAAACAGTCAAAGGGAAGAATCAAAAATATCAGTGGAACTGTTTTCCTTGTGCCTGCCAGGACTTGTACACATACCTTGTTAGAGGAGATAAAATTGGTTCCAGGACTTTTAGCTGTAATAACAGATTTTAAGTAATGAAGTGTGTGTACAAAGGAACAAACGTTTCAAACTTCAATCCGGGGGAAAACAGAAACAGTTTTCTTCCTGCACAGTGCTTGGTTGAGGATAAATATTTCCTTTTCTCATTTTATCTTCCCTTTTCTCCCCTTCTCTTCTAGAGATGATGGATGATAATAGGATTTAATGCAATACTTAAGGGTGAAAGCAACTTCTTTTATGTCTTCTAGTTCAGTGCTTCTCAAGCTATCTGATGTGGGGACCGGCAATTTTTTCCCCAATGTGCGCACAGACCGGCAGCCGATGGCTTGCGGACAGGCACCAGTCTGCGGACCACCACTTTGAGTAGCACTGTAGTCCAGCTGTATATCTCTCGGCATGACTCCCACCCTAAATTGTCTCACAACTTGATTTCAATGTGATGTTGATTACAGCTCTTCTCCCCCCTTCAATGCACATGTTCCATTGCCTACACTTTATTTTAATGTTAAAAAATTCCTGCAATTTAACCTGTACTGATCTTGTTTTGGTTTCATTCTGTTGTTTCTTGTTTTATTTTTCACTCATGAGGACAGCCTGTCTCCATTGCCCTTGTACAAACTTCCCCAGAGTACACAGCAGTATATTCTGAATTCCTTTGATCTTCCCTCTCTCATTTGGGATGTTACTAGCGCTGTTCTGAACACTGGAATGGAATTGCCCAACAGAGCACTTGGAGGCCTTATGCCCCCTGGAGCTTCCCAGTATCCAGGGGAAGAGTACCTGCTACATCAGAGTGGCTGGTAGAGGGAGTGGGGCCTAGTCCTGGACTCCTCTCTGCCTTTTCTGAGGTGGCTTGCACATGAGGAAGTGCTAATGGGATGCAAGAACTGCAGCTGTGGTCAGCCCCTGTGCAGGAGCTCTTTGGGGAAAGCTCCTTTGGAAGAGCCAGTCAGACTCTTACAGTTTACTTAAGATAACTATCATGTGCCATTTCCAATTCAAGTTTTGTTTCCGTAACCAATGAGCGTTGTGCTGCTCATTATAAATTTAGATAAGACTGAAAAAATGAAGTGACTAGGTCCTGCTATATTCTTTCTAGATATCAAACAATTAGGTTATGCCTTGTTTGTCTGGCCAATGCAGACTGGCACCAATGGAGATTACTGAAGCTAGACAGACACTGGAAGACCCTTCAGTGACGTAGAGATTTTTAGGCCATGTCTACACTAGCATTTATGTCGGCCAAACTTTTGTCACTCAGGGGTGTGAAAAAACACACCCCGGAGTAACGTAAGTTTTGTGGGCATAACCTCCCATGTGCACAGAGCTATGTCAGCGGGAGACGCTTTCCTGCCAATATAACTACCGCCGCTTGTTGAGCTGGTTTTATTACGTCTATTACGTATTTTATTACGTCTATTATTATTAGAGCTCTCCCGTCAGCATAACACGAGCACTCTTACAGCGGCACAGCTGTATCAGTACAACTGTGCTGCTGTAAGCTTGTAAGTGTAGACATGGCCTTTAGACTGTCTCAGTCAAAGTCTTTGAAGCCGCATACAGAAGAGAGGCATTTAGAGAGATCAATGGAAACAGTGTCTCTTAAATTTTTTACATAAGCAGAGAGAAATAATTAAGGAGCCGGTTGAAATCTGCGGAGACAGGATAGCGGCTGTTCTGAGTGGGTCTCATTTTCTCCCTGCTGAGCAGCTGATGTGATCTCAGGTCTTTCTTGGGCTGCTGGTGATGCTATGAATACAGAGAAAGAGTTTCCCTCTCCTCCATGTAGCTCTTTGACGCATCTTGGGATGCCCCATGGAACTTCCCTGGGAAGAGCTCATCCCCTCCAGAACAGGGTTAACTGTGGACACAGTACTACTGTTCTTTGTAGTCCGGTTCTGGCATGCTAATCAGTGGAGAGTACCATGAAAAGGTCCATTGAGACAGCTGTTCAGTCTTCCTCTTGCATAGCAGCTGTGCCCTCTGGAGATTCCAGTACACTGCATCCACTTACTCTGGGGGGAACAGGTTTAAATGGTCCACTGGAGATAAAAAATAGAAAAAAAAGGAAGAAGAAAATTTGAAAAATCATCAGGATACAGTGTGACACAATGAGTGTGGGCATAGATATTCTTAAAAACACGAACATGGCTAGAAGACTGCAACACTTATCAGAAACACTTAGCAGAATAGAAGAAATTAAGTCAAAGAAGTTAATGGCCCTTGGCATTCATCAGGATTCAGGAAGATTGGAAACAACTAAGGATATTCATGATTTATTGAAGTTGCATTTGGAAATTAAATTTGAATTCCTTTGTGTACTGATGAGAAAATGATTTTCAGTGCACATCAACATCCTGAGATTTTATCAGTGGCTGTTAATAGTCCATTAATGTCTGACAAATGTAGAACAATTGTGGCTGGCTGGTCTTTCTGGTAAGCACAGTAGAGACCAGATTCATCAGGATGATAAAAGTAAATGTTCTTTTTCAATAAAACACTTCATCTGTTTCTGGCCAGACAAAGGCAGACAAGTGAGATGCTGAAAGCTTTGAAACTAGAAATCATGCAAACTGGTGTTCAGGCTGCTGTGTTTTTTCCTCCCAGGCACATTGAGTTATTTTTAGAAGGAAACAATATAATGGACCTGACTGTGGCTTTATCAGCCAATGCCATATAAGGGTTTTGGAGGTGCACATACTGATTGGCATTCTGCCTGTGGGGTAGATAGACAAGCACAAAGCTCCTGGGTGCACTGGTGGAGCAACCACTGATATTTCCTGTAACATTCTCCCACTGCCAGCCTAGGTCCATAAGCTGATGCAGAAACTGGAGGAGAGGTAAGAGCTTTTTCTCTTGGTTGGATGATCTCTAATAATATAGACCCGGTGGAAACCATGACCTTTCCTTCTCCATTTCCTCTTACCTGAGCATGTAAAACTCACTTTGCTATATTTTTTATCCGTCTTTGTTTTCTTTTTCCTTTTGATAATCCTATAATAAGTAATGTACATGATTACTTTTATTCTGTCTTTATTAAGATATTCTCCGATGAAGTGAGCTGTAGCTCACGAAAGCTCATGCTCAAATAAACTGGTTAGTCTCTAAGGTGCCACAAGTACTCCTTTTCTTTTTACGAATACAGACTAACACGGCTGTTGCTCTGAAATCTGTGTTTATAGAAAGCTTTAAAGCCAAGCTAATAAAAAGATCAAAATAAACATGAGCAAAGAAAAAGAAATAACTAAATGTCTTGGGAGAGTCTCTCTTCTTACTTCCTTGTTTAGTATTTGGATATATTTATCCTGGCATAATCTTGAAGTTAGCCTTTTTGCACATTTCTCTCCTTTGTTTTATTATAGTGGTTAAGAATTTTTAAATTGACCTGGATCAAAAATGCAAAATTTTTTTCCTGTGCTATTTTGCTGTAACTAGAAAGCACAGGGTTTTTTTAAAAATTAAAATAGTTAATCAATCTTTCCTAAACCTAGATATTCAGTAGAAGTTTGGGTTCTCTCTTATTTTACCAAAAACCACAATTGCAGCTGATGTTAAGTATGGTAGAGTTTCAAAACAAGTTAGCTAACACCATTTGTAAAAACCTCTTATCCTAGGGTGGACAAACCAAAAGAATTTTAGGCCTTGTCCACACAAGGGATTTATTTCACACTACATATTTGTGCACTAACTATTGCGTATTAGATAACCCACAATAACTGCATCCATATGACCAGCTCTTTTCCACTTTATCCTTGCATCTACACAGCAGAGACTTAATCTGGAGTAAGCTCTCAGTACTCTGGGCAGGTATCCCATGCTGCTCTGCCTTGATGCTGGGTTCTATGCATTCTGGGACCTTTCTCACTGTGCACAGTGGGATGTATAGCAGAAGCCAGCTGGAAGCTATTAGAATTCTGGAACTTGGGGCCAAACTAAAAAATTCACATGATTCCTCTCCCATGATTCATCTCTATTTTGCAAGCCAGCGCCATTTTTCAGACTGCTGTCAGCCAGCATGTACAGATTATTGTTCCATGTCGCAATGCTGACAAAAGCTGATACTAAGAGGCTAGTGGAGAATATTTGAGTTCTTGCAACTGAATTGCTTTTGCTTTGGAAGGCAGCCAGTAATGGGGTCTAGAAACCCGCTTCTGAGCAGAGGTGGAAGGGGGAGGGCAGCCTCTCCTGTCTACAAGCTGAGGCACCGATTTTCTCATTTCACCAGGGATGCTCGACCCCTGCTCCACCACAGGCCCTGCCCCTCTCCACCCTGCCTCACCTCACCTCTTCCCACTCCGCCTCTTCCCACCCCATTCTGCACCCTTCCCTGAGCGGACTCTGCCCCATAACCCTCAGTGCCTCCTGCCTGCCACTGAACAGCTGAGCTGTGGCGGGAGGCGCTGTGGGGCGAGGGGTGGAGCAATCAGCAGGACCTGCTGGTGGGTGCTGAGCACACACTGTTTTTTTTTCCATGGAAGCTCCAGCCCTGGAGCATCCACGGAGTCGGCGCCTATGCCTATAAGCAAGCAGCGTGACCACATTTCCATGCAGCTGACACAACTGTCAATCATGGAGGCAAGCATCCACAGCTGCAACCAATAGGGGAAACAAGGCCTGCTACAAAAGGAGAAAGCTCGGAGTAGGAAAAGGAGGCAGAAAGGCCTAGGACAGCGAAGGGGCAACACCCCTGCACCAGGCTGCCTCCAGAAACATAGCCCAAAGGTACTGAAAAAGACCACTAGGCCTAATTAGTGGCCAGGGGCCAAGAGCTGTCCTGATTGGGGCTAATCAAAGAAAGCCAGTCGGGGCGATAGAGACAGCTCAAAGACCACATCAAGGACTGGTGACACAGCCACTGTTTTTGACAGCTGCTCCACTTAGGATTGCCAGGCATTTGGTTTTTGGAATGTCCGGTCAAAAAGGGACCCTGGTGGCTCTGGTCAGCACTGCTGACCAGACCATTAAAAGTCCGGTCAGCAGTGCAGCGGGGCTAAGGCAGGCTCCCTGCCTTCCCTGGCTCTGCACAGCTCCCGGAAGAGGTTGCATATCCCTGCAGACCCTAGGCGCAGGTGCGATCAGGGTAGCTCTGTGTGCTGCACCCGCCCTGAGTGCCAGCTCTGCAGCTCTCATTGGCCAGGGATCGCGGCCAATAGGAGCTGCGGGGGTGGTGCCTGCTTCTGGAAGCAGCCTGGAGCCAGCGTAGGCAAGGAGTCTGCTTTAGCTCTGGTGTGCCACTGACTAGGAGCCGCCTGAGGTATGCGCTGCCTGGCTGGAGCCCAGAGCCCAACCCCCCCCACACAGCCCAATCCCCTTCCTGAGCCCCCTCTCAGAGCCCCCACCTTCTCCCAACTCCCTGTCCCAACCCAGAGCTCCCTCCTACACCCTACACCCCTCATCCCTGGCCCCACCCCAGAGCCTGCACCCCCAGCCCAAGCCTGCTCCCACACTCCAAACCCCTTGGCCCCAGCCTGGAATGCCCTCCTACACACTAAACCCCACATCTCCAGCCCCAACCCAGAGCCTACACCCCCAGCCAGAGCGCTCAACCCCCTGCCCCAGTCCAGAGCCCCCTTCTGCACCTTGAACCCCTAATTTCTGACCCCACCCTGGAGCCCACACCCCAAGCCCCTGCCCAGTGAAAGTGAGTGAGGGTGGGGGTTAGCGAGTGAGTGAGGGAGGGAGGGAGGGGGGTGGAGTGAGTGGGGGGCAGGGCCTGGCCTCAGAGACAGGGCGTGGCAAGGGTATTCAGTTTTGTGCGATTAGGAAGTTGGCAATCCTAGGAGCACCATCAGCAGGAAGAGGAAAACACTGGGCAGCTGCTTTTGGATAAACTTTCCTTGCAGCAGCTTCACTCAGTGCACCGTTGTTTCTGGACTTGAGAAACAAGCACTGACTGCTGGGAAAGACTTGTAGGATGAACAGTGGTATGTCAGGGGCCTAGCCTGCCGCAGAGCCAGTCTCCTAGCAACCTAAGGAGTGCAGGTGGCCCTGTGAGAAGCTGTCTGACTGTGCCATCTGATTGGCTGAAGGACTCAGAAGGCTGATACTTAAGCTCAATAGCAGCAGCAGCAGCAGCCCCATGGCTGCTCAATGCATTCCTAGCTCACTTCTGTGCTTGGTCCTGTGTCCCCCTCTTCTGTCTCTTGACTCGTTCCAGCCTGTATGTGCTCCAGACCCCAGCTTTTCCTGATACCTGCTGCAGACCCACAGCTCCACCTTCTGACTGTGCCTCCAATTAACTCTTTGGCGTAGGCTTAGGTTTCTGACACCCAGTTATGAGTCTTGGCTTTGTCCTGGTCCCACCCTATTTGGATTCAGCTCTACAGGTAGGCTGGACTCTTGCTCCAACCACTAGACCAGACTGCCCACAACTCGGTTGCCAACATAGTGGCTGCAGAATTTTAGGATGTCAAAGGCCGCTTTCCTCGATCTGCTTGGAGCTCAACACAGAGCTGCAGTGTCAGGACACCAGCATAAGATCCCCTAAACATTCAGAAGCATGTGGCCATAGCCATCTGGAAGCTCAGTACTCCCAATTACTACTGGTCAGTAGCTAATCAGTTTGGCATGGGCTGTTGTGATGGAGGTGTGCGCTGCTACAAATATATTGAGGGTGTGGGGGTCATAAAGTTTGACAACACTGAGGAGGTTATTGATGAGTTTGCATGTTAGAGTTCCCAAATTCCATTGGGGCAATTGTTAGGACTCTTGTGCCTGTATTTTTGTCCTCCACACCAGGCCTCAAAGTTCATAAATAGAAAGGAGTATTTCTCCATTGTGCTCAAGGCCTGGTTAAACGCTAGGGGATGTTCACCAACATTAATGTAGAGTAGTCAGGAAAGGTCCATGATGCTAGGCTCTTAGGAACTTATGTTTGTTTTCATTAATGAAAAAAGGCAGAACTTGCTCCCAGGACTGGTATAGTCATTAATGATGTTGAAATTCCCCTGGCTATGCTAGAAGACCCAGCTTATCCTCAGCTTCCCTGGCTGATGAAGCCTTTTATTGGACACTTGGGTAGTAGGAAGGAATTATTTAACTATAGGAAAAAAGGGGAGTATGCATCTGGCAGTTGAAGAGGAGATGGTGTTCACTCATGACAAGACTAGAGGCTGCAGAGGAATACCTGTTTTGTGTTATAACTGTTTGGCTGCATTTTGCACATCTGTGAGAGCAAGGCAGAGCTGCAAAGACTTTCAAAACGCTATGAACAGCCGGAGAGCCTGCCTCTCCAAAATGGTATTTGCTAGGGTCATGCAGTCAGGGCTGCCTTGTGCTTTTACTTTGGACCCATTGCTGAAAATGTTGTGATATGTTTTTATTTGGAATGCTGGTGCATAGGAATTTATTGTATGACAACTTTGGCGGATTATTTAATGATTTGTGCAATGCTCTTACTTGGACTACTGTACACTTGGTGTGGTCTCTTTGGCTTGTATATAGAGATTTGTTGTCTGATGACTTTGCAGGCATTTTCCAATTATTTACGCAATGTTTTAAAAGGGTTTTGTGTTGGAAGTGTGCTTTCATAAAACTTTGATCTCCTGTTAACACAAATTGTCTATTGAACAAATAATGCGCACACACACGCACGCACACACACAAATAGAATAGTGCAAACTTGAAAACATATTCAACAGCAACAGAAATCAAAGTAAATTGATACAATGAAAACCCTAAAAAAGGGCTAGAGCAAGTGCATTCATGTTCAAACTGCGCTGCTCACAAATGTGTGTAATGGGCACTCCCTCTTTCCAGGTGCAGTGATGTAGGAGAAAGCTGTGGGCTTCTAGAACACACTATTCTCAGTATTCTGGGGTAATACTCTCTCAGTATTCAGTAATCTGTGGAGGGAATGGGCTCTGGTTGGCAAGCTGTGTCCAGTAGCAGTGCCTCCAACGTAGGGAGAATATGACTGGAATACGGTGCTGGTTGATGCCGCTGTGCTAGCTGGGAATATTGCAGCAGCATCCTCTCCAGTAAAGCATTCCATGTTTGCCTTGCCTCCAAGAGCTGCTACTGGCTTGTCCCTGTCCTTTGTTAATAGTGTCATGGGTCAAATCAGTACTCTCCCAAGTCGTGACAAGGCACTGTTGAGTCATGTCTCTGGTCAACTATCTGCCTTTCTCCTTCTCCAGGAGAACATCCTTCCAGTCCTCAGTGGTCTTGTGTGTCTTCTGTTGGTAACTATCCAAACACTTTATCCTTCCTTTCTTCCTCCTCAGATTAGCCAGGTGTAAGCGGGGGAATTTTTCCCACTGTAGTAGGGAAATTTCTCTCTGGATCCCAGCTGAACCAAGTGACGAAAGGATCTGAGTCCCTGCCCCAATTCATTTCCCCCCAGTACCTGCCAACCTTGACTTTCTCTCCTGGCCCTATGTGAACAGGACTCGTGTCACACAGGGAGGACTGAGCTCAGAGGTTTCTGGGAGTTTACCCCAGTCTCTTCATGGGCAACTCTAGCTGGAGACAAGGGTACCCTTTGTTATCCTTTTAATCTGTAATCACTGCAATTCACTTAAGCATATATACAATGTATTTACACCAAAAACTGTTTCTGTGGGGTCAATGAGCACACGTGGTAAAAGCACTGTGAGGAAATGGCATGGGTAAGGTTCAATGATACACAAATTTACAGCACTTTAGAGACTGCAACTGTAGAGTTTATAAGTCCGGTGTTGTCTTCGTGGACCTGGATGCACTGCTGTGATGCTGCTGGTGTCGCACTTCCCCAGGGTGGGTTTGGAGTCAGTGTGACAGAACCTGTTTTCCACCTTCAGTTCTGGCCCTCCTCTCAGGCCATGTCCCGCCCTCTGGGTCTGGCAATTAATGGCCTTCTGACACGCTTTGGGAAAAGGGCCCGTCTCTTCCTCTCTCCCTGGACAGCACACGCAACCCTGCTGGGAGAGCAGGAAATTCAACCCACTCCTATTGCTCTGATGCTTCTCCAGCTCTGGCTGCTGTTCTAGCTCCCCTGCTCTGGGCTGCTGCTCTGATGCCTCTGACTCTTTGCTACTGCTTGGAGGTAGGCCTGGCCTGACATGAGTAATTAAACATAGTTGGGGGAGGCCTCATTCTTTGAAAGATAGGATTAGGGAGGTAAATGAACTGTCCAGCTGAAAACAGGACATTTGTGCTAAGATAAGTAAATAGGTCAGTAGGCTAAAAAAAACCCCAGTATGTCTTAACTAAGAGGGAGAACACTCAGGGAAACATTTCCTAATTTATCTTGTCCATTGTTACCTTGTTCCTAGTAATGTAGAGCGGTACAGAGTAGGCCAAACATGGACAATGCTAGAACAGAGCATGTTGTGCAGGGATTGGTTCCTGCAAAGTAACCAAGTCAATCCAGAAATGTGTAATGCAACGTATAGTAAATGCAATGAGAGTGTAATGTATATAAGGGGACTGGGTTTCTGTGTAACTTTGGAACTGTGATGTACTCTGCATCCACCCCCCAATTTGAGTCTGATCAACTCAGCGTAGCATCACTGGATGCCAAATAAAGATACCTGAGTGATGAAATCTGGAGTTGAACTGCTTGGGAAGCTGGAGGGGAGGAAAGGTCTAGGACTCTGAGGGAATCCCAACATTGCAGGGTATGTCTATGCTGTAATTAAAAACCCTCACCTGGCCCATGCCAGCTGACTTGGGCTCAGGCTAAGGGGCTGTTTAATTGCAGTGTACATGTTTGAGCTTAGGCTGCAGCCCAAGCTCTGGGACCCTCACAACTTGCAGGGTCCTAGAGCCTGGGCTACAGCCCAAGCCTGAACGTCTAAACTGCAATTAAACAGCCCTTAGCCTGAGTCAGGTGGCACGCCACAAGTGTCTAATTACAGTATAGACCTACCCATGGAGGATGGGCCCTGGGCTCTTGACTCCTTCATTGCCTGGCCCACCGGCCTGCCCTGTCAATCTCGCTGATTTAGAGTGCAGGCCTCTCCCTGTTGCCCATGGGCCCTGTCAGTCTCAGGATCCTGACTCCTCTTCGGCCCATTCCCTTTCTCCTGCTGTGCAAGAGGGCCAACCCAAAAAAATCCACTAAGATTCAGTAAGGGGTCAGCAGTCCCCTTACACAGGCATTCAGGGCATTGATAAGGGCCCTACTCTTTTGGATTGCAGCACTCCAGGAGCTGGGGGAGCTGAGAAAATTAACAGTAATTATTATTATTCTTTCAGTCTCCATGGTAACAATGATAAAATATTTTTTTCATTAACTATTGAAGTGCCATCCCCAAAGTTCCTTCCCAGTGTGCTTGCAACGGTAAGTTGTTTTGCATCTTGCTTCCCCTGTGCTTATGGATTCCATTGCACTGAACCTCATTTTAATCCTTGTTTGTTTGTTTGTGGTTTGGGGGACAGGAGGGTATGTCTGGCTGTGTGTGTTCTTGCTTTGCGTGAAGCAGTGCAGTTTGGGGGTTCAGAGAATAGGGGTGAGGTGGAAACAGGGGACAGGTTAGTAATTAAATCTGCACATCTTTAGGCAGTCCTTACCCTGGAGAACATTACGCCATTATAGGTGACCTGGAAATGGAGTAGGGGCCTCTTCAAATAAGCTAAGGGCAAACCAGCAAGATATGCAGTGATTTTATTTACCAGCATGGTCCAACTTCAGAGATTTTGCAGGACTGACAGGGCATTGCAATCTATGGTAGCATGCATAAGTCTGCTATTCTAAGCAATGTTCATGACAAAATACAGCACTTTCTGTGTCTTAAATAATTCCATTTGATCTTAAATGCAGACAAATACAAAGTGCACTGCAAAATGAAATAAATTTTGCAGTGGTTGCTGTTCAGAACATTAAGCGTTTACAATGTTCCGCTGTGACACGTATCTCCTAAAATGCTATAAAATATACCTCAGCCATTTGCCTTAATAACTCTCTGCAATTCTAGGGCTGTGAAATATTATGCAGTTACATATACTTCTGTGACCTGGCAAACTAACCTGACACTGAGCCAGCAAGTGTTAATGAAGCCACTCAGCCCCGGCTCACTACACCTGCATTTGTTGTTGGGTAAGGAAGGGGCTGTTGAAAAGCATGGAGGGCAGCTCAGTAGATGGCTGATTAGGGAAGAGAACAGACCACCTACCCTTTGTTCTCTGAGAAAAGGATCAGCTCAGACCTGCTTTGGGACATGGTGTAGCAAAGAGATCCTGGCTTTCCAAGGTGATCTCTGCAGAGACTGTTGACTACCTGAGCCCTTAGAGGAAGGTAGGCCTGGCACAGGATTATTGAGTTCGCATTTTGGGACTGTTTCTTTGTTTTACTTCATAAAGGGTTATTGGGCAGCTGTCGATGCTGCCTGGAATAAGTCTGAAGGGCCTAACAAAACTGTTGCAAGGAACCTCTACCTGGGGTTGTGTGATCAACTGCCTCAAACTCTGGATTTTTTGCCCCTACTTGAGTCTGCTCTGTCACTTGTCTTGGAACCTCAAAGCATAGGCACACCACCTGGACTTGAATGCAAATGTGCTATGGAGTGTACCTCATAAAATGCGATGATATGCGTAACCTGATGCAAGGCTTAGATCAAAATGTGAAGCAAAATACTGTCATTTCTGTGGTGCTTTTTTTTTAACAGTATTGCATGTCTCAAATATATTCACAGTATAAGGTTTAGTTATCTGAATCTGCCATGCCAGAATTGGGGCAGGAAGTCCTCAGGCAGTGGTGTGCTGAATGTGGTGGTAAAGGAGGCGGGGGTGGGGGGTCCTGGCTCCCATCTGTCCAAAATGGCTGCATTCATCCGGCACCCAGAACCAAACAATCCCCATAGTGGTAATATTACTTAATAATAAAGATTAATTAAATGTATAACAAGAAGATGCTTACACTGGCTGAGGTCCCCTCCCCAGGGCTCTCAGGGAGGGTGTCCATGTGGATGTCTTCAGGGTCTGCTTCGGGATACAGTGTAGCAAAGAGATCCTAGTTCTCCAAGATCTTCTCATCTTATTCTTGTTTGGCGTCAGTGTCCTTAGTACCTTTGGCGCTGCCCTTCCATACATTGGGGTTTGGTGGTGGTGGTGTCCTGGGAAAGAAATCCTATCCAGCCCTTCATAGTAGGGACAGTTGTATGAGCACTGCTGGAGGGTCTGTTTCTGCCCTGGGCTTTATTATAAGAGCTGTTGAGTTCTTTGCTTTTGTTTTGGCATTGCATAGAGTCCCAGGAGTGACCCCTCTCAACCATCCCCTTAGAAATGGCTTTATACACCCCTTTATTGTGAGGTTTCCTGGTAGGGGCTGCCTAGACTTTCACCTGTCCCTGGAGGGATGAGAGATCCAGGACCTCTGTATAACTCCAGGCAGCTGCATTAGGCATGGTGTAGTGATGATATAACCATGTATACAATTCCAGGAGCATGCAGCAGCAAACTGACTAATCCTGGCTTCACAGCAAGATTTAAATGGGGCGGTGACATGCAGTCAAGATGACCCTAGAGCAGTGGAGGGCAAACAGGCAGGCTGGTCCTAGCATAATGCAAAGCAGTGTGGGATAGCTGTTGGAGGACTGCCAGGTTAGTGTGAAGTGGAGATATGCCCACATGAATACTAGTCTGCGCTATTTCAATGTGCAATGAATTATCTGGCCAGTTAATATGCTTTAAGAATTGTCATGTGAATGCAGGTAGGTCACTTCAATTCATACAAAGTAAGGCTAGTGCAAAATAACTCCTTCACCCCCCACATGTAGACAAGGCCTTAGATCATCTGGCTGAAATAACCTTCCGCTATTAATTGCTTGACTTTCACTCTCTTGGCTGTTGTGATGTCACCATTTCACTAGTTCTCCAGTCACTGCAGGGACTTTCAGCGCTTCAAATTCTAATGTTAAAAAGCAAGAAGAAAAGCGAACCTTTCAGGCCGCTCCATTCCTTTTTCCATGCTTAAAAATGCTTCTAAAATTCACTGTTAAGAACCACGATGCTGTGGGAGGGAAAATGCTGGTTGCCATTTATCCCTATCTTGTTGCAGCTGATATCTGGGTAACTGGTGTGAAAAGCTCATATTGCCATACATTGTGTTTCACATGCTTAACAAAATAGCCTAATTTATTTGTTGAACATCCAAAAATGTCAAGGCTCTTAATATCCTAGATCAAGGGCTGTCAAACTTCATTGCACCGTGACCCCCCTCTGACCACAAAAATTACTACACCTCCCCAGGAGGGGGACTGAACCCTGAGTCTGCCCAAGCTGTGCCGCTCTTGGCGAGGAGCCCAAAGCTGCCCAAGGGTTTCTGCCATGGGCAGGGGGGCATGTAACCTTAGCCCCCCTGCCCAGGGCTGAAGCCCTCGGGCTTCCGCTTTGGCCCTGGGCCCCAGCAAATCTAACACCAGCCTTGACAACCCCATTAAAATGGGATCACGACCCACTTTGGGGTCCCGACCCACAGTTTGAGAACCCCTGTCCTAGATGTTTGGGGTGGAAGATGGTTTTCTGGTGAGTGAAAATTATATTAGGCTTTGACTTCTAGTGCCAAACAGAAGGTAAATAAAATTATGCATGACCCCATCTTAGGACATTATTCAAGTGCTCAGAATGGCTCCAACAAAAGTGGAGCGGGAGGGCAGGCACTCAAGACACTTACAGGATTAGGTCTGTTGTGCAACGCTTCTGTTGCTGTACTGTAGTTGTAAGACCCAACATTTTCTACACACTATTTACATCTTTAGCAGTACAGGACTCCTTCTGTAATCAGATTGTACTAATAATCTTCTTAGGGTGCTATATACTGTACAGATATTCTCATAATCCCATTGCCTGTAATACTGGGATAATTTGTCAAGCTAGCAGTAACCTGAACATCAATATCAAGATATAATACGGTTTGACCACAATCCCCACTTCCTTGCAGACTCAGAAGTGCAGAGGTTTTGTCTCTATCAGTAGAGGAGAGAAAATCTTTTGGTCTTTCTAAGAATCACCACCCCGCCACACACACACTCTTCTTCCCCTCCTTCTGGGATGGAGAACAGGGCTTCTTGGCTGATTGGTTGGACATGGGTTAGACATAGCATAATCTTGCATACCAAAGGCAAGGGTTTATAAGCCCTTCTGCCACATGGGACCATGATTCTGAACCTAGAAGGAAAGCTGCAGCAGCAAGCAGGTACCAGAGGAGTCAGCAAGGTTGGGGGATCCCCAGTAGCATCAGGATGAGCAGTGGGGTCCCAGTGAGGATGAGGTGGAGGTCACCCCCAGGGACACAACAGACACAGCCAGCACAGCAGTAAAGAGCATGTGGTCAGCCCGGCAGCTGTCTAGTGGCTTGGCCCCTAAGGGTATGTCTATGCTGCAATTAGACACCTTCGGCTGACCCGTGCCAGCTGATTCTGGGTTGGGCCAAGAGGCTGTTCAATTGCAGTATAGCTGCCTGGGCTCTAGGATCCTGTGAGGGGGAAGGATCCCAGAGCTTGAGGTGCAGCCCAAGCCCGAACATCTACACCAACTTCTCCTTTGCACCTCCCCTGCCCTCTCTTACTAGTAATGGAATTTAATTGCATTCCCCCACCCCTTCATTACTGCACAGCCAAGGCTTCCTCAGCAGAGGAGCTTAGGCTGAAGGCAGACTTGGGGTTAGAACTGGGAAAGGGGGAGGAGCTGGGGCTGGGGCAGAGCTGGCCTGGGGTGGGGGGTGAAGAGGGAATGAGGGCAGAGCTGGGGTGGGGGTGGGTGGCACTCTCTCCCTCCCCCCCCAACGTTCCTCTGTGCCCCCTAGGGGGCGTGCCCCACAGTTTGGGGATCACTGGTCTACACGATCATTAAACATCCCCTTAGCCCAAGCTCCACAAGCCAGAGTCAGCTGGTATGGTCCAGCCACAGATGTCTCATTGCAGTGCAGACATCCTTTAAAACCCAAGGACCCAGAGCTTTTCCCTTGTGGGGGTGACATCAACCTTGCTTGTCCCAAGCAGAAGCAGTGGAGGATGGCACTAAGTGTTGGTCTTTCGTCCTCAGGGAACTCTAGGGGTGTCCCCCAAGCTCTTGTGCCCATGAGGTTTTCCTTTGATGGGGTCAGGGGCTTCCCCACACAGAGTGTCAGAGGGGTTCTCTTTTTCCCCCTGGATTCTCCAGGAGCTAGCAGCAGCCCAGTATAGGCTCCATGGCCTGCCTGTGGCAGAACTGCCAGACCAGGATGGGATTGAGATTTCCTGGGTCCCAGTGCCCAGACACTTGTGAGTGGCGGGGTATGCAAAGCAACTTCTCAGTGGGGAAAGTGGGCATTGATCCCTGATGGAGCCATGCATGGTAGGCCATGCATGGTGCAGGATTAGGGTAGTGACAGCAGCCAATAGGGTGTGGGTCCATTCAGCCCGCATAATGTTACAGCTCAAGCCACTGTGAATCCAACTCAGAGGGAATACAGGGGCCAAGGCTATTGAGATGGCTTCCCCCTGCATGGTGGCATTTGGTGTGGTGGGTGCTCCAGCAGGTAACAGTCTCAAGTTTTTCAGTGAGATGGGGTTACGTAGAAGTGGCTGCTCTAGTCATGCTTTCAAAGCGAATAGAGACCATATTTAAAGGACAATATAAATAATCACCCAATGTCATAAGAACGCCAGGATGGAAGTTGTGGCAAGGAGAGATAGGAAGGGATCTGGGAAACAGGTTTACCATCTACGGCATAGGTGCAGGCAGGCTGTTGGACAGATATGTGGAGGGAGACTTGGCCTCTCAAGATATAACAAATTAGTCTGTTGAGCCCATAGTGTATTTAGGCCTATGGCATGATCTAAGTCAGAAGAACTTGGACTAATGGCTGAAGTGGCACCAGACTGGTACTGAAATATGGTTAGAATGAATGGCTTTGGCTTATCTGGTGTCTTTCTGTTTATTGACAGTGGCTTATGGATTTCATGATCGTCAAGCTGGGGACCTGATCTTAGCAAGCAGCTTTGCTGGGCCTTCTTTAGGGCTAATGTTGTCTGTGGGTTGGTTTGTTTTAAATTACCAGCACTCATGGAGCACCTGTTTGCTCAGTCTCTGGGGTAGGTGTGACTCTACAACAACAGGGCAGGGTCAGTCACACCCTCCCCAGGTAGGCACAGGACGAGTAGAAGGATCATGGGAATGCCCTCATCAGCATTTGAGCCCAAGATGCTATGGGTACTCTTGTGTGACTACCAGGACGAGGGCGAGCACAGTGTGGGAAGGGTGCTCAGTGAGATTAAAGATATCAAATGAAGGGTTAGATTTGATAGAATGATACCAGACTGCAAACTCCTTAGAGGATTTACATTGCATCGGAAAAGGTAAGATTTATTTTTTAAAAAGCTCCAGTGCCTTTCAGGATAGTGGATCTGTGAACCTCTCTTTTGAAGCAGATGCCCAGAAAGATACCTATGAAGGTAGTGACTCAAGTGACATTCTTATGAGGAAACTAGTAAATGGTGGGGAAAAATGTAGCATAATAACAGGTTTCAGAGTAGCAGCCGTGTTAGTCTGTATCCGCAAAAAGAAAAGCGCTCATGAAAGCTTATGCTCAGACAAATTTGTTAGTCTCTAAGGTGCCACAAGTCCTCTTTTTTTTCTTGTAGCATAATAACGTATCTCTTATTCTTCTCCCAGCCCTCCCATCCCAAGCTTTGCTCTGGCTCCAGTCATGGCCAGGTTGTGGTTTCTTGGTGGCTGTTTGTTGTATAACATGGGAAAAAAACAGCGGCATCACACTACACATCAGTAATCCCAAGTGGGCAATTTTTAACCTTCGAGAAGGTATTACTGAAATTGTGCTGAGTATGTCTGTACACCTTTTATCTTGATTATTCTGTTATAAAATAGTTTTTCTTTTTACATTATCTTCATTTTGATGGTGTCTTACCCATTTCCGGTCCATTATACAAAGGGGATATAAGGTCTCTTACACAGTCTTTTATGGTATAATAGTTTCAGCTTGACACCCTAAGTTAGAATCAGATTTTTGGTGGATTCTTTGCTCCAACGAGAGAAACATATGTTTATGTACTTGCAATTTTTTTCTCATTTCTCTCTCTGATGTAGATGTGGTGAGTGCCGTCAGTAGTTAAAGTGGGCAGGAGCTCATGGGTACATAGTTTCACTTCCTCTTTACTAGGTGCAACACTGTTCCAGGAACCCTCTACTCTTACCTGCAACTCCCAACTTCATTCTCCACATTCCCATTAATTCTCTGTGGCCTACAATACGGTGACCAACGAGCCTTCTCAGGCCTACAAGCTGCCACTTGTGGTATACCAGCATCTGAAACCCCGCTCAGACATCTTAGGGTTCAGCTACCCTTCTGCTGAAACCTGGTGACTTCTTGAATTTTTACATGCTGTGCACAATACATTATATACTGCATCCAACTATGGAGTGCACCAGGTTCTGTGAGAACTCAAAACGCATGTGCTCAGAAGCAGCCTGACATCCTACATCTTCCTCCCACCCCCATCTCCCTGTTCAGCTTTAACTTGTGTACACTGATGGCAAGGAGGTATGGGCTGCCAGAATGCTGAGAGCTTGTTGGCAGGGTACATTAGGTTGGGGGCAGCTGACCAGAGGCTGTAGAGCAGGTCACTGTTTGCCATTAGAGGATGCCAGGGCTGTGCCTTTAACGCATACAGGAGCCAGATCCAGGAGAGTAAGAATTAAAACAGATGGAGCATAAAGAATGGAATGGTCAGCTGTCCTCTCCAGATCCACTCCCAATCACCTGGCTTGGGTTCTCTTTTGGAGGCTGGGAGAGTGTTTTGGCAGTGCATGAGCCTTGGCAGCACATGAGCTCTCCCTCTCCCTGCTACCCTGGCGGACCTTCTTTGCCTGCTTTAGTTTTCTTTCTTAAGCAGCCAGTGCTGCTGTGCCTGGCTGAACTTACTGATATGTTGATGTCAGAAGTGGGAGGAGGGGATGCGGAGACTGTCTGAAAAAAGCAAGAAGAAAAGGATAAAATTAGAGAGGATACCAGAACTTTCTAAAAATCTTTAAAAAGCCTTGCCTGATTAATCTCTTTCCTAAGAGACCAAACAAACAAAATTTCAGTTTGAAGAGAGAGATTCATCACAAGAAAGATAGATTTCTAATGGAAATTCTTAAATAACCCTCGCCATGGAAAAATTAATACAACTCCACAGTTTGGGGGTAGGTGGGTGCGGATTAAACAACCACGATTGCTGTGTAACTCAGATTTTCCTTCTATAAGATGAAGCTTGCTGAAGAAAAGAATCTCTTTGCATTTTATCATTCACTTTAAGCAGCTTGTGTCAAGGATTGTTTTACTGTAGTTCCTATTTAACCAGGAGAATAGCAAATAGTTTTGCAAATTACTCATCTTTTCAGGGCCTAGGCCCTCAAACTCTTGACATATTTTGCACTCTATTTGCCATGTAAATCTTATTGCATCTTTCTTTCTAATAAATGTTGGTCTTCAACACTTCAAAAGGAGTAAGTCAATTGTTGTAGTCTGGCATAGTCTTATTTATATGTGAAGTTGGTGTGTTGCAACATGCATCTGCTATAATACTGTGAAAAGACAATGGGCTAGATTTATGTACCTAAATTTGGTATTTAGACAGCTAAACTCCAATTCCAGCACTATTGCAATTCACAAAACTCCTGGCGAACCTTAAATGGACTTAAACTCACTCAACACCGTAATTTTGCTATTAGCAATGAAGTCTAAATAGTACAAGACCACTGCGGAATCTTTGCTGAGAAGTGGTGTTAGACTGTTAGGTTTTGGTGATGATAGGTCAGGTTTGTGCACTAGTGAAGTGATACCATTAGCACTGTACTATCCAGTTTGTTTGTTTTTTTTTGTTTTTTTTTCTTGGCAGGCAGTTATTTGGTGCATATAAAGAATCAATACCTATTCAGCCTACAGGGCATTGGTCATTCCTGTTTTGGAGCTATACAGTTGTGCGTCAAATCTTTCGGCAGATGTGGAGGGGAAGAGAGCTTCAATTACAAAATAGCTTTAAAAATGCAGTCAGGCTTTCAGTTCAGATGCAGTGTCATTCCATCACGGTATTTGAAATGACTTTAACCATTTGAACCTATTATTGATTTACACAGAGCTTACAAGTTTGGTAGACATGCAGGGGGACAGATCCCTGCTCTGAAGAGCTTGCACTGTAAGTCGGTAACATGCAGTTATTTAAGGACAGAGAGAGGCATCACAGGCTTTTTTCTTTTTGCATTCTAACCCTTTCCTATTTTTAAAATGGCATTTTAAAATTATACTTCCCTAATCATATTTATTGTCAGTGCACTACATGCATTATGCTGCGTGCGTACTGGAAATACTGCTTTTTTTTAAATTTATTTTTCATATATGGGTGTCCACCGGTCTAGAAATCACTATATTACTCATGGGTTAGACCTGTTCATTCCACCACAATGGAGACGTCTTGGACTTTCCCTCTCCCTGCCTCCCTTTCTCCTTGAGTTCATAAAAAGAAAAGGAGTACTTGTGGCACCTTAGAGACTAACCAGTTTATTTGAGCATGAGCTTTCGTGAGCTACAGCTCACTTCATCGGATGCATAGCATATCGTGGAAACTGCAGTTTCCACGATATGCTATGCATCCGATGAAGTGAGCTGTAGCTCACGAAAGCTCATGCTCAAATAAACTGGTTAGTCTCTAAGGTGCCACAAGTACTCCTTTTCTTTTTACGAATACAGACTAACACGGCTGTTACTCTGAAACCTGTCCTTGAGTTCAAACTCTTTATCCTGAAATACACTCTGACTCCAGTTTATTCTTTTGACCTAAGAAATCCGCTTCGGCTCACTACTCTCCACAGCAGAAAGCTTGAGTGTAAGATTTTCCCCTCTCAAACTGCTGGGAGTGTCTCATGACTTGGATTTTTGAGTAATTGGAACCTGTTCGGCTTCCTTTTAGCAAAGCCTGAGGTCCTGTGTGCGATAGCTGCATTCCTTTACACTCCCTGTGAGCAGCTTACCTCGAGCTGACACTTCTCTGCATCTTCTAATGTCTGTCTTCGGTAACCCAGCAGAGTAGTTTCCCCAGTGCAGTGTGTGTCAGCCTTTTTCATACCAGGGACTGGCTTGCTGCCTTCCTGCCTTCCTAAACTGTAAAAAGAAAAGGAGTACTTGTGGCTCCTTAGAGACTAACAAATTTATTTGAGCATAAGCTTTCGTGGGCTAAAACCCACTTCATTGGATGCATGCAGTAGAAAATACAGTAGGAAGATACACACACACACACACACACACACACAGAACATGAAAAAATGGGTGTTGCCATACCCACTATAAAGAGAGTGATCAGTTAAGGTGAGCTATTATCAGCAGGAGGAAAAAAAAACTTTCGTAGTGATAATCAGGATGGCCCATTTCATTCAGTTGACAAGAAGGTGTGAGTAACAGTAGGGGGAAAAATAAGCATGGGGAAATAGTTTTACTTTGTGTAATGACCCATCCGCTCACAGTCTTTATTCAAGCCTAATTTAATGGTGTCCAGTTTGCAAATTTAATACCAATTCAGCAGTTTCTCGTTGGAGTGTGTTTTTTTGAAGTTTTTTTGTTGTAGTATTGCAACTTTTAGGTCTGTAATCGAGTGACCAGGGAGATTGAAGTGTTCTCCGACTGGTTTTTGAATGTTATAATTCTTGATACTGTGTCAGTGAGATTCTCAGGGGCTAGCACTGGTCCACAGTCCAGTCATTGAGAAACACTGAATTAAAGAACCATGTCTTCATATTGTCTCTGAAAAGGGTATACTCTGTGCAGTTCCTGACTCTGATCATAATCAGAAAGAAACAAAGTTCTAAAACCCGCTTCTTTAATTCTGGCCAAAATGCAGATGTCATTAGGAAACCAGCATCATACTTTGGATATGAAGTGGACTTTAGAATCTATATATGCTCGATCAAAAAGTGAAGAAAATCGGGTATCTTATTCTTCTTTCACAGATATTTTAAAAGAAAAAATACTGTCTGTAGTAGTTAGTACCTCCAATGCTCATTCTTTCAGTGGATCAAAACAAATAGGTGGGGCATCTAGTAAGTGCTGTCCTGGGGTTATCAAAGTACATACCAACATCGTAGGGGTGAGAAACAGAGTCTTGTTCAATGAGATTAGCAGTGTGGCTACTTGTGATTTGCATTTCCTTCACCCAGCACAAGACTGATATTTTGTCATTGGCTGATGCAGCCTTTGGTCTTCCCAGCTTTAAATGGAACAAATAATTTTAAAATCACAAAGTAAAACTTTTCATTTCATGTGGAGAAATGTATATTTCTTCTCTAGGAGTTAGTTCACACTGCTTCTCATATGTAAGAACTAGCAATGGATACCATGTAAGAGACCGACAGAGAGAATTACTTTCCCTTTCTATAGCTTTTATTTATTATAATGGAGGGCATCGATTGATCTGGACAGACCATCCCTATGTATCAAATGTTCCTTTTGTGATGTTACACCTTTCTTTCTTTTAATTCCATCATCTACCATCCCTTTATTGGTGTTTGTCTACTAATTTATATAGCTACTGTTTTGGAAGTCCCCTCAGGGATGAGATTATGGTGCTGCCGTAGTCCACCATAGCGAGGCTGAACTCCAAGAAGGAAGGAAAGGGAGGGTGGGGGGAGAAAAGACCAAGCTGCCTCTATTGTGGTGTAGCGAGCAGCTCTAAGCTATTTATGTCCAGAATAGTGGATAGGAGAAAAATTACTTGTAAGGAAATTAAATTTTCTCATATCTAGATTTATAAAAGTAAAAACAGGCCTCAGAGCTGCCTTAAATATCTCTGATACTTGATTAAAATAATCAGACAAATCCAGCAACTAATCTTCACCTGCATAATAAAAATAAACCACTTGGAAAGTACCCCACCACCCACAGATACCAACTCTATCTCATCCTAATCCCCAAAAGACAGGGCATAAAATATGGTCTAACGCAGTGGTTCTCAACCAGGGGATACCTCAACTCATCTAGATATTTGCCTAGTTTTACAACAGGCTATATAAAAGGCACTAGCAAACCAAAGTACAGTACAAACTAAAATTTCATATGGACAATGACTTATTTATACTACTCTATATATTATACACTGAAATGTAAGTACAATATTTATATTCCAATTGATTTATTTCATAATTATATGGTAAAATGAGAAAGTAAGCAATTTTTCAGTAATAGTGTGCTGTGATACTTTTGTATTTTTATGTCTGACTTTGTAAGCAAGTAGTTTTTAAGTGAGTGAAACTTGAGGGTACGCAAGACAAATCAGACTCCTGAAAGGGATACAGTAGTCTGGAAAGGTTGAGAGCCACTGGTCTAAAGGCATGCTGCAAAATCCAATACGTTAGCTATACCATCCCAAGGGGGAAAGAAAGTTCCAAAATCAAGAAGCCCTTTGCAGAGAATGACCTGCCAATAGCTCCTTCCCTTCTAAAAGCTGAGGGATGTGTGTAGCTACAGCACCTCTTCTGATCTAATTTCTATAGAGGCAATATAGTTTGACTTATCCTTCCCTGTCTGGACAAGGACCAGTTCAATGTAATCGGAGGTCACTGTATTATCTCTTGCTCTAAGTGAGTATATTACTTCTATGCCATAGATTCTGAAGCAAGAGAGGTCCATTGTGAATTTGTGATCATATAGTCCGTTTTCCTGGATAATGCATAGCACTTCCACAAAATAATTCTTAGAGAATATCTTTTAGAAAAACACCCTTTGTTAAAAGGTCATCATGGATTTGTCATCCACCCAATTCAGATAAAGTTTAACTTTGATCTGCAAAACATACAAACTGTAAAATATGAAAGCACGACAGCCATACTTAATCAAAAGAAAGGGTTTTTTTTTTAAGGTTGAAAGGTATCTGGGATTCAGATGCTTCATGAGAAACATTTACTCTAAATAAGCAAGCAGTTTGAAGTTTTTACCAATTAAGAGCTACTTCCTGCAAATACTACCAAGTGTAATGCATACCACTACTGTGAATAGTCACATTGAAAAGAATATCCTAGTACAGAAGTTGACACTATATATCTGGTAGGACAGAGCCTTGAGTATTGGGTTGTCAGTAGATCAGGAAATAGTCTGCCCACCTTCTGAGATTTTAAAACCTGGGATCTTTACTTCGTGCCTTCGCAAGTCCTCTGAGAGACATGAGTTGTTTATAGCATGATTCATATCCTCATGTAACACTGAAAGATAAATTATTGCAATAAATAAACCTATTTCCTGATAAAAGCATTACAGTTCATGTGCTAAAACCTGTTGCTGTATTCTGCAACATATGTCGTTATGTTACTAGAACTTATGTCAGTACTTTTTCCAACTGTGCATAATAACTAAGAATTAACAGTACCTTTATATCACAACTTAAAATAAAATTCACAGATGATCAATGTGTTCAACGTTCTAATTACTAGGAATAGCTGAAATACTTCTGGAAGAATAAACTTTGTGGCAAGACAAACTTTTTAATGGTGTCCATCATAAATTTAAAACTTAAGGTTTTCATCATTTCTAAACACTTTACGTTACAGAACAGCTGCTGTATCCTTTATAAAGAAAAGGAGTACTTGTGGCACCTTAGAGACTAACCAATTTATTTGAGCATAAGCTTTCGTGAGCTGTAGCTCATGAAAGCTTATGCTCAAATAAATTGGTTAGTCTCTAAGGTGCCACAAGTACTCCTTTTCTTTTTGCGAATACAGACTAACACGGCTGTTACTCTGAAACCTGTATCCTGTATGTGATAGGAAAGCGGGCGTGCTCTGTGGCATATCTAAACTCAGTCAACAAACCCTTGTGGTTTTTTTTGTCATTTTCCTCATTAAGTAGAGGATATGTAAGAGTAAACAGGAAAATGGGGCAAGTTAGCTAGTGGTGCAATGGATAATGATTCCACTAATTCACTATACCATCTGTTACTTGAATAACACAGGTTTCAGAGTAGCAGCTGTGTTAGTCTGTATCCACAAAAAGAAAAGGAGGACTTGTGGCACCTTAGAGACTAACCAATTTATTTGAGCATAAGCTTTCGTGAGCTACAGCTCACTTCATCCGATGAAGTGAGCTGTAGCTCACAAAAGCTTATGCTCAAATAAATTTGAATAACACAGTTGGTGTACATAGGTGGATATCTAAGAAGACAAACTACTACCTCAAAGAGGTTAGAGTATAAAATTAGACTAAACACAGGACAAAGAAAGGGATCTATCATAAAGGTAACGGAAATTGGTTTATTTAACAAAAGGCACCATTTTAAAGTTCCAGTGTCTGTCTTATTTTTGATTAAACAACTTACCATTGTAACATAATACAGGCAAGTTAGATGGATGTGAAGTGAGGCTTGAGAGCAGGGGCTTGTGGTGGAAGGGAGGCTCAAAGAACCAAGCCTTTAAAAATAAATTGAGAGAGAATAATGAATACAATGAGGTGGACTGCATCAAGAAGCAATCAGAAGCAGCCTAATAAGAGCAGATAATTGAGTGGGAGAAGTGAGTTAAGGGCTTTAGAGAGGTGGAAGGAGTTGACAGTACATAATACTCAAGCCAGGGTTTACCAAGAGGTTAGGACAGATGTAGTACTGTGCAGAGCTTTGAAAATGAGAATAAGAAATTTAAGTGTGTCGTAAAATTAGACTAGAAGCCAGTGAAGGGTGGGGACAGTTGCATGATCAGAGCAGTGATCAAGGTAGATTAATAACTGTCTCATGTTGAAGGGTATGGAGAGGGGAGAGATAAAAAGGCCTGCTAGTAGAAGGTCATTGTAGTGCAAGATGTCAAAGGTTTAGATAAGAGTTCTGGCAGTGGACATACTCCAGTGTGTCAAAGAAGAAGGTTTACTAAGTTACTCAGAGGTTAATGGCAGAAGTCAAGGAAACTTCAAAAAGAAGCATAAGGTTAAATACTGTGCAGTGAATTTTCTGTTCTCTATAGATATTATCAGGGTGGATTTGATTTAAATCACTAGTCAGGAAGACTCGATTTAATCATGGATTTCTACATAAAAATGCATTCTTGTTGGTTGTTATAACCTTAATACATATTCTTCACAACTCAGAGATAGATGTAGGTTTCATTTTTAGAAGGTATACATGATACATTTTTAAAGTGATTTATTTTGAAAACTTTTCAGATTAGTTTTACAGCAATATCAGAAAATGAATGTTTGTTTGGTTATTTCATTTACCAAAGGTAATTGAAGCAGATAGTTCACCTCCCAGTGACTTCAGAAATATCTCCAATTCAACAAGTTAATCATTAATATTTGGAGGATTTTCTTGCTATGCTGTATTAGGAGGAGAACATCACCAGACCGACATTTAAATTGTTTTATTTAACTAAAACAACAACGTTATGTATTCTGGATTTTTTTTTCAACAGCAAACATATAATATTTTAACAAAACAAGCATATGAATTTTTGAATTTAGTTAAACGTTCAAATTTTGTAAAATCAGGTTTGTTTTCATTAAAATTGTTTAACTAAAATAGTTTTTTTTTTTTTTTAATATTTCATTTAAATCGACTATGTCAGCCAAGTCAACATGAGAAACTTAACATACTGGCTTCTGCAGCTAACTCAGTTGTCTTCACCTTCATTTTCCTGTTTGTTCATAATCTGGAAAAGAAAAACAAGCTTTCCTGCTTTTTCAGGTCCCAAACTATCTTTAGGTAGGTTTTTTCTTCAAAAAAGCATTTTGTCAAAAAAATCCCTTTTAAATTAAAAAAAATCCATTGTTTTTTAAATCATTGATTTTTTTTTTTATCCACCTTGGATATTGTAATTCAGGTGTGTGTCTCATGAGTGTTAGCTTCTTAGGAACTGTCATAGCTCTTAAACAATTTTGATCCCTTAGGGCAGTAGTAGAAAAGTTAGAATGAACCAAGCTCCCTACTAACCATTGTGCATAACTGTGCCCAGGGAGTAAAACATTCCAGTCGTTTTTGCTTCCTGGCTAGCAAAGGAGTTCCTGGTTCTCTGCACTTCTACTTAAAAACACCAAGGGGAGAGAGTTTAGGACTCCTGTGCCTGGGGCTGAAGAAAGAGGGAATTGGGCACCTCTGCTCTGCTGCTTAACTTTGAAACAAGGGGCATTGGGAAACTGAGTGAGGAAAAACAACGAGGAGTCCTTGTGGCACCTTAGAGACTAATAAATTTATTTGGGCATAAGCTTTTGTTGGCTAGAACCCACTTCATCAGATGCATAGAATGGAAAATACAGGAGCAAGTATAAATACATGAAAAGATGTGAGTTTCCTTACCAAGTGTAAGGTCAGTCTAATGAGACAATTCAATTGACAGCAGGATACCAAGAGAGGAAAATAACTTTTGAAGTGGTAATGAGAGTGGCCCATTTCAGACAGTTGACAAGAAGGTGTGAGTAACAGTAAGGGGAAATTAGTATTGGGGAAATTAGGTTTAGGTTTTGTAATGTGAAGAGACTCTTTGGACTGTGTTGTTAAAAGTCCTAGAGAGATTTATTTTGTGATTTCTTTACCTTGGTTTTTTCAGGTAAAAGGCCACTTGCTTGTAATTTCTTTGAGGTCCCTCAAATCGTTTGCTGTGCAAGAGTGAGAATTCTGGGGTGGTAGATACTATCTGTAAAGAAGGGAAAGCCTTCTGCTTCTCCGACTATGCCGGTGAAACGGGATTCTCACTCGCCTAACTACCGCTCCTTGGAGGCTGTGGGTTATTTTTTAATCATTTCACTGCATACACCTTTTCTACTTTTCCCCTGATGCTTTTTTAATTTAATTTGGTATTCGCTTATTTTGGGAGCTTCCTTGTCCATATTATAGAAGGCACTAATTGGAATGTTCGGGGGAATTTTATATCTTGCAGAGAATGGCATGTAGTGGGCCTGGACAGTTCAGACTGTACCTTGGTACTGCTGTCCTTAGGGTTAACTGTCTAATTCTAGGGAACACTTTAATACTACTGCAGAACATGGGATTACTGCAAAACGATCTCTTCAGAGAGTCAGAAACGCAAACAAGTAGTTCTCCTATCTGTGCATCAAAACAGCTCTAGTTGTCAACTACAGTGCTGTGCAGATGGGTAAGATGGCAAAAGGATTATCTGCTTTTAAGTGTCTGCTGAAATAAGCACTTAACACGTTGAGCATCTGTTGCCACAAGCAGTGAAAATGTGTATTTGACACACAAGTAATCACAAGAAAAGCTTCTGTTTAATGGACCCTTATCAGACAACTGCTGTGTTATGTGTTCTTGTTATCGGAGAGACAGATGGTTCAATCCAGGCCTTTGTATATAAAATGGAAACTATACAGTACATAACATGAACTAATAGCAGGTTTCAGAGTAACAGCCGTGTTAGTCTGTATTCGCAAAAAGAAAAGGAGTACTTGTGGCACCTTAGAGACTAACCAATTTATTGGTAAACACCCATTTTTTCATGCTTTGTGTGTATAAAAAGATCTTCTATACTTTCCACAGTATGCATCCGATGAAGTGAGCTGTAGCTCACGAAAGCTTATGCTCAAATAAACTGGTTAGTCTCTAAGGTGCCACAGGTATTCCTGAACTAATAGCATGTGTCCCCAGCTTCACTACATATCAAAATGTAACTAATGAGGAAGCCTCCAGGAACCATTCCAGCTCATTAACAAAAAAAGGGGGAAAGCAATAAAACTCATTTAGGTTGAGACCATGCCAAGCATGAAACATTTAAGTGAATTCATTGTCTTTACCACTGCACAAATGAAAATCTAAAATAGAATTGGGTCAGTGAAACTATGTAGTAGGAGAGTCCTCTTCAAAGCCAGCTTCCTAATATCAGAGAATCATCCTCTGACTGATCTTATGACTTGGACTATCTGTATCCCCAGTGGAAATTTTTCATCCTGGTTCCTTGGGATATTGTTGGCAGCTGCTAGAGCAAAAAGAGGAGAGTGGAATGTGTGACGGATGTGGAGCTGTTCTGCAATTTATTAACACAGTACACGACCTAGTTATTGGGATGTTCACTGTATGAATATTTTGGTTTTGTTTCATAGAGGGCTGTAAGGAAAACCAGCAGCAAGGAAGAAGAGCTCAAAATAAGGTACTCGGCATATATTTGAGGGTTGTTACAGGACAATGGCAAAGCCACTGTGTTTGAGGATTCTGTCTTGAGCTCCTGCAAAGCCTACGAAACTGATTTTTGACGAGCAGGACCCAAAGCCCAGGAACTGATGAGAACAAAGGCACTCTGGCTGTGTACAGAGAGACTCTGTCCAGAGGAGAGGTAGTTACTGGGCAAATTCTGAGTGACACCAGCACTTGCTCGGGTGGCTATAGGATGGTAGGTAAGATAAACATGCATGTAGAGTTTTGTTTTAAAATCTCTTGCTCTTTGTTCCTACTGTTCTTTGGTTTAAGAAGGCTGTTCAGGAGTCTGTGATTAACAGTCTCTAGATGTACCAAAGGGAAGAATCTCAGGTGCTGACCTGCAAGGTACTGTAGAGAAGCCCTGATCTGAGTGGGAGAATTGTAGAGTCCCATCCCAGGAGAGAAAGGCATGAGTCCTGACCCCTATGGGGGTGCACTCAGACTTCGAAGGGGACAGAAGTGCAGCTAGCCCTGAAAGCATGATGGAAGGCAAACTGGCATGAAGGGTACTGTATCTGGGGTAGGGGGAATTTATACTGTAATGCCTTCACTTCCAAAAGCTGAATATATTCTGAACTATTGCTGTACATGCAGAAAAGACGACGAGAGAAAATCATGCTATTAAAATCCTATTGCCATAAAACTCAGTTGTTATGCTACAATAGAGTGAGTGGTTGTCCAGGATTGTAGCAGACTGTGATAAATGGAGGGGGGGAGGGTTTACTCCCTTTTATGGACACCCAGCCAGCCAATAGCTATGAAATCCCTCTTAGTAGCTGTTCTCTAATTGCCCTACCTGTAAAGGGTTAAAAAGTCTCACTGCTATGCATAGGTAAAAGGAATTGAGTGGGCACCTGGCCAAAAGAGCCAATGGGAAGGCTAGAACTTTTAAAATTTGAACAAAGGGTCCCCTGTTTGTCTGTCTGTCTGCTTGTTCTCCCGGGGAGTGGCAGACAGGGCAACAGCTATGCTGTAAGAAGTTTGGGGCCAGGTATGAAATCTATCATACCTAGAAACTACACATTTGAACCCCAGATATGCAAGTAGATCAGGAAATGTCTAGGAAGACGCGATTAGGTTTATCTTTATTTTATTTTTTTAATTTCTTTATGGCTTGTGGACTCCTCTGTGCTAACCCTGGGTGCTTTAGTTTTGCTTGAAACCTTTAAGCTGGACCTCAAGAAAGCTATTCTTGGTGCTTAATTCTTGTAGTGGCTCTTTTAAAATATAGCAGTAGCCTGAGCAGCTTGATGTATTTTCTTTCTTTTTTTTAATAATAAAATTTACCTTTTTTAAGAACAGAATTGGATTTTTATGTCTTAAGAGGTTTGTGCACATGTTGTTTAATTAGCTGGTGGCAACCGCTGATTTCCTTTGTTTTTCTTTCTCAGCTCTTCCTCCGGGGCGGGTGTGTGTGTGAAAGGGCTTGAGGGTACCCAATGGGAAGGAATTCCCAAGTGCGCCTTCCTGGGCTCTCAAAGGATTTCTGCACTTGGGTGGTGGCTGCATCCACCAATCCAAGGTCAGAGAAAAGCTGTAACCTTGGGAGTTTAATACAAGCCTGGAGTGGCCAATATTAATTTTTAAAATCCTTGCAGGCCCCCACCTTCTGCACTCCAAGTGCCTGAGTGGGGAATTAGCCTTGACATGCTGGCAGAGTGGTGGGATCATTTTGAACTAGAGGCACAGACCTCAGGATTTTAAAAGGACACTTTTCCTTTTGGCAGCCTGCAAAGCCAGGGATTTTTTTCTTTTCTTTTCTTTTCTTTTCTTTTCTGCCTGAGGGGGAACAGGCATGCAAAGGGTTCAGCCTGGAAAGCCAGGGAGTCCAACAAGCAGTTTTATTTTTTTTCTAGCTTTGTGGCAACAAAATAGCTAGGCTAGAGTAGGGCAGCCCTGTGCATGAGGTTGTGGTCGGGCATCGAAACCCTAGAGCAACCAGTCTTCCCAAAGCAGCATGCCACAGAGAAGACAGACCCAGATCAAGCCCAGACATCTAGCTTCATGACAGAAATGCAGGGAAGGGGATGGGAAACTGGGGATTTCCCCGGAGGGAATGGTCAGCCCTCCCCAACCCAAAATCCAGGTGCCAGGATGGAGGAATGCCCTTAACCCAGACAGAGTTCTAACTGTGGAAGACAGGAATTTCTTCCTACAGATGAAGTGATTTGAGGCGGAAGCGGAGGTGAAGCACTTGGAGGTGGAAGCGGAGGAGAAGCTAGGTCAGCCAGGTAGCCCTAACAGTTGTCCTCCAGGTACAACTCCCCATTCCAAGAAATTCCCCACATACAAGGTAGGCGATGATATAGAGGCCTTCTTGGAAAATTTTGAAAGGGCCTGCCTTGGGTACAGCATCCCTACAGACCAGCATATGGTGGAGCCGAGGCCACAACTCAGTGGACCCTTAGCAGAGGTGGCAGCTGAAGTGCCTAAAGAACACCTGAACAAGTACAAACTTTTAAACAGAAGGCCAGAATTAGGATGCGGCTAACATCCGAGTGTGCCCTTTGGCAGTTCAGAGCCCGAAGGTGGAAAAGAAACGTGGCATTTTCCCGACACGCCTACCGCATTGTGAAAAATTGGGATGCCTGGATATCAGGAGCAAGTGTTAAGTCTCTGGAAGATCTGTCTTTCCTAATGCAAATGGAGCAGTTCTTAGGGGAGTTTCTGAGGAAATAGAGAGGTACATCCTAGATGGGAAGCCCAAAACTAATCAAAGCAGGGGAGATCAGAGCCAAACGGGTGGAGGTGGCGGAGAAGAAAAAAGCTAGTAACAGTTGGTGGGGAAACCAGAAGGGGCAACCCGAGACAACACTCCATCATTGGGGCAGCCCAAGGCACCACTTCCAAAGGAGGAGCCCTCCACACAGCCAGGGAGACCCCAGATGCCCACTCGTCCCACCATCCTACTCTCCAACCACCCACCTCGCCCCAGCCCACAGTCAGCTGGGCGATGCTTTAAATGTAATGAGCTGGGGCATGTGAAGGCCAAATGCCCCAAGAGCACCAGCTGACTGCAACTCATCACCCCGGGATCCCACTGAGAGCCTTCAGGCCCAGATGTCTCGCAGATAACCCAGAGTGAAGGAAAACTGTGAGTGTCGTTGGGAGGAAGATTACTGTGTGCAGAGACACTGGAGCGCAGGTGTTGGCTATCCTCCAATCCCTGGTGGACCCCATATTCATCAACCCAGAGGCCCAAGTGGCAGTGCAACCCTTTAAGGCCAACTCTTAACTTGCCTACAGCCAAGTTGCCTATCCAGTACAAGGCTGGTCAGGAATATGGACTTTTGCTGTCTGTGATGATTATCCCATTCCCATGCTGCTGGGAGAAGACTTAGCCAACCTTGTGAGGCTAACAAAAAGGGTGGGGATGGTCACCCACAGCCAGGCTAAACAGGCCTCCACACCTAACTCTATTCTTGAGCCTCCTGCAAGGACCCAGTCTGTGTCCCATGTTACCACAGACCCGGGGACCCAGCTAGAGGTGGTGGAACCAGACCAGAGACTCTAGCAATGGTTGTAGATCCAGTTCCTGGGACCCAGCCAGAACCAGCCCAAGGATCAGAACTGGCGGAGCAGTCAGCACTAGAACCCGTGCTTGCAACCCCACCAGAGTCAGGGGAGCCAGCTCCAAAGGGCGCCACAGAGCCTGCACCTGCAGCAGCAGCTAAATCAGCACAAAAAGCTCAACCGGAGCCTGAAATACAACCTAGTGCATCAGCAGAGAGCGGTTCACAGTTAACGGAGACAACCCCATCACCTGCATTGCTTCCAGTGGGACCAAGCTCAAGTCCACAATCCAGTGAGGAACTAATGTCTCCAGCATCAAGGGAGCAGTTCCAGGTGGAGCAGGAAGTGGATGAAAGACTCAAGGGAGCTTGGACGGTGGCACAAAACGACCCACCGCCTCTCAGCTCTTCTAATAGGTCCAGGTTTGCTGTAGAAGGAGGACTCTTTTATACAAAAAAACCCTTTCTAGTGAGCACAAGGAGGACTGGCATCCTCAGAGACAGTTGGTAGTTCCAAAGTATAGGGAAAAGCTCTTGAGCTTATCCCACAATCACCCTAGTGGCCATTCTGGGGTGAATAAGACCAAAGACCATTTGGGAAAGTCATTCCACTGGGAGGGAATGGGCAAAGATGCTTCTACCTATGTCCAGTCTTGTGAGGTGTGCCAGAGGGTAGGAAAGTCCCAAGACCAGGTCAAGGCCCCTCTCTAGCCACTCCCCATAGTTGAGGTTCCATTTCAGTGTGTAGCTGTGGATATTCTGGGTTCTTTCCCTAAGAAGACACCCAGAGGAAAGCTGTACATATTGACTTTCATGGATTTTGCCACCCGATGGCTCGAAGCAACACCAGGGCTAAAAGCATGAACCAGGCATTGGCAGACATTTTTGCCAGGGTAGGTTCGCCCACCGACATCCTTATGGATTTAGGAACTAACTTCCTGGCAGGGACCATGAAACATCTTTGGGAAGCTCATGGGGAGAACCACTTGGTTGTCACCATCAAACAAATGGCCTAGTGGAGAAGTTTAATGGAACTTTGGGGGCCATGATATGTAAATTTATGAATAAGCATTCCAGTGATTGTGACCTAGTGTTGCAGCAGTTGCTGTTTGCCTACAGTGATGTACCACATACCAGTTTGGGGTTTTCACCCTTTCAACTCGTTTATGGCCACAAAGTTAAGGGGCCACTACGGTTGGCGAAGCAGCAATGGGAGGGGGTTACATCTTCTCCAGAAACTAACATTTTGGACTTTGTAAACACCTGCAAAACACCCTCAAAGACTCTCTAGCCCTTGTTGAGCATCCTGTAAGTTTTCTTGAGCAGAAGGCCTGGTATGATAAACATGCTAGAGAGGATTCCTTTAGAGTAGGTGGTGAAAGCGCTCTAGGCCAATAAGATGGAAGCATCATGGGAGGGGCCATTTATGGTCCGAGAGTGCCTGGGAGCTGTTAATTACTTCATAGCATTCTCGGACCCTACCCTAAAATATACCATGTTAATTCTCTAAAGCCTTTTTATTCCCAAGGAATCAAAGTTCTCCAGTTTACAGCCCAAGAGAGAGACGCTGAGTGGCCTGAAGGAGTCTACTATGAAGGGAAAAGCAACAGTGGTGTAGAAGAGGTGAGCCTTTCCATAACCCTTGGGCGTAACAAGCAGAAACAGCAAATCCAGGAGCTGTGCACCAGCTTTGTGCCAATGTTTTCAGCCACCCCAGGACAGACGGAATGGGAATACCACTCCATTGACACAGGTGATGCTTGCCCAATTAGAGCTCAACTGTACCGGATGGCTCCTCAAGCCAAAACTGCAATAGAAAGGGAAATCAAGGACATTTACAGATGGGTGTAATCTGTCCCTTTGAGAGTGCATGGGCCTCTCCAGTGGTTCTGGATCCCAAACCAGATGGGGAAATCTGCTTTTGCGTGGACTGCCGTCAGCTAAATGCTGTAAGTCGCCCAGAGGCCTATCCAATGCCATACACAGATGAGCTATTGGAGAAACTGGGACGTGCCCAATTCATCTCCACCTTAGACTTAACTAAGGGGTACTTGCAAGTCCCACTAGATGACCCAGCCAAGGAAAAGTCAGCCTTCATCACCTATGTAGGACTATATGAATTTAATGTGCTCCCTTTCGGCCTGCGAAATGCACCCGCCACCTTCCAAAGACTGGTAGATAATTTTCTGGCTGGATTTGGGTAGTTTGCAGTCACCTACCTTGATGATGTGGCCATATTCTCAGATCCAGGTGTTCTGACCATGAAACACCTCCAAGCTGTCTTGCAGTGCATAAGGGAGGCAGGATTAACTGTTAAGGCCAAAAAATGTCAAATAGGCCTCAACAGGGTAACGTACCTTGGACACCAGGTGGATCAAGGAACTATCAACCCCCTACAGGCTAAAGTAAATGCTATCCAAAATTGTCCTGTCCCTAAGTTAAAGAAGCAGGTCCAATCCTTCTTGGCCTGGCCAGGTATTACAGACAATTTGTACCACACTACAGCCAAATTGCCACCCCACTGATCGACCTAACCAGGAAAAAACAGCCAAATGCAGTTCAGTGGACGGAGAAGTGTCAAAATACATTTAACCAGCTTAAGGTGGCCCTTACATCTGATCCTGTACTAAGGGTCCCAGACTTCAACCAACCTTTCATCATAACCACAGATGTGTCCAAGCATGGTGTAGGAGCAGTTTTAATGCAGGAAGGACCAGATCAACAATTCCATCCTGTCGTGTTTCTCAGCAAAAAGCTTTCTTAGAGGGAAAGCCACTGGTCAGTCTCAGAAAAAGAATGTTATGCCATTGTGTATGCTCTGGAGAAGCTATGCCCATACATTTAGGGACGGCGGTTCCACCTGCAGACTGACCATGCTGCACAGAAGTGGCTTCACACAGTCAAAGAGACTAACAAAAAACTCCATCTCCCCCCGCCTTCCATTGCTCCCTCTCCCCCACCCTCACTCACTCGCTCATTTGCACGGGGCTGGGGAGGGTCCCTTTTCAACCAGGTGTTCCGGTTGAAAACCAGACACCTGGCAACCTTAGTCAGTGCACAAGTGCACTGCCCCATCCATGAAGCTTGTAGCAAAGCCACAATTCAAACTTCAGTCCCATTTATTTCTATGGCATTAGTTGCAAAGTGAGATTCGGTGGCTTTCAGCAGGAAACTAAACAAATTTGAGTTACAACAAAGTATGGATTCATATAGTGAATGAATTCCCCTCCAATTCTCATCAAGGACTCAGTCCCATCAGGTGCTAAGCAATTTTAACAGGACACTCCACAGAATCAGGTCTATGTAAGAGGTTGTTTGTGTCTTAAATTCTAGACAGTCCGGGGGTGGGGAGAGAAAAACTTTTCTGACCTTCAGTATTCTTTAGTCTCATAACTTCTGGAAATTTCAACTTTTTTTTCAGATTTTTACAGTGTAGGGATTACACAATAAAATAGAACCCTTGTGACAGGGTGCTGGGCAAAAACTGCTGACTCAGCCCTCTGTCACACCAGTTCCCATTAAGGGAAGTAAATTGGAGCTGGCTAGAAAAAACCTGCTCCTAATTGGTGAATGGGAGACAACTGCCCACCCAATTAGGCTGGGGCTGCGAGGAAGGGAAAGAGGAGGAGCGAGGGAGTGGAAGGAGAGCAACAGCTCTTCCCTCCTGGGTGCAGACACTAGAATCCAAGCTGTGTGTGGTAAAAAGGTGGTGGGAGCACAACCTGTAAATAAACAGTATCAGTGGTTACTGAACCCCAGGGTATCTGAGTGACTTTGTCAGCACAGCAGGGGCAGGAGCCAAGAGGGCCCTTTAGCAACCTGCTACACCCTATAATCAAGAATTTGCAAGAAGTATAAACAGTGGCATAACTACACCATAAAAGCTACATCACACTACCTGCCTGAACCACCTGAGTGAATATTCAGCACAGCTACCCCGTGCCTCCACTCCTGCTGCCATGGCTGCACTACTGTTTTTAGCATACTAGTGTGATAAGAGCTAGCATGATTATGTCTGTGCAAACTGGGAATCACACCCGTAGCTCATAGTGTAGACATTCCAAGATACAAGCAATATTGCTCATAGAAATCCATCTCAATATGGCACCTGGCAGAAATCAGTCCAGTATACAAAGTTTATCAAAGCAAGGTGAGATTCCAAATGTTCTGTATCATCGCAGGGATGTGCTGCCAAATTTTTAACAAGAGCTCTAACAAAAATTTTCCCCTCATCCTGTGATATTTATATTCCACATACCAGCAGAGCAGAGGGCCTCAGAAACCAGCAAATCTATTATTTTCCTTATTAAACAAAACACTTTTTTTCATAACTAACTAAGAAAGGAGGCAATGACACTTAGCCAAAACATTTATATAAAGCTCTACTTTGCAGGAAATGTTTGGACTTTGTTCGTGAAAGATATACAGACTATATCAGTAATGTAGAGGAGGGCTGAGCCTGGATAGTTTGGAGGAAGATTGGGTGAGGGAAGTATCTTGAAGAGTGTGACTGGGGAGCCAACTGAGGTCACTCAATTAGGGTGGACTTCAAAGAATGGGGCAGACAATCCCCAAAGCTGGTGGATATTCCAATACTTAAATTTACCAAACTAGCACAAAACAGCTTCTATAATACCTCACTGGTTACCCAGATAGCAAACAACACAGGTCCCTTAAAGTAACCCAGCCTCAGGCCTCCACCCAGGCATCCAAGTCAAATATGATAAGGACTGCTGAAAATCTTAGTCATCACATAAAAAAGTTCTACCAATCCCAAAGGATCGGACACATTACCTCCCAGGTTAATGAATATTTCAGATCTTACTCAAATACATGCTTACAGCCAATTCTTATTAACTAAACTAAAATTTATTAAAAAAGAAAGAGTATGATTAAAAGCTCAATATACACACAGACATGAGTACAATTCTTGAGGTCCAGATTCTTAGCAGAGATAGTGAGCTTTGCAGAAATAGTTAATAGGTTATAGTCCAATGTTTGTATTCAGGGAGGTCCAGTCAGGCCTGGGATCTCAGTCCTTCTGCTTAGGCTTCCCTTCATGAAGCTTCAAGCAGATCTGAGGAAAAAAGGGACTGGGACCCAAAGGTCTTTTATAGAGTTTTCAGGCTCTCTTGTGACAGCTTGAAGTCCTTCGGCGAACAATAGACACTAATAGGGACTTTGAAGTGGATCCATTTCCTAAGCATTGCTGGTAATTATCTCCACAGATTAACATAAGGCAGTTGCCTGTTTTTCCACCATTTGCAGATGATTTGCTATACATTTCCAAGAGAGAGGAATACAGCGATATCCTATGTTTACATTTCTTTTAAATGTTAAAATGTCCGTTTGATCTCTGAATTAACAGAATACAGCAAGACAGGGATTGTTTGATTACATTGTTAATCATTACACATGATATAAGTAAACACATACAATTAGTATCACCTTTAATTTCTACCAATATAGGTTTGCATTTCAAAGTTCTAGCCTATCTAACATGTCTCTAAAGGTTGACTCTGGGTCAACCAGCCTGCAAGCTGCTTAATCCTTTCTTGCTAAGCGTCACAAAGGAGAAACAGAAGGATTTTTTTATTATAATTGTGGTGGTTTGGACACTCCTTCTAGGATGCCACCTGATGTACTGGGATTTCACTGAGCCTGCCTGCTCCAGTAGCCTGGGCTCCCTCTCCCGCTGAATTAGGCTCTCCAGCCTCTGGCAGTGGGCGTACACACACAGGTTGGGACTCATCACCTGTAGAATCACACAGTCTGCAAACAGCTCTCTATGAGAAGACTCAGGAAATTGCCCAGCACTCAAGTGCAGCTCCCTTCTGGAAAATACCCCCAAAATAATATTGTCTTGTGCAGTAGAGAAATGTGTACAACATAAGCTCATAAATTCGTCCCCTCCCTCACTGTGGAGGAAGATATGCACAACTTCTTGTGTCTACCCGCCCCCCTTATAAATTGCACAAACTGGGTTTAATAATACACAAAAACAAGTTTATTGACTATAAAAGGTAGGTTTTAAGTGATTATAAGGGATAACAAACTGTGGTGGAAAAATTAACCACGCGTTGTGTTTGGATCAGAACAAAGCCTGAGGTCCTCTTTATTTAAGCATGCACATACAGAGAGAGTCAGCCGTAACTGCTCTGTAGTGAACAGAAAATACAGGAGCTTATATAGCTGAAAACCACAATCTGTTAAGCACACTTCCTTTAACAGCATTTTTCCTTATTTGGCATATAGTGCAAGCTTCAACGGTAGTTTTGCCTTATTTGGAATATAGCAAAACAAGTTTTACCTGTTATTGACAGGTGCTTCCTTTGTGGTTAGCGGTCTTTTCTAACGTCTAGCCGTTGTGGTTACATTTTTAAGCTGAGCTGTTGCTATTTGCCTCTTAATGGAATTTTCCTTACCCTCTTCTTATGCTTTATACACACAGTTAGCTTGACCAAAGTTTTAGGCCTATTAGTTTAGGCTTACTAGATTTTTCTTTCACATTCCCCCCCTTTGGTGCCTTTTTTTTGGCACCACTAATTGGGCCTAAACTTCCATAGCCATGAGCCTGTTAATTTCCTCCTTTTCGTTTTCCTGTTCTTCTGCCCAAACTGTATTATATTTCATTTACAATCATTAGTGCCACCTGCTTTTTGGCACCAAGGCTGGCAGGTTTAGGGCTGGATAGGCAATGGTAAATACATCTTTTATAGCAACAATAACAGAATCCTACGCTAAACAGCAGTAAAAGCAACAACATTTCCATGGCAATAATATGATGTAGTTGGGATTGTTGAATAGCTGTAGTCACAAAACACAATACATCAGTTTTGGTTCACAAAGTAGACATTTTATAGGCAGTATAAAAGGCATTTTTGCCAGCTTGAAATATATATATTTTGGAGCATGTGAATTTGTCGCTGTAATTCAGAAATTTTCTGAACCTCAGGTAGGATGGAAAGCAAATTTTGTAATCAGTCAGGTACTAAAGCAGTCCAGTTAAAGGGTATCTGGAACCTGAGGGCTAATTGTAGAGTTTTATCCGCAGGCCAATAAATGATATGATTGCCTGCGGGTGTGGTGAGATTAAAATGTACATCATTTAAGGTGGTGGTCTCAACATGCACACAGCTATTAGCTTGGAAAAGTAAGTGTCCTATCAGGGTAGTCCCGTGTTCCATACCCTCCCAACAAATGTTGTCATGAACAGTGACAACCTCTCCTGGTTTTAGTTTATGTACAGACTGCAGTTGAGGGGGTTCTAGCGGCTAAAGTATCCATTGGCTTCCAACCCCAAGCCAAATGTCGGGCGTTACTCCAGGAGCACTGACTACGAATCAGTTGGGCAGACCAGGTAGTTTAAGTTCCCAAATGTCTCGGTGAATTATCCAATCCCACATGCATCCTCCTCACAGACCTGGCAGGATTCGGTAGGTGAGAGCCCATACCCCTCCGACCAGCCCGTATGCTTGGAAGGAGCACTGTGAACGTCTGTATCTTTACTCAAAAAATCTCCAATTATGTCTCCACGGCCACAGATTAGGTGGAACTCCTGAGGTATTTGTAAGGGCAGTAGGCCATGCCTGATGTTTAAGATCCCTTTGAACAGCCGTAAGCTGATCATTCAGAAAATCTTGAACCTCTGAACAAGCCAGATCCCACTGCAGTACCTTTCCAGCATTGGTGATACCCAGTACCATTTCTGTTAACAGCTTTTGGGTCATTGAACTAAGGGCAGAGGTCATGTGTAATTCACCAACAACAGCCTGAACCTGGGCTAGCTGTGCTCCAGTAATAAGGCCTGTGGCTTTTTCCAACTGTCCCAATTTTTCCTCAGGTTGCTGACCTTTATAGATATTTCAGATTGCAGCTACGCTATTTGCCCCATCCCACAGGTGTCCAGCTAAGTCCCTCTTCTTTTTAGCGGAAATCCAGGTTTGTTGCTGTGCCAACTGAATGGCAGCTCCTTTTGAACAATTAGGATATATAGAAGTAATCTGAAAACTAGATAAGGGTAGTGTAAATTTTACAGTCCCTAGTGTAGCACTAATTACAGTCCATCGAAACTCCAACCCATCTCTTTTTGATGAATTATTATACCACATTTGATGGCTGAACGCCCTTATATACTTTTGAGAGGCCTCAGAATTAATATCATAGGATAGGGTGTACTGCAATATGGTGCAGTTTAAATGATTAGTTATTGGGACATTTTCAGTACAGGAAATTTTTTTAGCACCGGAGCAAACTTTTTGGGTATTTGTTTGATTATTTACTAGTTGGGTAACCAAATAACAATACAGGCCTTGTTGATTTATTATGCTACAAACTTTGGGAATGGCCATCATATCTGTCCCTCCATGGGCCCCATTAATTTTAATTTTCGACTTTTGGGGCTCAGTGGCGCTGATGTGATATATATTTCTATTTTCACCACCCCATCTGTTTTTCATTCAATCATTTGCTTATATGAACGGTCCTGAACCTTAAAAAATAATTTCTCCAAGCAAAATTTCCATAAATTACTTAAATGTGAAGGTTTTGGCCATTGGGCTTCATTTGAATATACGGTATCTTCTACATTTGGGTAGGTTGTGGGGTCAGTGTTGAGGTTAATGGAGGAAGGGATGGTGGGTCTGGTGGTTGTGGTAGCAAGGCGTTTTTGATATTCATTGTCTGGAAGCCAATTAGGGAGAGCAGTGCAAGGTGAAGGCACTTGTTCAGAAACACAGGGCGCAGCCTGTGGAATAAACCCCAATACCCAATCAATACCGCATTCCCAAGAATGGGACCCACAAGTTCCTCCTTGCCAGTTTACAGCGTTTCGTCTTTTTCACTAGGACCAGTTCTTAATGTCTTTTGTGGTCAGAAATGTTTGTACCTTGGCTTCAGCAGAGCAGATGTTCCTTTTCCTTTCTTGGAAAGTCCCTGGTTTAACATTATACAAGGGAGAGGTTACTGGCACTGCATCCAGTTCCTCAAAGGGGTTTTTTATTGGTGAACTGCTGGTGGCTTTGTGCATCCAAAAGAACATAACAGTATCATGAAAATTCACAATAGTAGCAAGAACATAGTTACACATGTGAACCAAATAGAAGGCATTAGCCATTTTTGCACCATGGCTGACTCCTTTATTCTGACAGCGGGGTCGGTCATCGCAGTCGGGTGCCAGTGGGCGCTAGGCTCTCCACTGGACTTTTAAAGGCTTTATTCTGGCCTTTGATCTCTGGTGTCCTCTTTACCAGCAGGCCTGAATCCTTAGCTGGCTATGAGGGTGAATCACTGGAGGTATCACTGTCTCTTCCTGAGGTTGTACCAAGGTCCCCTTTTGGGGCCTGAAGCGGGGTTGTCGTCATGACCATTTTGGTTGCTTTTGGGAACTGGATCTGGTGGTTGGAAATCCTCAGCGTCTGGGTCCAAGGGTGGTGTTATTTTCTTGCAGTGGGAGGCATGGATCCAGCTGATGAGTCCCTTGCACTTGACCGCTGTATGGGTGGTCAGTAGGATCTGGTAGGGGCCCTTCCAGCAAGGTTCCAAAGAAGTCTTTCTTTGATATACCTTAATATAAACCCAATCTCCAGGCTGAAGGGGGTGGCATGGTATGTCAGCTGGTTCCACCAGGGCACTTTGGACCTGTGAGTAGATAGACCTAATGCAACGAATTAGCGTCTGACAGTATGTCAGAACAGTATCATCGTTTAGTTGCAGGTCCAATTGGCAAGGGAGTGGGGGAGGGGACGGGTAAGGGTGACAAGTTCTGCGACTTGGGCTGAGTGTGCTCCCAGAAGGGAGTGGGCCTCCACAGGCTCGTGTTGGGAACAAACAGCATAGCCAGCCACGAGCAGGCCCGCAGGATTTCTGAGGCAGGACCCATCTACGTAGAATAGTAGATCAGGATTCTGAAGCGGGGTATCCTTCAAATCAATTCTAGGAGTGGAGAGTTTTGCTGTCTTGGCTAAACAGTCATGAGGTTCTCTCTCAGATGCTGTGGGAAGTAGGAAAGCAGGGTTAAGAACAGGGCAGTGAGTAAGAGTTACATTTGAGGCATTTAAAAGCAGCATTTCATACTTAGTTGGTCTGGAGTTAGAGAGATGCTGAGTTCTGCTTTTTAGAAGCAGGGTGGTCACAGCATGCGGGACGGCAACACATAAGGGGGAACCCAAAACGAGAGTAGCAGAAGCCTCCACAAGAGAAGCGGCTGCAGCTACTGCCCGAAGACAAGGAGGGAGTCCAGCTGCTACAGGGTCCAAAGGTGAGCTGTAATATGCTATGGGGTGTCGTTTGTCACCATGAGTTTGAGTAAGGACCCCCAAGGCTATTCCCTCCTTCTCGTGGCAGTAGAGGGTGAAGGGCTTCTGGTAGTCAGGTAAACCCAAGACGGGGGACCTGATAAGAGCCTCCTTAATTTTAGTAAATGGTTCCTCAGCTTTTGGGGTCCGTGGAGGGGGTTCAGGGACCTTGTCAAGGGTCTTGCAGGGGCCTAACAATAGCTGTATACCAAGAATCGGCAATACCTGGCCATACTTAGGAAGCCATGCATTTGTTTCTTAATGGTTGGTTTAGGGACCTGGAGGATGCCTTGTATTCATGCAGAGGACAAGTGTCTCTCTCCAGCTGAAATATCATGTCCCAAATAATGGACCTTGGGCAGACAGAGCTGCAGTTTAGACTTGGAGTCTTTATGACCGTTCTTAGCTAGAGCTTGCAATAGTGTAAGGGAATCAGTTTTAGAGGCCTTTAAAGACGGCGATGCCAACAGCAGGTCGTCTACGTATTGGACTAGAGTGGACCCCATTTTGAATTCAATATCATCCAGATCCCTTTGGAGGATCTGCAAGAACAAGGTGGGCGATTCGGTGTAATCCTGGGGTAATGTGGTCCAAGTGTACTGACACCCTTGGTAGGTAAAAGCGAACAGATATTGACTATCTTTGTGGACAGGGATAGAGAAGAAAGCTGAGCAGAGGTCAACAACAGTGAAATAAACAGCAGAGGGAGTAATAGAGGAGAGAATAATAGCAGGGTTCAGGATGACTGGGTAGATAGGGAGAACAGCTGCGTTGACAGCACGGAGATCCTGGACAAAGCGCCAAGTCTGCTTGCCAGGTTTCCTTACAGGTAGAATGGGGGTATTACATTCACTGACTGCAGGAATAACTCCTTGTTGAATTAGGGAGGTAATTACTGGGTGGATTCCCTTCTTGGTCTCTCTTGAGAGAGGATATTGCTGAACTCTAGGAAGGGGCTTTGTCGGGTCTAGGTGAATTTGAACTGGTTGGGCAGTCCTGATGCACCCTACCTGGTTGGTGTGCTCGGCCCACAAACAGGGAGGAACCTTGGCCAGCAATTCCTGTTGTAACAAGGAAGGACTGGGGTCGGTCTCCTCTTCTGGAGCGCCCAATTGCAGGACTGCCAGGACCCCATTTTGACTGGGGTCAGGGACATCCAAATGCACACCGTCTGGGGTGCAATAAATTGTACAATTTAATTTGCACAGCAAGTCTCTTCCCAAAAGGTTAACATGTGATCAGGGGCTGAGGAGGAAAGCGTGGTGCTCAGACAGAGGACCGATAGAGACAGTCAGAGGTGAAGAGACGGGATGGGGAAAAGGAGTGTTGCTCACTCGTACTGCATTTACTATTTCTGAGGTTACTGGAAGGGAAGGGAAGTCGCCCGCGCGGAGGGTGGACCACAAGGCACTGGTATCTAGCAGGCAAGAAGTAGGGGTGCCGTTAATTATACAGTTTACATATGGTCCTGTTTGGTTTAAAGGGACAAGCAGAGCAATGATGTTACCCATCTCCTGGCTATCCTAATGGTTTTGAGGGCACAAAGGAACAGGGAAAGAATATTGCGGTGCAAGGGCAGGGTCGATTGGTCGGTTAAAGTGATTGGGACAATTACTTTTCCAATGGCCCACCTGTTCACAACAGTAACAGGCATCATTGCCTTGCCCTTGAGTAGGGGGACGGTGGGAACCTTTGTTGGGTCTCCCTCCTCTTCCCCTTAATGGTTGGTTGCTGTGGGGTTTCTGTGTATTCTGGTTCTGGAGGGTCATTAATTTAGTTTCGATGTTGTCCTTTTTTTTTTTCTAACTGATGGTAGTAATGCTGGGCGACTGCCAGAATTTCATCTGGGTTTTTTTCTTCCCAATCCATGGTACCAATTTTTAATTGGTCCCCCAATCGTGGATTGAGTCCTTGTACAAAGGCAGCCACTATGGTTTGTTTAGCATCTTCCTCTGCATTATTTATGCCAGAATATCTTTTGAAAACCTGCTTAATGCACTACATATAATTAGCAGGGTTTTCTCCTTTATTTTGTTTACAAGCACTAATTTTAGTCCAATCTTCCTTTTTTGGGCAGATTTTAAGAACTGCATCCAGCAGGTTGTTCCTGTCTGTGTTTAAGTTCCTATTATGGCCTTGGTCATCGTTGGGCCACTGGGCTTCTTGTAGGAGGCGATTTAATGTTTCCCTGGGCAGGACTCCTCTTAGGAGTTGATTTGAATTTGCCCAGTTAGGGTTGTAACAGCTTATGACTGTTCTTAATTCTTCTTGAAATTTGACGGGGTCTTCCCTGATTTTAGGAAATTTTTCAATTAAATTATACAAATTCATGGGAGACCATAGGGCCTCTACAGTCACCAGGGTTGCCTGACCCAAATCATTAACACTTGGGCCTGGGAGTTGGTGCAAGGGGAACGTTGTTTCATGATGGGGAGACAGGGGCTGAGGGCTGAACATGAGGGGCCCCTGGGATCGTAACTTCTGTTGTTTAGTATTCCATGCCGGCGGTCCGGATGAATTTTCCGGCAGTCCATCTAATCGGTCATATAGGTATTGCACCGAGTCTGCTAGGGTAGTGATTGGTCTTTTTGTGGGATCTGAGGGTGACTCAGGGGAAGGGGTGAAGTAGATGCTGACATTGGTGTTACTGCTTGGAGCAGGGGTCCCTGGATAGTGGAGTCAGCCTCCAGACTGTAGCCTGGTGGAGGCGTGTAGTCTGGTGGAGATGGGTGGGGTCCACTGCCCTGTCTATTTGTTCCGCCCTGTGTGGACGGATCTGCACTCACCTGTCTAGGTGATGTACGGGCAGTTAGCTGTCTGCATTCTAAGTATATATCTATAAGATCTGCAGATGGGGCCGAGGGTTTTTTTTGAAGAGGCCTTGAAGGGTAAAGGGGTATTTGCTGGCCAGCTGGGGTTTGGGGAAGAGTTAATTTCTCCTTTGCCTCTTTTAATTGTGTTTTAAGTTTCTCTTGGGAGTCCTTGAGACTCCTCATTTCAGATTCATGGTGCCGTTTTTCTGTTTCCCCATATCAATTGAAATATGCATCAAACTGACCTTGTCCGACATTATTGGCAAGAATTGCACCTCTGAGGTGCACAATCTTGTCAAGATCGAAACTTCCGTCTAAGGGAAACTGTAATTTTGGATCATCCCTGGTATACCAATTCCATTTCTCTAAAAAAAAACTTGCAACTGAAAGGACTATAATATGTGTACATGTAGTATGCCGGTGTGGTGATTCTTTTTGACTCACCGGCCCCCATCTGTACCTAGTGAGAAGGGAATCCTTTTGGATCCTCTGGCCCCCAGTACTTCACCTGGCGAGAGGGGAATCCTTTTCGAATTTCCCAGCCCCCAGTACTTAACTTAATTCACTCGTCACACTCACACAGGGAAGGTTTTGTTTAGGATCTCCGTGACCGTCTTACAGCCTCTCTTCAGCAAAGATCGTCGGTTGGCGCCGCATACTCTGTTGCTTCAGGCGAGGTGATCAGACCAGTCAGTGGCTCATAACCAGAGGTAGGGAAGGAAAGAGGGTATGGAAACAAACCATTCGAGGATGGAAGAGATGGGATCACACACTCCTAGACCCAGACAGGCCCCTTGCTGGTCATGCCATGCAGAGGGAAACTGCTGAGGTCAGGGCATTTATTGCAATGCCCGCTAGATGGACTCACAGGGCTTGCTTTAGAGACACCTCTGACTTTGCAGGGCGCTCTTATTATGCAAGACCCATCTTGCATAAAATGTCTCTATTATGCTATATCCATGTCATAAGCATATTCCCATAAAGAATATGGGGTGTAACGTCACAGTAATTACCTGACATTTGGTGAAATCTGATCCATTCCAACAGTAACACTAAAACTGTTTTTGTCTGAAAATTAGAAGCAGTAAGAGTATTTTTTTATGAGCATCAGGAGTTTAGTCATCTGGCAGGACAATTTAGCAATAGCCAGAGAAGGGATGACTCCACCACAGGCAGGGAAAATCAGACCAACCTTCCTTCAGTTTGTGATGGGATTTTAACAAGGGCTCCCTTTATCTTTCCAATATATAAGTACAATATAAATATGCAATATACCAATGAATTAAGAATAGTGGAGTTCTTTAACATGTTCAGATTGCATATGAACTCAATTAAAGTAGGTTTCTAAAAAATTACATGGTGAGGAAAAAAATCTCTGCAGACCTCATTCCACAGTAAGTGAAAGGGACTGGGGAATAGGTGGTCTAGCCTAGTGATCACAGCTGGGGCTAGTGTCCACAAGCAAGGATGGCAATGAGGCAGTAGTCAGTGAGCAGGGATGGGAGTAATTGCTAGAGTGGGGATCAATAAGCAAGGGTCAGAGACTGGAGATCAGAAAGCAAGATGAGGTCTGGTGTCACAGCAAGCCAGTTGTGGTTACCCAGACAACTTCCTGGTGCACCTACTAAGGTTAAATAGTGACCTTGGGCCAATGATAAGGCCACAGGGTGCTGTTACTCTGGATCCTTTGGGCAGTTCTTCCTATGCTGCCTAATCTCCACCTGGCTCCTTGGAGGTGGTTCTGCATGACTTCCTTGTAGTAATGTATGAAGTCAGCTGGCCCACCTTTGCAGACCTGGGTTTTAGTCCCACAGATTCTTACAATCAGCAAGGCAGTGAACCTCTCCACAACCTACCATGCTTACAGCAACAAACACAGGGAGAACACAACAGTGGGTTCTACACTAACATAAGCATATGCCAAAATGTACTGGATGCAGAGCAGACTAAGCAATTAATTGCCTAGGCCCTGAGCTGCTCAAGGGCCCCCCTGTTCACTTCTTGTAATAACTTGCCTGTTTTAGTATTGGGGAGGGAGGAAATATTCCTGCTTAGGGTCCCCAATGGGCTAGCACCGGCTCTGACTGGATGGTATGTGCAACATTTTTTAATCCATCTCAGTCTAGTGGATCCTGATCAAAGCCTAAAAAAGGGGGAAAGGCTTGTCTGTAACACATGCTTGGAAAGGCCACCTATTTTCTAGATCCTCATTGAAGTCCCTCCTAAAGACTCATTTCTCTCATGTAACCTACAAGAAATGAAATAATTAATATATTGAATTAAAACTAAAAAAAACGAGTTGTCATTTTTTATATGGAAATAGCAACATTTACAAGTTAATAGAAAGGTTTGAAATCCATTCAAGGGCTTCAGAAGATGCAAAGTGCACCTTTGTTATACATCTTGAAAATGAAAAGATGGGACATTTGTTCATGTGTTTGATGGTTTGGAGTCTCTGCATTCACACTGGTGAATCCTTGATTCTTCATCTGCTCATCAGGTGTGGATGGGCACCTTCCATGTAATGACCTAATATGGATGACTGCAAGAAACCAGGTGGTTCAACAGTGGGATCATCTATGTGGTGCTTGTTGTTTATGTCCGAGCCTGCCCATTGCACCAGCCAGGTGTCTTCTGGGTTGATGTTGGATGACAGAAGAGCTTCTCCAGCGGCCTGCAGAATGGTCAGTAGGACTTAAGGCAAGTGGAAGGTGGGAGAACAAGGGTGTCATGGAGAAGGAGCTTTTGGTTAGTGAGAGCTTTGTTTTACTCATGCAGCATAACTATCTCTCGCCCAATGGTTGAAGGAAGGATGTTTCTGAGGCCTGGAAGCCAAGGCAGTGGAGTGGACTTCAGGGTTCCAGTTACGAGACTCGTAATTGCATTTAGCTGGATATCAATGAGATCCATGTGTGAACTTCTTCCCAGTTAGCTGTGCAGTACTCAGCAGTGGAATAAACTAAAGCCAGCGTTGCCATTCATAGTGTCCAAGCATCACAATCCCAGCTAGAACTTGCTATCTTTTGGATGATATTGATGCAACTCTTCTTTTTATGGCTCACCTGCTTCATATGATGTTGATAGGTAAGGCTGTGATTGAAAATGACTGATTCCTAGGTAGCGGGAGTTAGGATTGTGGGTGATTGCCTTTCCACCATAGTTTGTTTAGCATCCTCTTAGCTTCAGAATTTCTAAGATGGAAAGCAGACAACACCACTTTTTTGGTGGATTGGGTTTGAGCCACCAGTACTGAAAGTAGATTTCCATCTTCTTCAGATTATCGTGAAGGTTATCTTCTGCTTCCTTGAGTGTTGTGCCTGTGTCATTAGTGCCAGGTCATCTGCATAAATGAACTTGCAGCATGTCATTTCAGGCACATCACTTGTATGTTAAAAAGTGATGGTGCTAGTACTAATCCCAGTGGGAGGCCATTGTGCAGGCTCTACTTTTCGCTAACTTGACTTCTGAGGTGGACACAGAACCTTCTGTCTGAAAGCATTGACCTAATGAGTCGAAATGTCCAGTTGCGTTGAAGCAGGTTGGATAGCTTCAGCAGTAGGCCCTCATGTCAAATGGCATCATAGGCTGATAAGTTGATAAAAGCTGCAGCCATTTGAAGCTTCCGCTGAAAGCTGACTTTAATGTGTAGCTTGGGCAAGCATTTGGTCAAAACAGCTTTGTTCTGCCCTGAAACCTCCCTGTTGCAGGCAGATTGCACTCACCAGGATCACCTACTCCAAAAATTTGTAAGATGTGTACATGAACTGAGTCTCCACATGTTATGCAAACCACCTCTCTCATTTGTCTGTACTTGTCTTCACCTGGCATGTCACCTCTCTACTTGCTCTCTGAGGAGCCTAGCATACCTATGGACATGATTTAAATAGTAACAGCAGTAAATAAAGAATTTCTGGAGCAGAATAGAATCCATTCAAAATGAGTTTGTAAATGGGCTGGAAAACAGAAAATGAACAGCTAGTTTTAGATGATTAAAAAAAATACAGACCAGAGTTTATAAAAAACAAACAAACACAAAAAAACCCCAACCTTGAGCAGTAATTCTGTCATAGCTTCCACATCCCAGTAGGAATTAAAACATTCTAGAAGCACACCAGTTAGAGAGGGAAAGACCTTTTAAATCTTCTGCTAGTGGAAAAATGATTCCCTACTCTGTGTGTGTGTGCGTGTGTACATGTACGTTTCCCCCATCCCTATTTAAATCTCTTGAGTGATACAGCTTGCCTTGACAGATTCCACGGTATAATTTGTCAGCAAATTCTCATATCAGCAGCAAATTGCCTGCTGGGATTGACGAAAAAAATGTCTTTTCTGGAGAAGAATTATTTGGAAGGGATTTCAATGAGATAAAGCCACCAATATCCATCTAATATCCAAACCATAGGAACTACCGACAAGAAAAATGTTAGTTATAGCACATAGTCCATATGCATTTGACATATAGGGGCAAATTTTCAGAAGTCAGTTTTCATGTTTACATCTGCAGTATGCAAGGGACAAATAATCACAGGTGTACTTAGCAGCATAGCTGTGGTGCTCAGCGGGTTTCAGACCGTTGAATGCCATAGATATGCCAACTTAAAAAACGTTTAGACAAGGCTTTAGTTGCTTTGTATATATTTTCTTTGAAGTGTACTATACTCTGTATGGTGGGGTTGTAGCAATACTTTGAGCACTTGAAGCCGTTGCTTTTGTTTCTTTGGTGTTCTATTTTCTGTCATTTAGCTGGGCTAGTTCTTCATTTTTTTTCTTATTGAATTACTTATTCCATCTGGCAGTGCTGCTGTTGTTTAGATAAACAGTGTATTAATTGCTTCTCTCAACTTGTTTCGAATTGTCAGAAAATGATTCGTGAATAATCCCACATTGCTTTTTGTGTGGTTTTTTTAATGGAATTTTATTTATCGTTTTTTTCCCCCAAAGAAAGTGTTTATATGGAAGAGACCATTTAGTTTTCATTGTTACCATACACAAAGAGCAAAACAATGTAGATTCAATAATTTTAGATTAAAGAAAACTATAAAACAGAACAAAAAAGCTGCTGTCCCTGCAGACGGGAAGAATTCTTAGAATTTTAAAACTTCAGTACACAGAATCATAACTGCAGAAAACTGAGACATAACAGTTTTGGTCTGATTTAACTCAAAGTTCTGTTTGTTGGATTGCTTCTAATCTACACTCCTTAGTTCATTTGGCTTGAATTTCAGTTTTTCTTTTTTCCTTCTGCAAAATTCTTCTATGGAAATGTAACCCACTGGTCAGTGTGTGTTCCCACTCTGCGCTTGATCCATAGACAACGTGAGTCTGGTATGGCCCTCCGCTGCAGAGCCTGACTCTTCACATTTAAGGTCAAAACCTCACATGTATAACTCCAGTAATTCTGGTTCAATCTTGTGTCAGCCAAGATTCGCAGATTCCAAAGCCAGAAGGGACCACTGTGATCCTCTAGCCTGACTTCCTGCAAAACACAGGCTAGAGAACTTCCCCCAAATTTTTGTTTGATTTGGAGCATAGCTTTTAGAAAAACATCCACTCTTGATTTTAAAATTGCCACTGATGGAGAATCAACCTTGACCCTTTTCCCATGGTTAATTACCCTCACTGTTTAAAAAAAAAAAAAGTTACACCCTGTTTTCAGTCTGATTCACCCTATTTTGTCTAGCTTCAACTTGAAGATGGAAGCTGTCACATAAGGCCATCATCCTTGCCAATTTTCTAACAATTTTTCCTGTTGTAGGCTGTTAGGTACTGCACATACTGATCATATTATCTTAGTTGTGCATTAAAAGTACTAAAAAAGTATTAGAGTAAAAATTTTGATGACTTAATAAATCCTATAATCTTGATGAAATGGGTGTAAATATTAAGATCTAGTTGTTGCATGCCATGTATGGGATGTAAAAGGGTGTCTATTTATTTGCTAGGTAAATAATAGTGATGCTGTTGGCACAGTGGGGAAAAAGAGATTTAAAGGCACAAATAAGAGCATGAATGTACTTCTGCATGGATGTAGTATAGGTTAACAAGTAATATGCAAGGACTGCACGCTCTTTCTGGACAGCAATGGGAAAGAAGGTATTTCACAATAAAGAAGAGGTGTAATCAAGGGAAACCCAGCAGTGCCATATGATTGTGCATAAAGCCGAAACCAACATTTTACCCAAAACCAGAGGTAAGAAATTTATCAGAGATTTCAAACACAAATACTATCCTGCCATCCAATGTCCTGCCATCCCCACCAATACCAGCCCTTTATGCACTTCTCCAGCCCCCAAAGTCTGGGTAAGGAGGTGGGTCTTGCAACATGGCCTTAGGTGCTTTTATGCCCAGGCAGACTGTACTAAATACAGAGGTTTTCATTTGACTGTTTATTCTCCCCCTTGATTTTGGTTTGCCAATTAAATCCCGTTTAACCCCCAGACACAGCAGCTGTGCTCCTGTGTTGGAGCAGGGAAAGCAGGTGGAGTAGGAGCTGCTACACTGGATCTGTCATCACATTCCCTTATGGGAGTGACACTATTATGGTTTCAGAGTAGCAGCCATGTTAGTCTGTATTCGCAAAAGAAAAGGTGTACTTGTGGCACCTTAGAGACTAACAAATTTATTTGAGCATAAGCTTTCGTGAGCTACAGCTTCATCCGATGAAGTGAGCTGTAGCTCACGAAAGCTTATGCTCAAATAAATTTGTTAGTCTCTAAGGTGCCACAAGTACACCTTTTTCTTTTACTATTATGGTTGACTATGCTAGTCATATTGCAATGCAGAATCTGGACTATTGAGCATATCAGTTCTTTGTATTAGGACACACACACATAAATTACAAATCAAAGAGATTTCTGAGCTAATAAAGTACTTCTGCATTAGTGAAATATTGCAGTAGAACAGCTTCAGTTAAAAAAATATGGTGTAGGCATTGTATAGAATTCATTTATTTATCCAATTCTAATGTTTTGTTACAGAACTTTACAGACAGAATGTTATTGAAACATAGGCGAAAGAAAATATTAGCAAGTAACAAGAAAAAAAAACTTTCCATAAACTTCTGTAATAATGCCATTCCCACCATCCACTCCTTACAAATATCAGACTGGATAATAATGGATAATGATTAAGGCTATGATTATATATTATTATTATATATATTATATATAAGGAATCCATGACTTCTAGAGAACTGCATGACATTTATTGCTTCAATCCCTGGGATGCGGGGCTGGAGCTGTCAGTCAGCGGGAGCACCAGAGCTCCTAGCTGCAGGGGCCCTGCAGCTCCCAGGCTTGGAGCTCTGAGCTGTGGAGGGGGTCCTCGCATAGTTCCCAGCCCCTGCGGTGGGGGGGGGAGCACAGCACCTCCCAGGCGCCTGCCTGGAGCTCCAAGCCCCTGGAGCTCTGAGCCACAGTAGGCCCCCTGGAGTCCCCAGCCATTGCAGGCAGCCCCCCATAGCTCGCAGCTGCCAGTCCTAGAGGTCCAAGATTCCACAGGCAGTGGGGGCCCACAGCTAACAGCTGCTGTGAGCGGCAGCAAAGGGTGGGTGCTGGACCCCCCTCCCTATTTTATCGGGGTTATTTTTAGTAAAAGTCACAGACAGGTCATGGGCTTCCATGAATTTTTGTTTATTGCCCATGACCTGTTTGTGACTTTTACTAAAAATTACCATTACAAAATCTTACCCTTAATAATGATACATTTAGTATCCACATAGACATTGATCAACTACCTTCAGTATCAAGGGTTATACATTGACTCACCTGTGAGGGGACTGGAGTAGATGGGCCTACTCTTTCCTGCTTCATTCCTGTCTTGGGTAGGGATCCAGAAATTGGTTTTGATGTATGTTTATTCCTTGAAGAATCTCTCGGTGGCAAGGTTTAATGTCACCGTTACGTTAATGTGTATGTGAGGCAGTTGTAGTTAGCAAGGGGAGATGGGCTGAAATGTTTTCAATATGCTGATGACACTCAGCTCTATTTCATCCAGCCCGGAGAATGCATTCAAGTGTCTGTCCCAACGGCTGGACCTCATTGAGACAGGAATGTGAACAGTTGCCTGAGACACGTTCTGAATAAGACTAAGACTGAAGTAACTACGGTTGGGTGGGAAGGCAACAGGAAGACTTGGCTGGTATTATACTGACTGCTTGACTTGACTTGACTGAGGGAAATCACTAAACAAAGATATCTTTGTTACTAAAGTTTGCAACTTGGAGCCCAATTAGATTCCCAGTAGCTTCTAGTGGATCAAATAGCAACCATGACCAAGACTTTTTTTCTTTTCGATTTGCAACTGGAAATGATTTGCATCCTGTTCTTCTGGGTGGCGTTTGCTATCATGATGCCTGCCTTTGTCACCTAGATTGGACTACTGCAATACACTCTTCACAGAGATGAAACTTCAATCAATTCAGAAGCTAAAGCTAGTGCAGAATATGGCAGTTCACCTGTTAAGTAGAGTATCTTTCTTTGAACACATCACGCTGCTGCTCTGGTATTCGGCTTCTATTATAATAATTTTTTCTGCCTGGTGATAGTTTGTATGAGTAGTAGGAAATATGCTACTGTTTTGGTTCTTAATGATGAATTTTCAAATGATGGCAAGGAGTTTTAGAATTTGGGAAGGGTGTTTGTGTTTATTTGTGATATGCATCCAAATTAGAGATTTGTATATATAAATTATTGGGAATTATTCACTCAGCTAAAGCTTTCATTTAACATACAAATATACCATGTAGTATGACACATGATTGTTTTCTTGGCTTGGGAAACTCCTAATATGAAAAATCAGGAAGAAGACACATTGAGAGAACTTCCTGAAGAAGTACAGCCTTTGCTCACAGAAGACCTGATTAATAGATTGTAATAGAAATTTCATGTCTGAAAGTCAGAAGGGACCATTGTGGCTATCTTGTCTGACTTCTTGCATAATACAGGCCTCTGAATTTCACCCAGTAATTTCTGCATCTAGTGGTTGAATTTGTGATTGAACTAGCCTATCTAATTCAAGCCATGCTCTAAATCTTCCAAATGGAAATTAGAGGTAGAAAAGAGAGAGAGAGTGATATTGTATGCCAATAAATGGGAAGGTGATACACTTACCTCTTATATTTGTATGTCGTTAGAAGTAATCAGAAAAGTCAGAAGTTATAAAGATGCAAACTAAAAATAGGACATTTAAAGTGGAACATGTGCCTAGAGCATTTATTAGTATATTTAAATAAAATAAATGGACCAGTCAATCATTATAAATAAGTAGGAGACAAAGCCCTTTGAAAGGCTTTTGTCACTATTGCCTCTTTTTTCTATTTTATAGCTTGTTCACTAACAACCTAAGGTTCTTTTATATACATTTAATCTTAGAAATGTAGGACTGGAAGGGACCTTGATAGGTCATCTATTTCAGTCCTATGCACTGAGGCAGGGCTAAATATTATCTAGACCATCCCTGACAGGTGTTTGTCTGACCTGTTCTTAAAACCCTCCAATGATGGAGATTCCACAGCCTCCCTATGTAACTTTCTTTCTAGTGCCTAAGTATTTCCTAATGTCTAACCTAAATATCCCTTGCTGCAATTTAAGCTTGTTAGTTCTTGTTTTTTCCTCCGTGAATAAGCAGAACAATTTAGAACAACCTATTTGTAATAACCATTTATGTACCTGGGATACAAGTCTTCCCCTCAGTCTTCTCTTCTCCAGACTAAACAAACCCATTTTTTTCAATCTTTCCTCATAGGTCATATTTTCTAGACCTTTAATATTTTTTGTTACTGTTTTCCTCTGGACTTTCTCCAGTTTATCCACATCTTTCCCAAACTGTGGTGCCCAGAACTTGACACAGTACTCCAGTTGAGGTTGTATCAGTGCTGAGTACAGTGAAAGAATTATGTCTCATGTCTTGCTTACAACACTTCTGCTAAAGCAGAATTGTGTTAGCTTTTTTTCTTTTTTGCAACAATATTACACTGTTGACTCATTTTAGTTTGTGATCCACTATAACCCCCAGATTCTTTTCTGCAGTACTCCTTTATATTTGTCCAGTTGACTATTCCTTCCTAAGTGTAATACTTTGCATTTGTCCTTTATTGAATTTCTTCCTATTTATTTCAGACCACTTCTCCGGTTTGTCAAGGTCATTTTGAATTCTAAACCTGTCCTCCAAAACACTTGCAACTCCTCCCAGCTTGGTGTCATCCCCTTTATAAGTATACTCTATATTTTATCCAAATCATCTATGAAGATATTGAATAGAACCAGACCGTCCACAGATCCCTGCGGGACTCCACTTGATATGCTTTTCCGGTTCAATGGTGAACCATTGATAACTACTCTGAGTACAGTTTTCAAACTAGTTGTGCACATACCTTATACGAGGTTCATCTAGGCTATATTTCCCTAGTTTGCTTATGAGAAGGTCATGTGAGACAGTTACAAAATCACATGTTAAGTTCTCTGGAAATGCAGGTACGTGGTGACTGCTGTGGCAGGTATAATACCTGACTTAGTTTGTAACAGCTTTAGCTATAGATTAAAGAGAGGAACACAAAGTCTGAAAAGTTAGGCAGATCTGTCACTTGCCATCTGAATGGGAAGGCTAAGACATTACATATCTTAGGAGAGTGCTACCTCATATTCATATCACCACAGATGATACGTCAATCAGCGGTTAGTCAGCCGGAACATATTTGATCGTGTGTTAGTGCAACAGCTCTTTTCAGCTTCTCCAAAAATATAATCAACCTGCAACATTGTATAAGAGTTTTAACTAGGCCTCTGAACACTGGATTGTTGTATCAAGTAATGGTACCTACTTAACCTACACAGAATGGATTATATGCTATATTTGTATCACCTTGTACTATGATTTAATCAGATCTTATGAATTAAGCAGGATTTGACCTGGGTCAGTCCTCACATGTGAGACTTCCAAAGGAAAACGAGGCACTGCAAAAAGTGGAGCTTGCCAATTACAAATTTACCTTCTTCTCACTGAGTCAGTACAGACTCAGAACCACCCTATGGTGATATGGGTGCAGTACTGCTAAAAATGAAATAATTTGGATGAGACATGAGATCAATCTCCTTACAGCTTGGTTATAAAAGATTCCATAGCACTTTCCACAATAATCTAGTGCAGCGGTTTTCAACCCGCAGCCCGCATATGGCCTAATTAGCACACAACTGCAGCCCAAGTGAATGCTAAAAAAAATTCAAAATTTGTCGCTCTGGTCTGGCACGGGGTGGGGCTGGCTGAGGAGGAGAGAGTGTAAGACAGCCTGCAGGAGCATTCCTACAGGCAGGGGAGCTGGTGAGTGCTGCAGGGGGTTGGGGGAGTGGGGCTCTGGGCAAGTTTGCGGGGGCTCTGGGCAGTGAGGGGGATTGGGTGCTGAGAACTAGGGGTTTGCAGGGGTTCTGCAGCACCCCCAGGTTTTAGGTGGGACTCTGTTCCTCGCCTGGCACCTCAGGACCTGGCTGTCGGCTCATGCCCGGTGCTCCAGTACTGGCTCGGCGCTGGAGGTCCTAGCTGCCGCGCACAGCGGAACTCGGGTCCCAGCTGCCCGGCCCCACATGGAGTATGGGTCCGGCTGCCAGCTGCCCAGGGTCCGGGTCTGGCTGCCCTGTGCGGGGGGTCCGGCTGGCAGGATCTGGCCCTGCGCTGCAGGGTTCCCGGTCTGGCTGCCCGGCCCCACGCGGTGGGTCTGGGTCTCGGCTGTCCAACCCCAAGCCCAGGACTCCACTCCTGGCCCCACTCTGTGGAGGGGTCTCTGGGTCGGGGGGCCCTGGGGCTGGGTGGGAGCATTTGGGGTGGGGCACTGTGATTCTCAACCTGCGGCCCACATAACACATCATTGAGAACCAATGGTCTTGTGTAACCCTCAGTGTCCTGGCCAGATTCCAACTTCAGTAATGCAATTCTAGTTACCTAAATTCTCCTTGTGATATCAATTAGATATGGTGGTGTTGCTGTAGTTTTCCTGCAAGCTACTAAACATCTGTTGCTTTCCACAAAGAGGTTGGCTACATTTCAGTAGTGGTTGAAATGTGCTCTGTATTCCGTAACAGTTTGCAGTGCTGTTTTTAGTTGTTGTTAATGTTTGTAAAACACTTTAAGGTTCTTGTATGAAAAGTGTTACAAAGTGCAAAGTATTTGTTGTTATTCACAAAATGTGCTTTGCAGAAACTACTTAAACTAATGATGTTCTGTCTGATAATCAGCCTGTAAAATGTGAGGGGCACAGAGTAAGATCTGAGAACAGTTTGTCGATTGCATTAAGGCCAAAAATAACTTGATCCAGTTCCAGGAAGAAAACAGCCTTCCAAACCATCATTATAAGTAGGACGCTTGAATACATTAATATTCTGTACAGTGGAATGAGGTTTTTGTGATGCTTCATGGGCAGCAAAAAGCCAAAGGCAGATTGTAACATGGTGTCCGGTTCTCGAACTCTGCATAAAGATGATCCATCCTTATGTCAGGTTTAGAGACCCTGCACAAAATGGCAGTCATCTACCTACTTGCCCTAGCAGCCAGATCAAGTGGGTCCTATGAGCTCTATTCCAGGAATATGAAAAAGTTTGGGTATCTCTCTGAGGCAGAGGGTGGTGGGGGAGGGTTCTGTAGGAACACAGACAAGCAACAGCAAGTTCAGGAGAAAGCTTACACACAGACATATAAGGCATACCTGTGGCAGGAAAGTATCTACGGCAGGGGTTTTCAAACTGGTGGTCGTGACCCCTCAGGGGGTCATGATGTTATTAGATGGGAGATCATGAGCTGTCAGCCTCCACCCCCAAATGTACTTTTAATCCATCTTGCATAAATAATCACCAAAGGTTCCCAGCTGATGGTTCTCTGGTGGTGTACAGTAAATGATCTTAGTGATTTTAGTTCATTTCCCTTTGCAGAATTATGTGTTCATCACAATAAGCACCACAACAATAGTCACTATACATTTTCAATAGAGACGCCAAATAGAACTGAACTACCCTCTCAAAGAGATGGTTCCTCCAAGTATGAGTTGAAGGATACTGGTGGATCAGTTTGGGGAAACTTCTGCTGACTGTCTTCTACCTGTGTTGCAGATTTCTAGATGATATATGTGAGGATTGCTGTCAATCTCACACCTTGCCATCAGAACCATCTCCTAGTGCATCAGTGAGAGTCTTTTCATTGACCTAAATGTGGACTGGATCAGGCCCTTCATGAGCTCTAAGTTAATTCACACACACTGCTGAGAAATAAGGGGAGTAATCCTAAAAATAACTGAGGCATAGAGTCAGAGGCACCATGAAAGGAAGTCCTGAGGAAGGGTCTAACTTGGGAAGAAGTGGCTGATATGGCCTCTTCAGCTTTGAAGTGTCACCACCAGGTGGTGCTGGATTTGATGGCGGGTAGAGAATTGATTGGAATTGAAGATGGAGGACTGAAATATATGCTAAATCTTATGGCTCTCAACCTCCTTTGTGGGTTAGATATTCAAAGTATACTGATTAAAGTGTGTGTGATACATTGCCACCCTTACTTCTGTGCTGCTGCTGACGGTGGCACTGCCTTTAGAGCTGGAGAGCCAGGGTGTGAACGTGGAGGACAATTTAAGGGTCTGCCTCAGCTCCCTGGATCCACAGTTGAAAAAACTGTGTGCTTCAAAACAGCAGCATCCCTTGCATTGAGTGTCCAGATACTTGTGTGTATATAGTGTATAAAGGCACAATCCTTGGACAAGTATGATTATTACCACAAATTGGACAATGTTATGATTGTTAACACAAGGTTTCCAGCTCCCCAAACAGTATCCTGTTGGGTTCTTTTCCAGAAAACCTGTTTCTTAAATGTCCACGTATTTATTCCTGAAAACTGTTGCTTCACATTTTTTGAAAGGCTTCAGCGCCTTTTACTGCAAGGATAATTACATGCTTCATTTAGTGCTCCCATGAATATGTACAGTAATTTACTATCACTTTTTTTGAGGGGGGAGGGTCATCACAGCCTGAAATATTTTCAAAGAGGGGGCAGCAAAAAAAGTTTGAGAACCCCTGTCTTAAAGTAAACAAAACAAATTCCACTAGAATACTGTTGCCCTATTTTTCCTTGATTTGGCTTCATTGGAATTCAATGACCGAATCTGGCTCTACATGCCTGTACCACTGCTGGGAAAACTCTGCAACACCTCATTTCCTAGCACGTCCATTTCCTTTGCAGCACATGCAAGCCATGTCCAAATGCTATGACTTCTTCTCAAGGTTTAAGATCTTGTCTATACTACATATATTTAGAAACTGATTCAGTTAAAACAAAGCAGCTGTTCAATATCATAGGGGTTTTGGTTCAGCAAGTCTGTTAGCATATTATCATGTACTTTTTTCCCCCCACTGGTTCTGTCCTAGCATTTTTGGTCCTGTCTCAGTACCTGCAGCGGGAACAAAAACGGTCTTGTCCTAGGGCCCAACTGTGCTCCATTGAAGTCAACAGGAGTCAACACTGAAGTCAACATGGCCTGTATGCAGAAGAGCTTTCAGTGTAATTTGACATAGATTGAAGAAGAGTAGCATTTAACCTCATTGCTTCCATAATTGAAAAGGCTTGTACCCTACTGCAGGTCTTTGCTGTTATCTCCCATAGTTTGGTGTACATGTTTTAAAGTAAGCAGATTTCATGCTCTGTACATTAGCATAAGTTATTGACAGTTTATGAGACTGAGATCACTGGCTGGATCTATATTGGCTATGGGATTAGAAAAAGTTAGTATTTAGTACCTGATTCCATAAAAAGTGGATTCGTCCCCTTCTTAATTGTATTAATAATAAACGTTAATAGTGTGAGCATGATGTGGTCAATGAGGCAAGCTGTAAGACCTACAGGGTGATAAAGTTTTTTACAAAAGTCAAAAGTGACCGTAATACTTAATTTGACTGTCTTCTAATGAATCCTTTGATCAAGCAGGGATAAAATAAAGGAGGAGGCATTCCCATTGTATTAATAATCCTAAACCAGAAGCAAGACTTTCCCCCCTCTTTTCTTCTATCCTCCGCACGTTCTTACAGGGTAGTGTCTGAACTTACAGGGGCCATAGACAAGAGATACACAGCTGGGTCCCATCAGTTTACTCATAATATTTTGCCCACATTTAGAGATGGTGTCATAGATACACAGAACAACATGGCAGATAGGACTGATCCCAGGAAGATGCTCCATATAACAGTGATGAGAATTTCCCATTAGTTTTTATTTATATAAATATTTATTTATATATAGTGCCTCATGAGCAAATATGAACATGAGCAAATATGAACATTTCAATTACTGCAGTGTAACTCTGGAGTAACTATTTACTTCATTTGCTCGGATTTCCTCGAACATACCTGAGATCAAAATGTAGTTTGAGGTGCCTGGCTAATAACGTTAAATTACACCATATTGACTACAAAAATGATGACAGGCCAAACTAACTTTAAGCACATCCTAAACTCCCAATTTTTTTTCTTATTAAGGAGATCAGCTTGTAAGCCCTTAAGACATTAGGTTCCTAAGAGCTATAATAATACAAATAATAGTCATCGACTATATTAGTTTGATCTCCTGCATCATGTAGTAAGTGAAGTACTTCCTATGCAGTATTTTTCTTTCCTGGCTGTATTTTTAAAAGCCTTTCTTAGTACCCTTAACTCCTTTGGCATCATTAACTCATTGTGCCCTTTTTTGGAGGGTGGGAGAGGGTGCCCTGATCTTTTCCCTGAGCTTCACGCAGATCACTGATTCTTACCCCAAAGTAACTCCATGACTATCCCAGTAAAGCCGACAGTTTTATTTAGTAAATGGAAGATCATAATCACAATGAAGCATTCCATCTGAATGCCCGGTTGTAATGATGCTGGTTCTGGCAGGACCCAGCTGAGAGTGCCAATTCAAGACAAATTGCTTAAAGCAGGGCTGTTACAGCCCAAGGCTGGGGTTTTTCCACCTCTAAGGCAAACCAAACCAGCCAAACAGAGAGGACTTTGGTTTTACCCCACTGGCTAACCACAAGTCACACAAGCAATTCCCTCAGACACACCAGTTTCCCAGTATCACCACCAGTGCCACTCGTTATGGGGATGAACGGTTATGAAAACCAGTACCCCAGACCCAGGTCAATATACAAATTAGATCTTACCCACAAATCACACTATTGCCAATCCTTTAGAGTCTAAAATCTAAAGGTTTATTCATAAAAGGAAAAAGCTATGGATGAGAGTTAGAATTGGTTAAATGGAATCAATTACATACAGTAATGGCAAAGTTCTTGGTTCAGGCTTGTAGCAGTGATAGAATAAACTGCAGGTTCAAATCAAGTCTCTGGAGTACATCCACAACTGGGGTGGGTCATCAGTCCTTTGTGTAGCACTTCAGTTTGTAGCAAAGTCTCTCCAGAGGTATGAAGCAGGATTGAAGACAAGGTGGAGGAGCTGCAGCAGCTTTTTATATTCTCTTGCCATGTAGTCTTTGCTTTCTTTGTTCCAAAGACAAGCTGTCCATCACATGGGATGGAAAAACCTCAGAGTTCTGTCCATAGGCATGTCCCTGCATACCTTGTTGAGTCACAAGGCATGCCTGCCTTCTCTCAATGGGTCAGTTGTATAGCTGATGGTCCTTAATGGGCCATCAAGCAGGCTAGGCAGAGCTGACACCAACTTGTCTAGGGTGTCACCCAGAAGCATAGCACATGTATGAAATACAGACAGTATGGAGCCAGTATTTGTAACTTTAACTACAAAAATGATACACATATACAGATAGCATAATCATAACCAGCAAACCATAACCTTGTCTTAGACACCTTATTTGACCCCCTATATACAAGATTTGGGACCACTACAGGACTTTAGTTGCAACAATGATCTCTAGGGTCCCAGTTCACGTCAATAACGTCACACCGGTACCATAACTGATAAACATGCTTCTAAATTACACAGTTCACCTAATGAAGCTAAGAGACTATTAGGAATTGATGGATTCAGACAGCCATATCAAATAAGTATTTTTTCCCTTCACTCTCAGATAAGAGGCTTCAGTTTGCTGCTTGTACCCTGCTTAGGCTACTCTAAAGTCATTCAAAATACTTCGTTGAACTTCTAAGCTTACAGGGGATTCATGCCCACGAATTCCACAAAAAATCATTGGGACCTGTAACTTTCACTTAAGTTGGTACAAAGATTTATAGGGCTCACATCTTATCTTACAGGATTGAGGCAAGGACTCTGGAACCTTTGTAGAAGTGGCGGTGAGGAGAGGGGTGGCGCGCAAGACCAAAGTGCCCGCTCCCTCTCCATGGCTGGCTGCTTCTGTGGTGAGCCACCTGCCTTCTCTTCTGGCACCATAGCAGCCCCTGGTGGGCTAAAGGTGTAATTGCAGTGTCTCCCTGGCAGAATCTATTATTCTGCGGGGAGGGGGAAATCTGTGGGGGACATAAATTCTGCACTTATATTTCTTTTTTGTTAAAAAGTGGGGGGCATGGACCCCCTGGTTCTGGTGCTAGTGGATTGAGGTGAAACCACCTTACTTATACTGAAAATGCAACGAGGGTTGCCAGGTGTCCAGTTTTCGACTAGAAAGTCCGGTCCACACTGCCGACCAGACACTAAAAGTCCGATTACCGGAATAGCCACAATCAGCCTCCCCACTGAGAGGGTAGGAAGAGCAGCAGCTGCTTAGCTGCTGCTGTTGACGGAGAGAACTGCCTGGCTCCCAGATGCTATTTCGGCCTCTCCGTTGGAGAGGTAGGTACTGCCACTGCCTGGGTGAGCTCCTGTCTCCCCTTGCCCCCCGCTGTGCCTCTATTTCCTCTCTCTGGTGAGTAACACACACCCCCCGTGCTGCAAACAGAGCATGCCCCCTCACTGCCCCTTACTGCCTCCCACACACACACACACACAGCGTGTATCCCCCCCTCACTGCCCATTACCCCAACTCCTCCCAAGCTGCCAGTCAGTGGTCCCCCAACTCCAGTGCTCCCTCTCTGCCAGTTACTGCCCCCACCCACACCATGCCCCATCAATTCCAGTTAGTCCTTCCACCACACCCCATCAGTGCCAGTTACTGCTCCCTCCACACCCTCAACATCCCTCAATGACACTTACTGTTCTCCCCAAAATCCTAGTGACCCCCACACAGTGTTCCTCCTCAATGCCAGTTAGTGCCCCTACAGTCCCAGCATCCTTCAATGCCAGTTACTGCCCCCCCTCCAATCTTTGGGAAGTAGGGCAAGGCTACTATTTTGTGATTTACCAAGAGTGTGGATTAATGCATTTCTATACAAACAATATTCTCAGATGCTTATTCTAGTAACAATTTAAAAAATAAGTTTGATTTAAAATACAATACTTTCTTAACCAGCCAAAAATCATTTGCCAGCTTTTCAAAGAACGGTGTAGACACTTAAAAAGATGTAATTTCTACAAAACAAATCTTACTGTGCACGATATGCCAGAAGCCATAAAATTTGTACCAAATTTAGAGATTCTAAAACAGAAAGAAAATTATTAGGACTATGGAAAATGGGGCAGGTAACTAGCAGCAGCCTGGCAAATGGGTTGCTGCATTTTATAGCAGAAATACATATGCTGCCAGGTTTATTTGGCATTATCTTAGGAAATTGTGTTTTTTACAAGTCATTCTTGTTTGTATAGCTGAAACTTTCCTTTTCTAAGTTTGTGGAACCTCTCATTTGCCCTCATCCCAAGAAAAAACTCACATTCCTATACTCTTTGGTATCTAATAAAACATAGAAAAGAGGTGGGTTGGATTTTAACCAAGTTACAGGAAGAGTTTAAACTTTGTTTTTTTGGATGTTAGTCATGGTGGTACTTCTCACTTAATGTAGATGCACTTAAACCTGTTAAACCCATTTAATCCTTGTTTAGCGTGTACTAGTAAATTACTAAATTAAACTAAACTGATTTAAGTGAGGGTTAAAGTGCATCTACATTAAGGGGTATCACCTATTCAACTTCACAGACTTCAAATTAATTTAGCTAAGACTGCACAACTTTTCTAATATAGATGAGCCCTAAGTATTAGGACACAATTGCAAATAGATGCACATTGGGTAAATGTCAACATGCATTTGTATAGTACCATGCTGAATCTGCTCATTAGGTTTGCTTTGTTTGTGTGTGCAATCAGTTTTCTCTTTTTTAAAAATAAAAAAAAGTCCATGAGTCGATATGTGGGGAAAGCCTACCTACAGAACAGGTGAGGCATTTAATGAACACTCCTAAGGCTAAAGGTTTTTTCTACATGATTTTTCTGTGGAGAATTTTGTTGTAGGAAGGAACCAAGTATGAGGAAAAAAATTCTAAAAGGCAAAGAACAAATACTTCTTTTAAACCTCTCATGCTGTTCTAAGTCTTATGAATCAGCACCATCTTGCTCTATCACACCAGCTTCCTGGGAGTGGGGGAGCCAGCAGGGGGCAGGACCTTGGGGAAAGAGCTGGGGCATGGGGCATGGCGTTGGGGAAGAGGCTGGGCAGTGGTGTCTGGTTTTCAGACATTAGAAGGTTGGCAACCCAACATTATATAGAACTTGGCCTTCCATGGTCACAGCTACCTCAGTCACGCCAAGGCCCACTAGCGGCAAGAACTACTGTTGGCCGGGCTCATCTCCACTGGCATCCAAGCATTCTGTCTAAGCCTGAGTGTGATCGTTGTGGTCGTACCACCACCACACACCACTAGGTACTGTCACTTTCTACTTGTTAGGTTTTCTTTTACTTTACTGACTGGCTGCCTCATTCTAAGCTCTTGGGCATTTCAATTTGCCCTGCTAACACTTGCTCGCGTCCCTGGCTTGGCCTTTTTGCAGGGTTAAATGCTTTTTCTCTTGCTTCTCTTCCCTTTGCTTTCTGGGCCCATCTTTGTTGGCCAGCTGCCCATTTCACTTCCTGTCCTGCTTAAGTTTGCAGGGTAAGCTACAAACTTGGACTAAGTTCAGAGGCAATAGGAGAGGGGTTCATCCATCAGTGTCTCATCCCCAAAGATCCTGCTTACTATCCTGTAAAGACAAAGAGAACAAAACTGTGAGAGTGAGACTGGGTAAAATGGCTTCCTTCCAGTTACCTCTTTCCATTGGTCCACCTCATGTTGCCAGAGAAAATCTGAATCCAGCCCAGTCCTGAGCACTGCTGAACACACAACTCCTGCTGAAGTCAGCATCAGTTAAAAGTGCTCAGCATCACTTAGGAGGAGCTCAACATCTTGCAGGGTTGGACCCTTCAATCTCATTTGTGATAGACCATTGTTTTAGGACTGTACAGTCTAACTCTTGAGGCCAATACATCCATGACTTCTTGTGTCTACCCAGTCCCAGCACTAACAAAGGTTAAGGCAGGCCGGGACAGATTGCACTGTTTACACTGGCCTTTTTTTTTTTTTCCTTTTCTTTTTAACATTCATGAAACCAAATCGGCAGCTTCTTATTCCTTGTATTCTTTTTTATGTTGGAACTCTAGTCTGCTGTGCCTTTTGATATTAGTGATCCTTTTTAGGTTTCTCAGCCTTCTTCAACACTAGTAATTCCTCCCAATGCACCCTACTAACTAAGGGCCTGATTCTCCTCTGTTACACTATTGTAAATCAGGAGTAACTAAGTGTTGCAGTGATGGAAAAGTTGTGCAGGTGAGAGGAGAACTGGGCTCTTGATATCTTAATTTACTAAATCTTGCTCTCCTGAAATCTAACACCCTTGTGCCACTGTAGCCTATGAAAACTATATATTATTACTATGCTGAATGTAAGTAGCTTGTCATAACTAAGAATAACAAAGAAGCCTGGAATCAATCACACTTCTTTATTAACAAAACGATGATTCAAGATGGATTCCTCTCTGGCTGGATTTTCTACATTATGCATCATGAAGTAGATAACTCAGAAACATTTCTGATGCAGGCTAGGCTCAATTTCTTAAACAACACATTTCATCGTGGTTAAAATCCCTCATATATGCAATGTCCTAAGGCTTTGGATACCTGGAGAGTTGGTTCAGTAACTTTTCAGTCTTGTTCTGTCTGCATCCTGGGGATCTGTAGCAGAAATTCTGAATATTTTTTTTCCTTCACTTTCATTCCTTATGTTAAGTAAAATATTTCACTACCCTCTTTAATATTAAAGTTCTCACTGACTTGGTATATGCTAAGTAACAGTTATTTAATTCTCATCTTCATCCTGTCTTCAGCTGAGTAATCCTTTCTTGTCTGAGGATTCTCACTGATTTCATCTAGACTTTTCAAGTGAGTAGGATCTGAGCTTGCATCTTTCCCAACCAAGAAGTCCTTAGAGTTGTATTCTCTTGTATTCCACAGAGATATACTCCACCTTCTACAAATCCCCCTACAGATGTGCATATCACCAATCTACCACATAACACCGAAGCAACCCTTTTCCCAGGAGCACCTTCCTGGTTCTTACTAACTCTCCCTTGAACACAATTTCTCTCCTTTTCTCTGCTTGCTTTTCTGGCGCTAGTCCTCTAAATTTGGCAGAGACAAGCAGCTGCAGCCGTAAAGCAGCTGGTTGTAGCCCAGTGCATCTTTGTTCCAGCTGATTAAGTATCTGTTATGTTGTCCTTCACTTTCCTTTTCTTGTTGCTGAGAAGATGCATATTCTCACAAGATCCATCCCCAATCTATTAGGACCACTTGAGTTCAAACTTCTAGATAGGGAGCCACTGAAGGAAATTTGCAGACACACTGGTAGAGCTGGTTGAATTATTTCTTGTGGATATTTTTAGTTGACAAGTTTAGTCTCTTTCTGTTTGTGAGTTGATCATGACTTGCAACATTTGTGTTCATGACTTGAAATTGTTTGCCTATGGATTTTTCACTGTATTCATGTGATTATTTGGTATTTGAAGTTGCTCAAGCTTTATAATGGATCACCTGAATCATATGGTATTAGTTCTGGTCCATGATTGGATCTACAGAACTTTCACTCAGCTCATTTCATGGTAAGTTTTTACTAAAAAATTTAAACTGCAAACCCAAACTTTACCTGTCATGCACAATGGCACGAACAAAACTTCAGTCAGGCAGAGAGGGTGCAAATATAGCTGAATGAAAAGATGAGTCAGAATTTGCAAAAATGTTTGCAAATTTCTCACTAGCCATCCAGTTCTACACAAGTAATGCAAAGCTTGAGCCTGTAAACTGAAGTTTTTCAGCTCATAGGATTTCTGAAAAATCTAAGGGAAAGATTCTCATTTCTGTCTCAGATGTCTCATCAATGCAACAGGACCCAAATTACTGTAAATTTGTGCTGTTTCATGTCACTGTAAAATAAAAAGGAGTTGACACTTTGGAATAGAAAGAACTTTTGAAGTACTTTATGTTGATAGACTATTGGATTTACTTCTTTAAAAAATGTGTTATACACTTTAGGGCAGGCATAGTAATTTCTAGCTGATAAAGGTGATTTTAAAAACAAATTAATTGCTGGATTTCTACACTCCAAAGCACCTCTCTAACCTTGTAAAACTGTCATGCTCCGGACATTTTGCACACTGAAGAAAATCACTGTTTTGCCTGGAGCAAGGAACATAAATGTTGCAACACTGACTCCTCCTCTAATGGGCTGAGAATGTACAAGTACATAGTTATATTGCTCAGAGCCGTCAGACTGAATATCTTGGGAGTCAACGCTGTAAACATTAGAGATTTTTCTGAATCTTGTTTTGTATTTGAGAGTGGGGGATTTTTCTTTCTCTGGATTGATTGAAGTTGTTTAACTGTGTTACCAATGCTGGATTTTCATATCCTTGTTCAGGAAGTGTTCCCGAACTGACATGGATCAACCCAAACTTCATTACCAGGCAAAAGTGAGTACTGTGGCTAAACCTGTTCCTAAAGTGTGTTTGCATATAAGGACGTTCATCACTGTATAAAGATTGATTGGTAGAGTTTGTTAATGTTAATAGGCTATTAAAAATAATCAGAAACCAGCTAAACTTAATACAATGCATTAGATACTGTGTAGCTAACAGCTGATGGAAAAAACTATTGTTTTGGTTACAACTGTCAACCAGGTGACAACTGTCTCCTGTGAATTGCTAATAATAATCCGGACAGAGATATTATACTTTACAAGGACACACAGACTTGCACTGGTCTTTTAATTAAGTGTTGAAATAATCTTACATGATTTCATTATTACCCTAATGTACATCCACATTGATGTGCTTTGGCACCCCCAATGTTTATCAGAAGATGACTGATTGGGATCAGATTAAGTGTTTGACATCTCAGCATTCACTGACACTGGCATCGGGTGGAAGGGAAGCACAGAAACATGAGAACAGCTAACTGAGCTGCGGAGGAGAAAGGAAGCTGTGATGACTTATAGCTCTTGATTTCAAGAATTCAGTGATCCCTTCCTGTATCCTGTGGAAGCCTGGTGCCATCGCTAACACATTTTCAGTATTCTGGGTATCACGCAGGATCTGTTTGTTTGTTGGTTGTGGGGGGTTTTTTGATGGGGGGGCAGCATTTCTTTGCTGTCACTTTGTCAGGCTGACCTACCTACAGCAAACAGTATGGATCCCTTTTATTTCCCTCCTACATCAAGCCTCCCTCTCACTGAAGCCCTGCACTGCAGACACCTATCTTTTATATTTTGTCTTGAGAGATGGGTCACTGTTGTTGAACTGCTAGGAACTTCCTTTCCCAAAGGCAGATGAATGGTCTGCCTCTGCAGTATGAACAAGTCTAAGCAGGGAGTGATGCCTGATATGTGTGTGTACAACAAGTGCTATCATTTACTGCATGTTCTATGTTGGCACTGCTAGCTGCTAAAACTGATATTTAATTATGCTATGGGCTGTTTATCTCTGATGAAATGCTCTAGATAAACAACCTGGTGGGAGGATTAGCAACAGCTCACATGCAGCTGGGCATATGTGGCAAGCAGACCTTGAAGGGAAGGGGAACCTGGAGGAATACAGGTTGTATAGATTAACGTTAGTCCCAGGCAAACATGAAAAGAATTGGTGTTTGAGGGTGGGGTGGTAATTCAGAATTTAGATTCATGTCTGCAACGTGTTTGTGGTTATTTGAACTAGAAATTGGACGACGTCATAAGAATAAGTTTCTTGTGAGAACTGAGTACTATGAAATAGAGGGCAACTTTGTCTTGTGGACTAAGCACAGAGCTGGAATTCAGGACTCCAAGTTTCCTAGCCTAGCTCAGCCACAGACTCCTTGTAACCTTGAGCATGTCACTTAGGCCTGCATTTGTAAAAGTTGTCACTGCTTTTGGGTGCCTCCTGTATTTGGTGTCTAGTTTGAGACCTTCTTTAGAGGTTGTGAGCTCCCACTGGCTTCAGCTGGAGCTGCTCAGCACCATGAAAAGTCGGACTTATCTGTCTCAGTTTGGGCACCCAAATACTTAGACACGCCAAACTAGTAGCAACTTCTGAAAACTTTGGCACTGATTCAGAGGCTGTGGGAACTCAGCACCTCTGAAAACGAAAGGTGAATTCCTGGCCAACTGAAGTCCAAGGGAGTTTTGTCATTGACTTCAGTGGGGGCAGAATTTCAGCTCCGGCGTTTAATCTCCCTAGGCTGACTTCCTCCTCGGTGTTTACACAGAGATTAATTACAGTTTGTAAAGCAACATAAGTATGCTATGTATTGTTACTTCACGGTCTCTGCTGGGTTGAAGATACTGATAGCTTTCGTCAAGATCTTTTAGTACTTCTACACCCTCAACGTTACAAAGCTTAAATATGCAAATTTAGTTTTTTAAAAATTAACTAAATTTGGTAATCCTCAGGAAGGATCTGGTTTTGATTCCCCTCCTCCCTCGTCCCTCTCTCCCTCCAGCCCCACCCCACACTTTTGCTAGGCAGAGCCCTTCTCGAGGGATCTATTCTGTTCCCCAGCAGTCTTTAGCCTTTCTATTGGCTGTAACTTCCAGGCCTCAGTTTAATAAAGCACGGTTTGCTGCATCACTTACTACTGAAGAAACAAGAAAAAAGTTTTACCCTGAATTATGCCCCATTGCTCTTGAAACCGGTAAGGATGTACGTCGGTGTAGAATGTGGCCCAAAGCTGTTGCTGTATTAGGGACACGGCTTTATTTGGGTTACTTTAAGTAGAATATTAAACCCTTCATAGTGTAACACTTTAGCCAGGAGGAGTCAGCAACAACAAGGACCAGGTTCAGTATCTAAGTTCCTCTCAATAATACATAACAGAACCAGCTCGAGCCCTCACCCACTAATCAGGGAAAATTTAACTATCACCCCAGGTGCCTATAAAAGACAATACTTCCTGACTAGCAAGTACTAACTCTCTGCATAACAAAAGAAAACTTATTAAAAGGGTGAGGGAATCTAACATTAATTTGGGAACACACCAAAACCGCAATTCAAAAGCCTGGGCAGTGTCCAACAAACAAATATCCCTTTAACACACCACTACCCTCTCCCTCAGCTGCACCATACTCTCAGTTGGTTGTCGTTGATGAGCAAAGACCCAGAGTTCAGAGGTGTATTCATACTGGTCCACCTCCTACCCCTAAAACAGGGGTGGCCCACCGGTGGCTCCGGAGCCACATGCGGCTCTTCAGAGGTTAATATGCGGCTCCTTGTATCGGCATCGACTCTGGGGCTGGAGCTACAGGCGCCAACTTTCCAATGTGCCGGGGGGGGGCTCACTGCTCAGCCCCTGCCTCTGCCACAGGCGCTGCTCCCACTCCCACCCTTTCCACCCCGCCTCCCCCAAGCCTGCCGTGCGCTCGCTCCCCCCCCCCCCCCCCGAGCCTCCTACATGCCACGAAACAGCTGATAGGGAGGTGCGGGGAGGGAGGGGGAGGTACTGATAGGGGGGAGGCTGCCAGTGGGTGGGAGGTGCTGGGAGCAGGGAGGAGGGGAGCGGGGGAGCTGATGGGTGGCTGCTGACCTATTACTGTGGCTCTTTGGCAATGTACATTGGTAAATTCTGGCTCCTTCTCAGGCTCAAGTTGGCCACCCCTGCCCTAAAAGGTAATGGGGGTAAGAATCAAGCAATGCCTCCTTTACTACTTCTGCAACTGGCTTGCTGCTGCTATCCCTACCCCCTGCTTAGCAGGTGAGCTTCAGTTTAGAATGACACCCTCAGGGTATGCTAAGTACAGTTCTGCTGCCTTTTACTCATACACTAAGGATAACAGCATTTCATTGCCCCTGCATTCAAAAGTGAATTGTAACCCCAAAGCAGCCAAAATTGATCATTTTGGCAAAGCAACTCTGTCTGCTGAATACCTGGGCAGGGTAGGTGTCTATGCATATAAAGTCTGCTCCTGAAGTCTTTTTCCCCCAGTGTGTCAATAGATGTCAGGGGAGAGCTCATTCACACCCTGCTTACAACAGGGTTGAGTGTGTATCAGACACAGAGACAGACCAGGCAGAGAACCATAGTTATGTGGATAGGATGTAGTTACTAATGACATCTATACTAGAGTACCAAAACAGTGCAAGATAAGCACATTGGGGCCTGAGCATGGAAAAAGGCAATATAAATGGAGTGATTCACTTCTTCCTTAAAGCTTAGAAAAAAGTTTATACTAGTTCTGAGGTCACATGATGAGATTTGGGGGGGTGCATTTTTGTTCAGTCACCATTTTTGAGAAACTTTCTAGTTTCTAGTGTGATAGTTGGCACTTGTTGTAAGTAGGCCTGCTGATTAATCGCAGTTAACTCATGTGATTACCTAAAAAAAAAAATCACAATTTAAAAAATTAATTACCATTTTAATCACACTGTTAAACAATAGAATACCAATTGAAATGTATTAAATATTTTTGATGTTTTTGTACCTTTTAAAATATATTGATTTCAGTTACAACACAGAATACAAAGTGTACAGTGCTCACTTTATATTTTTATTACAAATATTTGCACTGTAAAAATGATAAAAGAAATAATATTTTTCAATTCACCTCATACAAGTTCTGTTGTGCAATCTCTTTATCATGAAAGCACAACTTAGAAATGTAGATTTGTTTTTGTTACATAACTACCCTCAAAAACAAAACAATGTAAAACTTTAGAGCCTACAAGTCCACTCAGTCCTACTTCTTGTTCTGCCAAATGCTAAGAGAAACAAGTTTGTTTACATTTACAGGAGATAATGCTGCCTGCTTCTTGTTTACAATACCACCTGAAAGTGAGAACAGGTGTTTGCATGGCACTTTCGTAGCCAGCATTGCAAGGTATTTATGTGCTAGTTATGCTAAACATTCATATGTCGCTTCATGCTTGGGCCACCGTTCCAGAGGATGTGCTTCCATGCGGATGATGCTTGTTAAAAAAACAATGCATTAATTCATTTTGTAACTGAACTTCTTGGGGAGAATTGTATGTCTCCTACTCTGTGTTTTACCTGCATTCTGCCATATATTTCATGTTATAGCAGTCTCGAATGATGACCCAGCATGTTGTTCGTTTTAAGAACACTTTCACTGCAGATTTGACAAAATGCAAAGAAGGTACCAATGTGAGATTTCTAAAGATAGCTGTAGCAATTGACCCAAGATTTAAGAATGTGAAGTGTCTTCCAGAATCTGACAGGGATGGGGTGTGGAGCATGCTTTCAGAAGTCTTAAAGGAGCAACACTCTGATGTGGAAACTACAGAACCTGAACCACCAAAAAAGTTTTACATTGTTTTATTTTTGAATGCAGTTATTTTTTGTACATAATTCTCTATTTCTAAGTTCAACATTCATGATAAAGAGATTGCACTACAGTACTTGTATTAAGTGAATTGAAAAATACTATTTCTTTTATTTTTACAATGCAAATATTTATAATTTTAAAAAGTGAGCACTGTACACTTTGTATTCTGTGTTGTAATTGAAATCAATCTATTTGAAAATATGGAAAACATCCAAAAATATTAATATAAATAATCTATTATTTAACAGCCCAATTAATTATTTTAATTACTTGACAGCCCTAGTTGTAAGCATCACCTAGTAGTTAGGGGGTCTATACTACACAGTTTTGACAATGCAAGTTACACCAAAAGTCAAATATTGGTATAATTACATTGCTTGTGCATGTTCACACGACCTTCCTTCTGTCGGTGCAGTGCATCAATAGCTGGATCTCGAGTATAGACAGTGAGAGCAGTGCACTGTGGGTAGCTATCCCACTGTGTTACTCGCCACCATCTGCAGCTAGGAGTTGTGGGAAGCTAGAGTAAATCACAGTGCAGCGTGGGTGTGGGCTCAATGTCCCATGATGCAGTTTTTTCCATTCCATGGGCTTCTGACTGCGTTTCATGGCATTTTTCAATGACCCCCGTTTACTATGCACCCGCCATCTGTCTGAAAGGATGGATCCTGCACTGCTTTCATCTGTTGTGGTCACTGTTATAAACACATCGCAGATGGTCATGCAGTATATCATGAGCTCCCAGTCTAAACAGGAATCAGAGTTGCCTGACCTTCTGTGGGCCATGAAAAGAAACAACACCAGATTACTTTTGGCATTCATGGAGCAGCTGCCCAAAGGGGACCATCACTTCTGGGCTCGGGGAAACAAGCACAGAGTGGTGCAGTCACATTGTTATGCAGGTCTCTAATGACGAGCAGTGGCTGCAGAACTTTTGGATGCATAAAGTCACCTTCCTGGAACAGTGTGTGGAGTTCGCCCCAGCACTGAGGTGCAAGGACACCAAAATGAGAGCTGCCCTTTCGGTGAAGAAGTACATGGCGATCTCTATGTGGATGCTAGCAACTCCAGGCTGCTACCAGTCAGTTGCGAATCAGTATGGAGTCAGAAAGTCCACCGTTGTGGCTGCGCTAACACAAGTGTTCAGGGCCATTAATTTCATCCTGCTACAAAGGACAGTGACTCTTGGCAATGTGTGTGAAATAGTGCATGGCTTTGCGGCAATGGGATTCCCTATTGCGGTGGGGCAATAGCTGACACGCGTATCCTAATTTTGGCTCCAGACCATCTTGTGACAGAACACATCAAGAGAAAGGGTTACTTCTCTGTGGGATTGTGGGAGATTCCAGTGAGGATGTTGAAATGCCCATAGTGATCCTGGGAGGCCCAGTGTACCCCTTACTCCCATGGAAGTGGTAGGTCTTTGGCACAGCACCAGAGCGATGGTTTGCCTCCCTTGCGTTCTAGTACACCTGCATCAGCTCCTTTATCTTTGCACAGTACTGATGCGTGTCCTGTTCATAGCCCTTATCCAACATGCCACAAGAAATCTGACCATAGGTATCAAAGTTCCTACGGCTGGAGCAGAGCTGGGACTGCACAGCCTCCTCTCCCCACAGTGCCAGCAGACCCAACAACTCAGGTGTGCTCCAAGTGGGAGAGGGTTTGTTGCGAGGAGACACCATGGTCCGCTGGGAAGATGTGATCTGAGCTGTTCACACCAAGCAAACAGGAAATGGGACTTCAAAAATTTCCAGGTCTTTAAAAGGGGAGGGGCGGGTGCCTGTGTACCAGGGTGCAAGGCAGTGGAGTTCCAACTGCTGACCAGAATGGTCAGGATGGGCATTGTGGGACACGTCCTCCTGGAGGCCATTTATAACAACCAAGCACGGTATCTACACTAACATTTTGTCGATATAACTTTGCTGCAAAGAGCTCTACACCTCTCATCAAAGTGCTTTTATTTTGTTGGCAAAGCAGGAGAGTTTTGTCGGCGGAAGGAGCATTGCAGTGTGTTCACCTCCACTGTTTTGTTGACGAAACCTGACTGTTGTCGAAAAAATTGTGTAGTGTAGACAAGGCCTACGTGTGGAAGGAGGTTGGTAGGGGAGCCCAGGCCCTCCCACTCCACCAGGTTGCCGCCAAGGGCCCTGCAAGGGATACTGAAGGTCTGGCACTCAGGAGCACCTTAAGGCTGCCCTCCCTTGTCCATTTCCTACCACCCACTCTACTGTCCAAGTTTTGTGGTCTGTAGCAAAAGGGTAATGAAAAAGCTATTAACTGCACCTTCAGTTTGTCTGGGCCCAGCAGGTAAGTGCCTCTTCTCCAAGAGAGGCTTCTGCAACATCCCTTTTCAGGTGCTCCCAGTGCAGGTCTGTCTCCCTGCCTTTGCAGCACCCTTTCGAGATGTCTGGCTTCCCTCTTAAGTGCCACCTCTATATGGAGCATGCTCTGCAGGTGTGACTACGGTGGGTAATCTGCACCCAGAGTTGCTCTTTAACCCCTTCAGTTCTAATGCAGGGTTTATTCACCCCGTCACGTATCCCCATGAAGATGCTGAATAGAGAAAAGCAGTAGTTTAACACAGCTCTAGTTTTTAGCAGTGACAAGGAGGATGAAAGCTACAGAGGAAATGAGAAGGGAGCAGAAATGTTTGAGAATACATATCACAATGTGACTTTTATCAGGAAAGAGGATGGAAACCAGGAAATTGCCAACAGAATTAGTTTGCTTTGCCTTGTGACTGTAATAACTTACCCTGAAGTAGATATAGACCTGAGCCACTGAATTCAGATATAGATGGTCCTTGCATCTGGGGGTGTGGTTCCAACCCATATTTTGATGATGGAATTCTAGCAAACACAGCAGTCAGGGGATCTGTTTTCCTAAAATATTGTTTAAGTAAATAAAACATTATGATGTGGCCCTTTTTTATTCTTTAGCAAAATGTTCAGAACTCTGCACTATTGTTTGACTTTGAAAGTTTGATATTAAAACATATTGGACCTGATTCTTTTTCTCACTCTTGATTTAACAGAGAGCAAAATCTGTTTCTCCATAATTCCCTTCTTCATTAAAAACGGTTGTCAGAAGAAAAAAATCCTTCCCTTTTTGGCACATAATTTGGAAAGAATCCAACACTGGCAATATCCATTTGTCAAGACAAGTGATAAAAACAGATTTTGAATGTTAGGTGCAATAAAATTGCTGAAATAGCAGTTGGTGGTTGTTTGTTATTACTGTATTCATAAAACAATCTCAGGATCCTCAGTATATAGTTTGGTCTTTTGATCAAATATATTTAAAAGCTTTTAAAAGAGAAATAAAATAAAGGGGATTTTAAGTAGAATAAGTATCATTGCTAATTGTGAAACAAAAACAATGAGCCAATGCTCCCTGATTTTATTGCACTTTATCTGGATTCACTAGTCTACTCCCAGAGATTTGAAATGGATGCACAATGACTAAACTTCACTGTAGTTTATCAGCTTTAAAGGCAGCAGTAGATCAGATGTGCTGATGCCTCCAGCTGGTGGAGAGGGGGAAGATTCCATCCCTCACCACTGACGAATTTCCCTCTGAAAAATCTGTTTACTCAGGTTTTGTGGAGGAGACCAGGATTTGTCCCTTAATAATTATTGTTTATAAAAACTCTAGCTTAATGCTTAGCACTCTGCCATTTCAGTAAGGCTAACTGCTAAAACTGACAGAATACTTGGGTTACAAATTAATTTCTGTATTTCAATTCTATTTCTAGCCTTAACAGTATGAATTTTATGTAATACAGAAGGTCAGACTAAATTATCACAATGGTCCCATCTGGACTTGGAATCTATTAATACAGTTTTCTACAGTTGCTGTGCTGACAAGTTTTGAATAGAAATCTCCAATATGAATTGGTCTCTTTGCATCATACTAGACGACGGAGATTAATATCATATTCATAGCAGAGTAATGTACAATTCCAGAACACAGAAAGCTAATATTTCCATTCACTTCACCATTATGATTTTTCACAACATGATACAATGCGCTAATAGTGTTGCACTCATGACAAAATTGATGTCAATTGATACATGACATCAGGCTTTCCTCTTGTGATAGAAAAATGTTATAGAGTGAGTGGCAGGACTGCTATCCTGAGTTTGCAGAAATTTGCCACTTGAGTCATGAATCATAGAAATGTAGGGCTGGAAGAGTCTGCAAGAGGTCATCTAGTCCATCCCCCTGCGCTGAGGCAGGACCATGTATATCTAGACCAACCCTGTAGGTAACCTGCCCCAATATTTAACTACCCTTATATTTGGAAAAAAAAAATTCCTGGTATCTGACCTGAATATCCCTTGTTGAGAATTAGGCTGCTTACTTTTTGTCCTACCCTCAGTGGGCATGTCAGCAGACCGAGTCAAAGGCGGTCAGGCCTAGTGGTCGGAGCAGGAGTCAGGTCTAGTGGTCTAGTTCAACAATAGATTAAATGGAAATGGTATCCCATGGTTGAGGTGGAATGGACATGGGCTGGAAAAGGATGAGCAGGAGCACTTGGTCTGGGCACACAGGTCAAAGGATCTTATGCACTTCTTAATTGAGGTATGCAAGCCTGGCCACCAGAAACAACTTGTGATTAGGCTCCAGGTCTTGAGGTGGCCAGAGTGCCCTTCAAGGAATACATCATGGCATAACTTAAGAACCTGCAGTCTTTGTTGCCCTTTTGGGACATAGATATGCTCCTTATAGTCGAGGACCCTAAACCTGGGGGCCGGTGGGGTGTCGGCATTCTCCAGAGTCTGACCGATCTGAGTAGCGAAGGGGTCATTGGGTAACAAGATATGTTTACAAGATATGTAACACCAACCAGGGGTATTCTATTTGCTACCCAAGATCCATAAGCCTGGAAATCCTGGACACCCCATCATCTCACGCATTGGCACCCTAACAGCAGGATTGTCTGGCTATGTGGACTGTCTCCTCAGGTCCTACGCTACCAGCACTCCCAGCTGTCTTCGAGACACCACTGACTTCCTGAGGAAACTACAATCCATTGGTGATCTTCCAGAAAACACCATCCTGGCCACTATGGATGTAGAAGCCCTCTACACCACATTTCACACAAAGATGGACTACAAGCTATCAGGAACAGTATCGCCGATAATGTCATGGCAAACCTGGTGGCTGAACTTTGTGACTTTGTCCTCACCCACAACTATTTCACATTTGGGGACAATATATACCTTCAAGTCAGCGGCACTGTTATGGGTACCCGCATGGCCCGACAGTATGCCAACATTTTTATGGCTGACTTAGAACAACGCTTCCTTAGCTCCTGTCCCCTAGCCCCCCTACCCTACTTGCACTACATTGATGACATCTTCATCATCTGGACCCATGAAAAAGAAGCCCTTGAGGAATTCCACCATGATTTCAACAATTTCCATCCCACCATCAACCTCAGCCTAGACCAATCCCCACAAGCGGTCAATTTCCTGGACGCTACCGTGCTAATAAGCGATGGTCACATAAACACCACCCTATACCGGAAACCTACTGACTGCTATACTTACCTACATGCCTCCAGCTTCCATCCAGGACACACCACACGATCCATTGTCTACAGCCAAGCTCTAAGATACAAACGCATTTGCTCCAATCCCTCAGACAGAGACAAACACCTACAAGATCTCTATCAAGCATTCTTAAAACTACAATAACCACCTGCTGAAGTGAAAAAACAGATTGACAGAGCCAGAAGAGTACCCAGAAATCACCTACTACAGGACAGGCCCAACAAAGAAAATAACAGAACGCCACTAGCTGTCACCTTCAGCCCTCAACTAAAACCTCTCCAGCGCATCATCAAAGATTTACAACTTATCCTGAAGGATGATCCCTCACTCTCACAGATCTTGGGAGACAGACCAGTCCTTGCTTACAGACAGCCCCCCAACCTGAAGCAAATACTCTCCAGCAACCACACACCACACAACAAAAACACTAACCCAGGAACCTATCCTTGCAACAAAGCTTGATGCCAACTCTGTCCACATATTTATTCAAATGACACCATCATAGGACCTAATCACATTAGCTACACCATCAGGGGCTCATTCACCTGCACATCTACCAATGTGATATATGCCATCATGTGCCAGCAATGCCCCTCTGCCATGTACATTGGCCAAACTGGACAGTCTCTACACAAAAGAATAAATGGACACAAATCTGACATCAGGAATCATAACATTCAAAAACCGGTAGGAGATCACTTCAACCTCTCTGGCCACTCAGTAAAAGATTTAAGGGTGGCAATTTTGCAGCAGAAAAGCTTCAAAAACAGACTCCAAGGAGAAACTGCTGAGCTTGAATTAATATGCAAACTAGATACCATTAACTTGGGTTTGAATAGAGACGGGGAGTGGCTGGGTCATTACACATATTGAATCTATTTTCCTAAATTAAGTATTCTCACACCTTCTTGTCAACTGTCTAAATGAGCCATCTTGATTATCACTACAACAGTTTTTTTCTCCTGCTGATAATAGCTCATTTTAATTAATTAGCCTCTTACAGTTTGTATGGCAACGTCCACCTTTTCTGTATGTATATATATATCTTCTTACTATATGTTCCATTCTATGCATCCGATGAAGTGGGCTGTTGCCCACGAAAGCTTATGCTCTAATAAATTTGTTAGTCTCTAACGTGCCACAAGTACTCCTGTTCTTTTTGCGGATACAGACTAACACGGCTGTTACTCTGAAAGATATGAACTGGCTCCTTTAGGCCGTCGTCTGCTGTGCCATTGATGAAATTGAAAGCCTTTAGAATCATAGAGGGAGTTTTCTCACCCAATTCCAAGTACTCAGCCTTATGGGACAGGGTATCAGCCTTCCCATTTCTTGTTCCTGGGTGGTAGGTGACGATGAAGTCAAATTGGCGAAGAAGAGGGACCAGCAGATCTGTTGATGGTTGAGGTGTCTGGCTTTTCAAAGGTATTCCAGGTTCTTGTGATCTTTGAGCACTTGGACAAGGAACCTGGCCCCCTGTAGTAGGTACCGCCATTTCTCAAATGCTGTCATGGTAGCTAAGAGTTTCTTATGACATATATCATAATTCTTCTCTGCTGAGGCTAGCTTGTGAGAGTAATAGACACATGGGTGAAGTCAACCAATAGGACCTACCGGTTGGGACAGTACTGCACCCAAGGCAAACTTGAATGCATCTGCCTCCATGATGAATGGTTTAGTAGGGTCTGGGTGTACCAAGATGGGTGCTATGGTGAATTTCTCTTTTAGCTAATCAAAGGTGGTTTGGGCTTCCAAGGACCAGGTGAACCAGACTCCTTTTTGCAGAAGGGCTGTGAGAGGAGCAATTAGACTGGAAAAATCCCTCAATTAACTGCTGGTAGAAGTTAGTGAAGCCTAAGAACCGTTGGCTCCGGCGGGTGTACTTTGGTACAGCCCACTCAGAGATGGCCATCACCTTGTGTGGGTCCCTGGTTAGTCCCTTGGGGGAGATAATGTAACCAAGAAATTCTATTGCATCCTGGTCAATCTTGCATTTTTCAGGCTTTGCGTATAGAGGGTGTTGGCAAAGTCTTTCTAGGACACTGCAGACCTGCTGATCATGAGAAGCCTGATTTTTCAGAAAAGAGAGGGTGTTGTCCAAATAAATGACTACATGGCTGTCTAACACATCCCTGAAGATATCATTTATGAAGTGCTGGAAGGTTTCTGGGGGATTTCACCGTCCAAACAGCATGACCAGGTACTCAAAGTGTCCGGACTGTGTACAGATGGCAGTCTTCCACTAATCTCCCACTCTAATCTGGACCACGTTATAGGCCCATGAAGGTCCATTTTAGTAAAAATCTTTGTCGAGTGGAATCTTTCAAAAAGCTCATTAATGAGAGGGTATCTATTTATAATCATGACTCTGTTTAACACCCAATAGTCAACACAGGGCCTTAGTGATCCATCTCTTTTCTTTACAAAGAAAATTGGAGCCCCAGCTGGAGATGTGGAAAGGCAGATAAATGCCTTTTGTGGATTTTTCTGGAGGTAGTCGTGGAGAGCCTGAAGTTTTGGCTCTGAAAGAGAGTAGATGCAGCCAAAAGGGACTTCTGCTCCGAGCTAGAAGTTGATGGGACAGTCATAGCTATGGTGTGGTGTCCAGTGTCCATTTTTTGTTTTTTTTTTGTCAAACACATCAGCAAACTCCTTGTATTTAAGTGGTAACATGGAGGCAGTGGATGACTGCAAGCAGTAATGAGACTTCCTGGGGGTTAACCTGTTCAGACTTGGAATCTCGAGGAAAGCAAGCTCAACCATGAAGGGTTCCAAATCTGTAGTCCCCTCAGTCTGGTTTCAGGAGACAGAATTGTTGGCAATGTGGGGAGCAGAACTGTATCAGGCCTGCTCTCCAGCAAATGCATGGGTTGTGTGTAGTGAGCCAGGGCATGCCAAGAACTGCTGGAAAGTGTGATTCTTGGATAAGTTCAAACCCCTGGATAGTCATAGGTTATAGGGGTTCAGTCTGGTGGGTAACTGGGCTTGATAAGAGGAGAGAGCCATAGATAGACTCCACCTGACTAAATCTTAGCTGGGGGGCAGGGGAGAGCATGGGCTGGATGGTGGGGGGGGGGGCGCTGCTGCGGAGGGGGGCAGTGGCACCAGCTGCTGGAGGCCACTGAGCAGCGGGTGCTCCAGTTGCCCCCAGGACCCCCCACCCACCACTGCTCCCACCGTCCCCAGGACAGCTGCTGGAGTGGCACCAACCAATGCTCAGGCAGCCCCGGGAAACTGGCCCGGTGGGTCACCCACCCACCCTGCTCTGGCCGTCCCTGGGATCTCTGCTCAGGTGGTCCCCAGGGCCAGCCACACTGGCTGCTACTTGGGCAGTTCCTGGGACCATCTGCCCAGGGCCACCCGAGCAGCGGTCAGTGCGGCTGGCCTCGGGGCCGCTCTAGCAGTGCCTGAGCGGCTGGCTGCGGGGCCGCCCAAGTGGCTGGCTGTGGGGCCAGCTCCTTGGGTGGCCCTGGGATCAACCACACTGGCCTCTGCAGAGGTCAAGGAGGTCATGGAAAGTCACGGAATCCGTGACTTCTGCGATCTCCGTGACAGACCTGAAGCCCTACTCATGAATGATGGGAGAGCTACCAGAGGACTGGAAAAGGTACTATATTTGCCTTATCTATAGAAGAGGGGAATAAGCATGGGTGCAAGAACAATTTATATAGTGGGGGTGCGGAGAGCCATTGAACCAAACTGTAAATCCTATATGTGATGGAAACCACTTCAAGCCAGGGAGTGCAGCAGCACCCCTAGTTCCAGCACCTATGGAAATAAGGAAAACTCAGGGAATTATAGACTAGTCTTCTTAACATTAGTACCTGGAAAAATAAAATGGAGTGAATAATCAAACAGTCTGCTTGTAAGCACCTAGAAGATAAGGTGATTAGTAACAATCAACATGGATTTGTCAAGAATAAATCCTGTCAAACCAACCTAATATCCTTCTTTGACAGGGTAACAAAACTTGAGGGTAGCAGGAAAGCAGTAGATGTGCTATTTCTCGACTTGAGTAAGGTTTTGATAGTCTCATGTGACCTTTTCATAAACAAACTAGGGAAATTATAGCCTAGACAAACCTACTATAAAGTGGGTGCACAACTGATTTCAAAACTGCCCTCAGAGAGTAGTTATCAATGGTTCACCATCAAGCTAGAACAGCATTTCAAGAGAGATCCCGCAGGGATCTGGCCTAGTTTTTTTTTTGTTATTAGGAGACTGAAAAGTTGTATGTAAACAAGGGCTATGCTTTGTCTTTGACTCTGAATGGACTCTGAATAAAAGGTTGGATGACTCACTTAAGCTGAATTGAGCTGGTAAGGGGCCTTTATTAATTCAAAATTGAATCCACTTAAGAGCAATCAAGGGTTAAACTGTCTTTTAACCTACAGTCCTTGGCAGAGGATGGTGAGGAATTATGCCTCCTCAGTCAGAGCTCCCTGAGGCAGACATAATGCTTCTGGGAGCACTGGGAAGCACTGCCTCTGGTGAACCCAGAATGATGCATTCTATATTCTATATTGGTGAGGTTAGCCCTGATGACTTCTGGTACAGAGCAAGAAAGGGAATGAAGCCTGAATGGTCATGGTCTGAGGCATTTGAAAGAGAAGTCTACGAGAACAACCAGTGGATACTAGTATAGCCCTGTAGGCATGAGCTGAGCATCCCAATTTTTTGTTCATGTTAATGGTGACTGGCACTGCTCTAAAAACCCATAGGTGTAAATTAGGGGCTTGGCTGATGTGGCGGGAATTGAGCAAGTCAGAATTCTCGAGCATTATCAAGAGACACTAGGAATGACAGCACAAGCTTATTAGCATTTGGGTGTGACTTGCTTTGCCTAAGGGAGGAAATTTGAAAGGAGACTTTTAATGCATTAAAATGTAAGTGAGTTAAATGTTAAATCTTTACAATCCACTTGTGTGCAATAGCAGACTAGAAATTGGATGCAACTTTCATCATTTGGATTAGCAGCCTATATGACACTGAGATCTGATACTGGTTTTTCGGTACCCCTTTTGTAGACATTGTTCTTCTAAAGATATGTAATTGATAATGATGTAGCATGGTACCTTTTTTTTTTGTAACTAGAGTTCAGTCACAAATTGAATTAATGCATTGTTTTTTTAACAAGCGTCATCAGCATGGCAGCACATCCTCTGGAATGGTAGCTGAAGCATGAAGGGGCATATGAATGTTTAGCATAACTGGCACGTAAATACCTTGCAATGCCAGCTATGAAAGTGCCATGCAAATGCCTGTTCTCACTTTCAGGTGGTATTGTAAACAAGAAGTGGACAGCATTATCTCCTGTAAATGTAAACAGTCTTGTTTGTCTTAACGATTGGCTGAACAAGAAGTAGGACTGGGTGGACTTGTAGGCTGTAAAGTTTTACATTGTTTTGTTTTTGAGTGCAGTTATGTAATAAAAAAATACATTTGTAAATTACACTTAAACGATAAAGAGACTGCACTACAGTACTTGTCTGAGGTGAATTGAAAAATAATATTTCTTTTGTTCATTTTTACAGTACAAATATTTGTAAAAAATAATAATATAAAGTGAGTACTGTCAACTTTGTATACTGTGTTGTAATTGAAATCAATATGTTTAAAAATGTAGAAAAACATCCAAAATGTTTAATACATTTCAATTGGTATTCTATTGTTTAACAGTGCAATTAAAACTGCAATTAATCGTGATTTTTTTTTTTAGTTAAGCACATGTTAACTGCAATTAATCAACAGTAGGGCTGCCAATTAATCGTAGTTAACTCACCCGATTAACTCAAAAAAATTAATCACTATTGTAAAAATTAATCGCAGTTTTAATCACACTATTAAACAATAGAATACCAATTGAAATGTACTAAACATTTGGATGTTTTTCTATATTTTCATATATATTGAATTCTCTGTTATAATTGAAATCAAAGTCTATATTTTTATTACAAATATTTGCACTGTAAAAATGATAAACAAAATAAATAGTATTTTTCAATTCACCTCATACAAGTACTGTAGTGCAATCTCTTTCTTGTTTAAGTGCAGCTTACAAATGTAGATTTTCTTTTGTTACATAACTGCACTCAAAAACAAAACAATGTAAAACTCTAGAGTCTACAAATCCACTCAGACCGAAAGTTTAAGAATCTGAAGTGCCGTCCAAGCTCTGAGAGGGACAAGGTGTGGACCACGCTTTTGGAAGTCTTCAAAGAGCAACACTCCGATGCATAAACAACAGAACCCGAACCACTAAAAAAGAAAAATCAACTTTGTGCTGATGGCATCTGACTCAGATGATGAAAATGAACATGTGTCAGTCTGCACTATTTTGGATGGCTATCGAGCAGAAATCATCATCAGCATGGACGCATGTCCTTTGGAATGGTGTTTGAAGCATGAAGGGACATACGAATCTTTAGCGCATCTGGCATATTATTATATCTTGCAATGCCGGCTTAGCTGCTACCCTGATTCACAGTCAGATGCAACCTATGGTGATAACAAAATGCTTCTGGGTCAATATTATTAGGGAAGATGGAAAAGAAACTCTTGAATAACTTGTTGGGTTTAAAAATATATTGTTACACGAAGAAAAATGTTTCCAAAAATGGCTTAAATTAACTAGAGGGCAGGGCTGTCATTTGTATTTAAAGTGTGAGAACTAACAACATACATTTTTGAAACATCCGATAGCTCCTTGCAGCTAAATGAGGGGAGACCAGAACTTGCATTCCTGATATTTCCAAGATGGAAAAAAAACCAGGGGAAAAAACCCCATTATTATTATTTTTTTAAGTGGTAAGGATTGTTCAGGCCCCTTTTATACATCATAAAGAAACAACAGTAGTTATGAGCCCAATTTTTTAAATCTTTTTAGGTCATCATTAACGAACATAAGGAAACACCTAAGAGGAGGTTATTGAGTAAACTTTTTCATTTTACTGTGCGGTGGATTTTTTGTCTGTGTTAATTTGTGTTTTGTTGTTGTTTGTTTTTTTCCCCCTTCGTTTGATCGTGCTATTCATATAATTCATCAGTGATGGATTCAGATGCTACACTCCACCTAGCAAGTTAAAGGAAACAAAAACCAAGGACAATACTGTCCATCCTAAGATTAGGGAAGGCAAAGCACATGCACAGCACTCCTTTTCGTAAGTGCGGTAATGTAGGGGATTTATTTCCAGATAGATTCCTTTGCTTTCTGGGAAAGCAAACTCTGGAACAAATGTTAGCAGACAAATTGAGGAGACTTGGAGCTAACAGGGGTCTCTAGCAATTCTTGTAGAATTATAGTAAATCTGTCACTTCCCTGCCTGTTTTGCTTAGGAAACGTTTTGGGTATTTTAATGTCATTTACTGTCATCCTGAAGTGAATGAGGTATCTCTCTCAACAGCATTAATGAGAGTTCTGCACTTGCATGGAATGGACAATAAACTCCTGAGTGTATAATATGACACTCTGTACAAATGAAAATACCATAAAAGTAAAAAAATCCTATGAATTTGTAGTTTTTGGTGCATTTTGCAAGCTCTGAAGAGAAAGATATCTGAACTAATGCCAAAAAACACAGAACAACACTGGAAAATAAATGTAAAGGCCTGGCTTAGAGCCACAAAAGCCAGGGACTTTTGGGCCAAGGGCCAAAAATCCAGCATAGCCTCAGCTGAAACCATACTGCCTCGGGGGTCTGTTATGTGTTCGGATTTAATAAAACATGATGTCAAATAATGAACTCAGTTGAAGTTTTATTTAAGTAAGACAGTCAATCAATACTTAGTGCAACACTATGCAGAATACAGAAAGAAAAACATATAAACCAAACTGAGACTGGAGAAGTTTGACACCTCACTTCACTTCCAACTAACTCCCCATAATTCATCTTTTATATACTGGTTTGAAAGAAAGAAAATCCTACAAAACGTTTCTTTCCCAGGGCTGACCTTGCTGAAACTTTCTTTCTCATGCTTTGATTTTATTTTGAATATTCTTACCTAATCAATAAGCCAATGACACCTGTCATTAATTTGTCACTACTGAGATCATCTGTGACTCTAATTAGCTCTTAATGACTTAGCCATTAATCAGTACATTACTCAATAGCTTGCTATTACTTTGATTATAAGTAAGGCTACATTTATGTCACCGACTTCATGGAAATCACAGAATCTGTGATTTCCAGAGACCTCCTTGACATTCTCTGCTACAGCCACTGTGATGTTTTCTGCTTCAGCCCTAGGGGCTGCAGAGCTCTGGAGCTGGCAGCCAGCAGGGCCCTGACAGGGTTCCAGTGAGAGGCCCCAGCAGGGCCAAGTGACAGACCCCTGAGGGGGCCCTCCTCAGGGTTCCAGCGACAGGTGACAGCCTCGTGTGGTGGGAGGGGGTGGGGTAGAGGGATGTCTCCAGCGAGCAGCTGTGGGTGTCCTGTTTTCTCTTTGGGAAATATGGTCACCCCCTGCAGCTCCCAGCCACCATGGGCGGAGGGGAGCCACCACTGCAGCTTCCAGCTGCCCCAGGCGGCAGGGGAACCCCACAGCTCCCAGCCACCATGATGGCATGGCGGGGGAAACCATGGAGCTGCCGCAGCAAAAGTCACAGACAGGTTGCGGCTTCCATGAATTTTTGTTTATTGCCCGTGACCTGTCCTTGACTTTTAGTAAAAATAACCATGACAAAATCTTAGCCTTAATTATAGAACACACCTATTACAAAATAGACATGGAAATTTGTCATCAGTTATCTTATCAATTATAGTGCACATTTGTAAGTATTTTTTGTTAATTATTAGTAGTCCTTCCTAGGCATCTGAACTAAGTCAGCAAGGTCAGGGTAAAAAGCAGAGTGGATAATTTAAATATAATCCTATAATCAATTAGAGACACTTATTAATCTAAAACAAAGCACTCTTTAGCATGAGAAAGCACTTTGGCTAACACAGAAAGATTTCTGGGATTTTGAGGCAAAGAATCATCAGAGTTTACTATACAAAAGAATGATAAAAGATTAATACTAATAGCTCTGAGAGCAGATCCTGCAGTTATTGTATATACCAAACATACTGCAATAATTAGATCTGATCAATAAGAATCAACTTTCAGCATCCTTCTTCATTTCTTGCATTTGGGCAAGACCCAATAAATAAAGCAGACCCTCTCACTTTACTCCAACATCAATTTTTGTAGTTATTAATACTTTGAGACTTTTAGGGAAGTATTTATTCTCAACATTTTTATATAGCTGCCACAGTGTGTCTTGTCAAGGCTTTTAACAGGTTTTCTTTTCATAAGTCAATATGTAATGTACTCTTCTTGTGTATGAGTAAGTGTTGGTGCCTCTATAGTTTCTAACCTGCAGAGACGATACAAACTTCTGCTGCAGATCATTGATAGAGAGCTCCTTTAGCTTAAACCTGTATTTTGAAGAGAGAGTCATGGTTCTGCTCCCAACTTGCCAGGTTTGTCTGATTTAGCTACTGATTGTTTCTATAGCTTGAAGCACATGGTTTCATTAAAGTCTAGACAGTGCTCACGTAACCCACACACCTGGGTGTAGTGCTCTGTACCCTCTAGTGGCGCCAAGACCAGTTGGAGATTAATAAGTCTGCTACAGACTTCGCAAAGGACCATGTGGATTTTAGCTCATGCAGTAGAGGCTCATGCATTTAGCTCCAGAGATCCCAGGTTTGATCCCGCCCGCTGATGACTGGGGTCTGTCAGTATTACACTCAGAGCTGGTTCATATGAATAGTGAAGGTGCGATGGTGGGGGGAGAGGAGGGAGTTTTTCTTTAGAGACTTTGTGTATTCACACTTAGGGATATTGGGCCACCTAGTTGTACCTAATGGTAGAACCGTCTCCAAGCAGTGTCCATTAAAGGGCTCACGCCCCCTCCACCAAGCGTCTCCGAATGTTCTGAGGGTGAGGCTATAAAAGGGAGAGCAGCACCCTCTGCTACGTCAGTCCCTTCCAACCACTTTGCCAGATGAAAGTGAACCACTCCAGTCAAGTTGGATCTGGATATTTTTATCCATTCTTAGTGTCTTTTAATCATTAAATATAGTTTATAGTTTAGTGATAAGTATCGATAGTTGAGTGAGTTAGTTAGCTTGGGTCCAAGTTATGGCAGAACTGAAGAAAAAGAAGAAGCTGGGATTCAAGAGACGTGCTTTGTGTCTGAAGTGATTAGGAGAGAACACATTCTGGGTGTTCATCTGCCAGACTTTCACATCCGGAATTTGCAGGGAGAGGCAGAACAGGTTGTAGGTGCTTCTCCTGAAGGAAGCTCTAGGGACTAAACTCTTTGGATCTGGTCATTCATCAGATACAAGGTCTGAGAGGCCAGTTTCAGCTTCTGTGACTTCCTCCAGCAAGTTGAAGCAGCTTAAAAGTTCCAGGAAATTGGAACCCTCATTGGGTTTAGCTTCAGATCCTCCTGTTTAAGCAGTCAAGTCTTTTAAAGGTAGTGCTGATAGAGAAGACCAGACCGCCTATTACAGAACCAAGAGCCACGTCCAGCTGTGTTGATTCCGAAAAAGAAGGCGGCAAGGGAAAAGATGGCCCTGGACAGCAGTGTGGGGTCCCACACATCAGATTTGTCAGATCTGTCCAATTCTGACAATGCCTCTATGGTTCTGAAAACAAGGCCCGTTCCAGCTTCAGCATCAAGGACCAAAGAGAATTTTACTGGATTTTGTGCTGTCCGGGACTTCAGCTCCAGCTTCAACCCCTGCTCTGGTTCTAGGTCCATCTTTGGATCTGAAAAGGACTTTTATTTTGGTGGCTGATGTACACTTTTTAGCTTCCAAGTGTTCCTCGGATCCAAGTGAAGACTGCTTCGATAGTTTCATTATTCAAAGAGGTTGGAGTCATGGGTGGACCTGGTCCTAGATTTTATAGCTTTATATTTGACCACAAAACATGGAAGTAAATCTTAGCTGACTCCTCCTCCATTTGTTGGAGTGCCTCATGAAACCTGTCGGGGCTCTGTACTAAAAGAACAACATCATCAGCATCGTCAAGGTCTGAGAGCGAGAGATCAGCAATCTTAGTGCATATGGACCTGATGGAATGCAGCATTATGAAATCCATTGCCCATCAAAAAAGTGCCAAGACACAGCCCTGCCTGATAGCAGATACTGATTTAAATGGTGCCGACATCCGATTCCCCAGACATACGTGAGCAGTGGTTCTATTATGCAGCTCTCTAATCAAGTCCAGCAGAGTGCTAGAGACACCTATGCCCTTTAAAGCCTTCCATAGTGTGACACTGTCAACTGAATCGAATGCAGTCTTAAGATTGACGTATGCTACATGCAGGGGCTTCCTGAACTCACTGTGTATCTCTGACAAGTGGAGGGCAAAAATGGTGTCTAATGTGGACCTGTTCCTCGTAAAGCCTAAGAGTTGGGGGCGATGCTTCCGATGTGCCTTGGAATTGCTGTTCTGAGGTGCATCGGAGAGTAACATTATGGCAATGAGTGGTTCAGTTCTGCAACCCAAGCTGCCTGCATGTCGTTCAGCTATTGACTGACAATACTTTATGCAGAATGCTTGGAGCTATGTGCAGATTGTGCAACTCTCTGATGCTGCTAGATTACTGCAGAATTGCTGTTAGGCCATGATGGCACTGATATTTATGATGGACTCCTGGAGCCCACGTCCTCCTTTGATGTGGCTGTGCAGTGCCTCAACAAGTATTTTTGGACTGGAGATTCTGTTAAATAGGAAAATGTTTTTTGAAGCTCGCCAACAGTCCAGTGAAACCATATGTGAATCTGCATGTTGTTTATGGCAGTTGGCTCGTGACTGAGAATCTGGGGACATTATGATGATCATGCTCAGATATTTTTCGGATTTGGTGTAGTCAATGACAGCCTGAGCAAATGGCTACTGACTGAAGATGCTAAAACACTAACGTTTGATGCAGCAGTTGCTAAGAGTGAAGCATTTTAGAGGGTTTGTGCTGAAAGGGGCCCTGTCTCCCAGATTGCTGCTACCTTAAATGTCTACACTTAAATCATCAGCTGCTTCTCCTACTTCTGTCACCCAGAGTCATATGAGGCTACCTACTCCCACTCAGTGGCCTCGGCAGCAAAGGTTACCAGCTTCTCACTGTTTCTGCTGTGGCACTATGGGTCACTTGGCCAATTTCCTGCCTGCCCAGCTAGGACTGCCAGGGTTGTGTGAAAGAAGGACACTTCAAGTTAGTGTGCTCTGGTACTCCAGTTCACAACGATGGGAGGCCTGCAGCTCATACTGTGAATGTGGAGTTACATGAGATTTACTAAAGGAAACATCAGGGTCTCTGGTACTGTCTTCTTATGTAGCAAGGTGCTTGAGCTGGTATCCCATATTGTGGAAACTAATGGTCCAGATTTGGGGCTTGGAATCAGGGAAATTCTGATTCTCCTGTCTCAGTTTCCCTATCTTATATTTTGGAGTATTTAACTTAAAAACTCTGATGGATTATCTAACTCATCTTTGAAAGTTCATTTGGCAGGTGTCTCAGCTGACCATATTTTGGATGATGGTTAATTGCTGTCTGTGCATAATATGGCTAAAAAGTTTATGAAAGGGTTATATATCCTTTAAGAAATCCTGTCCCTCTTTGGGATCTTAAATTGGTATTCTCTACACTCATGAAATCACCTTTTGAACGCTTGGCTGAGTGTTGTTTGTATTATTTATTTCTGATGATGGCATTCATTATTACCATAAAGTCCACCGGAAGAGTGATTGAATTAAATGCCTTGATGTGGGATCCACCATTTACATCTTTTCATAAAGATAAGGTGGTTCTTAGCCCTAATCCCAGGTTTTAGCCAAAAATGGCTTCTGAATTTCACATTAGACAATTAATTTGTTGGAGTTTTTTCCCCAATGCCTCATACTAATAAGGATAAATCGGTTTTACATATTTTGGATGTAAGAAGAGCTCTTGCATACTATTTGAATAGAACAAAATGGTGTCGAAAATCATCTGATTATTTCTCTTAGGCTAAGAGTCACATGGGTTATATTTTGTTTAATCCATCTACAAATGGTCTGGGAAAACAATGTATTGTTCAGTGTTGCACATTACCAGAAATTGCTGTACCTACAATGGTATTCTCTCATTCCACAGAGCTGTGGCAGCATCTCTTTTCTTGCCTTAAGCAAGTCTTGGTTACTGAAACTTGCAGGGATGCAACCTGGAGTTCTGCATGCGCTTCTACTAAACATTATGCTCTTGATTTGGCTTCAAGGGCTAATGCTAGAGTTGGTAGAGCGGTGCTTTAGTCTGTATTCTGTTAAGACTCTGTTCCCTCCTCCAGGTTATTTTCAGCACTGCTTATCAAACTACCCATAAGTAGGAATATGCAAAGCCACTTGAAGAACAAATGAAGGTTTCTTACTTGTAACCAAGTTCTTTGAGATAGCTCTACACGTTCATGCTTCCCACCTGCCTTTCCCTCTTTCTCAGAGTCCTTTTGTTTTGTGTCTCTGGGTTGATGGTAGAGGACACTTGTGCCTCCTTGTATAGCCTCAGCGTCTCTGAACATTTTGAGGATGAGGGGAAGAATAAGAGGGGGCATGCAAGCGCTCTAATGGACACTGCTTGGAGAAGGTTCTACCATTAGGTATCACTAGATGGCGCAATACCCCAAGTGTGAATAGGCAGAGCCATCTCGAAAAACTCAATTACAAGTAAGTAACCTTCATTTAGTCCCATGGGTTGGGGTTGAGCTTAGGGAATGTATCCAGAACTGATATGTATTTGTGGAGGAAGTTTGAGAGTCATGGATGGAGCTTTCTCTTCTCCTCCTGTTTCACAGGAAACTGTGTCCCCCATCCAGGACCATGATGAAAGGGGAAAAAATATTCCCCAGGGTGCTCTTGGGTTAGTACAATGCAGCTTGTACTTGATATCACATGGCAACAGAACATGAGTAGCAAACGTACCAGCATTTCAACCAGTCATTGGTGGGATGGGGGACCCCTGAAGCTGTGGTTTTATCAAAACCAGCTCTGCCATTGTTGCACATACACAATAAACACATTTGCTAATATTGTTTGCCAGATATTTTTGGTAAACCTTCTAAGTCCCACCTCTACACCGGAGTGTGGCAACCTGGGGCTAAAATATCACCTTCTGTGCAAAAATGCCCAGAAGTGGAAGAGCTGAGGGTAAAAATGTAAAGTTAACATATTATCCTGTCTTGCAGTTTTCCCTTCCACTCTTCTGTGCCATGCAGATAAGAAGAGAGCCTGGTTCGTAGTAATTTAAATTTTCTTAGTATCTGAGAGAATAGAAAAAAGGATTACAAGGGAGAGAAAGTGAATGAAACCTGGAAACAAACAATTAGCAAACAGCAGGCAGGTTACTAACTAAAGAGCTGGCCAGTCTACACATAATTTCTCTTTTTCTTTCACAGTTTTTTGACGTTTCACTACAGCGCACAAAGTGCTCAATTATGCCTTCTCTCAGGCTGAGCTCTGCTAGCTGAGGGGAGAAGGTGCATCGCACCAGTGTCAGGAGGTATTATGCCTCTTGGGCACTAAGGGGTTGGGGAGGAGCACATTAGGCTCTAATCCTTCCTCCAGCACTGCTTTGCTTGCATGTTGTGAGGGGGGCGAGGAGAGGAAGAGAAGGGATATGGGTTCCACTTTTGTCCTGTCTTGACACACCTACTCTGAAGCCACTGCTGGCAGCACTAGTGTTGCTCCCTCCTGAGTGTATGGAGCTACATTTTGGTTTCCTCTTGCTTAGGTCACTGTGGGGTAGTGCATCAATGCATGGAGACTTATGATTTTGAGCTTCTTGCTTTTCTTTCTTTCTTTTGTTCCACATGTGGAACCCCCATTGAAATCAATAAGAGTTTTGTTTGCAGCAAGGCTGTTGAGCTTGGGAGCTAGAGCCATAAATGTTTAGGGACCTTGAATGTTAGTGGCCAAATAAAAAGAAGAATATAGAAAAATATACATATATGCATCTGTAGTTCAGCTCCCTATACTGGAGACAAGGAGGAATGAGCCTGCCACCCAACTTTTATCAGGAATTAATCCTGTAGTGGCCTTCAACTCAAACCAATGTTTTGGAACTTTTGGATGTGTATTACAGTGAGTTATGTGACCTGGCTCTGCATATGCCTCTTAGAGCCCCAGTGCTATAGGGGTTGGGGGGGGGTGTTTAAACAGAAATCTATTTAAAGCATTAATCATCAATACATTAACAAACATCTTGTAGCAAACTCCGTAGGCTCTGGCAGGCTGACTAGTTAAATGTGTTTGAGTTCAGGAGGGTACAGTTTGACATTTATGGAGGCTGTGTTCAGATTCAGAAAGTTTAACAGGTACCAAAGCAACAGCCTCAAAGTACTATTTACAAAGCAAAGTAAGAACACTGACATACACATTTACCATAAATGCATGGATCCTGTTCTGGATTTTTTCCTCTGTGTCCTACTTTCCCTTCTCTTATTGAAATAAGTAATGGGAGTGCAATCTAGCTTAGTGCAATTTAATTGTACAGTATTTCATTCATGCAACTGTCTCAGTGTATACTAGTGATGTAAAATTATGTTACAACAAGCAGGTGGAGACAGGAGAATAGAAGAAATATAATGATCTGGTAAGGGTATATGCCCAGGTGGAGAACTGATACGGTGATTTGGAGGCTGGGAAGAGCCAGTTGGATATGAGGGAGACAAAGAGTTTGTAAAAGAAAGCACTGATGACTGAAGTCATCAGCCAGGCCCAGTCTTGATATATCAAAATATGGTTTGTCAACAAGCCAACACTTTGATGGTAGGAATAAAAGTTCAGACTTTAGCTTTTCTATCAGATCTTTGGCAGTCAGGTTTATCTTCCCAAGCCTACAGTGTCTGGTTATTATACTTTCAGTAGCGTATTATGTATGAAGAATTAAATAATGCTACTAGAATTTTGTACAAACACACATTCTCCAGAACTATATTCAAAAGCAAAAGGTGTTTTTGTTGTTGTTTTTGAACTGCCAAGCAAGGAGGAATGCCCTTCACCAAGTGCATAAGGCCTTCTGTGCCACTTAAGCCCTACTTTTGTATGGAACAAATAGACCAGTCTCATATGGGAGTATGTGCATCATCAGTGCACTGGGAAGAGACTGGGCTGCACACCAGCTCTGAATGGGCAAACATAGAAGAGCCAACAGATGGGCCACAGGATCTGCAGTTTCACAGATTCAGTAGCCCAGAAATCTCATGTAGCATCTGCAGAGGAGTAATGGCCATTACCCCCTCTTATAGACTGGAATAATGACAGTAGACAGTTTGGCTTGCAGTTCCAAGATCTCCCCGCAGGTGGGTGGATGGTTTCCATACATCCACCTCAAGAGATTTCACTTTACAAAGCCCAATTACACTGGCTTTGCATGGGAAGAGGGCCATTTCACCCTGAGCAAACAGGTAGTTTGATATGGCAGAAAGCTGCCACCCACAGCTTACATCTCCACCCTAATCGTGAACATCCAACCTGCAGTCTTATCTCTTACCATGTTTATTACTTGGTTTTATGTTTAATGTAGGGTTTGTTGGGCCTTCATAAATTACATTGTCCTTAGTTCTATACGTGGATTTATTTTATGTGTAAATATGTGAGGTATCGGTTTGCAAATGACGTCAGTGAGATTTTTTCTATAAAGTTATGTGACTGGATTATCTATGTTGTTAGTGATTGACCTAAATTTGGTAGTTTCAATCCTGTAATTTCTACAGGAGAGTTATTTTGCTTGTGCCTTGCTGTGCTGGATTTAAGGCTGCATGTTGATCATTCATGGTGAAGGTGGAGAGAGATGCCCTCTGAGTGGTAGAAGAGAGGTAGTTGAATTCAGAAGGAGAAGTGATGAGCTGAGTGTCCGTGAGATATTGAATGATATATTTTCAAATTTCCTTCTTGTTTACATATTGTACTGGCAGCATTTGCATAATTGAAAGTTAACAAAGTTTGTGTTCGTTATGGAATTTGCCACCTTTTTTCAATAAACATATATTGGTGCTAGTTATTTGCATGATGAGTCATTATCAGTGTTGATATGTATTTCCCTGTGAGCCCAATGTTTCCCCTCTCCACCCCTATTCAGTTCCACAGAAGTGAACTTCTTCCCCCTCCCCCCCCCCGACCCCCATACCCTAGGTCCACTTGCATGGTTTCCTCCATGCTTACATTTTCGCTTATGGTTCCTCACCTCACGCAGCCTTGTTCCTCCATCTTGCCCCACAACATGCCCCATTCATACTACATTCAGCTTTTAAATGTTCATGTGTGTCCGCATTGCTACATATTAACATATAAAAGCTGAAGTAGGGGGGCAGAGTGGGGAGCAAGGGGTGGGTGAGGGGAACATAATGACGAGAAGGGCTTAGAATAGAATAAGGAAACTATGTGAACTGTTGGAGATGTGGGGGCTCAGAGCCATGTGCGGGCACACCAGGCAAACAGGGAAAGGGAGCATTGGTCTGTAGAAGGCCAAGGGAGCATGCAGCAATGTTGAGGAGCGACACGTGGAGGTAAGCAGGGAGGGCATGGAACAAGTAGTATGCATGCAGCACTGGAGGAGAAATTGGGGCTTGACTAGAGTGGGGTTAGGTTGGGAGAAGCAGAGGGAACAAGAGATTGATTTTCACAGATCACCTCTAGAAAATCTGGCCAGTCAGTAGGAGAGGAATATACCCACCAGTACACGGCTGTTAACACTTAAAATAGTTGTTGTTAGACATCAAAGAAGAAGCTATTCTTAGAATTCTTATAACTAGACTTGGTCATCTCTTCAAAGTAACTGTGTGTAAATTGTCTCAAAATTCCAAGGATGGAATCTGCTGGGAAAAAGCAGCTTCAAAGCAGTAATTGCTTTGTTAAAACCAGTCTCCTTGCTGCCCGGTTCTTTCTCACCAATTGCTACAGAAATGGTTATATACATGCATAATTGCAAATGCTTTCAAGATTATGCTAGACAAAAATATTGTTCTTGCCTTTTTTAAAACTTGTCAGACATTTTTTTTTCCAAATATGTCTGGTAATAAACAGTTAGACACAGCAGTCCTGCATAGAAGAATAAGTATACTGGCTTGGAATTTGAGTCATTAATCTCCACTAACCAGTCCTGTGATCTGATTTATTTTCTTATGTCTCCTGTCCACAGCATAGGAAAATTGGTGTTGATTACCTTGATAGGGACAGGAAGAGTTCTTGGCCCCGATATAACAATTGGGCAGGAGCACAGTGTTTCACCTCCTGCTAAAATAGGTATTATTTGCTGCTGAGCAAAACTTTAGCTGTAATGGGCTTTTAGTCTAATATGTCATCACAAATTTTCCTCTACTGACTTAGTATGTGTGAGTGAACCACAATAACCTCTGGTAGCTGCCCACTGAAACAATAGGGGACTTACTACTACTGTTATTTAGAATTCCCCTTTAGCCCTGTGGGAGAGGTCTGTGTTTTTATAGATGGAAAAACACGGCTTCTGTTCTTCAGCTCCCTATGTGCATGATTAATATAATTATATTGTGTAATATATATAGTAATTAATTAATTATAGGGCAAGATTGTACACTGCCCATACATAGTATAGATTGGAGTAAAGATTCCCACCTTCCTGGTCCCAGTTAGAGCTACCCAAATCATAGCTCCAAAACTTGTGGGAACACAAGGGATGCACAGATGTCCAGCCCTCACTGGACCTTGGTATAAAAGGAGGTAAATCTGTCTCTCATTGTGGTGTATTGATCAGCATAACTGGGCAGAGGGGGATATGTGTTGCACCTTTAAAGGGGTGCATCACAAATGACTTCCCTCAGCCTCTCTGAGGCACAGTATCAGCTGGTACTCCCAACGGGGTGGTGTACATGCACACAGCCCCTTACTATGGGCTGGTTACTAAGATCCCAATCTAGGCCATTGTAATTTAGTAATTTTTGTCTCGAACATATGGATTCTGTAACTGTCCCCTATCTCAAGGCATGGGTACAGCCACAAATAACAGCCAATATTTTCAAATATCACATTGAGTTAGTAGGGTTCTAGTTCAAGCTTTTAAAGATTTAGAGAAATGTAAAACTTTTTAAAATATAAGTCTGTATAGCTCAAGAAAAATACCAATTGCATTTACTAGTGCATGTAGAGCTGGTTGGGAATTTTTCAATAAATTGTTTTTTTGTTGTTGAGAAATGCCAATTTGTCAAAATTAGAACTGTTTGCAAAAGAGGGCCAGGCTCCACACGTTTCCCAACTTGAAAAAAGTCCAGAACAAAAGGTCTGAAATTGTTGAAATGAAACATTTCAACCTGTTTGAAATGAAAAATTCCAGTGTATTGGTTTGAAACGGCTTTTTATTTAGAATTTTAAGCTAATTAGACTAAAAATAGGTTAAAAAGGGTAAAATCCAAATGTTTCTAAATTATCCAAACAAAACTATTTAAACCAAAATGAGAACAAAATCAGTTTTTTCTGTTTATGTATATTTTTGAGATTTTTGATTTTTCACCCTGATTTGAGATGGGGCGAAAAAAATGTTGAACTCTCAAAAATATTCACAGAATGCAAAAACCATTTCCCATCCAGCTCTAATTGCACACTGGAGAACTGTACAACTAAATCATAGTGAATAATGTAAACGCTAGGAAAAAATACATTTCTGATTTCTTGTCCCTACGCAGCTTAGATTTCAAATTTGATTTTCTAACAAGACAATTTAGTGGTCCCAATTGTAATGAAGTGAACTTATTCCCTCAGGTAAATTAACATGAAATATGTTGCTGCTGTGATTGTCTAAAGACCTTTCTCTGCATTCTTCTTGTTCTCATTTTTATCCTCTTGCTTTAAGTATGTTGCATCTTCGTGTGATCTTATGTTTATTAAAATGACTCCAGAACTATAAATTAATATGCCACTGCCACCACCAGCCCGAGACTGAGAGTTATGGCTGAGAGTATATAATAATTTTGAGAATCAAACAAAAATATTAATGAGTAAATAATTGTGTAGCTGTCTGTCTGGATTGCAGTCTAAACCTGATCCTACAGAATAGCACCAGTCTAGTGCTTCATGGTGCTGACTGCTGTTGAGCGCTCAACGTGACTGTCCATGAACATGTTTTGTCCCTATTCACCTATCACGCCAACGGAAGATGGACTGATGGGGCTGGAAAATGCCTAAACTTGGCCCATTCACTTATATCTGCATCAAACCCTGGAGGATGCTTCATTGCATATACATGTGTGGGCTCTTTTGATTAAGTTGAGTGTGGAAATCTCATGGTTCTACCAATGCAGTGTAACAAGACCATGGGGATAATATTTCCATCAAGATAAAAATATTCTGAAATGCTGGTGGTGTGGTGATTAAAAACTTTGTAAAACATGCATATGCACTATCATTTGTTGCAGATTTGATGGTATTTATGTGTAATTCAAGGCCACTCTCCTTTTCTTTCCTCCATTTAATATTGGTGTAAACTGGTTTGTACATTGCCATAGTAGGTCAATTTTTTTTTTATCACTATGTCTCTGTTTGTAGTCAAAGCACTGAACCCTTTTTAATAGTGGTTGCTGTACCCTGGTGAAAGGTGCGTCTATATGTCGAAACGCAATTTCGGACAGATAGATTTTTTTTTTTGTAGTTTTTACTTCTAAAGATACAGGTATATTTATCTCTTTTTAAATTTGTCATCCCTAAGCATAAGATTTTGAATGTAAAAGCCAGGGTGGCCTTACTGCTGTGAGTTCCAGCATAGCACTTTTCAGTTTTTGCAAAGCCCCAGGCAGCAGTCATCAATCTGACTGAAGATTTCTTAAGTCCATCTTGAAATACAGTGTCCCCACAAAGATGCCTGCCTTGATCTCTCTTATGAATGCGTTTCTGAATGCGTCAACCCTAACTTGGGTTTTGTCGGCCCATGAATGCGTTTCTGCAATATGTTTTCAACAGGTGGCAATCAAATGATAATTTTTGTTCATTGCCTTCAGTGCTCAGGACTGACTAGCAGCTCAGCTTACATGGTGGATAGTGATGAAATAACTTGCATTTACCTCAGAGCAACAGGAAGAGCTTGAAGTTGCCATTGTCTTCTGGGACTTTAATAAAATTTGAAAATGCCTTTCAAATTAATTTTCAAACTCTTTCAGCAAGGGATAATCTTTCTGGGAATCTGGAATAGCAAGGCTGTGGTTGATGGATTGCACAGCAGAAACACCATGAGGGGTATCTTGTCTAAACATGACCTGCATACAGTTTGAACAACAGCCCATACTCATTGCTGCATCATCTAAATTTAGGCCAATCAGTTTTGATTAAAACTTTTCATCTTTAATTCCCACCATTCCTGAAGCTATTTTCATTCCCTCTGTGATATCATCAACAGTCCCAGATTCCAATTCTGCTATGTCAGCAAAGGGAATTTGAAGGACAAGAATCTAAGAATACTGAGATATTATCATTTTATGAACACTGTATGGGATTCAGTCAGTGAGGTGAAGTTATTGAATATTTTATTATAAGACCTTCCTGTGTGAATGCATTGATCTAGATTACAGGGGGGCAGTGTGAAGAACAAAGAGGAAGTCAAAGAGGAAGCAACCTCTGATCAAACTAATGGGGATTGGGGATCAATTACAAGACAATGGCATACTTCCAGGTTCCGGCTGCAGTTAAACAGCTGTTCCGTTAATGCTGAGAACAAAGAAATCAAAAGAATTCTAAAAACCCTTGTTAGGAGAAGACGGGTGACTCAGTTGCCAGGTTCAGTTCCTAGTGAGAACAGACTAGGGACACAGGGCCTGGGGGAATGTCAGAAAGCAACGGAGGTCTTCCCAGGAAATGGTAAGACTCTGGCAAAAACAGGCAGGTGTGTAGATTGGTTTGTATTTTTTAATATCTTGTTTACTCATTAAAAGCTTTTGGTTCTAAATAAATAATATAAATAATACTTTGCTTTAAGGAAGCTGTCTGGTCACTGGTTACCAATATTATTTCTCCCAGAGGAAACAGAACTGCAGGGTCTGAACCTAAGTCAGCCCTGCTGAGCTACCCATGGTTAGTACCAGGGGACTGCAGCCCAAGTCCTGATCTGAGAGTGGGGAAATTGTGTGATTCCACTGCAAGATGGAGGTGACAGAAAGAGGCCTGAGACCTGAAAGGTGCACGTGAAGAGACCAGGAGGGGTCAGAGGTGGTTACCTCAGTAACTGTGACAAGGAAGTACAAAGCTTTCTCATCCCGCCTAAATCTGACTGACTCTTCTCCACTACAGTCCTGCCATTGGATCCACAGCAGCACAGTAATAAAACTAGCTTTCTATGGACCTTCTTAGATGTTTCCCTAAGAGACTTTGCAGTCACCTCTAGTATCATTTTTCACACTGTGGGTTTTAGTGTAGCATGATCCAAGGCATTGTTTCTGTAACTGACATAAACTAGGCCCATCTCTCTCCCTTCTGGCTGGCAGCTATCTCTATTGCTCTGCTCAGTTCCCCTCTTTCTGAACTAGCCCTTCCAATTGGCAGATTAGTTCTGTTGCTTTGCTCAGATCCTTCTCTTTCCATAACCCCTAAGCTAGCAGCTAGGTAACTTTACTCCATTCCCTCCCAACTCCTCCAGCTGCCCGGCCTTTGACTGGCATCTGAGTCCTACTGTGGCCAATATTACTCAGTACACCCAGTCTCCCCTGTTTGTCTTTTTGCATTGGGCAGGAAACCTGGCATGTCTACTTGCACACATAGCACTTCTACTTGCCCTAGATTTCTGAACAGTAGGATTTTCCCACACTGATCATTTATTTTGCCTCTTTTCCCCTTGTACTTGAACTGTTTACAAGTTTAGTTTTCTCAAATTTATTTGTTTAAAATTTATTCACCACATAATTAGTACCAATAATTCTTCAGCTGGAGATTGTTTGCAAGCAGTTCACTGCAAATCCATGACATTCATAATTTGTGTGGTGGTGGTTAGTTTTGATTGATCACATCCATTGCATATTATTTCTGTTCTCTGAAGGGTAGAGCCAATCTTAGAATCGAATTGCCAGTGTGATTATTCTTCTTTATAAATTCATTTTTGGTGAATACTCCCTAGTACTTAAAATGTATTGTTTCTGTGAATATTCCTGCTAGTAAATTCATTTGTAGAAAGCAAACACAAAAAGGATGTGAAGACACAGCCAAGCAAACTTAATTTTTAATTTGAGCAAGTATTTACAGAAGTCTCTTTCTAATAATTCTCCTGGCTTTAGTACAAGAACTCTCAGCCAGATACACAAGGAGAGGAGAGGGTGTCATCCTTGCACCTTCCATTAGCTTTAAAGGGAGTTATTCAACTAGTGTGCTACACATAGGGCTAAAATTTGTTCTAAGATGAACAGACATGGTTCTCACCGAGGGTGCATACATTTGAGGATAAAGTGAGGCCCATGGGAGCAGAGTATATAATACCCATTTTGCATAACTTTTCCTCTAAGCAAAATAACTCTCAATAGCTTCCACTGTGCCCATAGTTGTTTTGCCAGGCCCTGTGCAGTATCAGTGCATTGACTTATGCTTCCCATAATGTGGGTCATTTATATTCCATTTATTCGAATTTGAAGTCAAAAGTCTAGGCTTTTTGCCAAGCCCTAGAAATGTCATCAGAAGCCTTTTGACAATTGGATCCTTCTGTATGTTGAGTTCATATACTGATGAAAAGCAGGGCAATGGTAATTTTTTTTAAAACCACTCACATCCATTCCTGCTGGAGATGTACTTGATTTATGGCCCTGGAACTTAATAGTGGTCAAAACTCTATTTTAAAATTATTTAAGAAACCCTCCTCTCTCCTTCCCCAAAACCTGCACTGTGTGTAATGGGTTTATAAAACCTGTAAGGTTCATATAATGACTAAATGGTGTGTGTAACATGTTGTCCCCTTCTTTGGGTTACTGTGGTAACATCACACAATTATAGGATGATCAGTGGGTCCATTTATGTCTACAAAATGCTTAGCACATTATGAACGTTACCAGAAATAAATAAGAAGTAATTAATTGGAAACAAGCCCCTCCAATAAGAGTGCTTGTTTGAGAAACGACTATGTAAATATCCCAGGATGTAGGTTAAATATATGGCTCTCCTATACATGCCCCTCACCACACACATGCAGTGGGTGAAAAATTCCAAATTCAAGTCTTCACAGATTGTGGGCTTAAGTCCAGGGCTAACTTTAAATTTTTTACAACAGAAATGATGTAGATAATTGTACATAACAGTAACACATGGTTTTCTAGCAAAGCCACATCTAGAAAAGCCTACATTTAAAGATTGGGCTGACACAGTTTTTCCACTTTGCCAGCCAAATGAATGTGGGTGAAGTGTGCCATACATAACTGCAGCAGCCTGAGGATTAAGAATAAAAACTCTGCTAAACTCTTTGCAGTGTGAGCATCAGAAAATTGGAAGGCCAGGGTATGTCTGAGATAGTAAGCCCCATCTGATTTCATATGTCCAGGAACATAATCTAATTCAGTGAAGTATTGGACTTAAAGCACCCTTATTTTTTGGGAAGGTGTTTGCAATTTAGTGGCATTATCTTTCATTAATTTCTTATTTCTACTTGGTAGAAGCCAGAGAACAAGGATATATCCTATTAAAACTTGCATGGACAGCACACCTCTGTTGAACAGCATATGCCTCCAGTGCTCTTCTGCATATTACCCCATTCCCAAAGCACTTACTCTATAGACTGCAGCCATATGGGGGTGGGGGTGGGAAATACAGGGGAGTGTAAAAACACACAAATGTGCAGTTTTAAATGCCCTTCTAAGCCGTTTATTAAACCTCAGAATGATTTGCATGATATTGAATACATTTTAGACATATAATGTTAAACACATTCTGTAATCAAATTGATCAGTCTGAGGTATAATAGAGTGTACCTTGACATATCTTGAGGGGAGGGGGATGGACTTTGAGAGACAGAACACTGCTGAGTAGCTTTGTTACCCTCTGAGTATGTGCAGTTTGCACTCCCCTTTCCTCACTCTGCCCCAGCTCTTCTACTTCCCAGCTGCTTGGTCATGTTTTTTGTCACAAATGGCATGTGCTGCAGTAAGTATAATTGGCATTACTGAAACTTGGTGGGGCAATGCACGTGACTGGAATGTTAACATTCACGGGCTACAACCTGTTTAAAGTGGATATAGTGGGTAGCAAGGATGGAGATGGCACTCATTGTTCCTGATTTAACTGCACCTCTCACCCCTTTGGGGTGTCCTCAAGGGCACCCCCTCTTTGATCTCAGGCCTCTAGCTATCATTTGTCTTGGAGCAGAGTCCTGTAACTCACTCCCTCCAGACCTGGCTCTTAGGCTGTAGAATCCTGCAATTTACTGTGATTATCTCAGCAGGTCTGAATTTAGTTCAACACCTACAGTCCCATTCTCCCCGGGACAACAACAAGGTTAACCAGTGATTAGCCAACTTTCATAAAGCAAAGTACTGTTTATTCAGAACAAAAGCATTACAGAGAAAACATATCTTAAAAAACAGCTTGTATGCAGGTGTAGCTTACCAAGCCATCATCCATCTTCCACATGAATATCCTGATAGGAATAAATGTCTAGATAGGCTCCTAACTGCTTTTGTGTAAGTCCAAGTTCTTCTTTGAGTGGTGGTCTCAATGGGTATCCTACACATGGGTATGCATGGTGCCATGCACCCGAGTCTGGAAATTCTTAACAAGCGGTGTCCATTGGCCCACACATACGCAGTTGTTCTCATGGTGCTCCAGACTGAGAGCATAAGAGTACAGGTCAATGCCTCTCCAGTTCCTTTTTATTATTGCATGGCCCTAGTCAGAATCGTGTGTTCACAGATCTCTCTAGCTTCTTCTTTATAGCCTGTAAATAGATACTGTGAATAGTTTTTATATTAGTATAGTTAGAGTTTTTATAGAATAGTTAGTACAGTTTGTTTTTCCCCTTGCTGGGGAGTACCTGTCCACGGTCTGGGACTATGATCAAGAATTGCATCTCTTACCCTTGCTCCTTCTCCATGAGCAATGACCATAAACACTGCCTCTACTGTTTGGGTGAGATGAATATCTCTGCAATATGCAGCATCTGTCACTCATTTCCCCTGCAAACATACAAAGCTCATGAGCTTCAGTTGAGGAAACACCTTATGGAGAAGACTGAGACCTCATTCTGATCTAGGCCAGGGAGACCCCCATGCCCTCTGTCATAAATATAAAGGGAAGGGTAAACACCTTTAAAATCCCTCCTGGCCAGAGGAAAAACCCTTTCACCTGTAAAGGGTTAAGAAGCTAGGATAACCTTGCTGGCACCTGACCAAAATGAGCAATGAGGAGACAAGATACTTTCAAAAGCTGGAGGGGGGGAGAAACAAAGGCTGTCTCTGTCTGTGTGATGCTTTTGCCGGGGGCAGAATAGGAATGGAGTCTTAGAACTTAGTAAGTAATCTAGCTAGATATGCGTTAGATTCTGATTCCTTTAAATGGCTGAGAAAATAAGATGTGCTGAATGGAATGTAGATTCCTGTTTTTGTGTCTTTTTGTAACTTAAGGTTTTGCCTAGAGGGATTCTCTGTGTTTTGAATCCGATTACCCTGTAAGGTATTTACCATCCTGATTTTACAGAGGTGATTCTTTTACTTTTTCTTTAATTAAAATTCTTCTTTTAAGATCCTGATTGCTTTTTCATTGTTCTTAAAATCCAAGCATTTGGGTCTGTGTTCACCTGTGCAAATTGGTGAGGATTTTTATCAAGCCTTCCCCAGGAAAGGGGGTGTAGGGTTTGGGGGGACATTTTGGGGGGAAGATGTCTCCAAATGGGCTCTTTCCCTGTTCTTTGTTTAATATGCTTGGTAGTGGCACCATAGGGTTCAAGGACAAGGCAAAGTTTGTACCTTGAGGAAGTTTTTAACCTAGGCTGGTAAGAATAAGCTTAGGGGGTTTTTCATGCAAGTCCCCACATCTGTACCCTAGAGTTCAGAGTGGGGAAGGAACCTTGACAGCCCCGTAGACTGTCCAGCTGACAAGCAGCACCTTACCAAGTACAAGGTTGGGACTAAAGCCTAGAACTGCTAAGCCCAAGGACTCATCCACAGAGTAAGGGGCACTCTCAGGGTTACAAAGACAGATCCCCATCACGTCTGTTCCTACAAGAAGAGATGCCTCCACATACAGGGCAGGTGGGCCTTTTGGTGTAGGTCCCAAGAGCTCAGGACCGCACAAGACCCCTCCATACAAAAGGATAAAGTGCAAAAGAAAGAGGATCTGTCAGTTCCATTGCAGGCTCCAACTCCTAAATATCAAAATTGGCATCCACCCGCTCCATCCAAGAATGTTGGACCGTATTCTTTGGTAGTAGCAGCCAATCCGTTGAAGGACCGGCTGCTCACAATGTCTTGGGATACATCAGAACCGTCAGTCCCAACCATCAGAATGCCCTGAACACCAGGACCTATTTGACACTTACATCTCTCTGAATTATATCTTTATCCCTTACTCTGAGTCCCCTCTCTTCTCTGGCCCAGTCCTTCTGAGGGACATTGCTGAGGACGAAACTACTTCAGTAACACAGGAAACTTCTCTGCCTCGACCCCACCAGTGGAGCGAGAGCATGTTTCCAACTTGGACGAGTCTGATGCTCTGGCTGGTCCTTTATCTCCTCACAGAGAGATGAGTTCTGACAGGGACTGGGAGATCCAAACCAGATATGACTTTCCCAGGGACTGCCGGTACCCAATGCCATGGGGTCCATCTCAACCAGTCAACCCCGATAATAGCCCTACTGGGGTCTGTGGGACGCATATGGCAGATATCCTGGGTCCGTCCACAAATCCTACGAGACTTCTCCCACTTGCATCTGCTGGTTCCATCTGAGTATGAGGAGGAGGAAACTGATACAGATCCACAGGTGCCGACAGTACTGACTGGGATCTATCTCATCCTTGTCTCCAGGCAAAGCAATCACTCCATCCAGCACCCAACTCACTGGTGGTGCAGGCAGCTACAGATACAGCAAGGTCACAACATCCTAAGACCATCCCAGCTGACAAGAACTCAGAGACTGGACCTTTTGGGAAGAAAGGTATTCTCCTCTTTGAGCCTGCAGTTCCATATTGCTAATTATCAGGCCTTATTAGTAATATATGTTTTCATTACACAAGATTACCTGTAAATATGGTTTTGTAGGTTTGGATATTTTTTTAAAAATGGGATAGAAAATGTAAGTCTGAAATCGTTTATAGCACTGGTATAGCAGTACTGGAGAAAGACAACTATTCTCTGCAGTAAAAGAAATGGGGATTAGATTATAGCAGTAGAGAAAAAGCTATTGAAGAAAATTAATTTTAATTTATAGTAGTTTTCTTTTCCACAGATCATTTTGCAAATCTGGCTGGAACCAGATTTAATTGCTTGGACTCTGTTACTTGCAGCTATATTTTGTTTACCAAGTTAACTGGCTAAACCTTCAGTATGCTCACAAAGTACCCATTACATTTTCCCACCCTTCCTAGTGGTGGACAAAATCATGAGATTGCATTCTGCACAGAAGTTGAAGGCAAAGACCTTTTAAAGCAAAAAATTAATTAATTAATTATAAGTCATGCTTGGTGATCTGAGGAGGGAAACAGTCAGCAAGGTTACAGACATTTGCAGTGAAAGGCAAAATTTAACCAATGAGCTGCGTTGGAAAACAAATGAACAAAAAACAGAATGTGTATTATGTACAGTTTTGCTTTGTCTTCCATTTGAATTTTTTGTTCAAGTTGGGGTTCAGCTCTTGGGCTCTCCTTGATTATTTTTAAAGCAATATTTTAATGCTAAATTCTCCTTGGCTACAAAATGGGGTCCCATTGACTTTAAAGGGAATTATAGTTCTGTGATCTTGATGTTGTAAATATGTATATATGTTATAGGTGGAGCTGGTAGCACCATCTGTTACCAAGGTTGCCCAACATTTCCCATTATGAAGACCTTGTTTCAGTTGCTCATGATTTTGCCAAACTTTAACTGTTCAAGCTGAAATTTTCCATGCAAGGTGTCTGCATCAGGCTAAATTTTTTAAGAAATTTCAGCTATAACAGTTTGGCCATTTTCATGAATGAAGCTAGGGGAAAAAACACATTGTTTTGTTAAAAAATGTTAAACAATTCTTGAAACCTTTTCTTTGAAGCATGGATTTGAAATTTGGCTGGGGCATGGCCTTTGTGTGAGGGATGTGCCTTTTTCCATCCATGTGAAACTTTGCATAAATTTGGCCAAGTTATAAGCATTTGAAAAACTGCAGTTTGCACATGCTTAGTAGAGACTCTTTAGTTTTAGCAGCTCAAAGTCTCAAAGATTCTGTCCACACCGGGCATGATCTAGTTTGGTGCAGCAGGAAGCTGAGCAGGACTTTCCCTGCCGTTACAGCTCAGGGTTGCTCAGTGGTCCCCAAACTCTTTACCTCACGCCTCCCCTTACTTCTGTCCATGCCCTGTCCCCCAGGGCATGGACAGGAGTAAGAGGGCTGAGGCTGGGGTCACAGCTGGGGGGGGGGAGGGGAGCCTTGGCCTGGGGTTGAGGCCAGCGGCCAGGGCCCCAGGTGCAGGGCAGAGAGGTAAGCTGGGTGGCACTCCCTCCCTGCCCCCCATAGGGGCCAGCCTGGGCCCCAGCTGTGCCCTCTGAATGTTCCTCTATGCCCACCTAGAGAGGCGCACCCCACAGTTTGGGGACCTCTGCTGTATGCTGTGCTGGGCCCAGTCACCTGAACTGAGAACAAAAAGCTTATTTCTCCTGTACTCTCAGTGACCACCTGCTGGGCCCTGGCAGTGTGCGGGTGGAGCCTGCCTGATTCCAGTACATACGGGACAACAGCCAAACCTATGGGAGGGGTGGGTTGATTCAGTGGAAACAAGGAGTCTGCGAGGGGAGGGGAGGGAAAGAAAATAGAAACTGGGAGTTCAATCTGGCAGGGGAAGTGCGGGAGAGGTAAACTTAAACTGGGAGTTGGAGTGCGGGTACTGGGTTTGGCTGGGCAAGGAGATGAACTGAGAAGCGAAGTCTGAGGAGGGGGGGATTAAAGCCAGTGCGCTCTGTGAAGTCTTACCAGTGGTTAGGGAAGGGTTAACAGAATAATCCAATAGTCTCATAATACAGTTTTCATAAAGGATATGAAGATTTACCTACCTTTAGTATTTGTTAGTGTATAAATAGGTAGGTGATGCTTTCTGGTGTTATGCAGACAATATTGAGACTTTTCAGAGTTATGGCTCCACTGATTCTTCTTGCACTTGTATCTCTTACATTAAGCTGACTAACTCCCATGAAAAATTCCCGTCCATACGCCAAAGGCTATTCTCAGGTATGCCTGTCAATGGAGTTGACAGGGCTAATAGAGCAGATTTGGTGTATTTTGAAATAAACAATGTTTTTTGTTTTTTTACAATTCTAGCTTAAAAGTAACTGCATTTTAGTTATTTATCACTGTGTACCGCAGCTATTTTAGTGCCTGCTGCTTATGAGAAAGGAGTAACAGATGTTTTTAATGCTTGCTTATCTCTAACCCAAATTACATTTACAGTCTTGTCTGGAACTCTGAGGAAACAAGATAATGTGTATTTTAGTCTTACAGTCTCTTCCCTTAGCCCAAACATAACTCACTCAGGAGACACTCAATAAATTGCAGTAATGAGCCTCAAAAAGGACACACACAGAGAGAAAGAACACATATGGCAAGTGCCGCAGAGTGTGGCGGATGGCAAGGGGAGAAGCCTGGCCCTCCTTGTGTTGTGGTGGTGGTGCTGCTGCTGATTGTAATAGTTGCTGTTTGTATTACATTAGCATCTGAAGGACACTGTGAGGATCTGGCCCCTTTGTTACAGGGACTGTACAGACATATAGTACAACAGCTGAGAGATGTACTAAGTGTTTGCAATCTAGATTAAGACAATATGCAATGGGTGTTTTTAGCAGACAATGGAAGAGTTGAGGGAGGGAAAATGGGAACAGCAATGGGACCACAGGCTTAAGGAGACCAATTAAGCACCTCAGCTTCCCTATCAGTACAATGGGGATAATAATACTTACCCACTTATCCCCTAAGGCTGTTGTGAGAATAAATTAGTTATATGTTCAAAGCATTGTTTGAGCATTAAAGTGCTGTAAAAATGAGAAATACCAATAATACCCTTACTTTTACATTTAGTCATCCATTTGCCTGTGCTAAATCTCAAATATTAAAATCTGTTGTGTGAGAGGATTACGAAGCCATCTTTTATTGATCGTACTCTCCCTTTCCCACAAAAAAAAATTGTTATGGGTTTTGTCTACTTGATTGTTTTTGAGCTATCTTGTTTGTTTGTTGTATTTGGTCCTGGGGGGAATGCAGGGGGGCTGCATCTGGGAGTCTGGCACTTTTTTTTTAGTTTAAAAAAATTAACCATATAGACCACAGATTGTATATCAGTGCAGAATTTGGTCCATATGCTAGAAATAGTAGTCTTGTCATCAAAGGCCTCATTAACTGTTTTTTCGCCCTATGCCAGCACACAAAACCGTTATTGCTCACATCATAACCACATATAGTCCCCATGAGCTGCTATTGAACTATACGCCTGTATTGTTTCCTTTATATTTGTAAATAAACATCAGGACCAAGGCTCTTTGATGCAATAGCTTGCACCAGTGAAACAAAGCTTCCCTAAAGCGATTTTAACTCACCAGTGGAGTATTCCCCTTACTCAAAGGAATGCCCAGGAGGCCTATCTTATCCTATCCAGGTTCGTATACTGTCTTCATCACTATAGAATCCGAGTGCCTTCCAGTAGTGAATTAAGTGATGTGATCAACATCTGTCATATGTGATTTGTTCTTTCTCTCATCCTCTCCCCAGGGGAGAAGTATATGTTTAGTGTAATGTTTTGACGTGGTTGTGGCTCCTTTGTCTCTAAATTGGACTGTGGGGCTGGCCCAGGACCCAAGGGTCTACAAGGTTTAATGGTGATTTAAAGCCCCATTTACACCCCTCATCCATTTTCCTGAGCTGTGCTGAGGATGGTCCTAAGACTCTGGAACAAAAGCTACATGAAAGTAAGGAAATAAATGCAATATAAGAGCAGTATGAACAAAAAGAATAATTTGTGTTGCATTAATAAACTTCTCCTGGTATCTGAATGAGTCTTTTGTTCATAAAATAAGAAAAACAAACCAAATAGTTGTTAATGTATTTATTTTATTACTTATTAATTACTTTGGAGTAGGAGCTGGACTGTGCTTTTAGGGGGGGTAGAATGTATTTCAACATTAAACAAGTAAAATAGCATCACAAATCATTTGATTAAAAACTATAAAAAAAATTCCATTGCAATGGAATTGGACCCAAAAAGCAAGGTTATGATGAGACTCCAAATACTGAATTTTAACAGCAAGAACTAAATTTAATTTCCATCAAGCACATGTGTCTGGGGGGAAAAGCATTGGGAATACAGTCATTTCAGTTGCCACTTCTGAGACATAAAATTGTGGGGTGAATCTTGTAAAAATGAGCAAGCCCCAAGAAAATCCATTAAAACACAAGGAAGTTGAGGCAGGAATCTTTAGGCGCACTATGCTAGTAGGAAGAAAAGGAGTACTTGTGGCACCTTAGAGACTTGGTTAGTCTCTAAGGTGCCACAAGTACTCCTTTTCTTTTTGCGAATACAGACTAACACGGCTGTTACTCTGAAACCTATGCTAGTAGGGTAAGTCAGTGGTATATTTGTTAACTCCTGTCTCTGCTCCACCAACAACAATACCAGTCTTGGTTCCCATTTTTGCAAAAATTTCCAGAAAGCACCTTCACACTTGTTCCCATGCTGCAGCTCCTGCATGAGAGGAGCTCTCCAAAAATAACTGAAAAGGCACCTCATTATTCTTTGTTAAATCCCTCCTTAAAACATTCCTCTGCTGTGATTTCAATAAAAAAGCTCAACAGCTGGTATACTAGGACTACTACTTATCACACTGATCATTATCTCATTGTTTCCTTGTGTTCTTATTTGTCTGTTGTATCCGCCTGTTGTCTTTCTTCTGTCTAGATTTTAGCTATTAAGCAATTTGGGATGGGGAACTGTCTGTTTAATAAATGCTTGTATGGTGCCCAGCACATCTGAGATCCTCAGCTGAAAGGAGCTGTAGAGTTGCAAAGTATTATAATTCCCAAATGCAAAAGAGTAAATTAACCTTGAAGTTGGTTAAGGAGATCTTATTAAACTAGGTGTTGCTGTGTCCATGTCTTGAAGCTCTCCATTTACTAATTAGAGAGGGAATTTTAAAAAACATTTCAGGCAGACCAGCAAGTTTGTTTAAAATAATGATCACAAATGTTATCAAAAGGAAGTTAAAGAATAGTTTTCCTGTAATGTGAGTAGATTAGGTTGTTTTCTTTCTCCATGTCATGATTTGAGTCTGCATGAAGAATTTTTCTCTTTCCAGACGATAAGCTTCTTACTATAAGATGCAGCAAAAACTATGTCAATCTGATGATAAACATTGGATTTATGTATTCACGAAGTTGTTCCACATTCATATTACTTAGCAGGTTGATTATGATTGCATGCCCTAAAATTATTCAGATGATTGTCAGAAGTTAACACATCTAAAGGTTTCAGAGTAGCAGCCATATTAGTCTGTATCCGCAAAAAGAACAGGAGTACTTGTGGCACCTTAGAGACTAACAAATTTAGTTGAGCATAAGCTTATGTGGGCTACAGCCCGATGAAGTGGGCTGTAGCCCACGAAAGCTTATGCTCAACTAAATTTGTTAGTCTCTAAGGTGCCACAAGTACTCCTGTTCTTTTAACACATCTAAAGAATTTTGCATTTGGTTATGAATTAAAAATGGACACACTGAATAACTTTAAATATCTTTTGTCTTTGGGAAAAAAACTAGTGTTGATATTTGAATTTCATGTGTGGTCAAATTAATAAACCATTTCAGGAGCTGAGTTTGTTTGAAAATCTTCCCCCAATTGAGGGTGCTAAGCACTTAAATGCATCCCGCTTAGGGTGACCAGATGGCAAGGGTAAAAAGTTGGGGCAGGGGTGGGGAGTAATAGTCACTTATATAAAACAAAGCCCCAAGTATTGGGACTGTCCCTATAAAATCGGGACATCTGGTAATTCTAATCCCAGTGCTGAAGCTCCAGACAAGAGCTTCTTCAGCCCTTTCCCCAGGCATCTGCCCTGCTCAGATCTTATTTCCAGTGCTCATAGAACCTTTAAGTCCCAATGTTCTATCTGATAGATCTACAATTGAACTGTGAGGCCTCAACTTTCCTTCTGTTGCCCTCTTTGGCCCAAGCAGTTAGCCAATATTTGGGATCTTGTGGGTTGTTTCCATTAGGAGGAGAAATTGATTATGTGAGTCAAGTATTTTTTAGCAAAAAGAATGAGGAGTACTTGTGGCACCTTAGAGACTAACAAATGTATTTGAGCATAAGCTTTCGTGGGCTAAAACGCACTTCATCGGATGCATGCAGTGGAAAATACAGTAGGAAGATAGATATATATACACACAGAGAACATGAAAAAATGGATGTTGCCATACCCACTATAACGAGAATGATCAGTTAAAGTGAGCTATTAGCAGGAGAAAAAAAACTTTTGTAGTGATAATCAGGATGGCCCATTTCCAATAGTTGGCAAGAAGGTGTGAGTAACAGTTAGGGGAAAAATAACCATGGGGAGATAACTATTTCTAAAAGCATGGGGAAATGACTATTTCCCCGTGCTTATTTCCCCCCCTACTGTTACTCACACGTTCTTGTCAGCTGTTGGAAATAGGACATCCTGATTATCACTACAAAAGGGTTTTTTTTTCTCCTGCTGATAGTTCACCTTAACTGATCACTCTCGTTATAGTGGGTATGGCAACACGCATTTTTTCAGTTGTGTGTGTGTGTGTGTATTCCTACCATATTTTCCACTGCATGCATCCGATGAAGTGGGTTTTAGCCCACGAAAGCTTATGCTCAAATAAATTTTGTTAGTTTCTAAAGTGCCACAAGGACTCCTCGTTCTTTTTGCTGATACAGACTAACATAGCTACCACTCTGGAGGTATTTTTTAGGTGCAGTCCTGTTTAGTTACGAAGAATCTACACAAAGTCCTGTTTCCCTGAATACAGCAGGAACAAACAACAGGGAACAGTTTCCTTGCTTACAGTTCCAAACCTCTTTCTAGCCAGACTCTGCCCAAAAGAAGCACTGTCTCTTTTGACTTCGTCCTAGGGCCAAGTTAAAAGTGCTTCTCTAGCTGTCTCCTGGCATTTATTTTTCTCTCTCATCCTGTTTGCTTTCCTGCTAGTGTTCTGCTTCTGTCTCAGATAGACATACACACAACTGCAATCTAATCAAAGGGGTATTTCACTGCTCCCTCATTTCTGCTAAATGAAAGGCAACCAGCAAACCCTCCAGCATAACACTTCCCACACCTCTCCAAACACCCCTTGCGCATTGTGGCCCTAAACGCTCACAACTTCCTGAAGAACGGAGGGCACTTCATCATCTCCATCAAGGACAACTGCATCGACTCCACAGCTGCGCCCGAGACTGTCTTCGCCTCCGAGATGAAGAAGATGCAGCAGGAGAACATGAAACCCCAGGAGCAGCTGACGCTGGAGCCCTACAAGCGAGACCATGCTGTGGTGGTGGGGATTTACAGATCTGCCCCCAAAAAGAAGTAGCGTCTCCTTGAAGGTCCTTGTCACTGGGCCCCCAGGCCGGATCCCTTTGTCTGCTGGCATGGGGCCTGGGTGTGGGGTTGTCTCGCTGCCCACCCTCCCTCTCCCCCGCGACTCATTTCTGTTCTGCTTTGTGGATTTTTTTTTCCAGATGTATTTTTATTAAAATATGGGAAAAAGGTTTAAAAAAAAACAGATGAGAATAAAAGAATGTTAGCCATATTCTTCAGCTGCTTTCTCCTCTTTCCCTTTCAGCTCTCCCTCTTCCCCACAAGCTCCTCACTCTCTCTCACATTGCCTTTGTCTGAGGAGAACAAGCACTGCACTAGCTCCTCAGTTTTCTTCAATTTATACGCCACATAGACTTCCCACTACAAATGGATCTACCAGTTGCGTACAGGTCTGAATCAAGGAAGAGTTGTAAGCCAAGAAATATGAGATCAAACCAACACACTATCATTATTTCAATATGACTCCTCTATTCTTAGCAATCCAGTGATATATTTGTTTAATGCATGACCAAGGAGTGTCGACATTAAACTAATAGGTGCTGATAGTAAGCTACTGCTTAAGAACACAGGGAGTACTAAGTTATATTTTGTACCAAGGCACTATACATACTAACAAGAAAACATTCTATGAATACATTTAGAAGCAAGAGGAAGGCCAAGGACAGGGTAGGTCCGTGGGTGGGATGGAACAACAACAGAAATTGTGGAAATGACAGAAATGCTAAATGACTTTTTTTGTTTCAGTTTTCACCAAAAAGTTTAGTAGCAATTGGACATGTAACTTAATGAATGCCAGCAAACATGAGGTAGGATCAGAGGCTAAACTAGGGAAAGAGCAGGTTAACAATTACTTGGACAAGTTAGATGTCTTCAAGTCACCAGGGCCTGATTAAATACATTCTAGAATACTCAAGGAGCTGACTGAGGAGATATCTGAGAGCCATTAGCAATTATCTTTGAAAAGTCATGGAAAACAGGAGACATTCCAGAAGACTGGAAAAGGGCAAATATAGTGCCAAATCATAAAAAGGGGAATAAGGACAAGTTGGGGAATTACAGACCAGTCAGCTTCACTTCAGTACCTGGAAAGATAACAGAGAAAATAATGAAGCAATCAGTTTGCAGACACCTAGAAGATAAGGTGATAAGTAACAATCAGCATGGGTTTGTCAACAAAATGATTAAAGGACTAGAAAACATGACCTATGAGGGAAGATTGAAAAAACTGGGTTTGTTTAGTCTAGAAAAGAGAAGACTGAGAGGGGACATGATAACAGTTTTCAAGTACATAAAAGGTTATTACAAGGAGGAGGGAGAAGATGTGTTCTCCTTAACCTCTGAGGATAGGCCAAGTAGCAATGGGCTTAAATTGCACCAGGGCCATTTAGGTTGGACATTAGGAAAAACTTCCTAATTGTCAGGTTGGTTAAGCACCGCAATGAATTGCCTAGGGAGGTTGTGCAATCTCTGTCATTGGAGATTTTTAAGAGCAGGTTAGACAAATACCTGTCAGGAATGGTCTAGATAATACTTAGTCCTGACTTGAGTCCAGGGGACTGGACCAGAATACCAGGTTCTCGAGGTTCCTTCCAGTCCTGTGATTCTACAAGTCTAATGTGGCTTCTCTCTGACTCCTCCCAGATCCCCATAGAGCATACCTCTATTTCTGGTGTTTATGAATTTCTATCGAGATCTGCTATGGCATAATACCAAGTAGAAAGTTATAGCCAGCAGCTGGGCTTTTGAGAATGGATTTGTGCAAAAGTACTATCCTTCTGGTCATTCTATGTGCATAAGCTGTGGGAGCATATTGTCCTATCCCTGTAAAGAAGGCAATCTCCAGAAACCTCTCCCTAGCCAGTGTCTGATATCAGGACTGGCATCAAGGCACTCCTAATTCTGGTCCTCACAACTACTGCCTGATGACTTTGGGCTAGTCACTTAACCACTCTGCCTTCATTTTCCAGCCTATAAAATATGGATTATAATTAGGCATTGTCCTGACCTACCTCCCAGAAATGAACACCCATTCTTTGTCCCCTGAATTTGAAGATAGGAACTTTCAGCCTGTGCCTACCTTGTAATATAATGGATTGAACGAAAACCCTAGATCTAAAAGCTACCAAACTTTAGGGAAATTTGGCTCTGGATCTGAACTTTGTGAGTAGGGCCCTTCTCTATGGAATACTATGTACTTTCCAAGAGTGCTTTGGGTAAAGCTGGGCAAATGAAGAATTTTTCCATTTGCTGGCAATTTCAAAAAGATTGAAAAAATTGTTTCTCGTGGACCAAAAAAAGAATTTTTTCAAAAATTTTGTTGATTCAAAAATTTATATTCCAAAGATTTTTAAGAAAACATTTCATTTTGGTTTTGAGCATTTTTAAACATTGCTGAGCTTTTAAACATAAAATTAAAGAATTTCAAAACAAAATTTTTGAACTGAAAAATGGTTTTCTTTATAAAATGTCAAAACAAAAAATACTGGGTTTTGTGGGGGGATTTTTAAGAGTTTTTCCCAGAACAAACTATTTGGCAAAATCTACATGAAATCATGAAGTAATATGATGACTCCAAAACTACATTTTTCACCAAAAAAAATTTGGGTCAAAAAATTTCACCCAGCTCTAGCTGTGAGGATTCCTCTGTTAGCTTGAAAAGCTCTTTGAAAGCAAATAGCACTATATAAGATTTAAATGTTGTTGTTATTGAAGCTTAATTGCATATTTTGTATCAGAAAGGCCTTGTTTAATACTTGGGTGACAGAAAATGCTAAAAATAATAAGAAGAAAGGTTAAAACGTATCAGGAATTAGGGCCTACAGCAGAGCCGGTCTCTGAGCAACCTAACAAACTCAGGTGGCCTGTAGTAGGCAGTGTGATTGGTTGGAAGAGTCAGAATACCAGTTCATAAGCCCAGCAGTTCAATGGCTACTCAAAGTATTTACCCACAGCTGGGATGGCTCCTGCTCCAGCCATTCTCCTGCCTGGACCCAGCCCTGCTCTTGCCTTGCTCCAGGTAACCCTAACTTTGACCCTTGGCTGCTGTTCCTGACTTGTGACTTTGGCTCTGAGCCTGGGCTCTAGCATCTGGCTTCTGACTCTGGTTCTGACCCTGGGTCTTGATTCCTAGCTACCGACTCTGGCTTTGACCTCTAGGTACAACTGCCCATGTCCCAGTCACTGACAAAAGGACACTGATTAGGATTTTCAAAGTACCCTAAGGGAGTAAGCACCCAATGCCTGTTGACTCAGTTCCACTATTTGATCACTTTCACAACTGTCCCCACTTCACCTGTCAGTTTCAGCTGTTGTTTGTCTGGATCTTGCACACTGCAAAAGAAGAGACAAAAACATTTTCAAAATAGGAAAATGTGTCTCTAAGACCACAAAAATTGATGGGGTGCTCAAGGGCAAGTGTAGCTGAAACTTTTTTCTTTTCCCCTTAATTTACTAGATTCAGAGTTGATGGTGTTCTTTTAAATGTAAATGTTACTTATTGGCTTGTTGGAAGGTGGATAGATTTATCTAGAAGAGTAAGTGCTTTTATACCAGAGATCACTGACTGTACCATACAACTGAAAGGAAATATTCTGAAATTTTTAAAATTAAATGACTACTTTAATTACACAATATTCTTTGGGTTATATGCTTTTCAGCCCTGTGCATTAGGTAGCAATATTTCTTTCCCTCCCCCCATTAAATATAATAGCCAAGAACCCATTAAATATAATAGCCAAGAAAGCAAATGGAATCCAATAGCTTCCTCCCTTTCTGGCATATTTTATTTGTGTGTTAGAGAGGTCTTGCCTGCTTCACTGAACATTTTAAATTAATGTATGCAGTGTTGTTGTGGCTGTATTAGATATTAGAGAGACAAGGTAGTTGAAGTTGGTCCAATAAAAGATATTTCCTCACCCACTTTGCCTCTTTAAATTAGCATAGGCAGATGCTGGACTTTTTATAGTTTAAGAGGATTATGTGTGAGCAGCAAGAAGTAAGCTTCAGTGCTTTGTTAAATAAAGTTATAGTAATCAATTTATTTTGCTATGTTAGCACTGGCTCCAGAGTCTCTTGTAAATGTACTTCACAATGGTAGCATGCATAATTCTGAGTGCTTCATCCCCAGGCTCTGTAAGTCATTAACAGGGCAATATCTGTGGTCAGTAGTCAGTTTATATTTTAAATAAGCAATGTTTACATGTAGCTAGGGCATAAAGATAAAGCGTTTTATAGTCAAGCACACAGCTGGATGAAAACTCAAATTCAGGAATAGTTCTTTCAATAACTGCATAAACATATGTAACAGAAAAACAGCAACCATATAAGCATTAGTCCAGAGGTCCCCAAACTGTGGGGTGCTTCCCCCTAAGGGGCGTGGATGACCATTTCGGGGGTGTTGCTGGGGCCCGGGCCAGCCCCCGCAGGGGGCAGGGAAGGAGTGCCACCCAGCTCCGCCCCTGGCCCTGGCCCCAGCTGCAACCCAGGAATACAACATGTGTGTCAGATACTAGTACATAGCCAATATTCATAACTTTAGATGCCAAGATGATACATGGATTTAACCAGGATAATCATATTTGATAGATTGTAACTTTTCCATTGATACTTACATGATACACTTTGTACAAGCTTTGTTACAATTGTAAAACAGTACTCATACCAATGACCTAAATGGTCATATTCAATCATAAAGCATCACAGTCCCTTAGAATATGTGCTAACTACTTATGCTAAACTGTTCGACCTTGTATTTAGCTGTGAAAGGCTGAGTTGTATTTAATATTCATTCATCCAGATTTATTTTAATTCTTAATAAATATGCATCTGACATACGAACGCAATAAATTCTGATTTTATATAATGCATGGAAAAAATTGTATTATAGTAAATATTTATTCCAAAACAATGAGGCTAGTTGGTTACTTCCTATGCATTTGCATGGAAGAAGAAGTGTTGCCTAGTGTTTGCCACTTAGGAGTGGGGAGACGTGGGTTCTATTCCCAACTCTGCTTCTGTCTCATTGTGAGAGCCTGGTTAAGTTACTTGACAATCCTGTGCCTTTGTGTAAAATTGGGATAACAATACCTACCTTATGAGATCTTCAAATAAGAAGTACTATATAAGTACAACATATTATTTCATGTACAGGACTGTATGGATAGTCTCTGCATTTAGCTGAACTCCAGATATCAGTAAAGAACAGGTAAAATCTAGAGGAGGTTTGTTTAAAACTGCGTCAAGATTTTGGCCCACCTCAGTCTCCTGCCAGTTCATCTATCAAGACTAAGCCAAAAAAACAAATACCTGTTGCTTTTTTTGTTTGTTTCTTTCTTATTTCTGTTATATGTTCACAGATAGAAAGAGATGGATATTTTTATCTGCAAATAAACTCAATGATTAAGGGCCACAGTGCAACTCTATTGCATTGTCCCATTAGAATCTCCCTGAACCAATTTCAGGGCTGCATCAAAGTGCAAAGCTCAAATATATTTAAAAACAACATTTTTTAATAACAATGTTAAGTTCTTTGTGAGCAAGGAAAACTTTTAGGTCAAAAGGAAAGTACGCTTGGTTTTCTGTTTTTCATAAGCGTCAAAGTCAAATTCAAGACTCACTGAATTTGTCAGACCACTCTGTTTATTAGCAAAGCGCTTTGCCAATGCACCTGGATATATGTGAGCCCCCTGCAAAAGCTCAAGCTAACTTATTTATACAGATAAGCCAAAGCCAATTTAACATAGGAGACAAAAGGAAGCAGAAACTGACAAATATACATACATATCTTATTTGCATACTAACGTTTACCAGTCTCCTAGCTAGGTAGGAGCTCTAAGTTAATTAGTTTGAGGACCCATTGTCTCACACTCCTTAATGTTTCTCTTCCTGACAAGTAGCCTGGCATTCTGTGGCCCCAGATTGAGCCACAGCATCTTGAGTCTCCGGATGCTAGAGACTGAGAACACTGAATAAACAATGGGCCAAATCAATCCCTGGTGTAACTTCATTCACTTCAAAAGTATTAAAACTGAATAAGTATGGCATAAATATAGGAGGAAGTATAGGATATATAGTATATATAAGTATGGGAGGAAGGTCAGTCAGCAGTTCTCCAGCACCCCCTGATGTTTAGCTACATATTAGTGCTACTCAGGAAAAAAAATTCCCTAGCAATAGGGATTGTGCAGGACTTGTCTCAAAGCCTGAGCCATGCAGGTGAAAGTGGTGGTGGTGTTGGAAAGAGGAGGTGTGTGTAGTAGCACCAGGAATATACAGGAAAGAGGCAATGCTGAACAAAAATATAGATCAAAGCCCAGGGGAAAACCTATTGACAAAATGTCTGGCTCCCTTTCATCATCAACAATGGAAAGTTGCACTGAGCTCATCTATCTCTAACCTGGCCAGCTTTATATAAGTAATGTTTCCACGAGCATGAAATGTTCTTGAACAATTTCTTCTATGTTTTAGACACTGGTAAGTTTTGTTTTAGCAGAATTCCTTTTTGTGCCAACTTTTTTGTGTGTATGTAACCCCAGTTTTGTTGGGGGACACATGCATAGCCTGCTGTGGAAAAGATTAAAATAGTGTGCCGTTTCCCCACAGTCCTCATAGCCAAGTGAATCAGCTGACATCCATTTTAAATTTATTAGTGTTTGAAATAAATTCTCAGAAGCAAAGAAGGCATCTTGAAATTAGCTACAAAATCCAAATTTGTGATTTGGGCTCATGTTAGCAAAACAAGCCAAAATAATGCATACTTTTTTTTTTTGAAGTCCATGATACTTGAAATCCACATCATGATAGCAAGATACAAATCTTTCACTACCAAGACAACCAAGGGAACATAGCAGCAAGTGAAGTACCTCGTTACTGGCCACGCTCCTGAGAGTATAGCAATCAGCAGGATTGTTTGTGTTCTGTGCTAAGATCACTGTGGTACTACTTGCCTACTGAGACAAGCTGCCTTATTTACAACACAATACATATCTACTGGCAGATACATCAACACCATGTAAAAATACAGCAGAGCAAAGTGCCTACCAAAAAACAATATTGGGGTAATGGTCTCACAAATCATATCTGTTTGTAAGTGTTACTGTAGATCTGTTTCAGCATCACTAATGACAGTTGTGTGGAAATTAATATAATTTGCTGTTGATCTGAATTGTGCAAACTACAATTTGAACTGGAAAAGGAGTCCAAGTGGGCGTTGCTTCAAGTTCAAAGTGCCATGCCAGAACATATAGTAGTTTGATAGAGTTTTGCTTTTAAGAACTATCAATATAAAAATGCAAACTTTATCTGCAGACTTTATCAAGCTGCTGTGTTTGTGGTATATTTTGAGTTCGAGTCAATCTGTAATGGGAATCACAATGGTTAATGAAAAATACAAGGGGGTGTTGTGAAGCTAAAGCCCTTTGTGATCTTTAGATGAAAGGTGCTACACGCATACATATTATTAGTGTTATTTGTATTATCCCAAAATAAAATGAATGGCTTTCCAAAATTCAGTAAAGCTGGGGGCTCTACTCAGGCAGTCCTCTCCAGTCACCTTTGCCTGCTGGCATGTTTAAATTTCACTGGAAAATGTACCACAAATTCATTGATGTCCCAGGAATGTATCCGTTTTCACTGCCTGATCAATGCATACATGCAGAAGATGAGCAATACATGGAATGTGCAGCAGATGTGGATACATTTCTTTCAAGTCCTTTATTAAACATTGCATGTATATCAAGGAGAGTCTGTTAATTGGCTCATAGTTTCCCCACATTTGGCTGTACTCTCACAACAGATCTTGAACCTAAATTAAAGTGACCCCTACGTTGCATGGAACAACAGATGATTTCAATAGCATAGTATTTATGTGTTTTTGTCACTGTAGAACACTGCAAGAACTTTCATTGCTGGCTGTCTGGAAAGCTCTGGGGTTTCATCAGTTACTAAAGAGAATTTTTCACTACTCTAAAGATCCTTAATTGCAGCTTGGTGAGCAAAAACTTCAGGCAGGTATTTTGCTTCCAGCTGACAGTGTTCTGGGCCAGCGTGTGCTGCCGCTGCAGACTTACGAAGCAGAGCTAATAAAAAGCTCCAACTATAGAAACCATTCACTGGACTCTCCCCAAAGTATGTACCATATTGTATAGAAAATCCACAGCTGCTTCTTTCTTTTGTATCGTTCTTTCCAAACAGGCTCCTATTGAAGCTTTGGTTACCTATGCTTGACTCTTAATTTCAAATGAGACATCCTGTTCAAATGTTAAGCAACATGATTTGCCTTTCTGGAGTCTTATGTTTTTATAAACTTTGTGGTGCAAACTATCCTCCTCTCCCTTTCCAGTCTTTTTCTCTGTTTTGAATTTGAGGTCAGGGTATTCACTCCAATATTCCTCTAAGGCTTCTTTTACAACCCATTACCGTCATAAACTGACAAATTTGGCCTCTCATACTGTACTATTGCAGTTGGGCCCCTGCCACAAATGTAATAGCATGCATGCTCTTCCTAAACTTTGGGGTCAAGCAGATGGGCGGTTCCAGCACTGCATGGCAGCTGTCGTAGCTCTCTGTGACTTAATCACCGCTGATCTGGGCAAGTGTTCCTGGCCCAGCCACGTGGTCATTGTCACTAGGAAGGTGTCCTAATGCTGCCATGACTGCAGTAGCTGCCAGCTGCTGAACAGCTCCTGCCTGGGGATGGCAGACTGCTCCCTGCACTAGGCAAATACTATTGATGCATATTTTTTCATCTATTTCTGTGCGTCAGCTGAAATGAAGTTTACAGACAACTAATGATTTAAATAGACTCATTCCAAGCCTATGTATATACACCAGTCTAAACCTAGAATGTGAGGTCAGAATCAGGCCCATTGACTTCAGGGTGATTGCATGAATGTAAGCTGGGAGGGTTTGGCTATGTGTGCCTAATGAAGTCATTTTAATGTACCAACAAGCCCAGGAAAATATATGGTGTTGCAGATTTCAAGGTCAAGTGGAAATTAATGCTTTTTTTTCATCCTGGTTTTATAAATGGGCTTCAGGGGACAAAAAGCAGTTACATTCTGGTCCCTTAAATGCATTTGTTTGTCACCCACCTAACTGACTGGCAGATGACTGCCAATTATGTGATGTGACCATTTGCTCCAATCAGTTTGTAATTCCTGCAGGATTGCTAATGGTGGTAAATGAGCCTAAGTAGGGGCTCTTAAATGAGTTCAATAGTTATTTCTTTTTCCTTTTAATCTCCTATTCATTCCTTCAGCCTAAGCAGTTCTGATAGTTCTCTGAGAGCAGCACCATCTTTACTTATGCTTATGTGAGTGCACTAGCTACTGAGCTAAAAGTTTCATTTGAATAAGAGCAGACTCCTATATTGAAAAATATAAATTATGTCTAACAAAATTATGAAGAAACAAATGGAATTAATAAAAGGTAACTGCTGTAACTTGCTAGTAACATCTTGTTGTTGTAGATTCATGCTCCAGAAATCTGGTCTGTTGGTTAATGGTGACCACTCAACACAATTACTATTAACAACAAGTAGGAAGGAATCCAAGCCAAAATAGGGAAAGAACGGACTAAAGAATATTTAAATAAGTTAGGTGTATTCAAGTTGACAGGGCCTGATGAAATTCATCCTAGGGTACGGAAGGAACTAGCTGAAGCAACCTCAGAACGGTTAGCAATTATCTTTGAGAATTATCTTTGAGAATGCCTGGAGGACAGATTAGGTCCCAGAAGACTAGAGAAAGGCAAACATTATACCTGTCTTTATGAAGGTGAACAAAGAGGACCCAGGGAATTATAGACCAGTCAGCCTAACTTTGATGCCAGGAAAGATATTGGAACAAATTTATTAAACAATCAGTTTGTAAGCATCTGGAGGATAATAGGATTATAAGTAATAGCCAGCAGGCATTTGTCAAGAACAAATCATGCCAAACCAACCTAATTTCCTTCAACAGGATTACTGGCCTACTGGATGTGCTATATATTGATTTTTTTGGAAGGCTTTTGATGCAGTTCATGACATTCTCATAAGCAAACTAGGGAAATGTGGTCTGGATGAATTTATAAGACGGATGCACAACGGGTTGTAAAAACATACTACAAGAATAGTCATCAATGGTTTGCTGTCAGACAGGGAGGTCATACTTAGGGGGGTCCTGCAGAGTCAGTCCTAGGTCCAGTACTAGTCAATATTTTCAATAATGATTTCAATAATGGAGTGGAGAGTATGCTTATAAAACTTGCAGACAACACCAAGCTAGGATTGCAAGCATTTTGGAGGACAAGATTACATTCAAAATGACCTTGACAAATTGGAAATTGTCTGAATTCAACAAGATGAAATTAAATAAAGACAAGTGCATAGCACTTCACTTGGGAAAGAAAAATCAAATTCACAACTACAACATGGTGAATAACTGGCTTGGTGGTGGTACTGCTGAAAAGAATCTGGAGGTAATATTGGATCACAAATTGAATATGAGTCCACAATGTGATGTAGCTTTGATAATGGCTAATACAATTCTGGGGTGTATTCATGGAAGTGTCATATGTAAGACATGGGAGGTAATTGTCCTGCTCTATAATACTCAACATTGGTGAGGCCTCAGCTGGAGTAGTATCCTATTCTGGGTGCCATACTTTAGGAACGATGGGGACAAACTGCAAAGAGTCCAGAGGAGAGCAACAAAAATGATACAAGGTTTAGGAAACCAGACCTATGATGAAAGGTTAATAACACCTGGGCATGGTTAGGCTTGGGAAAAGAAGACTGATGGGGAATGTGATGATAACCTTCAAATATGCTAAGGGCTGTTATAAAGAGGATGGTGATCAATTGTTCTCCATGTCCACTGAAGGTGTAGGACAAGAAGTAATGGGCTTAACCTGCAGTAAGGAAGATTTGGGTTAAATATCAAGGAAAAACTTTCTAACTAAAATTGTAGTTAGGCTCTGCAATAGGCTTCCAAGGGAGGTTGTTGGGTCCCCATCATTGGAAGATTTTAAGAACAAGTTGGACCAACACCTGTCAGGGATGATTTCGTTTTACTTGGTTCTGCCACAGTTCAGGGGGCTGAACTCGATGACTTCTCGAGATCCCTTCCAGCCCTACACTTCTATGATTCTATATCTTAATCTTCAAAAGACAAAACCTTCTGTAGAGGCTCAGGGCCTGACGTATTTTGCTTCAGCCTACTTTCTAGCCCCTCCTGCTACTTGTCCTGTGGTCAACTAAAGCTCTAATCCAAAACCCATCAAAATCAGTGGGAATCATTTAATTGATTTAATGAACTTTGGATCTGTGACTAGTACCACTGACATTTATGTGATGTTGCACTCCATATGCTTTATGGAAATATGTTTATGAATATGACATAATTGGAATATGCTTTATGCTAAATACCCTTTGTATGGTGTCATTAGAAAGTTTGTAATCTCCTAAGTGTGTTCATCCTAATTCTTTGCATGTATTATTTCTATATCTGGAGTTAGGAGAATAAGATATAAACTTGTATCACTGATGTAAACATATTAAGTGGAGGACATTAAGGGGCTCCAGAAACAATCGGTTGTAAATAGCCTTAGTTACTTGAAAGCCTTCATCTGTGTGTGTGTGGGCCAGCCCATGGGGAATGGAGACTAGGGGTCTTACAGTGACATGTGACCATGTCACCCGATAATGAAATCCATCTTAAATATGGTACTTTTCCATTTAGAAGGAGTGGTGGGGATTCAGAGAGACAAAAATTCCTGCCTTGTGCCAAAGCTATAAAAGGGGGTGGAGCAGGACAAAAGGGGCTGCCAGTCATGAGAAAACCCCGGCTCACCACCTGAGATGTCTGCTGGAACTAATAAGGACTGTACCAGGGGAAAGGATTGAGCCCAGACTAGGAAGGCATATAGTCTGTGAAAGAAGCTTATTGGAACATCTTTGAGGTGAGATATTACCTGTAATCAATTCCTTAATGTATTAGGCTTAAACTTGCGTGTTTTGTTTTATTTTGCTTTGTGACTTACTTTGTTCTGTCTGTTATTACTTGAAACCATTTAAATCCTACTTTTTATACTTAATAAAATAACTTTTGTTTATTAATAAACCCAGAGTAAGTGATTAATACCTGGGAGAGCAAACAGCTGTGCATATCTCTCTGTTGGTGTTAGAGAGAGTGAACAATTTACCCTGTATAAGCTTTATGCAGAGTAAAACAGATTTATTTGGGGTTCAGGCTCCCAGGAAGGCTGGACACTGGGGAAAAAAGGCTGAGAAAAAAGGCTGAGAAAGTCCCTGTTAATTGAGAAGCCCCTGGGCTGAGTGAATCTCAGTTTCAGTGAACCGCAGAGAGGCCTGGCCCAACCTCTGGGTCTGTGCTGGAGCTGTCTGGAGTGTCCTAACTCAGCAAGACAGGAGAGGAGGGGTGCCTGTTCTGGCAGAAGGGATGTTCTCAGTGGTATCCCAGCTCATTGAGTGACAGTCTCAAGGGGAGTCTCTGTGACCGAACCCGTCACAATTTAATCACACATTTCTGAAATAGAAACTGACCAAATAGTGATGAAGGGGAAATACTAATGGCAGCACTTCTCCAACTATACATAACAGTCTTAATTTTGCTAAAACTGCAAATGTTACTTCCTATTGCCTCCGCTTACCTTTATCCAATTTTTAACTCTTTTACTTAAAGTAATAGTGAAGCGTTCACAGTTCAAATACCGAAATCCTAAGTGCTAAACCAGAATCTGCTGGAGTTGATCATATTCAAGATCAGATTTTAGGCATTCACATTTAAATAACAATACATAGAATTTTAATCAAGAACCAGGGTCAAGTACAAAGTTTGTCTGCAGTTATTATGAACTGTGTCCATCTCAGAGTGACATTTTCTTTGTATGAGCAAAGGCAGTATAAGATAGGATCTGTAATTTGTCTTCGTCATGAAATTTATTTTAAAAAATCAGTTGTATGGAAGTGAAAGTTATTGTTGGATGCAGTCAATCTTCTTCTTTTGGGGGAGGGGTGCTAATATTAATAAAGACAGTCCAATACTGTCTTTTTGTGTGAACATTGTAGACTGTAAAGTCTGTAATAATCAGACTTTAAAATGTATGTGGTGGTAGAAGTAACAACAACAATAATAAAGATGCCAACAAATGTGATGCTGTTCAACTCTGATTAAATATAAAATGTTACTCAATTTACTTAGCTCTGAAACTAATAGTTTTGAAAATAACAAATCCATCAGTCTGTTAATAATTTCCATGCATTGTTAATCCAGATTTTAATTTTTAACATTGGTCTGCTCCCATCACACAAACAAAATCCAGGTTTATAGTCATCTTAACGGTGAACCGAAAAGAATATTTGTTTGGTTTGCTCCTACTTATTTCTCTAGCTCATCCCAACACAAGCCTTTGAAGAAAGTAAAGAGAAAATGAGAGGGAAGAATCAGGAACAAAAATACTCCTATGTAGGCTAAGGATGCGTGCATTTTGGTGGTCACTGATGAGAAAAAGAACAAAAAGAAGTAGCCTCAAAAGAGTTGTCAGGAAGATACTGGGATGATGCTGACTGAAGCTGGTGTCTGCTCTATCAAAGCTGAAAGATACAAAGAAAAAAATCACAGTGCCACAGTAAATCACTGAGCTGAATTCTCTTTTCATACCAGCTTCACACACTAGTGAAACTCCATTAACTTCAGTGCAGTTTACTCCTGATTTATATAGTAAGCAAGAGGAGAATCAGGCCCATAAAGTAATACTTAACCTTCAGTATAAGTTGCCAATGAAGTGTGAAGCAGACCGCAAGGAGGGCATCTCCTGCTCCTGCTGAAGCAGGTCAAAGGAAATGGGGGGTGGGAGGAATTCCACTTCTGCCTTCCCAATTTCATGAAAGTTCAACAACACATGAAGAAATTAATGTGGGGTGCGGGGCGGGGGGGGAACCTTACTCCCTTATACAATTAAAATAATTGTTATAATAAAGGTAGGGCTGGTAGCACTAACCATTATTAAGGTTGCCCAACATTTCCCATTATAAAGACCGTGTTTTCTTTAGCTTATAACTTTGCTAAACTGTAATCATTCAGGATGAACTTTTCCATGCTGACTGACTGCCTCAGGCTGATTTTTTTTTCTTTTAAATTTCAGCCAGAATAGTTCAGCTGTTGCTGACAATGAAGCTATGGGAAAATATATTGTTTTGTCCATGTTAAATTCTTGAGCGCTTTACTTTGAAAGTTTCTAGCATCCCCATGGTTTGCAGCAGGGACTTGCCAGAGGGGTGGCCTTTGTGTCAAGGTTGTACCTTTTTCCATTTGTGTGGGAAAATTTTTTGGTGAAGTTATAAGCCTTTGAAAAATTGCATTTTACTAATGCTCTGTACAGACTTGCTAGAGTTTAACACTGAACTCTCCAAAGATTCCATCTTCACTGAGCATGCTTGAGCTTTTCAGGGCTGCTGATGTTGGCCAGACTGCACATGCACAATCCCCACAGAGCAGTGGTCCCCAAACTGTTTACCTCATGTCCCTCTTTACCCCATCCATTCCCTGCCCCCAACTGTGTTTGGGACCTGGGGCCAGGAGCGGGGCTACAGCTGAGGCCAAGGCTGAGGCTGGAGTTGTGGCCAGGCCAGGAGCCAGGGGCCGTGGCCGGGAGCAGAGCTGTGCTTGGGGGCCACGACCAGGAGAGGAGCAGCAGCTGGAGCTGGGAGCCGGGGCTGAGGCCTGGGCTGCAGCTGGGAGTGGAGCCGCAGCCAGGAGTCGGGTCTGGAGCAGAGCTGGGGGCATAGCAGGGGCTAGGTAGTGCTCTCTCCCTGCCCCCGTTGAGGCTGGACCAGGCCCCACTGCACCCCTCCAAACGGGGCATGCCCACAATTTGGGGACCACTGCCATAGAGAGACTGAGCATGTGCCATCCCTTCCAAACTCCTACTTGTGACTGAGCTGTGCATGCACCATCTCTACAGAGCAATTGAGCATGCTCCCCCCAGCCCAGAGCCACAAGGTCAAAGCTAGTCTTTCCTTGTAATGGTTGCTCCTGACTGCTGGGCACTGGAGGCAGCTGAGAGTAGTGAATCTGTCTCTCCTGTGCTCTCAAGCCCCCTGCTGGCATTCAGACAATGTGGAGGAGGAACCCATGTGATTCAAATTCAAAGGGGGCAAAACCCAGACCTAGGGCACTGTGGGCAGGGTTTGGGGAGTAGATTTCACTAGGAGGGTGGTGAAACACTGGAATGCGTTACCTAGGGAGGTGGTGGAATCTCCTTCCTTAGAAGTTTTTAAGGTCAGGCTTGACAAAGCCCTGGCTGGGATGATTTAGTTGGGGATTGGTCCTGCTTTGAGCAGGGGGTTGGACTAGATGACCTCCTGAGGTCCCTTCCAACCCTGATATTCTATGATTGATTGGGACAAGGACCCTGGGGAGTGGAGACTGGGACTGACTGGGCAATGAGAGTGGGTCAAGGAGAAAAATGGGGTGGGAGACAGGACGATGGGGGTGGACTAAAATCAGATTAAGGACTAGGGCAGACAGACTAGTTGGGCAAGGAGACTGGACTGGGAACCTGTATGGTGGAGGGAAGGAGACGTGGGGGAATGTTGCCTGTGCAACCCTTATTCAGGCTCCTTGTTCATATGCATAATGACAAAGTGTTTGATTACATGATCACGTAGTATTTATTCCACTGGACTCTTGTCTCATTCAGCACACATTATGGACAGTGCTCATTTAATGGGCAGCTTTTCAACATTTTGTTTTCTCCTCATTGTTCAATGTGTGACCCTCAGTCTTATTTGCTGCACGCTATTCAAAGCATGCTCTGAGGACAGAATAATTTTCTTATAAACTTTTCTATGGCACTCATCAGTGTAGTACCTGAGTGGTTCACGGACATTAGTGAATGTATTTGCACAACACCCCATGACATGAAAGGATATTCTCCCCATTTCACAAATGGGGATTTGAGGCACAGAGAGATTAAGGTAAAACAAATCCATTATTTTTGGATGCCCGATATCAGATGCCTAGGACCTGATTATTCACAGTACTTTCCATTAGTAGCACTTCCTGTGTTCAGTGTGCAGCACCCACTGAGTTCAGTTGCAGGTGTGTGTGCTCAGCACTTGTGCAAGTCAGACTGAGTTTGAATCAGACACCCAGAAAATGAGGAACATACAGTTAGTGACCACATGTGAAGGTGACTTGCCCAGCATCATATACGTACTCTGGCAAAGGCATAGGTAGAGACCCCGTTCACCAGTGTAGCGTTCAACTGCCTTAACCATAAGATCATCCTTTTCTCTTCCTACAGTTCCCGGCCTTGTTCATTACACACCATCCAACAAATGAGGCAGGAGTTCTACAGACAACTGTCTTCTCTATACAGAGCTGATTCATCCCCAGCGCAGCTCCATCCCATGCACTGAATGAGGCAGGGTTCCTGTGGAAAAAATATGTGGTCATGTAATTAAAGACGATCATACTGCATCTGCACAAAGGGGCTGAATTAAGGTTACCCAAGCAAATTTATTTCTGGCACTTCCTAACTTCTGAGTGCGTTACTTCGCAACCTTAATAATGTTCTTTTAACATAAGTTTTTGTGTGTAATTTAATAAAATACTACTAAGCACTTACAGTGTATAGTGCAACTTCTGTCTCAGGATATCTGAGGATCTTTTATTGAGGATCTCAGTTTTGTTAAGATGAATTGCAAGTGCCAATGTGCTTGAAAAGATTTTTAAAGCACTCATACAACATTTTTTCTTTCAGTTTCTGGTACAATTAAACCTGTACAACAGTTCACCCTTATTCAGCCACCTCCTGTCTTAAAAGACTACCCAAAAATATCCCTAAATCTAGGGCCAAATCCTGCAAATCTCATCTTTATTTACTTCAGTGGAGACTGTGGGCTAAGTCCAACTCACATAAGTCTATAGAAAATCTCCCCTTGACATCAGTGGGTGTTAGATCAGGCCCTAGTGCAGAAGTAAAAATGTGAAAGATTGCAAGATCAGAATCATACTGAGTACTGCTGTGCTCCACCTTTGTTAGAAGGTTGGCTCCTTTAAGCAACCCTTTTTGGGGGGGGGGGGGGGGCCGGTTCTTTAGGCTTAAGTAGTCTCTCATGTCAGTTATCACTGTGTGTAAATATTATTTAAGTCCCAGTTAACATTAAAAACATATATAATACTTTCAAAACCTTCTTTTAATCTGCATTGTGATTATGGTATGAAATAATTTTCAGAATAGTTTTCTGAAAAGATGACCCGTAAGGCTTGATCTGTCCCCCCACTATGTGGACTTCACAGGTAGGAAGCCCTGTACGTTAGCATGAATTCACATTCACATCATACCATCTAGAACTCTGTTGTTTAATTTAGTGCAAACAAGTAGCAAAGTTTTCTTACAGCATTTTTTTTTTATGGGATTCTAAATAAACCCTCTAGCTTTGGTCTTTCACTCAACTATCTTAAACAGTTGTTGTATGTCTGGATTTCAGGCGATCTGTGTGTTTTCAAATAGCTATTTATGTGTGTTTAAATGAACCTTTCTTACTGTGTTCAGACAAATACCATTTATTTGTTTTTCCCGTTTAGTTATTTGTCCAAATCTTTTTGAATGGGGAATGAAATACTGTGAACTGTCATTAAAAGATGTGTCCTCTTCTTGTCTAAGTCTGAGTACATTGCAGTAACATGGCTAATTTGAGTCTCCAATAAAAAGTCTTTCATTTAATACAAAACTCCTGAGACCTACATTACTGACGTTTCAAGAGCCATCTCCTAAATGGGGTGAATTTTTCCTCTGTGTGCTGAAATGTGATGTGCAAAAGTTAATGCTTTTAAACTGAAATCTCTCTAAAATTTAAAACTTTTAATTGAAAAGCTTATTACACTAAATTGGCTTTTTTCCAGAAGATTCTCCATCACAAACATGTATTATTGTTGTGTTTTGGAGATTCATTACTGTGCACTCAATATGGCAGACTTTTTTTCTTAAAGAGCTTTCATTCTCACAAAATTATAAACTCTCACATATGGGATCCGAAACTCAGCTGTGGTCAAGGAGCATTTAGTGCAGCTAAGGAGTGGGAGGTGCAAAGGTAGCTTTAAGCCACCTTTACACTCTCCTTCTCCTGGGGCAATTCAGTACTGGGTCAATCCCATTGAGTATATTAGAGCAACCTTCAGACAGCTTCATCTTGTGCCAGCTGGCCATGGCCCCATGCTCCTTCTGCAGGAAGAGGGATGGTATATGAGTCACTACAGCAGCTCTATACCATGTGGAGATCCCCCTGCTGAATGTAGTATAAGCCTGCCCCGAATTCCCCTCTGCACAACTATATTCAGAGTTGGCAAAGAGCTCCCTCCCCAGTTCACAGGCAGAGGGTCCTTGGGCAGCTGCTCCATCCACACCTCTGCTTATCACAGTGGTACCACTTGGGTTGTACTGAGTGGAGGGCGTTGCTTGGTGAATTTCATTTTCTGTGCACAAATGAAATGCATGGGTGGTAGGTAGAAATGTGTGCAGGAAAAACTTGGACAAAATGTTCAGCGTATTATGCATCTACTAAGATAACCACCGTGACTTTTATTCTTCAGTGACAAGGAGGTTTTCAGTCACAGTCATGCTGTAATACACATTAAAAATGTCATGGTGTATAGTTTCACAGCAGTCACTCTAGCTAGTTCTCATGTGTAAATGAAAATGCCACACAAATAGAGATACTAAAGAGGATACTTCACTTTATAGATTAGCAGCCTTCATGTTTTAAAACAGATTTTAAAAAATTCCAACTCATTTTCTAAAGAAAGTCAAGTTAATTGCTCCCAGGTTGGGGATTTATAGAACCTATTTTAATAATTGGGCTGTAAAGTTATAAATAACAAAGGAAAATGGTTTATAGTGTAATGTTGTCAGACTCCTAATTATTGGCTGCTGCTTCTGTAATAAAGAAAGTATTTAAGGAAGGAATCAAACTCTTCAGCAAGGGTAAAAATTGATTTTCTAAGAGAGTTACAGTCCAGGGGTTTAAGTGCTGGACTGGGAACCAAGAGCTCCTGAATTTTAAAGCTAGTTCTTAAATATACTTACTCCCCAATGGGAAGTGAGGATGTTCACTATCTTGCAGGAACTCATGGGCAGTGGATATTGTAGGCAGGGGTAGGCTGTGCCTCCCCAAACAGCCTAGTGTGGCCCCGGCCACGCTACACCCCCCAGCCCAGGCCCCTTCTCTGCAGTTTCAGCACCCTGGTTGACCCAGCTGGCTGGGGCTGGCTGGCCTGCATCCTGCAGGGACTCTGGATGGCTGGTGCTGTGGCTGCACTGCCTGGAGCACTGGGGCAGGGGATGGCCCAGCCGCTCAGAGCACTGGGGCTGGGGTGACTCCCACCTGGCGCAGCAGGGCTGGCCACACTGCCTGGAGCAGCGGAGCTGAGGGCGCTGCCCCCACAGCGCAGCATGGCTGGCTGGCTGCGCCCCCCAAAGCACCGGGGCTGGTGGTGCTGCTGCCTGGCGCACCGGGCTCGCCGCACCACCCAGCACACCAGGGCTGGGGTCTTGCCACCCGACTCTGTGGCCCTCAGCCCTAGTGGGACTGCTCTGGGCTCCTGTGAGGAGCAGGGCAGAAGGGGAGGGGCAGAGGAGGGCAGAAAGGATTGGGAGGGAGAGGGGGCCAGAAGGGGAGGGGTCGGAGACTAGGCTCCCCCAGCGGCTGGGTCACCAGCTGCCCATGCAGGAAGTGTTTGTCACCTTTCAGAACAGGGCCCATAATCCCTCTGTCTCAGTTCTTCCATCTGTAAACTGAGTTAATAATACTTACTTACGTACCACACAGCACTGTTGTGAGGAATAATTATACAGTGTAAAGTTTGAGAATGAAAGGTTCTACAGTAAACAAAGGTATCATTATTATTATTTTTCTATTTTCTACTAAATTAAATGCTACTAGTAATAACTCTTTGCACTTCACTAGCACCTTCTATCTCAGTGGCTCCCTACCTTTCCAGACTACTGTACCCCTTTCTGGAGTCCCATTTGTCTTGCATACTCCCAAGTTTCACCTCACTGAAAAAATACTTGCTTACGAAATCAGACATAAAAATACAAAAGTGTGACAGCACACTATTACTGAAAAATTGCTTGTGTTCTCATATTTACCATATACAATAAATCAGTTGGAATATAAATATTGTATTTACATTGTAGTGTATAATATATTGAACAATATAAACAGGTCATTTGTATGAAATTTTAGTTTGTACTGACTTTGCTAGTGCTTTCTATGTAGCCTGTTGTAAAACTAGGCAAATATCTAGATGAGTTGATGTACCCCCGGGGAAGACCTCTGTGTATCCCCAGGGGTACATGTACCCCTGGTTGGGAACTACTGTTCTATCTAAGGATCTCAAAGCTTATTTTCCCAACATTCCTGTGAGTCAGTTAATAATTAATTATTATAATTAAACTGATATTAAACTCAACAGAATTTAGGGAAAGTGATGGCACCTGCCTCAGATTACAGAGCAAGTCATTGGGAGGGCCAGAAACAGAACTCAGAAGTTTTAGGTTCCAGTGCCGATGCTCCAATCATGAGATCATATTCACTTATGCACATAGAAATTCAATACGTATTTTAATTCTTCTTTCAGATTCGTATTAATGGTACTTGAACTCTTTCTTATGTGCCTACTTTTGATGTAATATAAAGCTACTCATCTTACATGCATATTCAAGCTCTTATTTCTGCCTCCTCCACCTCCTCTATAATACATTTGGGGCCTTAGGTCCTCCATGATTCCACCCGTTACCCACACAAGTACACTCCAGTTCTATACTTCCATTTAATTAATAAATACATTTCTACCCCTTATGGTTGCAATGGAAAGCCTCCAAACTGAGGGCCTGGCATAAAGACCATTGAAAACAATAGGGGGATTCCTGTTGACCTCAGTGGCCTTTTGATCATGTCTTAAGTACAACTGAACATGGCTGATGTCTGCAGACATAGCTCTGAAAGGTGTAGATTGCTCCCCTGACTGGTGTTAATTCTGAAAACTAATGATGCAAATATCATTATCAACATAGTTAATTCTTACTGAAGATAATTATAATATCCAGCCAGTGCACTTATCCCAGAATCGCATACTTCCTTCCCAGGTACCAAAAGCACCACTGTCTCCTGCTCGTTGGCCTGACAACTTCCATAATACAGCTATACATTTTCAATATAAAATTCTTCAGCCACTGAAAATGTTGGGATTGAATACAATAAATTGAATGTAATGTCAAATTATATAGCAGAAGGAACACTGCAGTTATTGTATTATTCATTTTTGCATTTAATTCAAAAACAAAACTATTTTTTAACTTTTGTGAAGCTGCCACAAAATTTTCAGACTGCTGTACTGGACTGCTTGTCTTCCCAAAGAATGTAGGTCAAGCTTGCTGCAGAGTAAGTGGGTACTATGGTGTTTAGGGTCATATAAAAAACTGAATTGATTGATAGATTGGTGGTTACATACTTTTCATGGCATTCTTCTCAGAAAACATTGCCAGTATACTGCTGTATAATATGGGGGTAGAACGTACACATTGTGCAAATGACTCGAAATTGAAAATATAAATCAGAGTTAATGACACCCCACATGAGTTCAAAGATCTGTGCTAGTGGATTATCATTATAGCCAGGCCTATAGTACATTAACTATAATTTCTTTTTATATTTTACAGACACATTTTGTAATTTGAAAGACAAAGAGGCAATTTAAGTGTATGTTAAAAAGAAAAGGGAAAAGTTAAAATGTTCACCCTAAGGATAAATCTTTCTACTTGGTTGACCAATATGATTGCTGTTGTTAATGTCTATTGCTTTAGAGATGACTTATCAGTGTGTGTATTAGGGCAGTTGTTTTAGAGAGATGTGATGAGGATAAAATAAGAACTTTCCCTCAAAACTCTATCTATACCCAAATCAAAGGTTTTTCTGAGGCTTGAAAAGATCCCTTAACACTTTCCTTTTACGTGCTTTGACACTGATGGTGAAATTCACTTATATGCCCAGGGCCAGCAAAAGGTCTTTGCACCTCCAAGTCCCACTTTAGCCTTCAAGGGAAGAATTTCACCCGGAGTGGTTTCAAGCAGCATGAGAGAAGAAATATTGGCATGACCCCTGAAGTTCTGAGGGCCTAAACTCTTTCTGAAGTCACTTGTATTTGAGGCCTCAGCAACACCTCAGAATCATTGTGAGAGAGGCTGTTTTGTGGCATGACTAGAGGAAGGATGTACTAGAAGATCTTCAGCCTCATTAATAGTAATAAAAAATAGTATTTAGACACTTAAACAAACATCTGTGTGTTTTGCTAAACCTTTGAACCTTTGGAAGATTGCCAGTTGCTAGTATGTAGAGGGTAATGCTTGCAGGTCTTATTCAGCTAGAACTCCCTTTGAAGGATTTGTCCCTATGCTGCTGCTATTCATTGAGTATTGACAGTGTTGCTCCCTGTTCTGCAGACATATGACTCACAGTCCTTGCTCCAAATTGCTCACGATATAGTACAGACCAGACAAACAAGTTCTGCAACTGTATATTATTTCAGGTGGCTGTACGAGTTTGAAGCAGTTTAGGAGTATTGCGAAGGTTATTGTTGAAAGGCTTTGTAAAATAAGTGTGTTCTGCAGTGTGTGCTTTATTCAGCAGTATTTGGATGTGGAGAATTGCTCAGTTTCATTAAACTATTACTTATTTCTGTAGCAATCAGAGTCCTGCATAAGGATTGGTTATGTAAGTTAAAACTAGGTTGGCCAACTTTCAACCATGCACAGAGGTGTGGGTTTGTTTTTGTTTTTTGAAGACAATAGGAAAGGTCTGTACCATAGATCTGTCTTAAAGGGTGGCAGGCTGAAATACAAATGATCTACAAGCAGACTGAAGCTAAGAAAGGACCTGGCACTGTTGCAATTAAGAAAAACTACTTTACACAGAATGATTAATGTATATGGATCAGAGTACATAAGGCAGCAATAAAAGCTGCAACATCCAAAACTACATGTAGTAATGAAAATGATTTAGGGGGAAAAAAATACAGGGTACTAATACTGCCCACGTAGGGCAATGAACTTACCACATCATATCCTTTTGGTCCTGAAATGTCTCTGTGATGACAAATTTCTAAATGTCTACATTATCCTTCCATGTTCCTCTCTATCTGATTTACTCCATCCAGAGCCTAGCCCTGTTTATATAATGTCCGCAGGTCTAATCCTCTAGTCTGGCTGAGCTTAAGTTGTTACAGAACCCAAGGGAAAGAGAAAGAGAGGTGGCTTTCTTCCATCTTTGGGCTCCCTCCGTCTCTAGGAATGCCAAAGCCTGGATGATTCTAGGTGTATGTGTGAGCTGCCTCTAAGCTGCTCTAGCTTATGTATGCTGGTAATGGCTGCCAAAGGCTTTTATACCAGATGGGTACCGCTGAAGTGCAGCATTGCTACAGCTCTGGTCCCTTCCTTGGGACCCCGTGTATCCTATTAGGCTGGGGGTGAGGTGTATCGTGTTAATTTAGATGGTATATATAGGCCAGAGGTGTTAACATAACCCAGTCACTGTCTAACATTAAACCATTTTAAACAAGGTTTGGGCTACACAGGCTTCAGTCTGCTTAGTATCATGGTGCACACACCATTAAAAATCCTTTAAAACTTTTTATTAAAGATACAGAAAAGAAGGAAAAACAGTTAAAGCACTTGAAATGTTAAGTATTTGAATAAGGCTTTCATTTTAATGATATCCCTTGTACCCTTTCCCTTTAGCTGGAGAGCATTTCTAGAAGGAAAAATCCCCTTGTTTGACAGTCTTTTTAAACCATATCAAAGATGGTAATAACTCTTTTTTTGGGGGGAAAGAGAAGTTGTTAATTGAGATGAGCTACAGCTATTGTTGTTGTTGCTGTTGTTAAAGTCCAATCCCATTTTCTAGAAGACAAAATAAAACACACACACACACACACGAAGATAAAAGAACAGCAAAGATAGAAAAATGCAGCTTCTGTCTCTGATGTTGAGTTTCACTTACAACCTTGCTGTTGGAGAAACACAGGCACTGCACACGGTTGTGTCAGCCACTCCGAGACCTGGCAAACTTGTAACAGCATCAGCCTGTTTAGGGCATTGCTTTTTAGTTGCCTCTTTCTGGTCACAGGCTTACAGCAGTTTTGCCAAATATACAGTCTTGGCCAGGTAAACCACACTCTTATTACACAGAAGGCAAAAGGAGAGAGATAGGAAAGATAAGAAATAAGGTGTGGAAGAAAAAGGACATGTGGGGGAGGAGAGGAACACCCCAAGTGATATTTGGGGTTTAGCTGAAGCTGATGGATGTGGCAGTGTCATCTGGGTCCCTTTCTTTGGCCCAGTCTGGATAGAAGAACTCTCCGGATTAAGAGAAAGAAGGTCCAGGGTACCTGGAGATGGGGGCGGGGGAAGGAGGGGAGTCCTGATTGTGAAGCTCACTCCAGCAGCCAATTTTTCTTCCCCAAGTCTCTTTCTTAAAGACCCCAAAAAGGAGTGAAGGGTGGAATAACCCATCCCCTCATTATTTTGTCCACCAATTGGGCTTAATATCTGACATACCAATTTTGGTTTATTAATTTTCAGTACTCAAATCCTCTTGTTTACCAGGAATGATCTTAACACAGTCCTTGAGTTATATCAATAGGCCTTTTTGTTTGGACTACTTCAGTCTTTCTGTCTCCCTTCCATATCTTTTCCCATCAACACTTATTATTATAGGTTATTGTGACGAACATTCACTTACGTTTTACAGTTGAGCCCACAATTAGGGTAAATTTTGTAGGCCCAACTATCACAGCAGGTTAGGGAACCTTGCAGGTGTCAGAGAGCTGGCTGTTCCAACTCAAGGATTCTGCTATTCCCAGCTGTCTAGTTAGGGCAGATTCACAGCCGCTTTACACTTAGGGTTGCCAGGTGTCTGGTTATTGCCTGGAATGCCTGGTCGAAAAGGGACTCGGCAGCTCCAGTTGGCATTGCTGACAACCGTTAAAAGGCCGTTAAAAGTCCAGTCGGCAGTGCTGCGGGTCTAAGGCAGGCTAATCCCTATGTGTTCTGACACCGCACTGTGCCCCAGAAGCAGCCAGCAGGTCCAGCTCCAAGGCAGGGGTCACGGTGCTCTGTGCACTGCTCCCCGCCCCGAGCATCAGTTCCACACTCCCATTGGCCAGGAACCACGGCCAATAGGAGCTGGGGGGCAGTGCCTGCGGGCAAGAGCAGTGAGTGGAGCCTCCTGCCCTCCCCGCCCCTGCCTAGGAGCTGGACCTGCTGGTAGCTGCTTCTGGGGCCCAGCGCGGAGCCTGGACAGGCAAGGAGCCTGCCTTAGCATCACTGTGCCATTGACCGGCAGCCACCTGAGATAAGCCCGCTCCCCAGCCCTGAACCCCAAGCCCCTGCCCCAGCCTGAGCCCCCCCAAACCCAGAGCCCCAAGAGCCTGCACCCCCATGCAGAGCCCGCATGCCCCTGCACCAGCCCAGAGCCCCCTCCCACACCCTGAACCCCTCATCCCTGGCCCCGCCCCAGAGCCCGCACCCCCACCCCAGAGCCTGTACCCTCTCCTACACCCCAACCCCCTGCCTCAATCTGCAGCCCCCCTCCCACATTCCAAATCCCTCAGCCCCACCCCCCATCCTGGAGCCCCCTCGTCCCCAGCCCCACCCCAGAACCCACACCCCCAGCCAGAGCCCTCTCGCACCCCAACTCCCTGCCCCACCCTGGAGCCCCCTCCTGCACCTTGAACCCCTCATTTCTGGCCCCACCCCAGAGCCCACACCCCCAGTTAGAGCCCTCACCCCCTCCCACACCCCAATCCCCTGCCCCAGCCCAGTGAAAGTGAGTGAGGGTGGGGGAGACCAAACTACCGAGGGAGGGGGAATGTAGTGAGTGGGGGGGGGGCTCAGGGAAGGGGCAGGGCTAGGGTATTTGGTTTTGTTCAGTTAGAAAGTTGCCAACCCTATTTACATTAGTAGAGCAGCACAAGAGGGCTGGATCAGCTTGAAAATGTGTTGCAATATTTTTTGAACATATGTAGCACCACATCAGGTATCCAGCATAGCTTCAGTAGGGCGCCCTCGGGGTTAAGGTAAAAGCATAATTTAAATCATAGATGTATATTCTCTCAATGTGTTTTCAATTTAAATTATGTAAAATAGGGCTGAACAGGGCACACATCCAGGAACAAGCATACATAGCCATAAAAGGCATCATTACTAACCCATGAAACAGAGATGGGAAGATGCAGCCAACATAAATGATTGGAGGTGTGGAATCAAGTTTCTAATAAAAATGACTTTTATGTAAGTGGAAAGTCAGCCTTTATATAAGCCATCATTAAAGAGCCTGTATTATGTCATTATCTAACCAAAAATCCTTGCTGACAGGTTCCCCTTCCTATTGTTTAGTAAAATAATAACTGTTTTGATGACTGACTAAGGTTTTTATTTCAGGTGATGTGGAAAAAATACTGTTTTGGATTAAACACAATGTGAATGCTGTTAGCATATAAAAGACTCTATTACATAAGAATAGGAGCCTTGGATATCACAAACAAAAATATAACCTACCCAGATATGAACAGTTAAAGCTGTTTTTAATGTCATATTAAGCAAAATCAGCTGGTGTTAATTAGAGAAGCCGCAAAAAAATTTGCTAGAGATCTGAATTACGGTGATTAAATCCCATTAGACTGATTTAGAAAAAATCCACCAACTGGAGGCCATTCAGTATATTAAGCAGACAATAAAAAGAGCAAGCACAAAAGTTTCTGATGTTCGTGCGTTTTCCTATGTTATGTGAAAATAGCAAATACTTTAAAACAAAATGTGCTTTTCATTATACTTTTATGAAATGGGACTATTTTCATTCAAACAAAGGTCTTCTCTGTGCAAACATTAGAAATGTAATGTTTTATATAAAACATATGTGCATCTAAATGTGATTTGCCATTTGGAATTTCAGATTTGAATTTGAAAAGTTTTGATATTCATTTACTTGAAAATTGAACCGTTTCACTTGAAAATAATCCTATTCTTGCATAAAAAAACCCAAAAGATTAGACAGGCTTTAGAACCTTAAACAAATGTGTCACTTGAAAGGTGTGCAGAAGAGGAAGAGCTTTGTCACAAACAGGGTTTTCCAAGTTCTCACAACTCTGGTATCACTAGTCACTATAACAAAACTTTTATAACTTGATAAACATAGTGTAGACCAAAGCTCAATTTTTACAGGACCTGGATTCAAATTTGAGTTCCAAGGAGAAAATTCAGCCATAGCTGCTCATATAGTAAATGGAGCAAACTAAGAATGTTTAGTACAAAAGCACTGTGGTTGGACTTGTTGATAATTGCAGTCCTTCCTGACAGAATCGGGATTGAGTATCGTATGGATGGCCAACTCCTCAATCTTTGACATCTCCAAACAAAATCTAAGATCACGAGAATTGGCATCACTGACCTTCAGTATGCAGATGACTGTGTCATTCTTGCACACACAGAGGCCGACCTGCAAAGCACCCTAAATCTTTTTGCAGGTGCCTATCACAGACCGGCTCAACATCAGGAAATCCAAAGTATTCTACCAGCCCTCACCTGCACAAACTACTCTTCGTACTCCACAAATCATCAGCGGAGAACCCTTGGAAAATGTAGACCATTTTCCATACCTTGGCATCCAGCTCTCCCAAACAGCCGGCATTGGCACAGAAATTGAATACAGGATCCACTGTGCCAGCACATCTTTTGGAAGACCACTCAAATGAGTCTTCAATGATAGGGATCTGCAAACAGGTACCAAGATCTTGGTTTACAAGGCAGTTGTCATCCCTATCCTTCTTCTACTGAGACCTGAGTAACCTACAGATGACATCTCAAGCATCTGAAGTGGTTCCAGCAGCGCTGCCTCAGGAGGATTCTCAGGATCAGCAAGGAAGACCGACACATGAACACCAGCGTTCTCTCTGCAGCCAACATCAGCAGTATAGAAGTGCAGGTCATGAAACACCAACTCCGCTGGGCTGGCCACTGTGTACATATGCCTGACACTTGCCTTCCAAAGCAAGTATTCTTCTCTCATTAAGGGAAGAAAAAGTGCTCGCGGAGGGCAGTGGAAGCGTTTCAAAGACTTACTGAAAAGGGAGGCATCAACCCAACAAACTGGGAGGACTCAGCGCAGAATAGAACACAGTGGTGCCACACCATACACCAAGCCACAGCTCACTTTGGGGAGAACAGATGTGCTCATGAGACAGAGAAGCGACAAAGGAGGAAGGAAAAGGCACAACACTCCAGCCAACAACTATGTATCCTCCAAGATTACACCAGTCACTTCTGTGGGAAAATCTGCAGGGCAAGAATTGGGCTCCTCAGCCACTTAAAAACTCACAAATGTACCCCCTTGGCAGACATCATCCTCGCATCGAGGGTTAGCCAAAGAAGAAGAATTGCACTTGTTAGGGGGCTTATTCCTTCACCCACTTACTTCCCTGGTCCTTCTCACATGAACAGAGAGCAACAATACCCGAAGTCCAAAGGTGCAAACAATTCGATGTTTATTGGGGTGAACTTCCAGCAAGCATGATTCCAGTTTCCTTCCTTAGTGTCCCCCTTCCCAGCTCTGACACCACAGGGGCTTACCTGTGTCCCTGTTTCCATTTCCCCCTTTAGCGAAACATGATTCCAATTTCCCCACCCCCATTCCCTGTTCCCATTTCCCCCCACACCCACCCACTTCCTGATTGACTGCAGACTATATAGTAAAATTTGAGTTCTGCTTAGCTATACCTTAACCAATCATTTTCCTGAAATTTAACTAACCAATCCTAACATATGTAACATGATTGTGTAACCAATTATATCCCACCACCTTAATTAGTTTACACCCAGCAAAATTATACAGCAGACAGGAACAATCACAGAACCAGATAGAGATTATACAGACAAACATTAGCAAAGTGGGAACTATAATGACAAAACAATACAGAAGTGAGGATTTCACATCCCAGCTATTGATAAGTGAGTTCTTGCCAGACAGGATGCTATCAAACTAAGTTTCCTTTTACATCTTCTAGGCACTTCCCTTTCTCTGGAGGCGATAGGCACTATCAGGACAGGATTGTATTCCTAACAGCCCAATAGCACCTTATTTCAATGTGACTAGTTTGGAATGTGAGGATGTGACCGTTCCCTTCCCAGCTTATGGCTGCCTCTGTTGCTTAGCCAAAGGCCTTAGCCTAAGAACAGGGCCTCAGACTGTCACAGTAAGAGAAGGCTCTTACACCGGCAGACAGTGATTTTGATTCTTTCTTTTATACCTCTATAACTAGCCAAGTGATAAGAATACACCTAAATTCTTAGAGTATAGGCCTTTACAGACAGGCCTGAATATCTATATCCTAACAGCACTCATAACCCTGAGTTCCTTGAAACGGCATCCTGCATTTCAGTCTTCAGCTATTTTGGTCCCAGTTCATTAAATAATCTGAATTCTACTCAGGGAAAATCATGAAAAGCAGATTTCATTTTAGTACAGGATGTACATTGTTTATTCCTGAAATATTTTTTTCTTCAAATGCTTTTCCCTCTAGAGTAGAAGTGGCTACTTCATCATATAACCGAGGTGTGTAGAGTCCAGAAAGGAGACAGGAAGGGTGGAAGGGCCATGCTCCAGACCGTAGCATGCTGTATAGTACTTACGCTGATTTAAAAAGGGAAAGCAAAGTGGAGGTGTTTCACACAACAGTAGGTTAAGATTGAGACACTTTTCTTACACTTTACCTTGCTAGACAATCAATACTGGCAAAAGGCCAATCCTAAATCATTTCTGTGAGCAATCGTTCATGTAAGTAGTCTCTTTGTACTTGGTGCATGAGGGAGGGTTTGCAGTATTTGGCCCTGATGCACTGCTTGAAGCATGATTCATGTGTGCTTTGCTGTCAAAGACTTGAAAGTCTCCTTCAGGAAATCTGGTCACCAATACCAGATGTGACATTGTTCTGGCAGTTTCTGGGGAGTAGAATAAATTAGGTTAATGCACCACCACTCCATCTCTGGAGATCAGAGTTCAAATCTGAATTCTGGAAATGAGCACAGACGAATGTTTAGATCTCTCAACCGATATCTTCTGGATCATTTCTTGCTACTTAAAAAACAAACACAACTTGGCTTGCCTGGCAGCCTTTGTTCAAGGGAAGGCTGAGATGGAATAGAGGAGTGGCTCACGTGAGTGCTGTATTTTCATTCAGATTATGTTCATGATTAATCCACTTTCACTTCAAGGAAAGTTAGAAAAGAGAAATGAAATTTGGACTGCTGATCAAAGGGTGAACTTACTTCAATCCAGACAGAGGGTATGGCTGCATCCTTGAAGAGTTTTAATATTTCTCTCCAACAAGCCCCGTTATTAAACAGGAGCCCTCCAGCTGGAAGATGGAACTGGGATTCCTAGTGAGCACCTGTATGGAGTGGAGCAGAGCTTTGAGAGAGCATCAGAAACAAAGTTATTGGCTTGGCATGCTGGGTGACCAGAGCAGTTTGAAAGTTTGATTGTCTGTTGCAAACTGGTTTCTCAGAAGAGCATTTTGCAGTTCTTTTATTCATGCTATGGCTCAGCAGCACCTGTCTGAAGACCTAAGGAAAACCATGTGGTTCCAAAATGTGTGAACAGCATATGTTCGGAAATCAGGTACAAGAGCAGACCTACAAAATGCCAACAAAACTAGAGCTAAGTATGATGAGTTTATTTCCTTCCTGTGTATCCAATTGGGGGTTTATAAAAGGAAATAATAGAAATGTAGGGCTGGACGGGACTTTAGGAGATCACCAAATCCAGTTCCCTGTGCTGAGGCAGGACCAAGTACCCTTGACAGGTGTTTGTCCAACCTGTTTTTAAAAACTTTCAGCAATGGGGATTCCACAATTTCCCTTGGAAGCCTATTCCAGAGTTTAACTATCCTTATAGTTAGCAAGTTTTTCCTAATATCTAACCTAAATCTCCCTTACTGCAGATTAAGCCCATTACTGCTTTTCCTACCTTCACTGGACATGGAGAATAATGCTTCAAGTCAGAGATGCCTAAGGAGTTACTTTAATTATTTTAAACCATATAAACAAAAGCCAGGTAGTGCTTTATCACATTCATTACCAGCAGTTCCTCTCATATACTAACATAAGAAATGTTTTTACTGAGCTTTAGATTACAAGGATAATATTGTTCTGTCTCTTTTAATTAAAACTGCTGTTTAATCTGCTTATGGCATTAGTGACTTTTAGCATTTAATCAGGAGGCTTTCCGTATACCGCTTTTACCAGGCAGTTTGGGGAATTTCACCACTGCAAGTAACAGGGCTTTGCGTTTTTATATTAACTTGTTTAGAGCAGTGACTTTTTTGGGGGGGGGGGGGAGGGGAGTTCAGTAATCTTAATGAACAATTCCACAATCACTCAAGTAATGCAAGCCTGAACGTACAACATGTACTCAGGAAAGTACAAAGAATAAGTTACTTGAAGAGAGTCTCTCTCACTGAGGTCCTCTTGAAAGGGAAAGCATTTAAACAAACAGCAATTTACGTAGCCAGTAATTTTCTCTGCTTGTGCTACTGTTGGACATATTTGTGCTTGGATAAGAACTTTATTTCTCTGTAGTCCATGTTAGTTCTTTGTCTGCCCCAGACCTGCCTCAGCCATAATGCTCTGATGCAAAAATAATAGGGTGAAGTTCTTTGGCCTGTGTCATACAGGAGGTCACACAAGATGATTGGAATGACTCCTTCTTGCCTTAAAATCTATGATCCTATGAACAATTCTGTGTTTATGACACAACCCTGGCTTTAGGTGAAAATGACTTTTTAATGTCAGAAATGAGACATTAGGGGGCAGTCCTCCATTAGTGCATGTGTAGAACTCTTCCTATTGAAATCAATCAGGAGTTCAGAGTAAAATTCAGTGGCAGGAGATAGCCATATGCTTTTGCTGCATGACCAAGGAATAGAAGCTGGGAAATGTAGGAGGAAACCTGTTTAAACGCAACAATCTGCAACAGATCATGATGAACGCTGATTTGAAAAAGCTATTCCCTGTGAAATAGCCTAGAACTTCAAGGCAGCTCATATTTTCAAGCTTCTTTTGTAATGTCTATATTTTAGGCAGTCTTGGCCAAATTTATCCCTGGTATAACTCCACTAAATCTATTATCCGCAGAATGAATCTGGCACCTGATTTCTGTTCTGTGTAAAATAGAGATAATGTTCCTGCATTGTTGAGCTCCACCTTAATGTACTTTTTACATCATGTCATCTGGATAATTAAGTCCAGTTTTGCCTTCAACATAAACATGTATTTCTGCCTTATTCAGTGTTATGACATCTAGATTATTACATAAACACACAAAAAGAGAAACACAGTTCACTTTCCTCAGTTAAATTTGCTCTATCTCATTAGCTTTATTGAAATGGAGTTAAACACAAGAATACCCTGTTGACTTGTTAGTCCAGCCGCCCCCCCCCCATACACAAACGTTCCATACTTTATCTAGATTGTCCTTCGTGCTAAATGTAAAAATATTTTGTTTTATTTCAATCTGTATCTAATGAGAAGATTTTATAAGTACATTTATAACTAATTTTATAAGTAAATTAGACTGGGCTGGTAGTTTCATATGTAACTTTTTATTCCTCACTGGAACCCAAACTGCCCATCGAGCCTTGTATCAGTTAGTCATTCGCTGTGAGAGCACTGAAAGCAAAGGCTTACCACCCGAGGAAGGGTAACAGGGAAAATTTAGTTAAATACAGAGCTTTTTCTGTAAGACAGTCAGCTTCAGTGTACGAATGATGAATGTAAACTGTGCATTCTGAAACTCGTTGATTGTTCCTTTCAGTGGTACAGTACTTATGACAGAAAAGGATCCAGCATTACACTATTTTCCACTGATTTTCATTATTTCTCCCCGTTCTTTTTAATTGAATAAAAATGCTGGGGTTTGTATGTAAATTTGTAGGGCCAAATTCATCAGTGGTATAGGTGGATGCTGCTGCATTGAAGTCAATGTTTTATATCTGCTTACACCAACAATAACTGTTGCCTCTGGCATATTTTTGCATAGAAAATATCATTCTCATTCTCTTTAATAGTAAAATGACTTCTCTTTCTTCTCATAGATAATCAACTGATCAGGCATACATGAACAACATTACCAAGAAGACTCCCTCACATAAATGAATCCTATAGGTAGGATGCTAGATTTTATTAATTTTATGAATACATTATGTATTAATAGTGCTAAATCAGTTATATCACAGTAAAATACCTTGGTATTGGGCCTCTATGGATTCTAATACTGGATTTACTTAGTATTTCAAGAGCTGTTTTTAATTTTCATTCTCTGTAACTTTATGACCATGTTTCTCTTCCTCTTAGAAGAAATTGCCAAGAAAGTTGAGATCCCAAAGTGACAAACATGCAAACCTGGCAGGGGAGTGAAACAGAGTCTTCATTAGCCATGAAACTGGCAGAATGAAAGATTGTTGATTATTAGCTTAATTTTTTATTCAGAGAGGAAGAATGGTCATGTGATACAGGCATTAGACTGGGACTCAGTGTGTTTTGGGGTAAACCACTAATCTCTCTGTTCCTCAGTTCCCCATCTGTAAAATGGGAATAATGATACTTATCTATTTAGGTGCAGGATAAAAAAATATTTAAGTGCCTAAGTTCCATTGTCAAAAGTGACTCAGGCACTTGGAGACTTAGGACCAGATTAAAGGTATTTAGGTGCCTAACTCCCATTGGACCTTTAAGTGCTTAAGCCTTGAGTGTGCAAAAGGAATTAGGCACCTAAAAGAGGGACTTGGGTGCCTAAGTCTCAGTTTTGGCACCACTGCAATGCACAAAAGTCTCACCTAAGTTCTTAAGTTTTTGCTGTAAAAGTTCCCTTGAGGCCCATGTTTCTGTTTCAGATCATGTTCACTGCTGCCTCCTGCTAGGCATCCAGACACCTATGTTCTGCCTCAGCCCCAGAGCAACTCACAGACCAGGGGAAGACCAGTGTTTAGCTGCCTAAGTTGCATGAAGGAATCTGATCTCGTAGGCATCCTCTGAGCACGCCCAATGGATCCAGCCCTTCAGGCACATTCAAACTGAACAGGAGGGAAGTGGGGGAGGAGTTCTCTCATAGCTTTTAGCCCAGTGGCTAGGGTACTCATCTGGGATTCAAGTCCTCTCTCTGCCTGAGGGGAAAAAGGGATTTGAAAAAAGATCTACCGTTTCTCAGGTGAGTGCCCTAACCAGTGGACTTTGGGATATTCCGATGTGAGGGCTCCCTCAGTCTCTCCTGTGGAAGCCGTTGCACACTGGATACATACTCAGAGTCACTGGGGGATGGTGGGAGAGAGAGCGAATGAGAATGACTATGCAGGAGAGTTACTCTATAGCCTGTGGTTAGAGCACTCACGCAGGATGTGGGAGACCCAGGATCTAGCCCACTGTACCAATGACTCTTCAGGTATTTACCCAGAGTACAATAGCTTCAATAGACTAAGGGAAGCCCCACATCAGAATACCCCATAACTAAGGATAAGATGTTGTCACCAAGGCCATGGAAGTCACAGATTCCCTGATTTTCAGAGACATCCGTGACATTTTGTGCTTCAGCCACATGCCAGGGTGGCAGGGGCCCTGGAGTACTCAGCCTCATGCCTTCGGCAATGGGGGCCCTGGGGCTGTTAATCACTCTCCCCAGTAGTCAGCCCCTCAGCCCCCCATTATTTTTAGTAAAAGTCACAAACTGATCATGGGCTTCCATGAATTTTTGTTTGTTGCCTGCGACCTGTCTGTGACTTTTACTAAAAATAACTGTGACAAAATCTTAACCTGACACATAACCCAATGGCTAGGGCACTCACCTGAGAGGTGGCAAGTCCCTATTCAAATCACTTACCCATCTCAGGTGGAGGGGGAACTTGAACTGTGTTAAAAACTATGAGGGAGCTCCTCCTCTCCTCCTGCCGCTGGGGCTTCTTGTTAAAACAGCATAGGTACCTAACTGCAGGGGAGGTTCACAGCTGAAAATTGCTAGCAGAGTTATGCACCTCTCTGCAGCCTGGACTTAGGTGCCTATTTCTGTGAGAGAGACAGGGCTTCAGGGCTTTCTCTCAGTTCCCTGCAGGTCAGCTTAGCTGCAACTTTGGTGATTTCCAATGAGGGAAAGTCAGTGTTCTCTAATCCAGGGTTTCTCAAACTGTGGGTCAGGACCCCAAAGTGGGTCACAAGGCTGGTGTTAGACTTGCTGGGGCTGAGGCCAAAGCCGAAGCCCGAGCCCCACCGCCCGGGGCTGAAGCCAAAGCCCGAGCCCCACTGGCCAGGGCTAAGGTTACAAGCCCCCCGCCCAGGGAAGAAGCCCTTGGGCTTCAGCTTTGCCTGCCCCCCCACCATCACCCCTTCCCCTCCCCCACCAGCAGCAGCAGGGCTGGCGTGGGCTTGGGCTTCGGTCCCCCCTCCTGGGGTCATATAGTAATTTTTGTTGTCAGAAGGGGGGGTCACGTGCAATGAAGTTTGAGAACTGATTCAGTCTAATCCAATGGTGGTTCAGTTTCTCAAAGGTATTATTCGTCTCTAACCTCCTGTTCCTATGTATGACTTAAATGCAGTGCTGGCATCTCTTATGGACCCTCCATATGAACCTTTAGCTAATTGCTCTCTGGCTGACCTTTTTCAAAAGATCACTTTTCTCATTTCAATAACTTCCCTCGGAAGAGTGAGAGAAATTCAGGCCCTTATGTCAGGCCCTCCGCATGCCCAGTTCTTCAAAGTTAAGGTGGCCGTACAGCCACCTCCTAAGTTTTTGACAAAAGCTGCATCATCCTTTCATCTGAACCAAATGATACACTTACCTTCCCAAAGCTGCACTGCAGTAGTGAGGAGCAGCATCTTCATATGTTAGATGAGAGAAGAGCATTAGTTTTCTTAGGCTTAGATGACACTAAGCCCTTTTGAGCATCTCCTTTGCCTTTTTGTTCCATATGCTGATAGAAAGAAAGGCTATGCAGTTTCAGGCTATTTCCAGGTGGATTGCAGCTTGCATCACAACAGACTATTGGGTAGCATAACTTCCTTCTCCAGAAGGGCTCTTAGCTCAGTCCACAAGAACACAGTCTAACACAGACATATGTAGGGCTGCTACGTGATCTTCCATACATACCTTTTCAGCATTATGTTATCAGATTGCTTCCAGATATGATGCAAGTTTCAGAGAAACAGTTTTGCAATCACTATTCAGGTAGATCCAAGCCCCACTTCCTATCTGAGCTGCTTGGAAGTCACCTGAGTGGAATACATGTGAGAACTGCTCAAAGAAGAAAGGACAGTTACGTACCTGTAGCTGTTCAAGATGTGGTTCACGCACATTCCACAACCCTCCCTCCAACCCCTCAGCATTGGAGTCTCTGGCCTTATATTCTGGTGCAAACAAACTGAGGAGGATTGGAGTGACGCCGACATTAAATAGCCGTGGAAGGGGCCAGAAGGAGATATACAGCATGCGTGCTTCCCTGACAGGTATTGCTACAGAAAATTCTCCAGGCATGCTGGGTGTGCGCACACCTGAGTGGAATACATGTATGAACCACATTTCAAAGAACAAGTTACTGTATATAACCATTCTTTGAAATCTGCTCTCTTGATACAATTATGGCTAGGTATGTATTTAGTTTTTAGTGAAAAGAGATTTTAAAATGTGTTCTCAATGGAAGTATTATAGAACAGTTGGTCCACAAACAGTGAGCACTGGGCAACAGTGATTAAGCACAGGCACCATAACAAATGGAGTATGCTTCAGTGTTGCTTGGAAGTTGGTGGCTTTGTTGTCAGCACTCTCAAGTAGTAATACAGATGTCAGGATAAAGCTGCTTTTCATGGTGTTTAGCCATGAGTTTATGAGCCCCAGGCAAACAACAAGGTTCTCATGGTTCTCTAAGAGACAATATTTTGGAAACATTAAATCTGATCCACAAAACAGGGCATCTAATCACCTCACACGTATATACAGTTTTCAAACTTTTAAAATTTCAATAAAAAATGATGAATTGATGTGAGAGCATGATAAAGTTGTGCTATAAGGACAGCACAGTTCCTTACCATTCTTCATGTAGTGACTTACATTGATTTTAGTATGTGTTTCCATGTATATAAGTATCTGTGGTCCATTTGAGACAATTCAGTCTGTTGCCTTTACAGATCCTTCCCATAAAGTTCTATGTTCCATAGTTTTGATTCACCCTTTCACCAATTTATCCCATCAATACTAGCAAGTTTCATTCTTCCAATAGTCCTTGGGGTGTATATAGAGTGGAATGGTTTAAATCAAAACAATTTAAGTCACCAATTTTGTCATGATTTAAATCAGCAAGAAGAAACCTTGATTTAATTTATCAATTTTAATTGGGCTTGCATTTGTATTTCAGTTATTTTCCTGATCCATCTTGTTTCATGTCCTGTGTCCAACAGTGGCTATTACTAGATGCATCAGAAGAAAGTGGCTTTTCTCTTACAAGACTATTGTTTTAAAAAAAAAAAAAAAAAGCCATGCTGTCTAGCTTGAAGCAAGACAGTCTATATCCTGTATATTATAACTGCAGATATTCTTGTTAATCATATGTGGGTCTAATCCTTTTTTTAATCTTACTAAGTTGTTTCTCACGGTGATATCTTTTTGGAGTGAATTCCACAGATTAATTATAAACTAGGTAAAAAACTCATCACATATCCTTTTATTAATTTTAAATTTGTTGCAAACAGGAGCTCCCACTTGACCCTGTTCCTTATTTTGTACATACTTCTAAAGTACCTTCTTATTTCTGATTATTTGGATTCACAAGCAATGAGGAGTTTGACAGGCTAGCTAAATTTTATCCCAGTTAGAAATGTACAGTGAGAAAGTCCCAGCCCTCATTTCTAGATGTGAGAAAATTACTCCTGCTCATATATATGTGCTTGAAGTACATTTCTTTTCTGTAAAAATGGCATTTTGGTGTTTCATGCTTATTACTTCTCAATAAGTTCTGTATCAAACATGCTCTGTTTACAAGTAAACTGATGACTTTCTAGCTGTCAGTTCTAGGATCTGAGTGGAAAACTGGTTCTTTCCAATGGGTACATCATCACCAGTAATAAAGGTTCTGCAGGCTAAATTATAACTCCATTTATACCTATGCAACCAGGTTGTCTTTAGTAAGTTTGCCCAGACATACCTGATTAACTCTTAACAAACAAACCTGTTGATTATGTACAAGAAGAAAGAGAATCTATCTTACTCGCTCTCTCTTAGCAGCCTGACCAATCTGCAGAGTTTACAAGATTGAAGAGTAGTAAGAATGTTTATTTTCACTAAATTCAGCAGATTACATTGAACGCGGAGCATATCCACTGGGTAAGACGGGTCCATTTTTTTTTATGGAGACACTTTACACAATAGAACACTTTATTGATCACCCTTTACCATACGCACCCTGGCAATATGTTGCCCTCTAGCTCACTCTAGTGGATCATTCCAGTTGACTAATGCTTCCCGGACAACAATTCCTGATAATGAAGCAGTGATACAGCCCAGGTCTCACTCCAGTGAAGCTTATTGTTTTTGTTGCAGACACAGCAGCAAAATGAGGATATGAAACATGGATAGATTTTAAACAGTAGGCTCCAACTTTATTAAACTTTAACAAAGGAAGGGCACTACCCACCCATATTTCCTATGCCAGGTGTTTAACTGGTTCCAGTTAGAGGGTTACAGGGCTCCTTACCATATAACCCGTAGCTACTGCAAGGGTTACAGGGCTCATTACCATATATCCCATAACTCAGGGTAGGCTCTCCTCAGCCTACACACAAGACTCAGCTCTTTCAAGACCTAGCACCCTCCCCACCTCGAGGGAGACAGAGGGTGCAGCAGGGTGGGGACCTCTTCCCACGATGGCCACATCTCACCCTATCCCAAGACACCCAGGTCTTTTACTTCTGGGAAATGTTCATTTTCTTTTCTTAACTGTGCTGGAAACCAGCTGCAAGGAGCACTAGTGACTAGCTTGGTCGCTCTCTCCCGCTCCAGCCGTGCGACTTGATATCACAACTCCTGCCCCATTCCATTCCCTCACATCCCATAGCCATATATCATCTTCATCTGACGGAGGTATGCCATCATCCCTGAAAACTTCCAAACAATTGTCATGGATGTCCCTGTGCTGTATCACTGAACTCCTGCTGGCCAGCAGGGTGAGTTCTAAGAACCTGTTGTCCTGAAATTGAGAGAGAGCATTGACAACATTATTCGCTCCTGAGACATGCACTGTGTGAAAAATGATGTTAAACCTTAGGCAGTGTAAAATGAAAGCCCCCAACAGCCTCATTACCAGTGCAGTCTTAGCCATGTGTCAGTTTACAGTATGAACCACAGCTTGTGTTATTGCACCAGAAACGGACATTTTTATTCTTGAAGTTTTCTCCCCAAATAGTGACTCTCACTAGTATAGGAAAAAATTTGAGGAAGGCGATGTCCGTTGTAATATCATGAGCCACCCAGATTTCTGGCCACCTCTGCACATACCACTCTCCTTGAAAGTAAACCCCAAAACCTATGCTTCCCAAGGCATCGGATTGTATCTGCAGCTCCATCTTGAGCAATAGCTCCAAATACCATATTGAAACCCCATTAAACTTTTCCGGGAACCTTTCCCACACTTCTAAGTCTTCTTTCATTTCCCTTGTCATTCTGATAAAATGGTAGGGTTTTCACACTCCAGAGGAGGCAGATGCCAGATGGGCACAAAATGCCTGACTGGGGGCCACCACTTGTCATGCAAAGTTTTGATGCCCCATGACCACCTGTAGTTCCCACGGAGTCGTTTTCTTTGCCCCTTTGGAAGCCTGTATCAGCACCCTGATTGATTCCAACTTCTCTGTAGATATCATGGAGACGCTCTGAACTGAGTCCAGGTCAATGCCCAGGTATGTTAAACTTTGGGCAGGGCCTTCTGGGTTTTTTTTTCAGTTCTTCTTCTTCCATCGCAAGGAGGACCTTGAGGTGCTCAGCTAGGTTCTGAAATGCCTGAAGCATGTATTTGCAGTTGCCTGTCACTAATCTTCCTGGAAATAAGAAATTGTCAAGGTAGTGCACGGGGTGATGCAGGCCAGTCTCATACATCATCACCCACTCCAACATGAAGCTGAATGTTTTGAAAGTGGCACATGACAAGGATATCAGGCTTGGCTTTATCAAAACAGTAATGATCTTCAAACTGAAACTCAAGCAAGTTAAAGTCCCTGGGATGTACTGGTAGCAACTGAAATGCAGACTTGATGTCACATTTTGCCAACATTGCCTCAGGGCCACATTCCCTAACCATGGCTAGCAGAGTATCAAATGACACGTATCTCACTGAACAGCTGGGGGTCAGCGTAATCATTTACCAATGAGCCCTAAGGATGGGACAGGTGATGGATAAGCCTGCATTCACTCTTTGCATTCTGATTTCAAGTTCTCTGACCAAGAGTGGCACCTCATACCCTCACATGGGCTTTGAAAACCACCTGAAAATCTGTTCCATAAATAAACTGCAACTTTTTCCCGCCATAAACCTGTACATTGACTGGAGAAGGAGCCTTTTCCATGATTACTGCCTCCGCCTGCAGCATCTCCTGAAACACTGGAACCTTGTGGACCCCCTTTCCTGCTGCCCTGTTGGAGCCACCCTTTTCCCCCGCAACAGAAGAGTGCATTCTGCTGACCCCCACCCCTCATACAGTGGTGTTTATACCTGCACTGGGATCAAAAACCTCTCCTCATTAAATGCAAAAGCACACATTGGCCTTGATAGCTGCATTTTGATAACAAGGCTTTGGCATTGTCCACCTGCTGTCTGTAAATGCCAGCTGGATGGAGTGATAAGGAGTCATATGCTCCAGCCAAAGTTCCCAGTCTGTTTTACCCCAGGTTCCTCTGCTGCCCTTTGTCTAAATTCTCGGTCATATCTTAACCATGCAATCCAACCATGTAGCACAAGCCCTCGCTATTAAGTTCTATACTGGAATGAGGAAATACGCTCTCGGGATACTCACACAAATTATACTCACATAAATGTGAAAGGCTGCAGACAAGTTCTCAAGAGTTGGAGGCATCTTAGGTCTGTGGGGTTTGTCCTCATTTTTGAGTATTTTGCCCTCTTGTTTTGTCTGCTTGTCCCCGAACAGCAAGGTAAATATAGCCACAAATTCCCTTTTCCAAATCTTTTTCTTAGCCCCTGTCGACAGATGATTCTTGAGTAAGTGATTGGATCCTGCATAAGCTCTATGGGCATTAGCTGCCTTGTCTCCTGCCCATGTTTCATTAGGAATGACACCACCTAGAGCCGGGGTGAGGTCCCTCTCTAATTGCGCCATATTCCTGTGTGGGATTTGAGACCCACCCCTAAACTTTGACAGTGTTACTTCCACATCTGAGAGGAGCCCACTCTTGTCAGGCAGGCCATCCAACTTATGGGCCTCCAATGCCAATGGCTTTGCCAGTTCTCCCCATATCCTTTAGGTGGTGCATTCTGATGGAGGAGGGACCTGGGCCACCAGCCTTGCCCTGAGTGCCAATCCCCTCCTTCATTATCTGCAACCTGTTGGTGAACTCTCACCTCCCTCCCCCCGCTGCATCCTGAGGGTGCCTGTTGGACTCTTGGCAGGTTATGGAAGTGAGGCACAGGCCCAGGGTGGCTCATCCACTCCTTGGCATCCTTGTCCACCTCAGTGAGACTTGGACCCTCACTAGCCTCGAACTCAGACCCTGAATCCATCCTGTGGACCTCCTGTATGAGGGGTTCATGATCTCATACCAGGCATTCTTCCAGTTCACCACTATCCTGAAAAAAGAACTGTCCCTGCCAAGGTCCCATGTCCTGCCCAGCTGCTCCCCACAGTGTGTGATTCTCCTTTGATGCCTGTGGCAGGCCATTGGTCCTCACCAAAACTCCATTCCTGCAAAGATGGAGCACATCCTTCCCCACAGGGCTGCGATCCCAGGTCCACAATTCCCTGGCAAAGCTGCCCGAGTGAACCCTTGCCCACCTCTGAGGCCACCACTCTCAGTGCCTCCATTAGGCCAGGGCTGGGTCCCTGCAGGAGGGTACCCCTACTACCTATGCCTGCTGCTTTGCCCCGAGGGGAGGGCGGGAGGAAGGGACTAGGCATTCTGCCTGGCTCCTGCAGAGCAACTCCCGGAGTGGGCACCTGCAGGCCTGCGGGCTGTACCCTTGGCCAAAGGCTCACGAGCCCTTCCCCTCCCTCCACCAGAAATGGGGGTGATGTAGCATGACACAAGGAGCACTGCACTCCCCCGGCAGCCACAGTACGCCCATGGCCTCTCCTCCCATGTGCAGTGGCGGGGGGGGGCAAGGCAACAGGGCCACCTGGTAGCAGCACCACATGACCCCCAACCCCCTCCCCAGAGAATAGTGGAAGAGGTGGGAGGGCTAAGGCAACTGCCCCACCCTGGCAGGGCTGCCCAGGAACATAGGGCCCTTCCCAGCCATTGTAGATGCACCAGGTCAAATTATGAGAGCTGGGGAATGCTGGCCAATCAGTACCCCTTCCCTCCAGCCGGCCAATGGGAACCAGAGACTTCCGCGGGGAGAAGCTACTTAGAGTCCCTTTGCAAGTGCATCCCTCCCTGCTGGGATTGTCCCCTTTCACCACTGACCCCCATCAACTTCCCCCACCTGTTGAAGCAGGTGGGTGGCACCCAAGAAATTCTGTCTCTGCACAGTAACCTGACTGAGAAATGAAGCAAGCTACATTGCAAATACTGGGAAATAATATCCTGGGTTGTGCAAGTGAACTAACAATGTCCATAATAATGGAAATTTGTTAGGGAAAGGTAGAATACACCTGGTCTGCCTACAATCAGTGGGCAGAAAGCTTCCTCAGATTCTAAGTTGCATTATTCCCTCTGTGCATTAATATGTCCTTCCTCTGCCTCATTTCTATTAACATGTTATTTTAAAGAAAAAATATTTTGCAAACAGAATGTATTGGCTGTGAACCCAAATGTTTTGGCCACGAGGTCTTATTTAACCAAGGAATGTAATAAAATAAAGAGAGATTGATGAGACCACAAACAGAGGAAGTAGATACATTCATTAGGTGGCTAGGAAATTAAAATGTCAGAGTACATGCAAAGCAGGTACATCATAAAGGGATCCAAAAGGTAAACAAACAATTAGCAGATGAAAAAATGACATACACTGGCGGGGGGGGTGGGACAGATAGCTCAGTGGTTTGAGCATTGGCCTGCTAAATCCAGGGTTGTGAGTTCAATCCTTGAGGGGGCCATTTAGGGATCTGGGGCAAAAATTGGGGATTGATCCTGCTTTGTGCAGGGGGTTAGACTAGATGACCTTCTGAGGTTCCTTCCAACCCTGATATTCTATGAAATAAAAAGGAGATAATACTGTAAGTGCATCCCAGGAGAAAAGGAATTGAAGAGCCAGATTAGCATAGTGGAAAGCTAATGCAACACCAGTGGCTAAAACAATCTTCCACAACTCCTTAATTCATAGTTTTACCCTGTCTATTCTCATGAAAATTGTGCAATGTGAAATTCTGAGGCTGGCCCCATTACTAATTAAAAAGTATGAATCAGGAAGGCTGGCTTAAATTTAGATACAGTAAACGTTCTTCAGACTCTAAAATCTATTCGTGTGATTCATCAGGCACCAAACAAAAAAACATAACTTTGCCATAGATAAAGAAATTACCTTTTGCAAGATGGAAAAGGCAAACATTTAAAAAATACAGCCTCTATAGTAAACTGTAACGGCAAAATATATGCGCTCACAAGATACATACGTTCACATGCAAATGAAGAAATTGCATGCATAAATGAGTATTTCTGCATGGCATACCCTTTTTGCATGTGCACATGTGTATTCTGAATATACATGTACCTGTTTATGTTTACGTGTACACACTTTGTAGGCACACGTTAGACACCCAATATTGAAATTTGATCTCATGTCAGTGGTTCCCAAACACACCCGTATGGGGGTGCAGAGGAACGTTCGGGGGGCACGGTGGGGCCTGGGCCAGCCCCCACAGGGGCCAAGGAAGGAATGCCACCCTGGCCCCACCCCCAGGGGTGTTGGAACAGTTTTTATAGTGGGGGTGCTGAGTGCCATTGAACCAAACTGTAAACCCTGTATATAATGGAAGCCACTTGAAGTCAGGGGGTGCTGCAGCACCCCCCGTACCACCAGTTCCAGCGCCCATGCCAGCCACAGCTCTGGCCCCAGCCCCCGGCTGAGGCTCCACTTCTGGCTCTGCTCCTGGCTGTGGCCCTGGCTCCTGTCTGTGGCCCCAGTCCCTGCTCCACCCCAGCCCAACTCTGCCTTCATTCCCTCTTCGCCACCAGACCAGCTCTGCCTCTTGCCCCAGCTCCTCCCCCATCCCCAGTTCTGCCTCCAGCTCCACTTTCAACCCAAGCTCCTCTGCTGAGCCAACTGTGCAGGAATAGGGGGGTGGCATGGCCAGATTCCAGTACTGGTAAGGGTGGGGCGTGACAGGAAAAGTTTGGGACCAATTGTCATATGTAGTAATTATGTAAAAGCTGTTAACTTTTCTCTTGATTATTTCCCCCAGAAACCTGCCCTATAAAAAGAGTATATTGTGGTGTTTGTAGCTATGTAATTAAAAAGAGATGTCTGTTCAGACAGAGACATCCCTAAGGGGAGGATCTATTAATGGAGATTCTCTATGTCCTAGTAAGGCCGGGAGGATGGAAAATGATCAAATACAGGTAGGATGTGATCAGAAACAGTCAAATGAAAAAGAGTCCTATTCAATTACGTCACGTAATGGCAGACAGCTAAAAAGTGACAAGTTTTTAAAGTGCTTATATACCAATGCTAGAAATCTAAATAATAAGATTGGTGAACTAGAGTGCCTCATATTAAATGGGGATATTGATATAATAGGCTTCACAGAAACTTGGTAGAATGAGACTAATCAATGGGACACAGTAATACCAGGGTACAAAAATATATCGGAAGGACAGAACAGGTCGTGCTGGTGGGGGAGTGGCACTATATGTGAAAGAAAGTGTAGAATCAAATGAAGTAAAAATCTTATATGAACCAAACTGTACCATAGAATCTCTATGGATAGTAATTCCATGCTCTAATAATAAAAATATAGCAGTAGGGATATATTACTGACCACCTGACCAGGATGGTGATAGTGACTGTGTAATGCTCAGGGGGATTAGAGAGGCTACTAAAATAAAAAACTCAATAATAATGGTGGATTTCAACTATCCCCATATTGACTGGGTACATATCACCTCAGGACAGATGCAGAAATGAAGTTTCTTGACACCTTAAATGACTGCTTCCTGGAGCAGGTGGTCCTGGAACCCACAAGAAGAGAGGCAATTCTTGATTTAGTCCTAAGTGGAGCATGGGATCTGGTCCAGGAGGTGAATATCGCTGGATCGCTTGGTAACAGTGACCATAATATAATTCAATTTAACATCCCTGTGGCGGGAAAAACACCACAGCAGCCCAGCACTGTAGCATTTAATTTCAGAAAGGAGAACTACACAAAAATGAGGAGGTTAGTTAAACAGAAATTAAAAGGTACAGTGCCAAAAGTGAAATCTCTGCAAGCTGCATGGAAACTTTTTAAAGACACCTAATAGAGGCTCAACTTAAATGTATACCCCAAATCAAAAAACATAAGAGAATTAAAAGAAGTGCCACCATGGCTAAAACAACAGAGTAAAAGAAGCAGAGAGAGGCAAAAAGGCATCCTTTAAAAAGGGAATTTAAATCCTAGTGAGGAAAATAGAAAGGAGCATAAACTCTGGCAAATGAAATGTAAAAATATAATTAGGAAGGCCAAAAAAGAGTTTGAAAAACAGCTAGCCAAAGACTCAAAAACTAATAGCAAAAAAAAATTTAAGTACATCAGAAGCAGTAAGTCTGCTAAACAACCAGTGGGGCCACTGGACGATTGAGATGCTAAAGGAGCACTCAAGGATGATAAGGCCATTGCGGAGAAACTAAATGAATTATTTGCATCCATCTTCACGGCGGAGGATGTGAGGGAGATTCCCAAACCTGAGCCATTCTTTGTAGGTGACAAATCTGAGGAACTGTCCCAGATTGAGGTGTCATTAGAGGAGGTTTTGGAACAAATTGATAAACTAAACAGTAATAAGTCACCAGGACCAGATGGTATTCACCCAAGAGCTCTGAAGGAACTCAAATGTTAAATTACAGAATTATTAACTGTAGTCGGTAACCTATCATTTAATCAGCTTCTGTACCAAATGTCTGGAAGATAGCTAATGTGACACCAATTTTTAAAAAGGGCTCCAGAGGTGATCCTGGCAATTAATGCCAGTAAGCCTGACTTCAGTACCAGGAAAACTGGTTGAAACTATAGTAAAGAACAATATTGTCAGACATATAGATTAACATAATTTGTTGGGGGAAGAGTCAACATGTTTTTTGTAAAAATCATGCCTCACCAATCTACTAGTATTCTTTGAGGGAGTCAACAAGCATGTGGACACGAGGAATCCAGTGGATCTTAGATTTTCAGAAAGCCTTTGACAAGGTTCTTCACCAAAGGCTCTTACGCAAAGTAAGCTGTCACTGGATAAGAGGGAAGGTTCTCTCATGGATTGGTAACTGGTTAACAGATGGGAAACAAAGCTAGGTATATATGGTCAGTTTTCAGAATGGAGAAAGGTAAATAGTGGTGTCCCCCAGGGGTCTGTACTGGGACCAGTTCTATTCAACTGACTCATAAATGATCTGGAAAAAGGGGTAAACAGTGAGGTGACAAAATTTGCAGATTATACAAAACTACTCAAGATAGTTAAGTCCCAGGTAGACTGTGAAGAGCTACCAAAGGATCTCTCAAAACTGGGTGATTGGGAAACAAAATGGCAGGTGAAATTTAATGCTGATAAATGCACATTGGAAAACATAAATTAGTTGTTACCACTCAAGAAAGAGATCTTGGAGTCATTGTGTATAGTTCTCTGAAAACATCCACTCAATGTGCAGTGGCAGTCAAAAAAGCAAACAGAACATTGGGAATCATTAAGAAAGGGATGAATAATAAGACAGAAAATATCATATTGCCTCTATATAAATCCATGGTATGCCCACATCTTGAATACTTCATGCAGATGTGGTCACCCCGTCTCAAAAAAGATATATTGGAATTGGAAAGGGTCAGAAAAGAGCAACAAATATGATTGGGGTGAGAAGAGATTAATAAGACTGGGACTTTTCAGCTTGGAAAAGAGATGACTAAGGGTGGATATGACTGAGGTCTATAAAATCATGACTGGTGTAGAGAAAGTAAATAAAGAAGTGTTATTTCCTCCTTCTCATAACACAAGAACTAGGGGTCACCAAATGAAATTAATGAATGAGCGACAGGGAATGGATCACTTGATGATTACCTGTTCTGTTCGTTCCCTCTGAGGCACCTGGCATTGGCCACTGTCGGAAGACAGGACACTGGGCTAGATGGACCTTTGGTCTGACCCAGTATGGCCATTCTTATGTTCTTAAGTGTACCTTGCAGCTTTAAATGTAGAGGTGACACTGTGTGTTTCAGAAGCAGCTTCCATTTTGTTTCAGTTCTGATGCAGAATGTTAGAGTCACTATGTATTGTTTCTCAGGATAACTTTGGGTGAAATACTGGCCATACTGAAGTCAATTGCAAAATTTCTGTTTACTTCAATTGGGCCAGGATTTTTACCCTTTCTATGTTTTTCCTTAATCTGAAGTGAAAGTAATCTAGACTGAATAATACTTATTTTGATCTTTGAATGTAGCAAATCGTAACAAATATCTGGAGTGTTTTTGTAGGCTGAAGTGGGGAGGGAAATATTAACCACATGTAAGGCTATTGGGTTTTTAACAGATGAACTTAATGGGATTTAAGCACGTTTGAAGTGCTTTGCTGAACTGAGGCCTTTGTGATCACATGGGTCTGAAGAAGAAAAGTGTATTTTCCCTCTGTAGCGATGCAACAACTCACTGGTGCAGCAGCTCCTGCTGGTCGTCCTGGGAATTAGCTCTCCAGCCTCCAGATCATCCTCTGCAGACTGGTGTCCCGCTTGCCTCAGGTCCCCGTGTCCCTCCCAGACTCCAGTGCCCCTTTAGGCCTTGGGGTGCTGCCCCCTGGCAGTACACTCACAGTCTCTGGGTCTCCCCTCCCAAGGATCCCCCACCCTCTATCCTCACCTTGCCTTAGTGGCTACTGCCAGTCACCATCTAGCCCCCGCTCACTGGGGCAGACTGCAGTCTGTAAACCACTCATCATCACCAAGGAGGGTTTGGACCTGCTGCTTTTGCCTAACCCTGGGCTGCCCCTCTGCAACCCCAGTACCTGCTTCGGGCCTTCAGCAAGGCCTGCAGCCTGGGGGTTCTCCAGGTTGGAGCTCCCCAGCTCCTCTGGCCTTCCCCCAGTCCTGTTCCACTTCAGGTACCTTCTCCTACAGCAGCTATCCCTTCCCACTCAAGAGCTAGAGTGAGACTCCGCTGCTTCTGGCCCACAGCCCTCTGATAAGGGCCAGCTGGGCCCTGATTGAGCTGTCCACAGCTGTGGCTAGCTACTCACTCAGCTTCCCCCAGCTGTTCTCACTCCTCTTCCCCCAGCCGCAGCCCTCTGTAGGGCTGCTTTTACTAGTGGCTCCCCAGGGCAGCCCTCTCCCAGGCTGTTTTAATCCTTTCAGGGGCGGAGCGGGGTGACCAAGCCGCTACACTCTCCTCCCTCTCTTTTTAATCTTCTCAGAAGAAATAGTAGAATGAATACTTCCAGTTAGCCACTTGTGTGACCTAGTGTTTACTAATGATATGTTCATGATTTCATCAACAGTTTAGCATTCAGAACAGAAAATCAAATGTGAACTATCTTACATGGTAGATGAAGTTTTTGACTAGAAATCTGGCGAAAATGAAGCAAACAAGCAGGAATGGAAGAAGCTAATGCAAACATCAGACATGAGGAATAGTTAGAGAAAACTATGTTTACGTGCACCGCTACAGACTAGGGACCGAATGGCTCGGCAGCAGTTCTGCAGAAAAGGTCCTAGGGGTTACAGTGGACGAGAAGCTGGATATGAGTCAACAGCGTGCCCTTGTTGCCAAGAAGGCCAATGGCATTTTGGGCTGTATAAGTAGGGGCATTGCCAGCAGATCGAGGGACATGATCGTTCCCCTCTATTCGACATTGGTGAGACCTCATCTGGAGTACTGTGTCCAGTTTTGGGCCCCACACTACAAGAAGGATGTGGAAAAATTGGAAAGAGTCCAGCGGACGGCAACAAAAATGGTTAGGGGACTGGAACACATGACTTATGAGGAGAGGCTGAGGGAACTGGGATTGTTCAGTCTGCGGAAGAGAAGAATGAGGGGGGATTTGATAGGTGCTTTCAACTACCTGAAAGGCGGTTCCAAAGAGGATGGATCTAGACTGTTCTCAGTGGTAGATGATGACAGGACAAGGAGTAATGGTCTCAAGTTGCAGTGGGGGAGGTTTAGGTTGGATATTAGGAAAAACTTTTTCACTAGGAGGGTGGTGAAACACTGGAATGCGTTACCTAGGGAGGTGGTGGAATCTCCTTCCTTAGAAGTTTTTAAGGTCAGGCTTGACAAAGCCCTGGCTGGGATGATTTAGTTGGGGGTTGGTCCTGCTTTGAGCAGGGGGTTGGACTAGATGACCTCCTGAGGTCCCTTCCAACCCTGATATTCTATGATTCTATGAAAATCAGAGGCTTTGTATCATCTGATTACACTAGACAAATACTGCCACCTGCCAGCTATGTTCAGAGGTAACTGTTGTTAAAGATAAAACTACAGGAAGGGTTAATCTGCTTAAAAGTCTTGCTGGGACTAATTGGGCTGCGGATAAGAAAACACTACTGATGGTATACAGAGCCTTAATCTGACCAATTATTGGTTACGGCTGCCAAGCTTTTTGGCCAGCTTCAAAATCAGAACTTAAAAAAATTAAATTTAATACAAGCCCAGGCACTACGAATTGCGTGCGGTGCATTTATTACAACACCTCTGTGTATGCTACAGATAGCTTCTGGTGAAACGCAAGTTGCACTATGAATGAATCTAACTTTCTGGTCTAAAGTTAATGGGAACTGCAATGATGAAAGTACCAAACAAATATAAAAGGATTGTTGGGAATTTGAGGCGAACTGTAGAACACGATGTTAGAACTTCACATGCCATTCAAGTTACAGGGGGGTGCAGGAGTTGAACGATGAGGAAAAGATTAACAAATTCAAAACTTTTAGTCATGGGAAAATTAGTTATGGATGGAAATGGAAATTTACACATGTGGGTTCAGTTTTATTTTATAAACTTAAGTGTAAAAATGAAGTGTACCAGCATACAGATAAAAAGTAGTGTTGGTTTTGTCAAATATATACAGATGGATCCAAAAAAATTGAAAACAGGAAGAGTAGATATGGTATATTGTATACCAAAGTTGACAAACAGTACATATAAAAGAATATCTGATTATGTAAATGTAGTTGTCATGACAGCCAAACTAGTAGCAATAATGCTAGCATTAAACTGGATCTGAGAAATATGCCCAGCAGCTGTGGTCATTTTTTCAAATTTCATCTCAGGCCTTATGGTGATTAAAAAGGGGTGTCTTCTTATGGAGATGTGATTTAATCAATAACAATATATTTCTAATAACAGAATTAGTACAGATAGGGATATACGTAGCATTAGCTTAGCTCTCAGAGCATATGGGGATAACAGGGAACTAAATGTCAGACAAAGTAGCTAACAAAGCTGTCAGAAATGGAAGGCTTGACATTAGGGTTGCCAACATTGGATTTCTGTTTCCTTAGCACCCCCACCCCACCCCTCCTCCCAATATTATTAATAATAATAATATCATCATTAGTATGAATAATAATAAGCAGTGTTCACTTACATTCACCAGGGGTATTTCTTGCTGCTTTTTTGCACCATTCAGCAATTCTCGATCTTGTTGTACAGAGATGGAGAAAAAAGGGACACCTCTTGTAAAAAGGGACTGTCAGCAACCCTAACTGACATAGAAACACTCTTGAGTAAACAGGAATTCAAAAGCCTAGCACAGAAAAATGTAACAGAGAAATGGCAAAAAATTTGCATTAATGAAAGAGAGGAAGAAGATTTTTTTGAACTGTGCACTAGAGTTGAGGATAATGACATACTTCAGGGCCTGGATAGGAAAAATTAAGTAATTTTGTTTAAAGTATTAACTCACATTTGTGGCTTCAACAAAAATCTTTTTCAAATATATAGATACAAAGATAGACTATGTGCGCTCTGTAAGGTGAAAGAAACAACTGGTCACCTTTTATGGGCATGTAAGGGCTTTGATAAAGAAAGGGGAAGGCTTTCTGTGGAATTCAAATGTCTTAAGGTAACAGACATTACATTGTTATTTAGTACAGACATTGGGGAATTGAAGCATTATTAAAAAGTGTTGTTACGCTACCTGAAAGACACAGGGCAGAGCAAGAGAATATAAATGTCTAGGTTTTGAGGAATTATAGTTGTTGGCAGCTATAGACTATTCAGATAAATCTGCTTCACCATAAAAAGGCGGGGGGAAGAAAGGGGTTGCTGGGGAAGGAGTCTGTAGTCATGGGGAGTAGAGGAAGCTCCAGCGGTAAACCCAGAAGCAGGCAAGAGAAGATGGTGAGGCTGGGTAGGAAGGAACCCAGGGAAACAGATACAGGGACAGGGACTAAGCATACTTGGATTGCTGGTTATAGGGTCCCTGGGCTGGAACCTGGTGTAGCCGGTGTGCCTGGGTTCCCCTGCCAGCCACTGGTATATTGACACAGCCTGAGTTGGAGTTGAACACCATTTGGAGATGGCATTTAGGCAGAGGTCCTGTTGTACTAGTAACCTTGGGGTGACTAAATGGTGACCTGGTTAGAGGATCAAGTTACCACAAGAGAAATTATTGCAGAGCATGTAGTCCAGCAGAAAGGGGCACAGGTGCAGCATGAGCTACTTTCCCAGACCTAGACACAAGGGGGCGCACTAGTGGTGAGTGGCAACCCTGTTACGGGGTATGAGGGCAGGATAACCCCAGGTTTATAGCATATCATGGATATTTGTATATATTGCTCAACCTGGCTTCAAAAACTGTGGAGAGACTATTCCTCAGTATGATCAGGGAAAAGGTTCTTAGTTGTATAAACCTTAAATTTACTGTAATAAAGGTAAGTAAAAAAATTTCAAATGGAAGTGTGTTTTCAAGTGGATTTCAAGTGTAGCTCTGATTTGTAGCCATAGGAGCTGACTCCATGGGTGCTCAGGGGCTCAAACACCTACAGAGAAAAAATGGGGGGTGCTCAGCACCCAGAGGGCTGGTCGGGCTGCTGCTCTGGCAGCCCTGGGGCTGGCCATCAATCCTGCCTTTTCCCAGGAAGTTAATGTTCTGCATTATGTTAGAGCAAGTTTTCAGCTGATTCCAGAATTGTACAACAAAATTTGTGCCTGCAACTGATTGCAGCCAAAGAATTGGGCATACATCCATTCTGCATCCTCCTTCCAGCTGTTGAGCAGGACTGCCCTGCCATTCACTCCTCTCTGCCCCCTTCTTCCCCCTCACCTCCCTTCAGGCAGGAGGGGGCAGAAAGGAGCAGCGGGTGGGAGGCACTCAGGGGAGCTGTCTCAGGGGGAGAGGCGGAGCAAGGGCGGGAAGAGGTGGAGTGGGGGCACGGCCCCAGGGGCAGAGTGGGGGCAGGGCCAGTATGGGGCGCCCACTGGCAAAACCAAAAGTCAGCACCTATGTTTGTGGCTGTTGTTTTTGACAGCCCTTCCTCGAGTAGTTTCTCTGCTTCACTATAGTCAGCCTCACCTATTGTTTGTCAGTTTTTCACACGACAGGGGAGAGAAAAACAGCAAAATGGTGGTAGACCCACCTACACAAAAGGGATTTGTGAGACTGCACTAACTTGTTTGCAAAGCAAATCTACTGAGGAAAATAAAAAGGAGCATAAACTCTGGCAAGTCAAGTATAAAAGTATAATTAGGCAGGCCAAAAAATAATGTGAAGAGCAACTAGCAAAAGACACAAAAACTAACAGCAAGAATTTTTTTAAGAACATCAGCCAGTCATTGGAGCCACTGGATGATTAAAGTGCTAAAGGAGCACTCAGCGAAGACAAGGCCATTGTGGAGAAACTAAATGAATTATTTGCATTGGTCTTCATTGTAGAGGATTTGAGAGAGATTTCCACACCTGAGACAACCTTTGTTTAAGTGACAGATCTGAGGAACTCTCCCAGATTGAGCTGTTGATAGAAGACGTTTTGGAACAAATTGAAAAATTAAACAGTAATAAGTCACCAGGGCCAGATGGTATTCACCCAAGGGTTCTGAAGGAACTCAGATATGAAACTTCAGCACTGTTAATGGTGGTTTGTAATCTATCACTTAAATCAGCCTCTGCACCAGATGACTAGAGGATAGCTAATGTAACGCTGCTTTCTAAAAAAGGCCTGCAGAGGTGATCCTGACAATTACAGGTTAGTAAACCTAACTTCAGCATGAGGCAAATTCGTAGAAACTATAATAAAGAACAGAATCATTAGATCTATAAATTAACACAAATTGTTTGGGGAAGAATCAACACCGTTTTTGTAAAAGGAAATCATGCCTCACCAATCTATTAGAATTCTTTGACAAGGTAAACAAACAGGTGGACAAGGGTGATCCAGTGTTTATAGTGTACTTGGACTTTCAAAAAGCCTTTGACAAGGTCCCTCACCAAAGGCTCTTAAGCAAAGTAAGCTGATGGGATAAGAGGGAAGGTCCTCTCATGGATCAGTAACTGGTTAAAAGACAGTAAACAAAGGGAGGAATAAATGGTCCATTTTCAGATTGGAAAGAGGTAAACAGTATGGTCCCCCAAAGATCTGTATTGGGACCAGTGCTGTTCAACTTATCATAAATGATCTGGAAGGGTAAAAATGAAGTGTACCAGCATGCAGATGAAAAGTAATGTTGATTTTGTCAAATATATACAGATGGGTCCAAAAAAATTAAAAACAGGAAAAGTGGAGATGGTATATTGTATACCAATATTGATAAATAGTACATATAAAAGAATATCTGATTATGTAGTTGTCATGACAGCCAAACTAGTAGCAACAGTGAAGACTGCAGATGATATAAAATTACTCAAGATAGTAAAATCCAAGATAGGCTTTCATAGAATCATAGAATCATAGAATATCAGGGTTGGAAGGGACGTCTTGAGGTCATCTAGTCCAACCCCCTGCTCAAAGCAGGACCGATCCCCAATTAAATCATCCCAGCCAGGGCTTTGTCAAGCCTGACCTTAAAAACTTCTAAGGAAGGAGATTCCACCACCTCCCTAGGTAACGCATTCCAGTGTTTCACCACCCTCCTAGTGAAAAAGTTTTTCCTAATATCCAACCTAATCTGCCCCACTGCAACTTGAGACCATTACTCCTTGTTCTGTCATCTGCTACCACTGAGAACAGTCTAGATCCATCCTCTTTGGAACCCCCTTTCAGGTAGTTGAAAGCAGCTATCAAATCCCCCCTCATTCTTCTCTTCCGCAGACTAAACAATCCTAGTTCCCTCAGCCTCTCCTCATAAGTCATGTGTTCCAGTCCCCTAATGATTTTTGTGGCCCTCTGCTGGACTCTTTCCAATTTTTCCACATCCTTCTTGTAGTGTGGGGCCCAAAACTGGACACAGTACTCCAGATGAGGCCTCACCAACGTCAAATAGAGGGGAACGATCACGTCCCTCAATCTGCTGGCAATGCCCCTACATATACATCCCAAAATGCCATTGGCCTTCTTGGCAACAAGGGCACACTGTTGACTTATATCCAGCTTCTCGTCCACTGTAACCCCTAGGTCCTTTTCTGCAGAACTGCTGCTGAGCCATTCGGTCCCTAGTCTGTAGCGGTGCATGGGATTCTTCCATCCTAAGTGCAGGACTCTGCACTTGTCCTTGTTGAACCTCATCAGATTTCTTTTGGCCCAATCCTCTAATTTGTCTAGGGCCCTCTGTATCCTATCCCTACCCTCCAGCGTATCTACCTCTCCTCCCAGTTTAGTGTCATCTGCAAACTTGCTGAGGGTGCAATCCACACCATCCTCCAGATCATTTATGAAGATATTGAACAAAACCGGCTCGAGGACTGACCCTTGGGGCATTCCACTTGATACCGGCTGCCAACTGGACATGGAGCCATTGATCACTACCCGTTGAGCCCGACAATCTAGCCAACTTTCTATCTACCTTATAGTCCATCCAGCCCATACTTCTTTAACTTGCTGGCGAGAATACTGTGGGAGACCGTGCCAAAAGCTGTGCTAAAGTCAAGGAACAACACGTCCACTGCTTTCCCCTCATCCACAGAGCCAGTTATCTCATCATAAAAGATACAAAGGGATCTCACAAAAGTGGGTGACTAGGCAACAAAATGGCAGATGAAATGCAGTGCTGATAAGTGCAAAGTAATGAACATTGGAAAACATAACCCAAACTATGCATACAAAATGATGGGGTCTAAATTAGCTGTTAACCCTCAAGAAAAAGATTTTGGAGTCATTGTGGATAGTTTTCTGAAAGCGTCTGCTCTATATGCAGAGGCAGTCAAACAAGCTAACAGAATGTTAGGAACAATTAGGAAAGGGATAAATAAATATCATAATGCCAGTATATAAATCCATGGTACGCCTACACTTGAAAACTGTGTTGTCACCCCATCTCAAAAAAGATATATTTGAATTCGAAAAGGTTTGTCTGGCAGCTCAAGAGGGGCTTGGGGGAAGGGAGACCAGCGAGCAGGGAGAGGCGTGGGGGTGGGAAGAGGTAGAGTGAGGTCAGGGCCTTGGGGGGGGGGCAGAGCGAGGGGGGAGCCTATGGGCAGGGGGCAGAGCAAGCGCGTGAAGAGTCAGAGCGAAGGTGGAGCCTTGAGGGAAGGAGTGGAGCGAGGGTGGGGCATCCTTGAGGAAAAGTAAAAGTCTGTGCCTATGTGGTTAGGGATGCAACCCCAGGCTCTGGGTGTCCCTAGGCCTCTGAATGCCAGATGCTGGGACTGTTTGACAGGGAATGGATCACTCAGTGATTGCCATGTTCTGTTCATTCCCTCTGAAGTATCTGCATTGGCCACGGTCAGAAGACAGGATTCTGGGCTAAGTGGACCATTGGTCAGACCCAATATGGCCACTCTTATGTTCTTAGCATAATGTGATTCTTGGATAGAAAGTGCTATATTAATTAATTATGACGTCTTCTAACTAGGTTTAGGTATCATAGAATCTTGTTAATATTTTGGGGTATTATATAAATGTTACAGTTATTTTTATAGTTTGTTATTTTTAATGTGTTTATTAAACCTATTGCCTTTTCCCAGGAAGTTAATGTTCTGCATTATGTTAGAGCAAGTTTTCAGCTGATTCCAGAATTGTACACCAAAATTTGTGCCTGCAACTGATTGCAGCCAAAGAATTGGGCATACATCCATTCTGCATGCACAAAACTTGAGTTTGTGTGTAAACTTAGTGCCCAGCTGATAAGTTTTTGTGCACAAATACTGTTTATGTGACTAAAACCAGCATGCACTCAATTTTGCAGGCTCATTTGGTTGTGTGCCTGAAACTGGGCATGTAAATTCACAGGTGGCAGCTAAAAATTTATCTGAAAATGTAGACGAAAATTTGCTTTGGGGCAGTACATAGTATGTGTTGCTAGTAAACACATGCTAAAGTCATTATGGATATAACTGATTTTTAATTTAAATATGCATTTAAATTACGTATCTGTAATTTGTAACGTGTTTCTTGATATGGAAAGTAATTACATAGTAGAAATGGAATAATCTGATAAACAACAAGTATATTTCCTGTGCAAACAAGCCAAATCATCTCCTTTTTGTGGGGTACGGATGGGGGTCATGAGAGCCCAATTTCCTACCAGATCTACTCAGCAGAAGTGGGAAGGTGAGGCTGAAGAGACTTTGCAGATCTCCCGTTGGATGATAGTTGGCCAGCAGGTGGAGCCTGGAAATCCTACTCTAGGCAACATCTCATGTCATGAACCAATATATCAGGAGGAACAGGAGGTTTAGTTGAGGTTCCTCTTCCTCTTTTCCTCATGAAAGTTACAATTTAAGTAAGTAGATTTAGCACTACCAGTGATTCCCAATCTGTGTGCACTGTAACCTGTGTTCTGAGGATATGTAGTGGTATGAATGCACTTCACAAATAGGAACTATTCCTTCAGAGCTACGGGGCTGGTTGTCCTCCTACTTACAAAAGTGTAATTTTGCTGACTTCAGTAAAGTTACTCCTGATATATACTGGTGTAAACAAGAGGAGAATCAGCCCCTATCTTCATTTGCATCTGCCATGAAGCCGTATTATGTTTTCCATTGTTTCTTTTGTCTTTGTGACGGGTTTGGGCCCTTTAGGGTGTCACCTGATGTGCTGGGGTTTAACTGAGCCTCCCCTGCTCAATCAGCCTATTCTGCCAGCCTGGGTTCCCTTTACCTGGCCTTGCTGGGTTAGACCTACAAGCCTCTTCCAGCCAAGCACATAGGCAGGGTCACACCCAGCTGCACAAAAAGACAGAGATCTGCTCTGGAAAGATTCAGCCTTAGGGGCTCTCCCAACACTCTGGTGCCCACTCCCTTTAAGGGGTACAAACCCAAAGGTTTTATGAAATTTGCCCCCTCCCTCAATGTGGAGGGAGATATGCAAAACTTCTTGCCCCCGCCCCAGTTAGAAATTACATAAACTGGGTTATATTATAAACAAACAATAAGTGTATTAACTACAAAAGGTGAACTTCAAGTGAGTATGAGAGATAACAGACAGAAGAAAGTGGATTACTGACCAAATAAAGCAAAATATGCAAGCTAAGCTCAATATGCTTAAGAAACAGGTTACAAAATGTAAATTCTCACCCTAAGTGTTCTTTTAGGCAGGTTACGAAGTTTCTGTGATTCAGAATTCCAGTTATATTCCTTTTCAGACTGGATCCCCTGTGGATTGCGCCTTGCCTTCTCTTCAGGTGGCTTTAGCAGTCTTTCTTCTTAGGCAGACAGGCCATAGAGAGGAGGAGTCCCATTTGCCTTCCTCCCCACCCTTAAATAGGATTTACATAAGGCGGGAATCCTTTGTTTCCCAAACTTGACCCCCACTTCCGTTCCAGTGGAAAGTTACAAAAAGTCCCAGGTAATGTTCGGTATCAGGTGCCAAGACCACCTGACTCTGTAGTATCACAGTGTCCATGACAGTGGCAGTATGGAGGGTCTGCAGGAAGGCCAAGCCTTTTCACAATCCATTGTCCTCGCTGATGGGTTACCAGCCCTGTCTGGCTTTTCCATTGTTGTACCTGAAGTTTTAGCAGTGGGCATGACCTAAAGTAGCATAGTTGAAATACAGATACATAGTCAATATTCCTAATTTCAGATACAGAAATGATACAGGCATACAATTTGGATAATCACATTCAGTAAATTATAACCTTTCCAATGGTATCTTACAAGACCCATCTTGCATAAAGTACATCTCAGCTATGTCATCCATATCGTAAGCATATTTACATAAAGAATATGGAGTGAAACGTCACAGTCTTACTTTGTCATTTAGATTTACTGCAAAATTGAATGCAACAGAAAGAGTGAGTTACATGCACTGACATGGCAGCATCATTTGATGGATGGCAACTGAGGGACAACTGAATTCCAACCCCAACCCCAGCTGCTCAATAGTCATGAGTTAGGCCCCTCAAAATCATGAGATTGGCTCAAAAGTGATGCGAGTTTAAAAAATAATAATGATGGGTTCTTTTTATTTGCCTTCCAGTTTTTGAGCCTTTAGGGTTCAGTTGGGTCATGTTCTCAAGCTGTTCTCTGCAATCACACCTTAATTACTTTTCAAATGAAAGCTGAGATTCACATGTAATTGCATGAATCTGAGAGCTGGATCTTTAAAAAGGCACCAAATATCATAGACTCATCATCAAATCACAAGAACAGGCCATGCTGTGAATTCTAATTGTTGCGCTGCTAATGATTGGCTGAATGACCTTGAGTAGGATACTTAGCCTTTCTGTGATTCATCTTCCCTATGTGGAAAATTAGGAACTATAACTCTTATTGAATTACAGGGGTGCGGTGAGGATTAATTAGCTCAAGTTTGCAAAGTGCTTTGAACACATAATGATATATACACACATGCTAAAGACTATTATTAAATATTGCACATTGTCATATTTTTCAGCTATCCTCTAATCCTACTTTTCCCGCTGGAGGAGGAGTAGGCAAACAACATGAAGCAAAACTTGGCATCATCAGTTAGATTTATTTTGCTGCTTTTTCTGAACATAGAGTGTTTGAATGGTAAGTAGAAAACTATACAGCACATTATTTTCCTGAAAGCAGTTTGTTTAGAAAATTCTGAAGATAAATCTGGCTATCCTGATCCTCATTGGAACCTATACAACTTCAAATGATCAATTCTCTTAAGAACTCCTGTAAAGAGATTTTGAAAATGGCTTGATTTACTCTTGTGAAAGTTTTAGGGTCAGTAAGTGATAAGTTTAGGGTATGTTTACGCAGCAAAGAAAACCCTGTGGTTGGCCCATGCCAGCTGCTTCGGGCTCATGAAACTGGGGCTGCGGGGCTGTTTCACATTGCTGTGTAGACTTCCAGGCTCAGGGTGAAGCCTGAGCTCTGGGACCCTCCTACCTTGCAGAGTCCTAGAGTCCAGGGTGTGAGAGTAGACATACCCTTAGAGGTAGTATTGACAGACACCTGTCCCTTCTCCATAGGCGCCGACTTCTGCTCACGCTGGTGGGTGCTCAACCCCCCTCTGGCCCCGGCCCTGCCCAGACTCCACCCCTGTCCCGCCCCCATTCCAACCCCTTCCCCAAAGTTCCTGCCCCAACTCCGTCCCCTCCCTGCCCCTATTCTGACTCCTTCCCCAAATCCCCGTCCTGGCCCCGCCTCTTCCCTGCCTCCTCCTCTGAGCACGCCATGTTCCCGCTTCTCCCCCCTCCCTCCCAGAGCTTGCTAGGCCGCCAAACAGGTGTTTAGCGGCAGCAAGCGCTGGAAGGTAGGCAGAGGAGAAGGGATGCAGCACGCTCAGGGGAGGAGGCGGAGTGGAGGTAAGAGAGGGCAGGGGGGCAGGGAGGGGAGCTTGGCTGCCTGTGGGTGCAGAGCACCCACTACTTTTTCCCTGTGGGTGTTCCAGCCCCAGAGCACCCACGGAGTCCGCACCTATGCCTTCCCCTTCATTCTTCTTAGGACTTGTCACCATGAAAATGTGAATAGCAACATTAATGAAAAAGTGGCATGGAAATTTACTGAAGTAATAAATAAGCTTAGAAGGAGAAGGCACATGTATGCAAATTTGAATACACTTTTTTCTTAGAGATTATTGACCAATGTGTTCTTTATTTTAACATGACGTGTTTTTAGATACTATTGGATTCTATGTAGAAGTAATTCACACATTCAGGTTTGCCTTTACACAGTGTACTGTATCCAATCTGTGGAATCTGTCTATCATCTCCTTATACCTCACCATCAGTACTACCTAAATGTGTAATGTATGATATTTGTAAAGCTTATTTTTTAACTAGGTTGATTTATATACTTCCGCAGAGCAATCAGCTCCTGGAAAGCCTGAAGTTTTGAAGTGTCTTTCTCCAGAAATGGAAACCTTTACTTGCTGGTGGAAGCCTGGCTCAGATGGAGGACTTCCTACCAACTACACTCTGCTCTACAATAAGGAAGGGTGAGAAGCTGTGGATAATTATTCTGTAGATTATTACTTTGCTTCATATATATTTACAGGCCCCAAACTCTCACTTGTCTTTAAATTGCAGATAATTATCAGATGACAAAGGTGTTGTGACAGAATAGGGGAATATGGTCTGTCGATTTGTGGATTTTGTTTAGAATGTAATCTTTAGTATGGCTTTGAGCGTTCCTTTTGGTAGCTGGAACTTTACAATTAGTGGGGAACCTGTATTTGGAAAGCTGTGACAAAGCCATCAACATTGAATAACTACCCTGGAGAAACAATGAGGTTGCTTCAGCAGGGTCATTGACTTTGAATGAACTCTCTGCACAGAAATCTGTCTGTGGGGAGAGGACTGACATTCCCCTAGTCTAAGCACATGGCTGCGAGAGCTGTAGTTGGTCCCCCTGACCAAAGAGAGACAGAATCTGTTTTTTAAAAGGGTGTTTCTCTAAGCAAAGGGAGTAATTTAATTGCCAGGAACAGAGGACACGACCTTTCTCTAAAGGACTTGGACCAAACCCAGGGACTCACAAAAGGGGATGAAATGAGGAGTTTGTTTTCCATAGCTCTGTGTGTGCATGTTTAAGAATTCCTTTGCTTTACAGTCACATTGTCCAGTGCTTAATTTGTAATGAAAGAGGTGCTGAAGCTCAAGCAACTAGGTGCGAGGGCTCAAGGAATTTTTTTACTTTTGTAACTGATATGGCAAGCCCAGAGATGCCGGGGCTATGAACTGCCAAACCTAGGAGTGCCGGGGCTCAGCCCTGGCAAGTCCTGGCACAAATTAAGCATTGACATTGTCCCTGAGAGGGTGAACTTGAAACCAGAGCTCCCACAGCCAGGTGGTCTCTGAGGGGAACATGTCTAAACAACTGTGGAGCTCAGGAGAGCTCACACACTGGTTCCAGGTTCTAGGCAGCTGGACTGCAGGGTCCTACTGTCCAAGAAGGGTGTCAGACATGGGGTCTGCAGCAGGGAGTGCACCTGAGACACAGAGTTAGGAACAGTGTCCAGTCACTACTGAGAGAACTTAGCACCACATGGGATTCAGTGGGTTGGATCCCATCATGCAGACAGTGTTATCCATTCCAAGAGCAGGACTGGTCCAGATTGTAACAGGTGTTATTTAAAAACTATGTAAAAGTGAGGTTTATTTTAAGCATGAATGAGACATCTGTGCTTGTGAAAATAAAAGCACGAGATATGCAAATGCATGTTCCCTATGTGCAAGGGGAGTTGTAGTCATTCCCAAATCACTACTGATGCTGCTGGTAACTTCATTGAAAGCAGAATCTTTTCTGATTAATAAAGACAGAATCTGGAGTTAGTTTACATAAAGAGAATGTGTTCTAAATTCACATTTCTTTTCTGTCATTTACATTTTGCTTCAGTGGTTCCGTATATTCATGCTGTCTGTCAGGTCTCCATTTAAGGGTTCTTTGTTTGGACATACTTGTGTGAAGATTCTAAACTACTGGTACAGGTGGGGGAACGAGATTGACCAGTAATAATAGTAATGGGCAAATGACTACGTCACAGAAACCACCATCTCAGTTGTCACTGAATGGTAGACATATTGGTAGTCTTTGCAGAGAGACCACAGAGGCCGTGTGACAGAGTGTTGAGAGTGATTGCTTTCACTGCTATTCCCCATGTTGTACCTGATCTGCACATAAAAAGTGGGCTTCATTCTCTGGGGCTCTCAATCCTGCACCACTTTCACAAGCACTAAAAGTCACTCTTAGAATATGGATTGAAGCGTCATGCTCTTTTTTGCTTTTACACACATCTCTAAGACACTTTTTATTATATACTGACTAAGGGCCCAACAGTGATCTGTGTTTATGTAGGACCATGGGGAACACAAGACCCGTCCCCAGCTACTGCTTGAGGGCACATCTCAATCCTTCCCTGTTGTGAGCAGCAGGAACAGGTTCCCAACTGGATAGGGGTGGGGAGGTTACAGGGCCATAAGCCTGCTCCTCCCCTTCATTGGTCCATGGAGTAAGGCAGCACACCAGGGGAACCAATATGCCCCATACCTATGGATGATGCAGAGTGCACAGCTATGGGAAAGATTTGCCTCCTGGATTATCTCAACCAGTGTTCCTCCAGGCATTGCTGCAGCTCTCCATGGCCTCCTGCACCAGGCTGTATGTCAGTCACACAATGTAGCACTAAATGAGTGCAAAATAATGCTATTGCCAAAAGCATCTATAAGAAATAAGAGAGTTAGGTATAATGAACTGATAAATTTTTATTTTAATGAGATTATAACTTTAAAAATTAGACAAGGCATCTTCTTATCTGCAGGCAGGACTGACCTGATTAAAGTAATACAAAATTCTCCTCTATCATAATGCTAAGTCCTGAGACTTTCAGGTGGAAATATGTCAAGAAAATATTTGACAACATGCTGTCTTCAAACCAAGTGACTGTCTATGATTTGCCTCTAACTTCTTGTTCTTAAACATTTTAGAACTGTTTTGGTGTTCTCTGTAATATTCTGTTTTATGGCTCCATGTCAGGCAAACCATCTCCTCCTCCATTTTAATAGCATACATTTAGTTATGACCTATGTAATTACTAGTTCTAAAAGAACAGAGGACAAGTTCTAGCCCTGCGTAGTTCTTGTAAAGATAGCTCCAGTTCAGCAAAGCAGTTAAATTAATGGTACTTAAGCATGTACTTAAGTGCTGTGCTGTGACAGGAGTACATACATGCTTAAAGTTAAGCGTCTGTTAAAGTGCTTTGCTGAACCCTGGCCACTATTAGTAAATCAGACGCTTTATTTAATTTCCTGATGACTGATCATTTTTCATTTTTTAATTTCAGAAAAGAACAAATTTATGAATGTCCAGATTACAGAACTGCAGGTCCCAATTCCTGTTACTTTGACAAAAAGCACACCAATCTCTGGACATCTTATAACATTTCTGTAAAGGCAACTAATAAGATGGGAAGTAACATCTCTAACCCTCACTATGTGGACGTGACTTCCATAGGTAAGAGGGAGAAAAAACAGAAAATAAACTGGAGATAGGCTTGATCTGGAATCACAGAATCAGAGAAATCATAGAAAGGTAGGGCTGGAAGGGATCTTGAGAGGTCATCTAATCCATTTTTCTGTGCTGAGGCAAGGCCAAGTATACACAGACCACCCCGAAAGATGTTTGTCTAGCCTGTTCTTAAAAATCTCCAAAAATGGGAATTCCACAACCTCCTTGGTAATCTGTTCAAGTTCTCAACTACCCTTAGAAAGTTTTTTTCCTAATATCCATCCTAAATTTCCCTGGCGGCAAACTAAGTCAATTACTTCTTGTCCTACCCTCGGTGGACACAGAGAACCAGCTTCTTTATAACAATATTGTGCATATTCTTCAATTTTTGCTATCATGTCCCACTTAAACCTTCTTGTCGCTAGACTAAATGTGTCCATTTCTTTCAACTTTTCCTCATAGGACATGTTTTCTAAAGCTCTTATCAATTTTGTTGCTCTTCTCTGGACTCTCTCCAGTTTGTTCATATCCTTCTTAAAGTGTGGTGCCCAAAATTGGACACAGTACTCCAGTTGAGGCCCCACCAGCGCTGAGTAGAATGGCACAATTTTCTCCCATGACTTACATACAACACTTCTGTTAATACACACCAGAATACTATTTGTCTTTTTTGCAACTGCATCACATTGTTGGCTCATATTCAGTGTGCAATCCACTATAATTCCCAGATCCTTTTTTGAAGTACAGCTGCTTAGCTAGTTATTCCCCATTTTGTGCATTTGATTTTTCCTTCTTAAATGTAGTACTTAACAATTAAAGTTCAGAACTAAGCCATCTTGTTTCTGAAACTTTATCCTGAAACTGCTGATTGTGAAACATGTCTTAATTTGATGGTGAGGGAGCCTTGTAAGGATGGCATTGATCAGCAGATCATTTGCATTCTTTTTAAATATGTATGTGTCTGAAAACCTTATGATGTGTTTATTATTTATAAATAAATAAAATAAACCTTATTAATTTTTGACTGATGAATTGGTACCAGGTTTAGTTAAAATTAGCTTACATTTTCCCACTGGTTTGCTGACAGTTTATGCAACTCCATAACAATTCAGATTCTAAATATATCAGGTTATTTTATCTCAGTGTCTTCCTGATCAAATTTTGCTCAATTTACAAATGTAAAGATATTTTTCTAGCTGCTAGCCCCGAAAACTCAGTATTTTAAAAGCTAAGTCAGGTTCTTCCTGACTTGTGTTTCATAACTAGTACTATGTCTCTGTGGGGTTAATGTTTCTGTTAGTTACTGTATTAAAGGTATGCTATGCAAGAGTGCTGACAAGGGGGCTGAAGTTTATTTTTAGTCCCAGTCACATGTCCTGGCTCAAAGTTACAAAGATCAATGTCTCTTTCACAACACAGGAGTTATTGCTCACTGCTGCCACGAGGTTAACCTTAGGCACCTTCTTCTGAAACATACTATCAAGGGACAGACCTTACTTGTATTCTAGGGACAGAGGTTCCTGGTGGTTCCTTAAGCCCCGCCAAAAGTGTTACTAGTACAGCATTTTGAATTAGACCCATATTAGAGAATTGCGAGCCCTGCTCTTTAGTTTATTTTACAAAATGAGGGCCAGAGTTACACTCACACCTTAAATATTACATTCAAAGCCCTAGGGGCTCCGACCCACACTCTTAACATCTTCCTGCTTTCAGTGTGTTACCAGATGTACATATTATATAGATATAAAGATACTCAGTCTATTATCAGGTCAGACAATTTCATTCTATGAAAGCATGTATCCTTTTATGTAAGTATGTGTTTCTGTAGCCTGACAAATTCAGCAGAAAGTCTAAGAGGAACATGAGCAATAAATACTGTGGCAAGTCATCAGCCAGTTCAAACATACTCAAAAAGAGAGAAAAGAAACCAGAGAGCTACTGGACTATTCTAAACCTCTGTTGTCATTTTGATTGACTTTTCTTATTTAATGTAAATGGATAGTTCCTGAAGCAAATAAGTTAAAATACTAGACCTTAATAGGAGGCTTCTTTGGTGACAGAAACTAAAAGTTTCAGTGTTTGATCTTTCATTTGTACAGTTCAGCCGGATCCTCCTGTAAACCTGTCTCTACAAGTAATACAATCAGCTGGGATATTGTATCTTTGGGCAAAGTGGTCTCCTCCTGCATTGGTTGATGTCAGATCTGGTTGGCTTATACTTCATTATGAATTACGACTAAAGTCTGAAGAAAGGGAAGAGTGGGAGGTAAGGAAATGGCAAACTTTTGTAGTGAATGTTCCCTTTTCCCTAGTTCATATATCTGAACTTTATATCTTGATATTATAAACGCTGGGGTGTCTGACAAGGGTAAGGGTAACCAAGTAAGGCTATCCAAATATGACCATTAAAAAGAGGAGAGTATTTCTGTGGTTTGGAGGGAGAGAAAGTGAGAATTCCAGATATATACATTGTTGTCCTAAGAACTACATACAAAAGAGAGAGACTGACTACAAGACTGAGAGTACAGTAGATTTTACTTGCAGTGGCTATCCTGAACTTGTCTTATCTCAGAGATGCTAGAGAAAATATCGCACTTCATGTGTTCCTTACATCATGGAGTCAGATTTGGTGAAAAGCTGGCTCAGTGGGCAGCAGGGCTATATTTCTCTTGCTCTCACATCTGAAGTGGAGTTGCTAATATTGGAATGAGTGAAAACTAAACTGGCCCTCAGAAATCTAAAATAAGCCATATGTTCTAGACTCCTGGAGAAATCTTGGTCTCATTGAAGGGAGATTTGTCATTGACTTCAGTGGGTCAGGATCTCACCCTTACTTCTTTGTAGTGTCCATTCTTTAAAGTCTGTGGGTGAAATCCTACTCCCACTGAAGTCAGTGGCAAAACTCATATTGACTTTAATGGAGCCAGGATTTCACTTTATGATTTATATAGAAAAATGCCCCAGTTCCTTATGGTTTCTATATTTTTGATTCCTCTCCAGACTATTTTTGTTGGACAGCAAGCACATTATAAGGCGTTTAAATTACATCCGGGATTGAAATACATTGTACAGGTTCACTGCATGCTAGACCATGGAGAATGGAGTGAATGGAGCTCAGAAAGTTACATTCAGATCCCCAATGGTGAGTGGCCAACAATCCTTCTGTTAATTTCCTTTTAAAATCTCAGTGACTCCAGTGTTTGTGAAATGTTCCCATGTAGCAGCCCTGAATACTGATGTCCTCTATACTCAGGAAATGTACAGTACAAGAGAGAGCAGCAGTGCAACCCTGATAATATCCAAGTATGACACGGTAGTTCAGTCTTCCCGGTCCATTATTCCTTGGCCTCATTGTTGAGACTGACAACTATAGGTGCTATTTAATAACATTGTGATCGCAGGCTTTGGACATTTGTTAACTGGGAACTGGATTGAAATCATCAACTCATTTCAGACAGGGCACGAAACTGCACTCACCATAATATGGTAACAATTTTTTACCAACCTGGTGTGGATTTTAGTTGGTGGCCTAAATATGATAGACCTCAGATCTGGTTACCAAACTCCTTAGCCATGCTGTCGCCATTACTCACCACTGCTGTTTTATTAATTATATTTTTCATGTCTTGGTGTGGAGAGTGTTGGTAATGATTAAAATTTTCACATGTGACTAAGGAGCCTAAGTCCTATTTTCAGAACTGACTTTTAGGCACTTTGGAGCATTGAAAATTAAAGGTCCCAATCTCAAGAACTGAAAAAAAAAGATTCTCAATAGCTTGAGACCATTATTCACCTCACATGCACAATCACAACAGTCTGACTTAGTGCAGTGTTTCAATCAGCATCATGCTATTGATGTGTTAACCTTTGTCCTGCTGTAAGTTTGTTTGAGTCTCTAATAACATCAGTGAGACACCGAACAGGTCACAATAAATCTTCTTTGGCTGTGATCAGAGAAGTAGCTTAGGTCTCTAAGTACCGTGTATGAGGTCACTAAGCAAGGAACACATAAGTGCTTCCTTTTTCTTATCTCTTAAAGGCAACTCAGCCTGGTCTGGTGCTGCAGGAGAGAAGGGACAACACTGATGAGAACACACACATGGGGAAACACTTGGAAGGAAAATGCAGCTTCATCAGCTAGACTTCTTTTGCCGATTTGTTTTTTGTTTTTCTTAACACAGAGTTTTGGGATGATGAGTAGAGAACTGAAGTGCTCTTTTTTAAAGTGGTTTGTGTAGAATAATCTGAAGATAGACAGGCATATCTAGAGTGTATATACCTTAGGAAATTATATGGCCCCCGTTACCACAGTATCTGAGCCTCTCACAAACTTTAATGTATTTATCCTCACAAAGTCCCTGCGAGGGAGGGCAGGGCTGTTATCCCCATTTTTACATACAGGGAACTGAGGCACAGAGTGGCTAAGTGACTTGCCCAAAGTCACACACCAAGTTCCTGCTCCACACAGACTTCAACCCAGATTTCCCAAGGCCTAATCTAGTGTACTAACCACTGGACCTTCCTTCTCTACTGATGTAGAAGTGAAAACATGTTTTTTCTTGTACAATAAATATACCTAAATCTGACTGTCCTGTACCTGTCAATAATTCATAAACTCAGGATTGATGTTATTCTGTGTACTGTATGTCAGTTAAGTTTATTAACTAGATAATTTATGCATTTCTACAGGGCAGCCCCCTGGAAAGCCTGAGCTACTGAGGTGTCGTTCTCCAGAAAAGGAAACTTTTACTTGCTGGTGGAATCCCGGCTCAGATGGAGGACTTCCCACCAACTACACTCTGTTCTACAGCAAAGAGGGGTAAGACGCTGTGGATAGTTATTCTGTGGCTTATTATTTTATCTTATGTACGTTTACAGAATCTGAGTTCTCATTTGTTCTTAAATTGTAGTTAATTATCAGGGGAATAAAAAGTAATTTAAGATTTTTGTACAAATGAATTGTATTAGGAAGCACCAGTAGCAGCTTCATAACTGAGATTGCAGCAGGGTTTCTGTTTCAAACTGCACTGAAATATTCTATGCAGTGTTGTTGTAGCCTTGTTGGTCCCAGAATATTAGAGAGACAAGGTGACTGATGTGGTATCTTTTAGTGGACCAACTTCTGTTGGTGAGAGAGACAAGAAGAGCTCTGTGTAAACTCAAAAGCTTGTCTCTCTCACCAACAGAAGTTGGTCCACTAAAAGATTTTACCTCACCCACCTTGTCTGTCTGGGATATTCTGACAGTCTTCGCCAGATTGCCTTGAAAACTGCTATGCCACTCTAAGGCCCAGGCCACAGTTTGTGGTACAAATTTGGGGCCCTTTGGCCAACGGGCTCCTGAGACACAGGGCCACCCAAAATTACCTGTTTTTAAAATTAACATCTTCGTATCAAGTCTTTTGCACAGATATCCATAGACAATGGTAGGTTAGAGCTACACAAAATGTGATCATGGTAAGGCCATTCCAGGGATACAAGCGTCTAGCACCAGAATCAATCTCCAAAAATTTCTTAATAAAAAGTTATTCAATGTTTTTGTTTAGTTCTGAGGAGCGAGCTACTTTTGGCTTGTCCCAGCATTGCTCATGCTTAAGCTATGAGCTAACTTAATGTTGAAGTGTGTAGTTGTCTGGTGAGAGCAGGCTCATTCAGGAAGTGTGCAGACACCAGTTCAAAGGGTGAGAGACAAAGCGTGGAGCCCACATGCTCGTCTTCCTGTCATATCTTCCAGCTTCTTAGAGGGAGCTGGGAAACGAGCACACTTCCTGCAGTCAAGGACCTCCTTCCCTACCCCTAATTAGGGTATGTTTACTCTAGAGCTGGAAGGTGTAAATTCCAACTCAAGGAGACATACTCATGCTAGCTCTGATCGAGCTAGTGCACTAAAAATAGAAGTGTAGCCATGGTGGCAGAAATGGTAGGAGGAGCTAGTTGCCCCAAGTATGATCCCATCAATACTTTAAGTACATATGTGGGGCAGCCAGCTCCTCCCGCTGCTTGCGCTGCTGGGACTACACTTCTATTTATTTATTTATTCTATAACACTAGCTAGCCGCAGGTACATCTCCTGGAGCTGGAATTTACACCTTCCAGCTCTAGGGTGGACATACCCTTAGTTTGGGAATAGTAATAAATGGATTACTGCGGACATAGAGAGAGGCACAAACTAGATTTTTGAGGGGCAGAGTGTGAAAGACACAGGGTAGGTTTTGGGCTTGGGGGAGAGATGCACAAAACAGATGTTGAAGGTATATCAGAGATACGAAATGAATTTGGGGGGGGGAATAAATGTTTGAATTATTTAGTATTTAGTAGTCTAGTTAAAAGATTTTTCCAAGGCCACCTAGTAGCTGGCTCTTGGCAGAGGCAGGTGGCATGCAGTGGGACACACTTTGCTGTTGTTCTGAAAGAAAACCAGCTAACCCAGTGCAGCATTTACCCAACTGAACCTTCCCATACACAGTTGATAGACCACACCTTTTGGGGGCCGTGGTGTGGTGTACAGATCATCTCAGTATCTAGGGCCTACTGCACACGCTTGAATGCTGGGAATGAGTCCTGCCTTATTGCTCCCCTGAGCTGGATCAGCATTTTATGCCTTTTTCCCATCCCCCAGAGCATGAGTGATATCCAGTCTTAAGTAACTAGTAGTGATAGTAGTAAAATTCATGTGCTTTATTCTGTATATTTCCTGATCATTACGTTTCTTTAATTTCAGAGACAAATCAATCAATGAATGTCCAGATTACAGAACTGCAGGCCCCAATTCCTGTTACTTTGATAAAAAGCACACCTCACTTTGGGCAATCTATAATATCACCATAAAGGCAACCAATAAGATGGGCAGTAACATCTCTGAGCCTCAATATGTGGATGTGACTTACATAGGTAAGACATTAAGGCTTTTTTAAACAGTGGAACCAGAGGCAAACTAATCCAAAGTGCATGGGCTTTCAGATCCAGTGTTCAGGACCCAGGTAATGTGTAAAAAATATATACCCATGCAATGTGGCATCAAAGGTAAAACTTCTGACAAATGTATATAGCCTCCTACCACTGTGCAGAAATAACACATTTTGAAAATTGCACTGATTTTAATCCATGTTATTTTAAGAGCTGGATGAAATTTTTCATTCTAAATCTTTTTTCATAGAATCATAGAAGATTAGGGTTGGAAGAGACCTCAGGAGATCATCTCATCCAACCCCCTGCTTAAAGCAGGACCAACCCCAACTAAATCATCCCAGCCAGGGCTTTGTCAAGCCAGGCCTTAAAAACCTCTAAGGATGGAGATTCCTTTTTTCCATTTTTCACCAAAAAATGCAGATTTGAGTTGACTGAAACAATTTGCAAATTCAGGTCAATTTCTGCAAATTGTTTTGGTTAGAAAAAATATTTTTAAACTTGGATATATCAAAATGGTTTGTTTCAACATTTCCAAAACGAAATGTTTTGACTTTTAGTTTCAGACAGATGTTTCATTTCTGAATTTCCCTCAATTTTATTTTGAAAAAAATTAAATATTTTTTAAAAACCTCAAAATTGAAATAAATCATTTAGTTTGGGTTGGCTAAAACATTTTGGTCAACCCAAAACAAAACTTTTTTCAACATTTCATTTCACCAAAAAATTCAAAACATTTTCATTTTGGGTTGACCTATAACAACTTTTTTTTTCAATTTTTCATTTGGCAGTTGAACAGAAAATTGGTTATTCAGATAGCTCTAGTTGAGTGGTTACATTCCACACAAGTCTCTGACCATTTTTTAGTTTCTGTTACCTGCTATATTTCCTGAATGCCCCAGAAGTAGAAAACAGGACAGAAATGGCATTTGATATTATTCGCGTGTCAACAAACATACCATATTTCACACGTACATGTACCAAATACAGTATGTTCCGTTAAAAGAAAAGAAGTACTTGTGGCACCTTAGAGACTAACCAATTTATTTGAGCATAAGCTTTCGTGAGCTACAGCTCACTTCATCGGATGCATACTGTGGAAAGTGTAGAAGATCTTTTTATACACATAAAGCATGAAAAAATACCTCCTCCCACCCCACTCTCCTGCTGGTAATAGCTTATCTAAAGTGATCACTTAGCAGGAGAGTGGGGTGGGAGGAGGTATTTTTTCATGCTTTATGTGTATAAAAAGATCTTCTACACTTTCCACAGTATGCATCCGATGAAGTGAGCTGTAGCTCACGAAAGCTTATGCTCAAATAAATTGGTTAGTCTCTAAGGTGCCACAAGTACTCATTTTCTTTTTGCGAATACAGACTAACACGGCTGTTACTCTGAAACCTGTCAGTATGTTCCGCTGTTTCAAACATTTGGTACAATTATAGGGAAGTACACCCCTTCCTTAGAGTTTGGTTCATCCCAAAGTTTTAATTTCCAGAGATGGTCTAAAAGTGTTAGTTACTTAGAAATGAGCACCCATGTAGGAGCACATAGGGATATTTTGGTTTTTTATTTCTATTCAGTTGAGCCCTGGGAAACACCAAAAACCATGTCAATTCTGCCACTACAGAAGCTGAGGTCAAGTTGATACTCCCACTAACAGTCCCTAGATTTCAATGTCTGGGGTCATGGTGTTATCAATAGAGTGTCCTTTACTCTGGAATTTGCTTTCCCATCAGGTCCAATAGAGCCTGAGTCAGTTGCTCTTTGGGTCATCGTGTGAGGACCATTCTCTTCTCAGGCTTTTGCCTAAGAGAAGTAACTGGGCAAGTATTCGGTTTATTTCATGGGAAAGAGTGTTTAAGAGTACATCTATATTAGAAAAATTTAGTACCAGATTGCCAGAAGTGGTGTAGCTGCCTGGGTGCTAGAAACCGTGTAAGTACTACTACTGTAGACATGGCTATGGTATTTTTACCACCATGTCATGAATACTTACTCAGTGCAGGTTTTTGTGGCATATTGGTAAAAATGCCTGAATCTGTCTACACTAGCAGTTTGAAAAGATGCAGCTGCAATGCTGCTGATTGGTGCTGGAATTTGGATTCAGTTATTGCTAGTGTAGAGAATGCCTTAATGTTTATACTGGCCAACGACTCATGTATTATTTTTAAATACTGCATATGCACATGGAGACTGTGCTCTTGGGTTTTCTGAATTTTATGTGAGAGAGGTCGCTATGTAAAATATTACCTACTTAATCACTTAAATCTGCTACTTTTACGCATTCACAGATATATCTGCTGACTTCCATGACAATAGATTTTTACTATATTTTACTCCCACTAGCTATGTTGTCTCTTCAAGGTTATGAGGGAGAGAGGTAACAGTAACACAGCAAACAATAGTGCAGCAAAAAATAATTTTCAGTTTTAATTGTTATCAGTCCATAATATTACAAATCTCAAAATGAACTCAATGCATAAACTATTCTGATTGCTTCAAATTTGTGCATTCATGCTACTGTGCATTTCCAAAAGGTTATTAATCCCCTTTATCACAATACCAGAAAGAGTTATAACAAACCTGACAGTTGCAGGTAGCAGATGAATATAAAACACTCCCAATTTAGAATTCTCTACTCACTTTTTTTACACCAATTGATGGCATTTTACATCCACTCTGCAGAAGTGTAAATTACTTCCCAAGGTGCAAGGCAAAGGTGATTAAAACCCTTCATCTCTGATCTCTCCCTTGTACAGTTCAGCCAGACCCTCCTGTGAACCTGTCTCTAGAAGTAAAAAAACAAGTAGATGGAAAACCATATCTGTTGTTGAAATGGTATCCACCTCCACTGGCTGATGTCAAATCTGGATGGCTTACTCTTGAATATAAGTTGCGACTAAAACCTGAAGAAGGGGAAGAATGGGAGGTAAGATTTTGCTAGCTGGTCCTCTCTTGTCAATTATATTATATCCATGAATGTAACACACCAGACACCATCAAAAATTCAGCATTACCAAAAGTTGCCTTATAGTGGTGTATGAGAGATTGCAGTATTTTCCTACACCTAGAGAAGAAAATAAAGTGGTATCTCAGATACCTCTGTGTGGTAACCAGTGGCAAAAATATTTGACTGTACATTAACTGTATTATTATCATACTCTTTAAATTGTCAGTCCTAGTTTAACCGTGTTCTAGATATGGGTTTGATTGTTGTTGTTCACCATGATAATCTATTCTAAACCACAGACATAAAATTTCTAACAGAAAGCTCAGTACCAATCTCTGGTAAAATTATCTGAAACTATTTCCATCCATGCAAATGATCATTAGATTCTATTGGCAGGCTATCTAATGACAATGTATGCACAAGCCTTTACCTCTTCCTGTCCTTAAATCTGGGGACATTTTGTTTGGGTTCCAAGATCACAACTCTTTCTTCTGCCTTCGCTACTCACTTGAGCTCTGCTCAGAGTTCATCTTTGGTCCTCCATCAGATATTGCTCCTCCAAAATGCTGTCTCTTTCTGTTGGCTTGTGTTGCTCTTTTCAATATTCTCTAAACCCTTTCAAGTTTCACATTTTCAAAATGCACAACTCAGAATGAATTTTTTTTAACTGAGTTCCCAGCATCACTAGAGGACATCCTCTTCCCCACCACCTTCATCATCTACTGGATCCTTCCTTGTTTTTCAGATTCATAAACCAAAATAAATAAAACCTGGGAGAAAGGGAGATCCAGACCTGATGTGTTTTCACAATAGTTTCACTTAAACATTGCACTAGAGCTAAAATTCTTTCTCACAGCATTATACTAGAAAACTGATAAATGGCTATATAATAGATGGTCCATTATTCTATTCCCATATTGCAAATTCTTATGTTGCTATCTAGTTTCAGTACTGTTCATTTTATACTCCCATTACTTTGTCAACTTTCTAAATAGCCTAAAATTTTTATAGCAAAATGCCTCAGGGATGCAACCCCATGCTCTGGATGTCCCGAAGTCTCTGACTACCAGATACTGGGATGGGATGACAGGGGATGAATTGTTCAATAATTGCCTTGTTATGGTCATTCCCTCTGAAGTATGTGGCATTGGCCGCTGTCAGAAGACAGGATATTGGCTAGATGGACCATTGGTCTGACCCAGTATCACCGTTCTTATGTTCTCAATTTTTATGGGTTTTGTGTTCTTTATTCTTCAGACAATTTTTGTTGGACAACAAACACAATACAAGTTGTTTAGTTTAAATCCAGGAAAGAAATACATTGCACAGGTACACTGCAAACCGGACCATGGAGAATGGAGTGAATGGAGCTCAGAAAGTTATATTCAAATCCCCAGTGGTGAGTTGTTTGATCCTCCTTTATTAATTATTTTTAAATGGAAGTGAATTTAGTACATAAGTTAGCTGCCCCACTAGCAGCCCTGAAGACTGAAGTCCTGTATTACCCACAGGACAAATAAAACATTGCTAAGGTAGCAGAAGTGGCAGATTCCCTACACCATGCTCTCAATTTGCCTCAGCCTTGATTACTTCCGAGTAAGAAGGTGGTTCATTCTCCTTACCCATTTAAGCATTGGCCACTCCGCTGAATCTGCCAGCCAGGGTGCTGTTTAGTGCCTTTTATTATGGTGGTTTTGATATGTGGATACTTGTCCATTGTGAACTGCACTGAGATTACTGTATAAGACACCAAACAGCCATTAGCATCAGATGGTAATAGTTCTTAGTCACTGCCTACAGAGGTTGTATTTGAACTGGCCTAAAGGTATAAAGCTTCGTGTACCATTAGAAATTCTCAAAGCCATCCAGTAGTTGCCCCCTCCCTATCATTTCATTAATTATATTATACAGGACTTGACAATGAAATGACTAAACTATTCACAAAAACAGATTTATGCATGACATAGATGCTGCCCTTGCTTCTCTGTCCTGTGTTGGTGTATCTTGCTGTGGCAAAATTTACCCTCCTTGTGTACTTTTTACTCTTATAGGGTTTTTCTCCTAGGCATTTTATTTCCCATGCTGTGCCATCAGGTGAAGAGCACCTAAATATCAAGCACCAATATGATGCAGTAGATCACTATGCACTAGAGATAGTCTCAAGCCACAAAACTGAGTTTGGGGGGTAGGCCCATTTTAAAGATAGGTGCCATTTGCAACATTTTTATCACCCACTTTTTAGCTGCTAGACTATATGCAATTTAAGCATTCCTGCTTGTATTTTCCAGACATAGAATTGAAGGATGTGATTGTCTGGATCTTCGTGGCTGTATTATCGTCTGTCATTTGCTTAATCATTATCTGGACGATGGCTTTGAAAGGCTTTAGGTAAGTCACTGCCTTAGTGTTTGTATTAAATCTAAAGGATTTAGTTAATTACCTTTAAAAATAAGCTTTTAACATTTATTTTAATTTTCCATTGTTTTTATGGTCTGTTAGAAGCTTATCAGTAAATAATTAGATTCTGAACTGATGTAAATTTAACTTCACTGGAGCTGTGCCTATTTACATTGACTGAGAATCTAGCCTTGAGCTTCCTGTTTAGTTTTTCCTAGTTCATTTGGCAAACATTATATTATGTAGTATTCCTACTTCTGTATGCCTTCTATTTTGGCTTTTTGTTTCTTTCTCACGTGGCTTTTTGTTTATTTCTTTTTGTTTATTTCTCACCCCAGCAGCGTGAAGTGCCTAGTGCTGGAAATAGTGTTTACTGGTTAGCTGCTGTAGCAAAGCGATATCTGTAACTTATATTATTTTTCTAGTGAGACATAGTGAAATGGTGGCACTTTTTTTGTTGTTTGTTTGTTTTCACCATGGAGTGTTTTTCTTTTGAATAGATATTTAGAACCAGTTGTGCCTATCAGTGCCTGTGCTGGGCTTTGCAGACCCAAAGTGCCCCAGGGGGAGTTGTGCTTTGATAAACTTTGGACAAGTGCCTGGTGTTGTCTCCTAGTTCTACCCCTCCCTGTTCCCTTTGGGGCACTATGAGGGCGTTTGAAGGAAGCATTCCTTGAGCTCCCCCAACTACGGACAGAGATTGCAGTTGTGATTGTGACAGGCTCTTGCATGGGGGAAAAGCTCCTTCTGCCCCCCTCCATCTCCTCCCACCCACTTAGACACTAGCTGGCTATTAGAGCTTGAGCCCTGGTCTATCCTAAAAACGCATGTCAGTTTAACTATGTCACTGAAAGTGTGGCAGTTATACTGACCGAACTCCTGATGTAGGCAGTGCTATGTCAATGGGATGGCTTTGCCTGTTGACATAGCAAACACCTCTCGGGCAGGTGGAGTACCTACACCAATGGGAGAAGCTCTCTGATCAGCATAGGTAGTGTCTTCACTAAGGGTAAGTCTACACTACAAAATTAGCTTGAATTTATAGAAGTTGATTTTTTAGAAAGCAATTTTATACAATCGATTGTGTGTTTGTCCCCACACTAATGCACTAAGCGCATTAAGTCAGCAGAGTGCGTCCACAGTACCGAGGCTAGCGTTGACTTTCGGAGTGTTGCACTGTGGTTAGCTATCCCACAGTTCCTGCAGTCTCCGCCGCCCATTGGAATTCTGGGTTAAGCTCCCAATGCCTGATGGGCAAAAACATTGTCGCAGATGGTTTTGGGTACATGTCAACAGTCGCCCCTCCCTCCATGAAATCAACGGCAGACAATTGTTTTGTGCCTTTTTTCCGTGCGGGCGCCATACTGCTTTCAGCAGACAGTGCAGTAGGACTGCTAACCGTCATCGTCATCCACCTCTTCTGCTGCCACTCTGCTGTCCTGATGCTATGAATCCACCTCGCAGGTCCTCTATATGACCATCGTCATCCACTGCTTCCGCTCGCACCCTACTCTCCTGGTGGTCTCGCAGGGTCATTTCCGCTGCAACTGTGCTTGGCTGCTCTTGTCTCACCATACCACGGCAAGCGTGCAGCCCGCTCAGCTGTTGTGTCCTGGCAGCAGACAGTGCAGTAGGTCTGCAAAACTGGTCATCCAACCACCACTTCCCTTGCAACTCTGCTCTCCTGCAGACGCCATACCATGGCAAGCATGGAGCCCGCTCAGATCACTGTGGCAGTTATGAGCATTCTAAACACCTTGCGCATTATCATGCAGTATATGCAGAACCTCTCCCCCCTTCAATCGCCGCTTGCAGAGACAATAAAGTCATTGTTGTTTCAAATCCATGCATTCTTTATTAATTTGTCACACAAATAGGAGGATAACTGCCAAGGTAGCCCGGGAGGGGTGGGGGAAGAGGGAAGCACCGGGTGGGGTGGGGGAGGAGGGAAGGACAAGGCCACACTCCACTTCAAAACTTATTGAATGCCAGCCTTCTGTTGCGTGGGCAGTCCTCTGGGGTGGAGTGGTTGGGTGCCCGGAGGGGGCCCCTGCCATGTTCTTGGGCGTCTGGGTGAGGAGGCTATGGAACTTGGGGAGGAGGGCAGATTGGTTACACAGGGGCTGCAGTGGCGGTCTCTGCCTTTCCTGCACTTCAACCATACGCCAGAGCATGTCAGTTTGATCCTCCAGGAGCCTCAGCATTGCATCCTGCCTCCTCTCATTATGCTGCCACCACCTTTCCTCTTGATCCTGCCACCTGTCCTCTCGCCTCCTGTCCTCATGTTCATTTTGTGCTTTCCTGGACTCTGCTATTGTCTGCCTCCACGCATTCTGCTGGGATGTTTCAGTTTGGGTGGACAGCATGAGCTCAGAGAATGTTTCGTCACGAGTGCGTTTTTTTCGCCTTCTTATCTGCGCTAGCCTCTGGGACGGAGATGCTAGTGGCAGCATTGAAACATTTGCCGCTGCGGGAGGAAAAAAAGGGAGAGTAAAATTGAAAAAGACACATTGACCTTTTAAAAGTATGAGCTGATGTTTTTGTGTTAACGTGCAGCACAAACCCAACTAACCCCCTCACACACACCCAATTCTCTGGGATGATCGCTTCACCCCTCCCCCCACCACGTGGCTAACAGTGGGGATGATTTCTTTTCAGCCACAGGCAAACAGCCCAGCAGGAACGGCCACCTCTGAATGTCCCCTTAATAAAATTCCCCTGTTTCAACTAGGTGACCATGAATGATATCACTCTCCTGAGGATAACACACAGAGATAAAGAACGGATGTTGCTTGAATGCCAGCAAACACCAGGACCACACGCTGCCATGCTTTGTGCTGCTATGATTCCAGACTACGTGCTACTGGCCTGGCATGGTAAAGTGTATTACCATGGAGGATGCAATGAGGCTGCTCTCCCCAGAAGCCTTTTGCAAAGGCTTTGGGAGTCCCTCCAGAACAGCTTCATTGAGATGTCCCTGGAGGATTTCTGCTCCATCCCCAGACACGTTAACAGAATTTTCCAGTAGCTATACTGGCCACGAATGCATCCCAAGTCTTCAGGGCAAATTAATCATTTAACACGCTTGCTTTTAAACCGTGTATTATATTTACAAAGGTACACTCACGAGAGGTGCCTTCTCCACCTTCAAGGTCCAGGAGCCCTGGTTGGGAGGGTACTGTCTCCAGGGTGATAAACAGTTCCTGTCTGTCAGGGAGAACGGTTTCTCTGCTTGCCTGGTGTGTGCTATCTTCAACCTCCCTCTCCTCATCATCTTCCTCGTCCCCAAAATCCTCATTCCTGTTGCGTGAGACTCCCTTGCAGGAGTCCACATATAGGTGTGGGGTAGTTGGAGGGGCACTCCCTATAAATGCATGCAGCTCAAAGAAGTGGCATGTCTGGGGTTCTGAACCCGAGTGGGCGTTTGCCTCTTAGGATTTTTGGTAGGCTTGCCTGAGCTCCTTAAGTTTCACACAGCACTGCTGCAGGTCCCTGTGGTAGCCTCTGTCCTTCATGCCCTTGGAGATTTTTTCAAATATTTTGGCATTTCATCTTTGGAACAGAGTTCTGATAGCACGGATTCGTCTCCCAATACAGCGATCAGATCCAGTACCTCCCGTTCAATCCATGCTGGAGCTCTTTTGCGATCTGGGACTCCATGGTCACCTCTGCTGATGAGATCTGCACGATCAGCTTGCCACGCTGGTCAAACAGGAAATGAAATTCAAAAGTTCGCGGGGCTTTTCCTGTCTACCTGGCCAGTGCATCCGAGTTGAGAGTGCTGTCCAGAGCGGTCACAATGGAGCACTGTGGGATAGCTCCCGGAGGCCAATACCATCGAATTGTGTCCACACTAACCCAAATTCAACCCAGTAATGTCGATTTCAGCGCTAATCCCCTTGTCGGGGAGGAGTACAGAAATCAATTTTAAGAGCCCATTAAGTCGACAAAAATGGCTTTGTTGTGTGGACGGGTGCAGGGTTAAATCGATCTAATGCTGCTAAATTCGACCTAAACTCGTAGTGTAGACCAGGGCTGAATGCTAAAGTTGTGCTGCAAGTGTAGACAAGCCCTCAGATTATTCCCCTGTGAACTGGAACTGTTTAGTGATTGAAAAAGCATATGAGCCTGAGGCCTGGGCACACTATTTGAAGTTTAAGACTTGTGCCAAAATCACAGATTACAATCAGAGTGAATTTTAATTACTCCATTCAGTTTCAGTTGAATAGTGCATTTTTCTTCAGTTGCATCATCAAAATGTTGTGTAGTGTTGCTGTATGGTTTTAGCAGCTGCTGTGTTCCACACTTGAGATAGCTGCATTTCAGCACCAAAATGATGTTAGGTGCCATACTATTCCAAATATTTGTAATAATAGAAATAAGTGATTCTGACAATGCATATCACTTACAGTGGTTTTCATCAATTTTTTTTATATTTCCAGTTTATAAGTAATTACCTTCACCACAGTATTTGTACTATTCCCTTTCCTGTATAGATATGTAAGGCACTTTAAAATGTTTACTGAGCTATACCTGGCTGACGCTGTCCTGGGAAGGCGTCACACAGTGGGCTGGGGTCTAATAAGAAAGGTATCAAATACATTAGAAATGTTTGAACTGGTATTGAAATAGGCTAGCAATTCGGGCAATAGGATCTGTGCGTTCACTTCTTATGTTCTCTGCCTTTGTTTTTTTCAGTATGGTAACCTGCATCTTACCACCAGTCCCAGGGCCCAAGATAAAGGGACTTGATACACATCTGCTAGAGGTGGGTATTACTAAAGAACGTAGTGGAATTCAGTGCTACATACTTTGCCAAGCTTTTGTAATAATGAACGCAACAAAGATGGCATTTGCATTTAATACTGGAACAAGCCTAACTAGGTACTTTATAGCTTGAATTTGTTTGAGGAATAAGTAAAATGGCCAGGTTGATTATATGGACAGGACATGCCTTTAAGCTACTGCCTGCACTGGGGGGGAAGAGTGGATTTGAAGAGGGGTACCAGCAGTTACTCTCAGAGGCATTTTCAGAGTAGCAGCCGTGTTAGTCCGTATTCGCAAAAAGAAAAGGAGCACTTGTGGCACCGGTAGAATTTCTGGAGGTAGATGACAGTGAGGATCAGCAACTGATGCCAAGTCATGAAAAAGGTCACCGCAGTGGCTGTCAGAATGCCTCCTAGAGCACCAGGGGCACTTAATGCCTGAGTGACTCTTGTCAGCTCTTTTTTTAATAGGATACAGTATGTGCTTCCCACAAGGCTCTGCTGTCCAGTGGAGAAGAGGTGGCTGGGCCATAGTCTTCCATCATCCTGTCCCTCCCCTCCCCATTGGCTGCCTAGTACCATTGTCATCACTAGATTCCCCTGGTCCTTTTGTGCCATAAGCACAAGTTTTGGGGCTATCTGGCCCCTGAACAAGGGGTTCACATGAGGTGCTTGTAGGCTCCCACTATGTTTTGTACCAAAACAAGGTTAGGTTCAGAGTAGCCTTAACCGTATAACTGCACACGTTACAGCAACTGCAGCATTCAAGCGTGTTTTCCATGTTATAGGTGTAGACTAATCACTGCGGTCAGGGTGGGAGAGAAATACTAATAACTGATAAATCTTACAGTTGGCCACAAATGCGATTGTAATGTATATTGTTATTATCCCCTCAGACAGGGAGGTCCGATGAGTTTTTGAGCGCTCTGGGTTGCCAAGACTTCCCTCCAACATCAGACTGTGAGGACCTACTGGTAGAATTTCTGGAGGTAGATGACAGTGAGGATCAGCAACTGATGCCAAGTCATGAAAAAAGTCATCCCAGTAAAAATATGAAGTTAGCACACAAGGAAACAGACAATGACTCAGGGAGAGGGAGCTGTGACAGCCCTTTCCTGCTCTCTGAGAGGAGCAGGGAGCCCAGAATTCCTCCATCAGCATTTCAAACACCAGATATCAGTGAAATTCCAGAAAATAATGCAAGAAAAAGCAGCTGCAGAATTCAGAGCACAGACCTGAAAGAGATTATACCTTATTTTAGCATTGGTGGTGCAAAGTTATCTACAGGGCCTGGAGCTCAGCTACCTAACAACCAGACTCCTAAATGCTCCTACCACAACATTACGGATGTTTGTAAGATAGCCATTGGCACCATGAATGTGAATGTTGCATCAGTCTTGGGGGGAAATGAAGAAAAACAGTCACAATATTCTAAACCCACTGAAACTATCAGTGAGGAAAAACTGGACAAGCAAGGAGAAGTGGAGAGCTTGCACTCCAGAGTTAACCAAGACAGAATGCAATTGCTGCCCAATGAGAAGTCACCTTTTTTGTCTGTGAAACTAATGGATTATGTAGAAATTCACAAAGTCAACCAAGATGGGGCGTTAGCTGTATTACCGAAACAGAAAGAAAATAGTGGCAAACCTGAAAACTGTACTGTCCCTGGAACCAGCAAGGAATATGCAAAGGTCTCAAGAGTTGTGGACAACAGCATTCTAGTAATAATACCAGTTTCAAGAGTTCAGACCACACCTATGTTTCAAGAACCTCCGAAGGAATCTGTTCAGAACCTTCAACAGAGTCAAACAGAGAAAAATATGAGCCATTGTTTTACAGCTCCAAGTGAATGCAAAATAGACACTGGTGGATTAGATTACCTGGATCCAACTTCCTTTATGTGCTCCTTTAATTAACTGAAAGTTTGATTATCCTTCTTCAGGTAACACTACAGAGTAAATTAAATGCAATTAAAATGGAATGTTCTACCATGTGGATTACATAGAATTACACTACTAAAGCTCAGTTGTAGCTCACACCTTTCTATGTTTTCTACTAGCTGATTGCAGAACAAATTATTTCATTTTCTAATTGTGATTTATAGATTTTCTTTTGTTAATAGTTATGTACAGTAAGCACATGGCATGGTTTCTTGGAAAATCCGTACAAATTGGGGTATAATAAAGAGAAAAAAGGGATTTGTAGGTTGATGTAATAGAATAAATAAACCTCAGATCATTAAAATAGGTTTTCAATTTAGGGACAAAGGACAAAGAAGTGGATATTTTGTGCCATGGAAAACTACATTGTAAACAAATTATTGAACTTTGCATTTCTTCTATTATTTGATGAAAACTAGCCAAATATTGCAGGTTCAACAAAGATACAAAGTTTGGGGAGGTCGGTCAGTATACCATGAGTAAGGCTAAGATTTTGTCACGGATATTTTTAGTAAAAGTCATGGACAGGTCACGGGCAATAAAGAAAAATTCACAGAAGCCCGTGACCTGTCCATGACTTTTACTAAAAATGTCCATGGCAAAATGGGGAGCTGCGGAGTCCCCACACCACCCACATGGCTGGGCAGCTCAGAGCTCCAGGGGCCCCTACCACCCATGGGGGCTCGGAGCTCCAAGGTCCCCCACTGCCTGCAGTGGATCAGAGCTCCCAGGGGCCGCAAGCTGCGGGGTACCTCCACCACCCTCGGGGGGCAGAGGGACCCTGCAACTCCCAGCCGCTGTGGGCTGAAGTCACAGAGGTCTCTGGAAGTCCAGGATTCCGTGACTTGCGCAACCTCCGTGACAAAATCATAGCCTTACCCATGATTGTTCATACAGTTCCTAGACCATGTATACTGCTGATGAACTACTATGGCATACAGTGTATTTTTTCTTAATGAATTCTAAACACTGGTATAGGTTTTTCTATTATATATTTTTTTCAAGCCTAAAAAAAAAAAGTTAGTTTTTTGGATGTTGACGATTTCATATATAAAAGATAATACTGTATGTTAAAGTAATAGTAGCAAAGCAGTAAATCATTCTCAACATATTTTCCTGCTTCCTTTCAGTATGATGAATAAACTACATCCCACCCATCTCTTAGCCAAATAGAACTAAACAATGTTCACTCTTATTGAAAGAAAAGAACACTATTTGATAGACTGCCTTATTGTACATAATATAAAAATCTACTTTAGTAAAAGCCCATGAGTTCAACAATGTATTTTTGAAGACTATTTTTCTAAAGTAAAAATAAAATATTTTCTAACTTCCCAGAACTATTTACCTACCTGACAACTTCACTGATTTTTTCTGCTAATGCAGGAAGAGGTGATAAGAAGTGAAGCTATCATTTCAATAGTGAAACACCAAAATAACTAAAGGAGACTTGTAGAATAATGAAGGATATGAAGTAACTTTTGAATATATATTTCTAATCGACTGTAGATGTAATACAATGAATTGAGAATTAGTTAGTCCATTTATTTTATCAACTATTCCTGTAAAACTAAGTGGAATGTTAGGTTTTGGGGGCTCTGTCCCTCCCTAAATTGCTGTCTTCCTGCTGGCCTGTGGACTGTTCCATACAAGTAACTGTTCCATACAAGTAATCCGCAATGGAATGACATCCCCCTACATCCTAACACAAAAGATAGGCTTTTACCTGAGCCAGGGAGGACATTTTAAAGAAGTTACGTTTGCCAAAATGGATGTCTCCCTGTCCAAGCTCAATAGGATGAAGAGCCATGACCCCTGACGTCAAAGAGCCTCTACTCTGCTAAAATTAAGAAGGAGGAGGGGTCATACATTTGATCTGGGGCAATTCCGCCCCTAATGAAAATGGAGCAATAGAGCCTTCTGCCATTGCTAGTAACTGAGGCTGGCAGGAAGCAGCCCAGTCACCCCAAAATGACAACTGGAAATAATGGCACTCCTTTTTTGGCCCTCTGCCCCCGCCGCAAGAAAAGCTTTATTTTCTAAAGGAAAATACAGTCAAATGATGATGTATTTGTCTCCCTTGCAATTGGGCTAAGTACAGAATATACTTAGCTAAGTAACATCTATAGATATAGTGGTCCAATGAGATGGGGAAGAAGGTCAGGCTGAGGATAGCGCATTGTGTTGTGCAAGTGATGGGAAATATATTTACAGGACATGCACACACCTTCCCCATCCCACCCCTTCCCCTCAACAGTTCTGGAGTTTTCCAGTAGGCACCTTTTTGGGCTTGTGCACTGAGCCAGCTGCTTAGCCAACATACAGAAGGCCACATCTAACAGAGCCCACACATACTACCTTCGGGCCAAAGGAAAGCCCCTCTCTGTTCATCTGTCCACTTAACTCTGACACAGTAAGACTTTGGAGAGGCATTAATTGTAAAAAGAACACAATGTTATGTAGATATCAGATACACTGTGTGTGTCTGTCTCTGTCTGTCTGTCTGTCTACACAGTGATCACCCTTAAACCAGTTTACTTTGTTGTGGATAACTAGATAACTTTACTGCAGTGTTTGCAGTATTTTCTCTACATTGTATAGGGAATGCCATGATTATTGCAGTGAAATTATCTAGTTATCAAAAAGAAAAATTGAATGTTTTTTTTGGGGGAGCGGGAAGGATGCACACTCGGTTAATACACAATGACCATATCTGTCTCTCTGTTTGAAAGTTCTTTATCTGGACTTCAGTTTCCTAACTGTGGATCTGGTACAGTCAGTACTGATCAGACACTCTCCTTTTGTTATTACTGATAGTCATACCTAAGCCCCCAAAAAATTATTAAGTATATTAGGGCCAGATTCTCAGGCTCACTCTAGGCCCTATGTGTCTTATAGTAAAAAGGCAGGTTGCTCAGCCTGTAGATTCCCCTTACATAGGGGAAATCTCTGGAGTAACATAAAGTTAGATAGCATAGGGGATACAGCCAGGGGAAAAGTGATGTGTCCGGACACAATGACTTCTTAGGACTAGAGGCAAGCAGTCACAACTTAGAGCAATCTTTAGCCTTCTCGAAATTTCATTATGAGTTCAGTCAGTCCGTATCCCAAGGATCAGGATTTTATACCCACTGCTCACCTCTGTTTCTGTACTGTGCATTGCCTGGCTGGACCAGAGAATCTGGATCATTATGATTTTCTGGGCTAGGTCCATTCTAGTTCCAACATCCCACTGTTAATTTGAAGAACTTGAGATAAGGCATTAAGATACGTATTTTCAGAAACTTGACACGTGCAAACTCCAAATTGCCATGAGGAGAAAATGGGCATTTTTGCCTATAAATACAGCTTTGTACACACATAAAATGGAGGCCCTTTTGAACATTTGGTCTAAAATATTTGTTGTGATGCAAACAAGGTACCCAATCTCTCTCTCTCTCTCTCTGTGTGGGAGATCTCATATACAGATAAACAGACCCAATGGCCCAAACCCAAAGGGAGCAGACGGACCATGACTGCTATTCCATACATCAGTTGGCAGAGCAGCTGTGGAAGGGCTGCAGTGCTGCCTAAAGCAAGTCCAAGGACATAAATTCTATCCTGCTTCCCCCCAGCTCACGACACCAGATCACTGTGGCTTTCTTCAAAGAGGTTAAATTTCAGCTTACCTGAATAAGCACTCTCCCTGGCTGGTTTGAAGCAGCTAGAGTGTAATTCAGTCTAAATACATCTCTTGAGTGAATTTTTCGAGTTTCCTTTTTTTGAGGAGGCGAGCGGGGGAGATGTTAGATAATTATATGCAAATGATTTTCCAAATGAACACCCTTATTTAAATTCTCAATTCCATGTATGTGTGCATATATACACACATTTAAGTAGCAATTTGATTTTAAATAATAATTCTTCTTCTCTGGATGTGTACCTTCCAAGAGCCAATGGAGTTGTGCAGAACATCACCCTCGAATTTGATCCGTTGACATTTGGAAAGTACATGTGCACATGAAGTTGAGAATAAAAAAATATTCTTCAGTCTGATACTCATATATTTATGGCTCTTTGGATGTTCAGTCATTTAATCTTCATAATTTCAAATAAGATTTTTATTTACAGCTGTTTAAGGAATATGTTCTCATGTGGGAATAAAATGAGATTATGTTACAGGCAGTGGTGAGCTGGAGCCGGTTCACACCGGTTCACTGGAACTGGTTGTTAAATTTAGAAGCCCTTTTAGAACCAGAGGGGAGCTGGGGCGGGGGGGCACAGCAGGTAACCCGGGAGGCGCGCAGGGGAACCGCTCCCCACCCCACCTCACCTCTGCCTCCCTGGGCCTGAGCGCGAAGCTGCCGCCTGCTTCTCAGCCCTCCCAGGCTTCCCATGCAAACAACTGATTCGCAGGAATCCGGGGGGCGGAGAAGCAGAGCAGGGCGGCGCGTTCAGGGGAGGAGGCGGAGCAGAGGTGAGATGAGCCAGGGCTGGGCGTGGGGCGGGGAGCTGCCGGTGGGTGCTCTGCACCCACCAAATTTTCCCCATGGGTGCTCCAGCCCCAGAGCACCCACGGAGTCAGCACCTAAGGCGCCACTTTTGATATGATCAGTGGGGGGAGCGGCCGCTCCCTCTGTTCCCCCCTACCTATGCTCCCCCGCCCCTAGGAGCCAGGGGGACTGCCGGATGCTTCCTGGGAGCTGCCCCAGGTAAGCACCGCCAGGACTCCCCACCTCGACCCCCTGGCAGGTCCCTCTGGCTCTTAGGGGTGGGTTGGGCACCCACTGCGGTGGCCCACAAGACCCTCCTGCCTGGTTCTGGGGGCAGTCAGGGGACAGGGGAGGGGGATGGATGGGGCAGGGGTCCCGGGGGGGTGGCGTCAAGATACGCGGGGGATTGGATGGGGCAGGAGTCCTGGAGGGCGGGGGTGGGCAACGACCCCCTCGTGGGGTGAGGAGGGAACCGGCTGTTAAGATTTTGGCAGCTCATCACTGGTTACAGGTACCTATAAATCAGGTTTCTGCAAAGGCACCTTACGCTAGCCTAGAATAAGACTTCTCACATCACCTCTGATAGACAGACAGATGGATGAATTACCTACTAGAATTCTTCCCAATAAATAGCCCTCCAGCAGTTGCTTTGCTATTCAGATCTCTCTCTTGGAAAGATGTTCAAATAGGCTCCACGCTTTTTCTATGTCAAGTTTGTGAATATGTTAGATCAATAGTGCATTACTTTTTAAATAAAGTATAAGCTCTAAAATGTAAGTATAAAGGCTCCACTGAAAAATGCTAATTTGTTTTCTAAAATACACTAAATTATTTTTAAATGTTTTTAAAATTAACTACCTCCCCTTTGGGCTAAAAACAGTTTTATAAATAAAAGATCTACTTTCCTTCAGTATTGAAAAAGATTATGTCTTATGCTTTTAAATTTTCTAATTAGGCTGTTTTTGTTTTAGCAGACACATATTTGATGTATGGTCCCCGTATTTTCTGTGTAATGTTTGGTGCTTTTAAGTAGTTGTCTATGTGCTTTAGTGAATTTGGGACATGTGGTCTCAAAACTACTTGTCACATGAAAAATATGATCTCTGAAGAGTGCTCTTTATGATGAAATAATTCTTTACAGTCATATTACATACAAATGTACATATCTGTCCATAAACAGTACAAATATGGGAAAGTATGTGTCTATAGAACAAAACTGAATAACAAACCTGTAATCATAATGAATTTGTGTTGAAGCAGTGAATGCTATGTAAATGCTTTGATTTATGTCTGTCTAGATAGCTTGAACTACAAATGCACGGTAGCTCTACACTATTATTCAAATATTTGAAGTACAGTAACAGCAGTTAATTAAAAGTGAATATTCAGCTTTTACTTTCCAACCTCTAAAGCACTGTGCATGTGGAGTTCTCATTAGGAAGCCAGCTAATGTGCTTAGTCATTTTTCATTAACTTTAAACAACTTGAAAGAGTTATACAGGGAAACCAAAGTAACCTTGGCCAGTTAATGGATAACATATGTCCTTTCTAAAGCCATAAAGTCATGTTGAAATCAAGCACATGTCATGTTTTTAGGCTCCATATTTTCAAAGGAATCACTACCTCTGTTTTTTTTTCTCCCTTTAAAAAGGCAAACAGAAGCATTTTACTTGAAGTGTCAAATTGGAAATAATTATTGTAGCAAATACAAAAAAGAAAAAAACATCTTATGTTACAGTTGCTTTTGTTGTATGACAGCCTGTCATGGAGGCACCATTTCTGTTGCATTAGAACAATTAAAATAGATTATTATGGATACATAGTGAGTGAGGTGGGATATTTTTGTGTGAAAAATTACATGTCTTTTCAGTTCATTGGAAGGCCCAGACTGGTGTGCTGGGCATCTGCCATGTTTCTGGTGTGTCAGTCTCTTTCCTGGGCTGTGTGGCCAGTTAGCTGGTCACTGCTGCTCCGTTACTGGTGCCCAGCTCATCAAAGGTGAGTGAGCTGAGTGGTTATAGGTATTCAGGTTCTAGGTCAGACAAATTGAACTGAGCATTTATCATAGTGTTTGCTGTGCTCAGACACCTGTTGGTATTTACCTGTTGAACCTCTTCAGCCCTTACCCTCACTATGTGGTAAAGGAGAATAGCCACCCCTTTCCCAACAGTGAACTCGCATCTCCTCCACCAACACCACCAACCAAAAAGCAAGGCCCTTGGCACCCTTCTGATTCCCATACCTATGGAGGTGAGAAAGGGGGGCTGTATTTCCTTGCTTGGGATTGAGGTAGAAATTCCCTCTGCTGTGGCTCCCAAGAGTCTCAAGACTCTTGTGGTATCAACAGCTACATCTCTTCCCTCCTTTTTCTCCAGACCAGGTACCTGCAGAATGCAATGAATACATGCTAGGTAGGGGTTAGAAATAAGTGATGCATAAGAGTTGTTGCAAGTGAGTAGAATGAGAGAAGAGTGCAGATACGAGTGCTGGGCAATGCGGAAGTGAGTGAGTGGATGACTGAAATGGTAGGATATACTAGAGCGGGGGTATGTCTACAGTTCAAGCTAGAGATGTAAAATTCAGCTCAAGGAGGCATCCTGCACTCCTGTACTCAAATTAGGCAGGAGGGGCTAGCTGCCTGAGTACGTACCTACCGTCTTGGATGGGTGCATCCTCAGGGCGGCTAGTCCCTGCTGTCATTCGTGCTGTGGCAGCTACACTATTTTTAGTGTAGCTCCATCAGTGCTAGCACAGGTATGTCTCCTCGAGCTGGAAATTACAACTTCCTGCTCCAGCACAGACTTACCCACGAGAGAGGGAGTGACTGAGTAGGATAGTGGTGAGAGTGACTCTGGAAAGTGGATGAGAGGTGAAAAATGGAGGCAGAAGAGGACAAGGGAAGAATGAGAAGAGGGAACACTACTAAACGAGTTTGAAAGACAACATTGTGGAAGGAGAGAAATACGATACAGGGAAAGAAAGAATGGAACAGGAATAATGAAAAGAGGGGATTATTAAACATTATTAAGAAATTAGATGTTAGAAAACAGACAAAAACTCAATGGAAAAGAGACACCAAAACATAAAATAAAATGAAATAAAAAGTGACAAAGAAAAGGGAAGAGAAGGGATTAAACATTGCTATGGATAATGAGAACATCTACAGCTACATTAGATAGTATAAAAATATATAAGGGATAGAAGCCCTCATGTTTCAGGGCCTAGTATAACAATAACCAGTCAGATTTATGAGGAAACTTTCCCTCTGGGTTAGTTATTCCATAATGATCCTCTCAGGGGTTTCTTGCACTTCCCTCTGAAGCATCTGATACTGGCCACTGTCAGAAACAGAATACGGGAAGAGCTGGACAACAGGTTTGATCCAGTCTGGGAGTTCCTATGTTCTGAATAAGAACAAATGCAAGGGAAATATAGTGGGCCAAGTTTTGCAACTTTACTCATTTGCATCATTTAAACCACACACCCTATTTTAACTCTAACATTCTTGTTTCTCTTAAGTTGTATTCCTTTTTATCAGTCAAGTATGTGGCATCTTCTCAGCCTCAAGCAGTGAAAGACTGATGATTCCACTAAACAGGCCATTGAAATGAAAAGGAATCATTTGATTTTTCCTGTGACAATATACAAATCAGGTATCTTCTAAAGCAGAAAAGATTCATTTTGCAGGTAAATTTTCAAAGTTGAGAGGTATGCGATGGAAATACAATTTTATTCCCGTTCAGCAGAGTCATTCCTATAAAAATTCCTATACCCAAACTTTTGGTGGGGCCTAATGAAAATGGTATGCTAAAAGCTAGGCTTACAATACTCACTGCATTGTTGCATGTTGAAGATGCAGGGGAGAAGGGAAAGACTCTTTTCTCCCCTTCTTCCTTCCCCCCCACCAAGGGTGAAAGCCCAGATAACTACCTGTGATGCTACTAGCCCTTTGGCTTTCTCCTGTCTCAGAGACTTGCTCTTTATTTAAATGGATCTTCTTCATTGGTGGGTGATGCTGCTCTTAGGACTCCCTCATCCTGAGAACCCCCAACTCTCACTGAAGTCAATAGGAATCAAGGGCTCTCAGAAACTTCCAGGCAAGTATCCAATAGTAGTGAATTCCCTAAGCTAAACCAGGAAGACCAGTGGCATTGATTGATTTTTACAGGCTGCTGGAAATCCTTGTAGAAATCATTTCTAGAAAATATCCCATATGGCTCACAGAAGACAGCATGTCTGAAAACAATCTGACCCTTTTGTTAAGCCCCACAATGATGCATCCACCTTTTACTAGCATTAGTAAACATGCATGGAGTAGAATGATATTGGGCCATGTTCCTTAATGATGATGTTATGGTGCTTTGGCTACTAATTCATTCTCCTTCACGCCAAAGGGAAAGGAAAGTCACTCCTCTTAGGGTCAGATATACCCAGATTGACATTCTTGCTATTGCTGCTGCTTTTGCTATTACTGCTCATTGTCCATCTTGGAAAACAGTCTTTCCAGCATGACTACAAATGCCATTTTTTGTTCTGGTTAACAGCTGCATCAATCCCATATATGAGTTACATTGCTCAGGGCTTGTCTACACTTACCAGAGGATTGACGCTGCAGCGATCGATGCATCGGCGGTCGATTTAGCGGGTCTTCCGGCAGTCGATTTAGTGGGTCTAGTGAAGACCCGCTGAATTGACCACTGATCGCTCTCCCATCGACTCCTGTACTCCACTGGATCGAGAAAAGTAAGGGGAGTTGACAGTAGTGGACCCCGCAGTAAGTAGATCTAAGCTATGTTGATTTGAGTTACGCTATTCACGTAACTCAAATTGCATAGCTTAGATCTACTTTTCCCTTTAGGGTAGACAAGGCCTCAGAGATACTCAGTGTCGTGTATCTGGGATTCTTACTTCCTACTTGGTACTTAATAGATTTAGTTTTAGTTTCTGTGAATGCCAGTGTGAATGAATACTGTCCATAAAAAGTAACTAATAAACTTTATGGTAGCTAAAAATGTCTATTTTCTCAAGCTTCTCACATGTCATTGTTTGGGCGCAGAACAGAGGGAGGCTGCAGAATATCTATTTCTTGCCCAATTCCTGCTTGATGCGTCACATCAACAGGTCTCTTTAAGAAACTGTGGCAAATTGCCGGCACTACTCTGATGGGTCTCGCACTTTCTCTTCTTGGGGAGCGTTTAGGGCACCATTTCTCGCCCCTGAACTGGGGTATTAACTGCCCCACTAGTGTCCTAGAGGAAGGAAGTGGAGAGGGAGGGACCCAGGCCCGCCCTCTACGCCGGGTCACAGCCCAGGGGCCCTAGGGATAGCAGTAAACCGCTTGAACTAGCGGTTCCTTCCCCTGGACTACTTCCCTCTCCTGCCCTTCAGCTTGTGGGGCTTCCTTCCCTCCCTCTGCACAAACCAGGTGTCCCTTTACCTAGGGTCTTGGTCTTCTTAGCCCACCGCAGCACTTCTCCAAACTCTCCTCTGCTTCCCTCCAAACTGCTCTCTGCTCCAACACCAATCCACTCTGCTTCAACTCCTTCTCTTGTCTGATTGAAGGAGGGCGGTTTTATCAGGTGACTGGCTTCACGTGCTCTAATTGGCTTCAGGTGCTTTAATTAATCTATAGCAAACTTTCTTCCCTCTACAGGGAAGAAGGCTCCCTTCTAGCCCTCTCCTGCTGCCCTCTGGCCTGGGCTTTCCTTGCTTTTTGCCCCTGCTTTAGCTCCCCCCCCCCCCCGCAACCAGGCCAGACGCTTTTTCTTCGTTTTTTTTTTTTTTTGCTGCCGTTCGAGTGCTGGTCGGCTGCCAGCTTGCCTGCCAGCCCCCCACGCCTGCCCTCGGACGCTGCTGTTGCTTCAGCTGCAACCCCCGGAGGAGGGGGGGAGGACTGCCGACCCGTTCCCCGGAGGAGGGGAGTGGACGCCCTCAGACCCAACCATTTTGCTGTTCATTTGTGGACCCGCAATTAATCGTCTTCTTATCTTTGCTTGGCATTTTTGGAATGCTCCACAAAGAGCGGGAGAGAAGACAGCTGACAGAGACATCGCCCGGGGAAGCCACAAATCATCATGGAAGGGGCCGTAAGACTGAGTAACTTTTGAACTGTACTCTCATGTGGGGGGAGTTTGACTGTGTCTTAACTGCGTTTGTAGGGGCACAGGGGGTGTAGCACAGAGCTGCCCCCCGATCCATCGGTGCCCCCCCCAGCACTACTGCAACCGTCATGCCCCCCCCGCTGTCCGTCCCTGCTGGCAACCTGCCATCTGCCTCTAGCCTCAACTGCTTGCTTTGAATTCCATCATCCGGACCAGACACAAGAGCCGACCAAACGAGACTCTTTGGATAAACGCGCGTGGATCCGCGTTCCCCCCCCCCACCTCCCGGACTGGCCACCCCACAGTTTGCCCCTACTACCTGACCCCAACTCCTGTTTCCTTCCCCTGTCCAGTCCGACCCATTTGGCCAACCCCTGCCTGCAGCCCAACATGGAGAAGTGGTTAATCTGCTTCCCCCTCCCCCCTCCTCCTTCTGGTGTCTCCCCGTCTCTCCCTGCTCACGATGGCGGGGAATGAGAGGGGTGAGACCCCTCTAACAACCTCAGTTGCCCCTCCCCCACCTGCCTCCCCCCCACCACTGCTGCCAAAACACCTGCCATCGCCCCCGCTGGGGCATCGGCAGCCGGAGGCACCGGGGCGACTATTGCCGCTGCTACGCCCACCGCCCCCCCAGATTCTAGGAAAGCCCCCCCGGTTAGCCAGAAAGGCCAGGGTGCGAAGAAGGGGAAGGGCCCCGCCACAACCACCAAGCCCTCCATGGCAGAGGCTGCCCCCACCGCTGTGGCCTTCTCATCGACCAGAGGCTGCCCTCCCCGCTGTTCCCTCCACCAGCTCTGCGAGCGTCCCTCCCCCGGCCCCCAGGGCGTATGCCAGGGCGGTGGCAGCCCCCGCCCCGCCTGCCGCCTCATCATCTCGCCCACCCACCGCCTCCGCTACCATCAATAGCGGCCGAGGCCTCTTTCCCACCATGACCAGGAAGCATGGCGTCCGTTGCCTCCTGGTGCCCGCCTCACCCCACGTGGAGACATACGTGCAGGCGTTGGCGAGGGTGGTAGGACCCACGGCCATTGTGGCGGCCTCCAAAATGTACGAAAAGGTCATCTTTTTCTTAGCATCGGAGGCTGCCGCCCAGGAGGCGGTGGAGAAGGGCCTGGCGGTGGGGGGGGGCATTTGTCCCCCTGGAGCCGCTAGAAGACCTGGGCGTCCGCCTAGTCCTGACCTCCGTCCCTCCTCTTCTACCCACTGCCGCCCTGTTACCTGCTCTCTCCACCCTGGGGAAACCTGTTTCTGTCATCAGCCCTCTCCCGTTGGGCTGCAAGGACCCCACCCTCCGTCACGTCCTTTCGTTCCGCCGGCAAGTGCAGCTTTTACCGCCGCCGCCAGCGCGTGACGGAGAGGCGCTTGAGGGGTCCTTCCTAGTCCCCTACCAGGGAGCCTGCTATCGGGTCTACTATTCCACAGGAGGGGCCTGGTGCTACCTCTGCCAATCAGCGGGGCATGTCCGAAGAGACTGCCCCTTGGCCCGGCGGGGAGGGGCACCCGAGATCCCCGAGACCCAGCAGGACATCGGCTCCGTCATTGCCAATGCCCCTGTCCGCCCGAGATCTGCAACCACCTCTCCTCCTGCTCGATCCACCGCTGCTCCTGCCTGGGCCCAAGAGACACCTCCCCTACAACGCCCAGATGAGTGAGGGAGCCCCGCCCTTGCTGTTAACAATCCAGCAGAGCCTATGGAGGAGGGTGCAGCAAAGATATTACCGGGCATAGGAGAGGGCCCGCCCCAAGGAGAACCGCCCCCCGCCATGTTGCCTCACCGTTACCCCCCCCAAGCCCCTGAACAATCGCCCCTGCCCCCCAACACGACCCCTGCTAACCAGCCCCCAGACGATGCTATGGAGGGCTGGACCCTAGTCCAGGGACAGCGAGGCAAGCGAAGGCTCGAGCTCCACTGCACCCATCCGATGCGGAGGCCCCCCGGAAGACCAGGAAGGGAGGCACTGACACTGAGCCTTCCGCTATGCCCACGAGTGAGATCCCTCCACCGGTGTTGGGAGGGGAAGACAAAATAGCACTGGAAGGTAGAATCGCCCCTCCACGGGAGACCCTCCCCTCCGAGAACCCTGAGGAAGCCCCTTCTGCCCGAATATCACCCGAACCCCCCGCGAACCCCGAAGCGACCGTCGTAGCGGGCGCCAGAGGGGAGCCCCCCAGGGTGGCAGAAGACGACCTCTCCTCCATGTATGAGGAGATCGAGGCCCTAGGTTTGACCCCGGTCACCCAGGGAGAGAATGACCTACTGCCGGCTGGCCTCGATCTGGGCAACCTTACCCCAGTCCTCCTTTCCCCATGCTCCCTCACCCTAACCGCCTTCCCGGGCGAGCACCCTGCAGAAGATGGTCCACCACCTGAGGCCATGGCTGCCAAATCCACCACAGAGCCTGCGCCTAGCATCACTGGGAGCCCCCTCCCGACCCCCTTAACCCTCGAATCTGTTTGGGAGGCACCACCTCTCAGCTGCTTGCCTCCCGAAGCCCAGAGCCTCGCCTCTGCCCCCGCCCCCACTCCCACCCCTGTCCCTGCCCAATCCACCTCCTCCTGCAATGCTATTGCTGCCCCCGGGGTTATTTCCTTCCCGTTTTTTGCGGATCCCCCCCAGGGAGCAGCCTTTGCATTTTCCTGCTGCAACCCATTAGGAGCTGCAATTTTCCCTCCGCCATCCCCTTCTACCCCAAGGCTTGAGACGGACCTAATAACTTTAGCCTGTCAGACGCCCCGTCGGTGGTCTGCACCCTGCCTGCCCGCCTCAGCGGGACCACGAGGCTGCACCAAGAGCCCCACCAGGGAATAACCCGGAAATCGCAACCCCACCCCCACATGAGCTGCGAAAAGCGTTGCGACAGTTTTTAGAAGACATCCATGGCTCCCGCAACAGGGTACAGCTAGCTCTCCAGCTATGGGTGGACTTTGATCACATCCTCCAGGCCACAAGGGCCCTTATAAAGGAGGGTAAAGGGAAAGGAAGGCATGGTGCCGCGGCCTATGGGCGGGCCCGCAGCTTCCGTGATGATTTACTCACTTACGGGATGGGTCACGGATTGTTGCGCGACCCACCGGGGGCTGCAAACACCCCCGCCAACAAGGAACCCCCAGCCCCCCAACCCTCCGCATGACGCCCCTCATTATTGCAACTTTGAACACTAGGGGCTGTAGGATGGCTCTCCGCAGGTCCCAGGTGCTCTCTTACCTTCGGGAAGGGGGGGGTACTCTGTGGTTTTCCTGCAGGAGACCCATACGGATCCGACCGCCGAGGACAGCTGGCGGCTGGAGTGCGGGGACGGGGTCTACTTCAGCCACTTCACGATTCGACAAGCTGGAGTGGCGACCCTGTTGTCCCCCAACCTACGGCCCGAGGTGCTAGGGGGTCACTGAGGCCGTGCCGGGCCACCTGCTGCATCTCCGAGTCCGTATGGAGGGGCTCGTGGTCAACCTCGTCAACATCTATGCCCCGGCAACGAGCCCGAAGCGGCCGCAATTCTATCAGCGGGTGTCTGACTTCCTCAGCACCCTAGATTCTCACGAGTGCTTAGTCCTGGGAGGGGACTTTAACACCACCCTTGAGGAACAGGACCGCTCAGGGGCCGAGCTGAGCCTGGCCGCGGCAAACATTCTCCGAGAAATAGTTGAACATCACTCCCTAGTAGACGGCTGGCATGACCACCACCCAGATGACACTTCCACGTTCACCTTTGTCCGGGTAGAGGCCCATCGGTCACACCACTCTCGGTTGGACCGTATTTATTTATCCCGTTTCCATCTTTCACAGGCCCACTCCTCCAACATTTGGCCAGCCCCATTTTCCGACCATCATCTAGCCACTGTAACAGCCTCCCTCCGTGCAGAGAGGCCGGGGCCGGCCTATTGGCACTTTAACAACAGCCTGTTGGAGGATGAGGGCTTCGTGACGTCCTTCCGGGAGTTTTGGCTGGCCTGGCGAGAGCAGCGGCATGTCTTTCCCTTGGCGCAGCGATGGTGGGATCTAGGGAAGGTGCGCGCGAAGCTCCTCTGCCGTGACTACACCCAGGGCACCAGCTGACGGAGAAATGCAGCGATAGAGCAGTTGGAATGGGAGGTCTTAGAGATGGAGAGGCGTCTGGCCGCCAGCCCCGAGGACCCGTTCCTCTGTGGAGCGTGCCGGGAGAAGCGGGAGGAGCTCCGGGCCCTCGAGGACCATCGGGCCCCAGGTGCCTTTGTTCGATCCCGCATCCGCCTCCTTCGGGAGATGGATCGCGGCTCCCGTTTCTTCTACGCCCTGGAGAAAATGAGGGGGGCCAAGAAACACATCACCTGCCTTCTAGCAGAAGATGGCGCCCCCTCACAGATCCGGTGGAGATGTGTGGGAGGGCCCGTGACTTCTACACAAGCCTTTTCTCCCCGGATCCGACCGATCCTGGCGCTTGCAGGCTGCTCTGGGAGGAACTCCCCACGGTCAGTGTGGGCGACCAAGACCGACTAGAGCTGCCTCTCACCCTGACCGAGTTCTTGGAAGCCCTCCATCGCATGCCCACCAATAAATCTCCGGGCATGGACGTGCTGACCGTGGAGTTCTACCGTGCGTTCTGGGACATTCTTGGCCCAGACCTAGCCACTGTCTGGGCTGAGTCTTTGCAGGGCGGGGTCCTCCCTCTTTCGTACAGGCGAGCGGTGCTCGCCTTGTTGCCGAAGAAGGGGGACCTCTGCAATTTACGAAATTGGCGTCCCGTCTCGCTCCTTAGCACGGATTACAAAATCGTAGCGAAAGCAATCTCGCTGCGGCTAGGGTTCGTGATGGCGGACGTGATCCACCCAGACCAGACATATACTGTCCCAGGTTGCAGCATTTTTGACAACCGATTTCTAGTCCGAGATCTTTTGGAACTCGGGCGTAGAGACGGTCTGTCGTTCGCCCTCCTGTCTCTTGATCAGGAGAAGGCGTTCGATAGAGTGGACCATGGTACCTCCGGGGCACTCTGCAGGCGTTTGGATTTGGACCTCAGTTTGTGAGTTTTCTCCAGGTGCTGTACGCTTCCGCTGAGTGTCTGGTTAGGCTCAACTGGACCCTGACCGAACCGGTCAGCTTCGAGCGAGGAGTACGGCAGGGGTGCCCCCTCTCGGGCCAGCTGTACGCTCTGGCGATCAAGCCCTTCCTCTGTCTCCTCTGCAGGAGGTTGACGGGGTTGGTGCTGTGGGAGCTGGAGCTGCGGCTGGTCCTGTCGGCGTACGCCGATGACATGCTCCTCGTGGTCCAGGACCCGGGGGACTTGGCGCGGGTGGAGGCTTGCCAGGCCACCTATTCGGCAGCCTCCTCCACCCGAGTCAACTGGGTCAAGAGCTCTGGCTTGACGGTGGGGGACTGGCGGCGGGTGAGCTCCCTCCCATCCGCGCTTCAGACCATCCGGTGGAGTGTGGGCCCACTGCTCTACCTAGGCGTTTACCTTTCTGCCACGCACCCTTCTCCACCGGAGAACTGGCAAAATTCAGAAGGCGGGGTGATAGAGCAGCTCCGGAAATGGTCGAGGCTACTCCGATGTCTCTCCCTCCAAGAGAGAGCACTGGTGCTTAACCAACTAGTCCTGTCCACGCTCTGGTACCGGCTCAACACCCTGGTCCTGGCCCCGGGTTTCTTGACCGACCTCTGGACATCTATTCAAGAGTTCTTTTGGTCAGGAATGCACTGGGTCCCTGTTGGGGTTCTTCAGCTACCCCTGAAGGAAGGAGGGCAGGGCCTGAAGTGTCTGCACACTCAGGTCCGTGTCTTCCGCCTCCAGGCCCTGCAGAGGCTCCTTTATAGTGCAGGTAGTTCGACGTGGAGCATATTGGCGCACGCCTTCCTGCGCTGTTTCCAAGGGCTCCGATACGACCGGCAGCTCTTTTATCTTTGTCCGAGAGGTTTTCCGCGAGACCTCTCCGGGCTGCCGGTCTTCTACCAGGACCTCCTCCGGACCTGGAAACTGTTTTCAACGACCAGGTCCGTGGCGGCCACCGTGGGAGCAGATCTCCTCGCGGAGCCCCTGCTACACAACCCCCAGCTCCGTGTGCAGGCGGCGGAGTCCCGCTCGGTGTGCCAGAGTTTGGTCCTGGCGGAAGTCACGAGAGTCGGAGACCTCCTGGACTACGACCGGGGAGACTGGCTGGATCCCCTGACGCTCGCTCGGCGCATGGGGCTCTCCAGACCTCGTACCCCCCGGCGCGTACTTCAGGAGGTGAAGGCCGCCTTGACGCCCGCTGCTCGGGCTTATCTCTACCGAGCCCTGCGCGAGGGCGCACCCTGCCCACCCTCTACCCCAGGCCCGCCGGACCTTTCGATTGGGCCCCTACCCCATAGATCCCAACAAACCCCTCACCCTTTCACTGCGAGCCGGCTGCATGAACTGCAGCCGGTCAGCTTCCAAATTGCGCCACAGAAATATCTCTACACACTCATGCTTCACACCCTTCATGCCCACACCCTGCCACCTCCTGCCACCTTTGGAAGGTGAGCAACCCCAGTGGGCCAGCCTGTATTCCACCTTGGTCCCGAGGCCCGTCGGGGACATTAGTTGGCGGCTCCTTCACAGAGCTGTGAGCACGGGCGTGTTTTTGACACGGTTCACCCCCATCCCGGATACTTGCCCTTTTTGCAACATGAGGGAAACCCTGGCGCACGTATATTTAGAGTGTGCCAGGCTGCAGCCCCTTTTCCGGCTCCTCACAAATATTTTATTACGCTTTTGGCTACACTTTTCCCCTCACCTTTTTATCTACACACTCCCCATCCGTGGCCCCACAAAATCGCGAGATCTCCTGGTTAACCTCCTCCTAGCCCTAGCTAAAACAGCCATTTATAAAACCAGAGAGGGGAGGTTGGCTAATGAAGCATCCTGCGATTGTAGGGCTGTTTTCCAATCCTCAGTACATTCACGTATCCGGGCGGAGTTCCTCTGGGCGGCGTCCACCGACTCCCTTGATGCCTTCGAGGAGCGGTGGGAGCTGTCCGAGGTTCTCTGCTCGGTGACCCCGTCCGGTTCCCTCCGTCTGACCCTTTGATTGAGGGGAAGAGCAAGAGACCCCAGCCCCAGCCCTTGCCGCTGTGGATACCATCATCACTGTCACCTAGAAGGGGTCCTATCACACGTGGTGTACGTTCCCCCCACCCCCAAACTGCCCACCCCGCAGCCGTGCCCATCTTGTCGGGCACTCTCAGGAGAGGAATAATCGGTGACACTGGGCGTGGCACTAGGTAACTCGAGGGGGTGGAAGACCATGAGTGTCGAGGAACCCCCCCCCCCCCCCGCTCTAGGCCACCAGGTAACTCAGGAGGGTGGAAGACCACGAGTGTCGAGGAAGCCCCCCCGCTCTGGGGCCAGGCTAGACTGAACACTTCTCCCTCCTGAAGGCTGCTGTGTTATACCTTGTGTTTGCTTTTGTTTTGTTGCATAGTTTTGCTTTATCCTTTTTGGTGATTCCTTGTAAGTGTTACACAAATAAAATTCTTTTCTGCTTCAAAAAAAAAAAAAAAAAAAAACACTCTCCTACTGCTGCCCTCTGGCTGTGCTGTATCACAAAACATATTTATGAATTAAATTGCATATTCTGAGTAACATGCACACTAATCAGTGTACTTCCCAAGAAGAAAAAAGGGATATCCCTATGTTTAAAGCAGAACCCTACTCATCCATTTCTGTAAGCCAACCCACTACAAGCTTGCAGTAAATGTAAGATAGCAATTTTTCTTTAGAAACTTTCTTTACATTCTGCATTCCATTTTGCACATCCAAAAAATATTATAGTGACAAAATGACTTGAAGCACAGAAAACTTTTTTGTATTAAATGGATCCAAATATTTTGAAATGAAAAGATATAGTACAGAAATAACATAAAGTAATGTACAGACTGTACACTGATTGGACACCTCTGGTATAAAAATAGGTGCTCAGGAATCCTTCATTATTTACAGGTATATTTGGTAGACAGTGTTTTTAAGGTAACAATAAGTTTGTTCTAATTGAGTTATTAAAATTTAAAATGTTAGTTTTAATAACATCTGCCAGTAATTTCACTTGCTTTGAGCAGGGGGTTGGACTAGATGAACTCCTGAGGTCTCTTCCAATCCTAATATTCTATGATTCTATGATCAATATTGTTACTAAAGTCTATCGCTTTTTGATGGACTTTTCAATCTTTTTTCAGGGTAAATGCTTTTTTGCACTGGTGATGATGCACAATTAAATACATTCAATAAAACATTTCCTGAGCAAAATTTACAGGTGCAATCATCTTGCTTTCCTCAGGTGATTTAGAGATTTCAAATAGAAGGTGTTGGCTTTGGGGTTTTTTGGGAGAGGATTTTTTTTACTCTTCTTTTAGGAATCCCAACATGAGCTGTATAACAAAAGAGAAGGAACAAATATACATTTTGCCCTTTCCAAAAATGCCAGGCTTTTTTTTTTTTTTTTTATTACTGGTACACCCTGCAACTCAAGGGCCCAGTCATGCAATGCTACACAGCCAAAGCCCAATGTGCTAAATGGTGGGTTTTGTGCAAAATCAGCACAGTATCAGGCCTCATACTATGAAAACCATACTCCAAAACCTGTAGGATATTCTACGGCGAATGCAGTTTGAACTAAAAACAAAAAAAGTATCATAAATTAGATAGGTTTCAGAGTAGCAGCCGTGTTAGTCTGTATTCGCAAAAAGAAAAGGAGGACTTGTGGCACCTTAGAGACTAACAAATAAATTTGTTAGTCTCTAAGGTGCCACAAGTCCTCCTTTTCTTTCTATAAATTAGATAGAATGTAGGGAAGCAACATGGTCTAGAGCAGAGGTTCCGAAACTGTGGTCCATCTACCATTGGTAGTAATTGGAACATTTGCCGGTGGTCTGGGGAGAGCTGGCTGACCACATTTTGTGTTGGCTCCTCCTCCTTGAATCCAGCTACTTCTCTAGGTGTCCAAGTTCATCACTGCAAAGAAGAGCCTGGAGCTGTGTAAAAGTAGCTGGGAAAATGAGAATCCAGCCTCGCTTCTTCTACTTTGGTGTACTGCTACAGTGGCCCAACAGACAGGAGATGTGGCAAAGAGGAAGAGCCACACAGGGGAAAACAGTCTTAACAAACGTAGCATTTCTTAACTTTGCAACAGGAGACAGACATGCCAGTGACCTGACTACACAGTCTCTGGTTATAACTGAAGGACCCAATACTGGTTCCAGCAGCATTCCATTTGGACAGCTCTCAGCACGACACCAAAACCATACGCGTAATAGAAATACTAGATAGACTAGACGGAGCGAGCCCACAGGTGCTCAGTGGCTGGGTCAGCCCCCCCTCGCTGCAGAGGTATTCGCACGCCCTGAGAAGCAAGCACCTTTTTTCAGAGGCAAACAGATAACACTTAACGCCACTTTTCCCTCTTCCTGGGGTTAAGTCACAAACCACGGCCATGCCGATTGCCCTACAGTATATGGCAATGCCGTGTTGGCCCATAACATTTGGAGCAGGCATTGCCTGTGCACAGCTCCTCTCCAACATGCCAGTGGCATGGGCAGGGGCCTCTTGGTTTTGTTCTCAAAGAGTGAAGCTGAATGCAGGTTAAGTTGAACAAGTGGAACTGCTCTGTCCCGGTGGCTGAATTGCTTCCCTTCCAACATAACTCCTGTTCCACTGGTGTCCTGTCAATAAAAATACCTCCAGGGAACATGGGATCTCTGATTCCAGTTCCACTGATCATGATACTGGGGAAATAACTAAATGGGACCTTGTCACCCAAAGACAATCTCCTGACTGGCATCTCCAAGTGATCAGCACATTGACCGGAAGATCATCCCTGGTGTTCAGAGCGAGGGAGGGAGGGAGTCCCCTTAACAATTCCCTCCAGTATCTTTCCTTTCGCAAGCCAAATACAATGTTATAAGGTTGAAGAATCCATTCCAGTCTCCTTTTCTCCTCCCTACCCTCTGCTGGATACATTTAGGAGTTACTGCAGTCTTGAGTATAAAGTGAATCCCATATTCACAACAAGCAGCTAACATAAAGATATATGAATGGCTGCACAGAGGAACAGGGAACCTGACCTCCAAGCAACTCTATGACTCCTGATCACCATAGAGCAGGACTGGGTCATATCCCTCCCTGTTATGCACCATGCCTGACCTTTTCTTCAGATCAACCAATCTAGTACATGGCTGTCTTATAGTTTAGAACTAATGTACTCTAGGCCATGTAATCAGGAGCTGGATAATAGGGCATTCATTTTACCACAGTGGGATCCTGTATTTGTTCCCTGAGTACAGAAAAAACGAAATGAGAATTTAAATGAAAAGGTGATAAATAAAACAATGATTATTAAAGCTATGAAATTAAATGCAAACTGACAGGGAAAGGAAATTACGGTAAGTAGTGTATTGAAACTTTTATTTCTTGAAGAAAATGAATTGATAGTTGGTCAGATTATGGTGTAAGCAATAAAATCCATGGACAAGGGGAGAATCATGCGGCACAATTATTGTACCCAATTCAAGCTGTCCAAAAGCTTGCCACATTCACATTCCACAGGTCAGCTCCATCTTTGGAGGCATACTCTAAGAGGTGGCTCAGGAACACTTTCCATACACAGGTTTCAGAGTAGCAGCCGTGTTAGTCTGTATTCGGGAAAAGAAAAGGAGTACTTGTGGCACCTTAGAGACTAACAAATTTATTTGAGCATAAGCACCTGATGAAGTGAGCTGTAGCTCACGAAAGCTTATGCTCAAATAAATTTGTTAGTCTCTAAGGTGCCACAAGTACTCCTTTTCTTATTCCATACACAGTATTTTAGTGTTTATCTCCCCTCCCTCCCATCTATGCACTCACTCTCCACTTCTCAGATACCATGCTCCTGCCATAACTAGCTTCTGCCCACACCTATGAAAGAGATTGTGCTGGTATTCCCACCTCCCACTCCCACCCCCTCCTCCTCACAAGCCAACCAGAAAGCAGTGAGGGCCAGAATTTGACCTTAAAGATTCTTCTCCCTATTATTGTACCTTTTCAGTTTCCCTTACTATAACTAAATAGGCTTGAAATTATCTTCCACCTTACTGTTTGTAAATATGTCATCTTTCTTTTCTTTACAGTTTCCTCATTTTTTTCTGCTCTGTCACCATAAGGTGTGGTGGACCATCACCATACAAATCACTGCACCCACTTCTGTAAAACTTTTTTCCTGTCACTGTCAAATGTTTTGGGATCCACCTTGTAACTATTTCAGATATATATATAAAACCAACCTGTATTTTATAACAAACAAAAGTCCCCTTTTACTTCATCATGGTGACCCCAAATGTTCTTGTCCAAAACAAGTTTGGCCAGAAAATAACTGTCGGACTCAGAGTGGCATATAGACAAACATCTGCCAGAGATGGTCTAGACCAGTGGTTCTCAAAGCCGGTCCACCGCTTGTTCAGGGAAAGCCCCTGGAGGGCCGGACCGGTTTGTTTACCTGCCACGTCTGCAGGTTCAGCCAACTGTGGCTCCCACTGGCCGCGGTTCGCCGTTCCAGGCCAATGGAGGCTGCGGGAAGGGCGGCCAGCACATCTCTTGGCCCGCGCTGCTTCCTGCAGCCCCCATTGGCCTGGAGTGGCAAACCGCAGCCAGTGGGAGCCATGATCGGCTGAACCTGCGGACGCGGCAGGTAAACAAACCGGTCCGGCCCTCCAGGGGCTTTCCCTGAACAAGTGGCGGATCGGCTTTAAGAACCACTGGTCTAGATAATACTTAGTCCTGCCATGAGAGCAGGGGACTGGACTAGATGACCTCCTGTGGTCCTTTCCAGTCCTACAAGTCTATGATTCTATGCTGTGTCAGGTTTGCACAATTTACAACCAAATGAAAGTAAAGATCAGTACTAAAACACTGGGAACAAGGAGCTACACTCATTCATGTTTTGTTTGTTATGTTAAAATCTATGATTTCTTTTACTCAGTACATAATTAGAGGATAAACGTATTTCTTGCTTTAATTTGTGTATGATTGTTTCTATTGTTGCCCTGTTAGAATTCTTGGAATAAAGGGTTGTGTAATACAACTGTAGTGTGAATTGCTTCTTTCACACAAATTATGCACTACAAAACACTTCACAGTGTTAAATACATAATGTATATTGTGCTCAGGTAACTTTAAAAAAAAAAAACCCTTCAGCTGTATTATGCTATGATCTTGTCTGTGTGAAGTGGATATGGGAGTACATGGGGAGAAGTGGTTGTGTAACCCACACACCATCTGGATGTGGTGTTCTGTCCCATCTAATGGCACTGAGACCACTTAAAGAGAGAAAGATTGAGTCTGCTCTATACCCTTAGCTAACAGCCAGTTAGCTTTTAGCTCATGCACTAAGCTCCAGAGGTCCCCAGTTCGATCCCACCCACCAAAGACCAGGGTCTGTAGGCATTACAGTTGCACTGCAACAGATCCTTCTGAGAAAGACCAAGCAGCTTGTACATTTGTCTGAGTTGAAAAAAAAGAGCTTTTCCTTCACACAAGCTGGCCTATCTGCACTAACTAGACTGTCCAGTTGCTAATCAAAAAGTGTAATACATTTTTTTCACTAAAATATGTTAAAATTTAGTATGTCAAACCAGGGCCATCCTTAGGATTTATGGGACCCTATGCAGTATGATTAAACTGGTGCCCCTATGCCCAATGGCTGCCCAGGCTCGCATGTGTATTTTAGATAACGGTGGTCTTTTGAAGGATTTATTTAGAAAACTATATGTCTGAAAATCCAAGCATTTAAGGCTAAAGATGAATACTCAGATGCTGCATCTAAAAATCTATGCAAGAATTTTTTAGCAATGTGATTTTATAAGCTTCAGCAACACACTAATGAAATATTTTAAAAGCAAATTTTAAGCTAAGGTCCTGTAGACTAACATGTTCTGAGTAACTATTACAGTCATGCACAACTGTTTTTTCAGTAAATTCAGAAACTGAGGGTATATACCTGGGGGTTGGCAAATGCCTGTTAAATGGCTCATCACCACTTGACTGGCTCGTTAACAGTTTCAGTGTTATGCTAATAGGTCTGGTGGGCTGGAAGGCTTTTTCACTTCAGAGGTTTCAGAGTAACAGCCACGTTAGTCTGTATTCGCAAAAAGAAAAGGAGGACTTGTGGCACCTTAGAGACTAACCAATTTATTTGAGCATGAGCTTTCGTGAGCTACAGCTCACTTCATCGAAAGTTTATGCTCAAATAAATTGGTTAGTCTCTAAGATGCCACAAGTACTCCTTTTCTTTTTGCGAACACAGACTAACACGGCTGTTACTCTGAAACCTGTTAGAATATAGATATTCAGGCCTGCCTGTAAAGGCCTATACTTTAAGAACTTAGGTGTATTTTTATCACTTAGCTAGTTATAGAGGTATAAAACAAAGAATCAAAATCACAAGTCTGCCTGTGTAAGGGCCTTCTCTCACTAGGATAGTCTGAGGCCTTGTTCTTAGGATAAAGCCTTTGGCTAAGCAGCAGGGGCAGCCATAAATTGGGAAGCATGTGGTCACATCCTCACTACCCAAACCAATCACATTGAAATAAGGTAGTATTCGGCTGTTGGGTACTATCAGGAAAGGATTGTCTTCCTATCACCACCAGATAAAGAAACAGATCTTAAGATCGTTACATCCTGTCTGGCAAGAAATCACTTGTCAACGGTTATGGTTGTGAAACCCTCATTTCTGTATGTTTTATCTTTATGGCCCTCACTTTTCTATTGTTAATCTGTCTGGTTCTCCAATTATTTCTGTCTGCTGTATAATTAATTTTGCTAGATGTTAATTAGGGTAGGAAGTTAATTAGGATATAATTGGTTAGAGAATTATGTTACAATATGTTAGGATTGGTTAGTTAAATTTCAGTAAAATGATGTGTTAAGGTATAGCTGAGAATATTACTATATAAATTGGGGTCAAACAGGAATGGGGGGAATTGGAATCACGTTTGCTAAGGGGGTGGGGGAATGGGACCAGGGAATAGGGAACAGGGACACAGGCAAAGCTCTGCGGCCTTAAAGTTGGGAGGAGGGACACGAGGTAAACGCTCTGAAGCATCAGAGCTGGGAAGTGGGAGGCGGGGTAAACACTCTGCAGTGTCAGAGCTGGGAAGGGGTATATGGGGTAAATGCTCTGTGACGTCAGAGCTGGGAAGGGGGATACGGGGCAAATGCTCTGCAGCGTCAGAGCTGTGAAGGGGGACACAGGGTAAACACTCTGCAGCATAGGCGCTGACTTCCCCTCTGCGGGGTGGGTGCTCGACCCCGCCCCAGCCCCAGCCCCAGCCCCTGGCCCTGCCCCACCTCTTCATGCCCCTGCACTGCCCTCGGCCCAACCCCATTCCACCCCTTCCCCAAAGTCCCCTTCCCACCCCGCCTTTTCCTACCCCAGTCCCACCCCCTTCCCGCCTCCACTCCACCCCCTTCCCCCAAGTCCCCGCCCTGCCCTGCCTCTTCTTCGCCTCCTCCTCTGAGTGCACTGCATCCCCACTCCTCCCCCTCCCTCCCGGAAAGTCCTAAGTGCTGCCAAACAGCTGTTAGGCTGCAGGGGGGCAGGAAGTGCTGGGAGGGAGAGGGAGGAGCGGGGATGCGGTGTGCTCGGGAGGGGGAGAAGGAGGCAATCGGGGGCGGGGGAGAAGGAGGCAGTGTGGGGGAGCTTGGCTGCTAGTGGGTGCTGAGCACCTGCTAATTTTTCCCCGTGGATGCTCCAGCCCCAGAGCACCCACGGAGTTGGAGCCTATGCTCTCCGGTGTCAGAGCTGGGAAGGGGGACATGGGGTTGTGACGATGCTGCCCGTGGGAGCCAGCTGAGGTCACTCAATTAGGGTGAACTGCAAACAAAATGGGGCAGACAAACCCCAAAAGCTGGTGGCTATTCCAATACTTAGATTTACCCAGCCAGCACAAAACAGCTCCTGTATTACCTCCCTGGTTACTCAGGAGTCCAAACAACGCAGTTCCCTTAAAGTGCCCAGCCTCAGGCCTCCACCCAGACACACATGTCAGATAGGATGATGATTACTGAACATCTTGTCTCATCATATAAAAGAAAAAGTTCTTCCAATCCCAAAGGATCAGCCACGCACCCAGGTCCAATTATAACTTAGATCTCACCCAAAATACACGCTTATAGCCAATTTTTATTAACTAAGCTAAAATGTATTTAAAAAGAAAAGAGAGAGAGTTTTGGTTAAAAAATCAATATACATACAGACTTGAGTTCAATTCTTGAGGTTCAGATACAGAGCAGAGATGAGCTTGTAGTTGCCAAAAGTCCTTTTAGAAATATTCCATAAGTTATACTCCAATGTCCATATTCAGGGTGACTCCAGTCAGTGACTGGGGATCTCAGTCCTTATGGCTTAAGGTTTCCCCCTCTTGAAACCAAAAGCAGATCTGAGATGAAGAAGGATCGTGTCCCAAGGTTTTTATACATTTCCAGCTGCCTTTTGGCCTGAGAAAACAATAGGCTTAACTTTCCTTTTTCTAAACATCATGGCAATTAGTACAGGGTAATTTAGTCATTAAACAAAAAGAAAAGGAGTACTTGTGGCACCTTAGAGACTAACCAATTTATTTGAGCATAAGCTTTCCTGAGCTACAGCTCACTTCATCGGATGTTGATATTCCTCTTTTGATCTTTCAATCAAAGCTAGAGCAATAGACAAGACTTGTTTGCTAACAACACAAGACCTGAACAAACATCTACCCTTCTATCGCTAACCATGCAGACTTGGATTTCAAAGCTCTGTTCATTTACACATCTTCCTAACCAGTCTTTAAAATTCACCCATGGGTCACCTCAGTCTGTGAGTTAATTAACTCTTTCTGGCCCTGTCACCTTTCAATGAGATATTATATTACACTCATAACCTCACAGGGGTAAACGCTCTGCACCCTTGGAGCTGGGAAGGGAACCCTGGGAAACAGACTAGATTGGCCTATAGAGATAAGCCCGACTGGTGTGAAGGGCCTGGAAATATGCTTGCTTGGAAACTTAACCCCAGTAAACAGCGCGTTGTCCGCGCTTCGGACTGTTGGTCTTTGGCTGCCTGCTGTCTGCCTGACAAGAACCAGGGAAGCAGGAGGGCTGGGGGAAGGCCCTCTAACAGCGGGCAGTGAGGGACTGGACTGGTTTGACGGAGGGGTGTGGGAGCAGGTTCACAGAGACTGTTAATGGGGAAGACAAGAGGGGTGAAGGAGGGGGCAGCGGACTGGGGAAAGGAAAGCGGAGGCAGATCGGTGGGACAGCGGGGCAGGAGGTGGGTTGCCGGGCTATGAAGTGGGGGCGGCGGCAGATAGGCAGGGGCGGGCGCAGAGGGACAGGTGGGTGGAGGACAGGGGCTGGAGGCGGTGGGGACAGAGGGGCCCGAGGTAGACGCGGGTGGAGGAGCGAGGAAATGGGGCCATTGGGGATCAGAGAGCAGGAGGCGGGCAGAGAAGGAGGCCGGGGGTCGGGCAGGGGCGGAGCGGGAATTGAGCAGGCGCCTCCGCTCCCAGCATTGGTGGGCTCGGGCCCGGCCCATCCCCTCCCACGGCAAAGTCCCGGCGCCGCGGGGGGCTTTGGGCCCCCACTACCCCGAGCATGGCCAGGGCGCTCGGGCGGCTCGGTCCGCTCTGGGCGGGGGGCAGGAGGCGACACCCCAGGAGCGGTAAGGAGGGGAGGGCGCTGGGAGCAACTAACCCTGGCCCGGAGCCAGGCTGCTGCTGCTGCCGCTGCCGGAGCCAGCGGGGCGCTGGGGATGGGGCTGGGGCTGGCTCTGCCCGTCACAAGCCCCGTCCGGGGCCGCCTGCCGCAGCCACAGCCCCGAGAGCGCGGAGCCGGGGGAGAGCCCGCGGCGTGAAGCCGGTTCAACAGCCCTGGGCCCCAGTCCGCTCTCCGGTGCTCGGGCTCCACATTTACACAGGGGCAGCCAAGCTGGGCTGGGTCTGCGGGCGAGGTTCCCGTCTGCGGACTCAGGAGCTACCCTGGTGTGAACCCAATCAGTGCGAGTCCGCAGTCAGTCCCGAGGGGCTCCGGCTCTTTCCGGGGTGGCTAAGGAATCCGCTGGCTTGAAATGTGTTTTATTATCTACATCCACGTGGACTTGTAATTGCGACCCCCAGCCCGGGGCGGCGGGGGGTATGTGGGGAAGAGGGGGCTTTTGTCATGCCCGCAGACTAACTCCAGGTGGAAGTTCTGCGTTACAAGTTCCAGCCTCTTTATCACAAATGAAACTGTTACTTTGTCAGTTCCTTTTCCTCCTAGGAGCTAACTAACAGTAGCAGCTCATTCCCGTAGATCAGGGGTTCTCAAACTGGGGGTTGGGACCTCTCAGGGGGTCGCGAGGTTATTACGGGGGGCGGGTGGTGAGCTGTCAGCCGCCTCCCCAAGCCCCGCTTTGCCTCCAGCATTTATAATGGTGTTAAATATATTAAAAAGTGTTTTTAATGTATTGGGGGGGTCGCACTCAGAGGCTTACTGTGTGAAAGGGGTCACAGTACAAAAGTCTGAGAACCCCTGCCCTAGAAACGCTGCCTAGGACCAATTAACCCCACTGCTTGATGACCATGTAACCTCCTCAGAGTTCAAAATAGAAAAATTGCTTCTCTGGTGACATTTTTTTTAAGATTGGAAAATAGTCCTACAAAAGTACGCTTTTTAAAAAATGTGTACTGGTGATTGCCCGCGCTGGCTTCTGACTCAAGTGCAACATGTGCATATTTCTCAGAATGCAGGATTTTTTCCAGATACTTGGTTTTCAAATAATGTTTATTATGAAATAAAGTGCAAGTGTTATTAACCATCATTTTGGGCCAAAGAACAACCTTGCTAGTGATTGATAGGACTTTTCTATTGACTCCAAACACTGGTGATAACACTACACAGTTCTTCCACTAGGTCACTGGTTCCTGACAAGCAAATTCTACTTGGTATTAGTTTTGAACAAACAGTTTGTAGTTATTAAATTTTTTTGATTGATTAAATGAAAAAACTCAGACAGCTTAGGTGTCCCAAAAGACGTTCCTGGGATACAAGGACATCATATGAAAAATCATTGTATATGATCACTTTATAACAGTGGTCCTCAAACTTTTTCTGTTGCACACCCCCCCCTTATCAGCAATGAAATCTGTCTGCCCCCACCTCTTCCCCCAGGAGCCTCGATCAGGAGCTGGGCCAACGCTGGGGGCAGAGCGGGTGGGAGCTACTGGTGGGAGCCAGGGGCCTAGGCTGGTGCTGGAATGGAGCTGGGGGCAGAGCGGGGCTGGTGCTCCCTCCCCGCCCCCTTTGGGGACTGGCCTGGGCCTTGCCGAGCCCCCATGAACTTTTTGCTGGGGGAGGCACTCCCCACAGTTTGGGGACCTCTGCTTTATAACTAGATTAACCCATTGGCTGACTCTGACACTTAAAATAAGGAAGATCTTTATGGTCAGTTAGTCAATCTTATTTATCCATATTGTCAGTCCTTCACTAGCGGATGCTATTTTTGTCTTAAGGAAAGTAGCCACAAGTATAATTTTCTTATTTATTTCCAGAAAGTTAATTTCTATGAAAGTTAGATTCTTTGTTTTGATGTGTAAAAATGTAGCTCATTAAAAAACAAAACTAAAATCCACCTCAATTAATAATGTTAGGAATGCAAGGAGAACATTTTTAAAAAGTAAAATTATCTGAAGTTAGTCTACTTATTTTTCCAGTTAATCAAATAAAAGATGTAATGGCTTAATGTTTTCATATTTTTGATTAAAAAAATCAAAAACTCTAATGGCAGTCTGTAGCAGAAAGTTATTTTGATGGTTAATGACAAAGAAAATCAAAGTTGCCAATGACAGTCTGGAGCAGTTATGTGTTATAGAAGATAAATACTAAGGGGAAAAATATAAGTTTAGTAAATCTATGTTGCAGCTTTACAAAAAACACAAATGTTTAATGCATTTTCTCCTTGAATGAAATCTCTCGGAGGAAATATATCTACCTTGGTCCTCATTTATATTGTTGTAAAAACAAATTTTCAAAGAAAGTTTCTTTCAGATGTGCACTTTGAGATGTTTTGGTAATCCTCCTAATCCACTGTATTTTATTAGATACACTTAGACAGCAGGAATTAAAAAGCTCTTTCTCCATGCAAGCAAAAATGCCTCCTTGTGACTTTTCACCTGGAAAATATGAGGTAAGTCATGCACAGTGCACTGTACTTGGGTGTAAACTAGATCTCGTTGCTAAGATCACCATTCTGCTGTATGCTGTAATTGTTCTGTTCACCAAATTATTACGAATATTCTTCAGTGGCATCAGAAGTTTAGATCGTGGCTTTTATCCTTCTCTGAGATCCTTTGGAGGCCAGAGTTAAACAGGGCCTCTGTGGTGCTGATTAGAATACAGTAGAAGAACAATCTTAACCCAAAGAAAGGTGGCAGTGAAACATTTTTCTATTATTTGTTTCCTTCCCACTGATTTTTAATTCCTAATTTGAGGAGTTCTGTAAGATGTTTTACCTCTTCAACCAAAATGTGTGCCAAGTTAGTTTTAGGGGGAGTGCAGTAGGGGTAGAGAGGGGAGGGCAAATGTTTGATTTTTAAGGAACTAAACTTATTTGGTGTCTTAATGCCCCATGGCCTCTGTCCAGCAAGGAGCTAATAAGCATCTGATCAGTTAAAAAGGTGTATTTTCAAGCAACAATCACATGAATGATAAATGTATGACTTCGATATCATGAATTAAACATTGTTGAGTAGGTGTTCTGTTACTGTGACAATTTACGGTTACAGAAGTGTGTGTACATTTTCATCTGATGGTGTCAAGATTTATGATGGTTGAGAAATCTTCTGTGATTCAGTTCTATGGTTGTGGATCAGTTGCCAAGATAGCTCTGTATCCTGTTGTTACCGTGGGTTGGGTCACAACTGAGAATACCAAATTCAGGCCATGCTGCTGAGAAATAGGGCAGACACACCCAAAGCTGGTGGTTATTCTTCCATAAGATATACCAGACCAACAACAAAAGTAAACTTCTGTTTCACCACATTGGCTAACAAGAAGTCAGAAAAGCAGTCTCCTTAGGTAGTCCAGTCCTGGTTTCAACACCCAGATACTAGACTTAATGATGAGTGGTTATTTAAAACCAATTTCATCAAGCAAAGAGTTCTTCTGATCCCAAAGGACCAGCCACATACCAGGTCAATATGTAACTCAGATCTTACTCAATAATCACACTGTTGCCAATCCTTTAGCATCTAAAAGCTTATTTATAAAAAGAAAGTAAGGTGAGAGTTAAAATTGGTTAAAGGAATCAAATACATAAATTAATTGCAAAGTTCTTGGAGCAGGCTTATCACAGTGATGGATTACATTGCTGGCTTAAGTCAAGTCTTTGGTTGTTTCTAAATGATTTGGAAGGTCGTCAGTCCCTTGATTAGAATGCTCCCATTAGTAAAAGTTCATAGTCCAGAGGTTAGAGCAGGTAAGAGGCAACATGGAGATGTTTCCAGGGCCATTTATAATTTCTGCCGTGTGGAAGGAAACCTATTGTTCTAGTTAGTGGAAAATTACAGGTAACAAGATGGAGTTTGGGGGTCACATGGGGAAGCTACATGCCCATGTTAAATCTGCTTAATTTGTGATAGGTTGTGGATTTCATAACCTTTAAGTAAGAGATCAGTGCAATATAGCATTCTTGTTTAAATTATGGTATTTCAGAGGTTTATATAGCCTAATTGTGAGTTAGTATTTATTTTAAAATTGTATTTAGTTCATTTGGATACCAATGTGAACAATTTATATTGTGTTGATGTGATGAATCTGTAGATAGCTTTATGATCCATTAAAACTTTTAGAAATGGGGGCAGAAATGATTTCTTTCCTCCTACAGTCCTATCCCTATGAGCGTATGCTGAAGATCCGCAAACAGAATCTGTCTCCATCACTGGTAACGTACTACAAGAAACCACTGCTGCTGCATCAGGGACATATGCAGTGGCTGTTTGATTATGAGGGACGAAGGTACCTTGATCTCTTTGCTGGAATTGTTACTGTCAGTGTTGGTCACTGTCACCCGTAAGTATGTTATTGTATCACAGGTTTCAGAGTAACAGCTGTGTTAGTCTGTATTCACAAAAAGAAAAGGAGTACGCATCCGATGAAGTGAGCTGTAGCTCACGAAAGCTTATGCTCAGATAAATTGGTTAGTCTCTAAGGTGCCACAAGTACTCCTTTTCTTTTTGTTATTGTATGAGTTACACTGACTAATATAGAAATATACTTTTGTCTTTTTCGTTTGTGGCCCCATGTATCCACAGGCGGAATATGGCACGCTGTGTTTTGGTGTATCTGGGATCAAATTCTTATGTTCGAACCAGTTGCAGTGATCTTTTGGCAAATTAGCTCATTCCTCTCTTTATTTATTCATTCGTTCATCTGACAGTCAGGAAAATGACAGAATTTTAAGAATTAATAGCAGAGTCAGAAAAAAATTGTATATATGTTGGATTAAATTAATCAGTCTTTCTTACTGCACACAGGAAGGTAACTGCAGCTGCCCAAAAACAGCTTGGTCATCTGTGGCATACAACCAACATCTACATGCATCCATCAATCCAGGAATACGTGGAGAAACTAACAGCACTTCTCCCTGATCCACTTAAGGTACCTAAATCCCAACAGGGTGGATGCCTGTTAATTAAAATAATTTTATTTCACTTGATAATGGAGAGTGCTATGTTATTTGGAGACAAAATATTGTAATATCAAACTCATATCCTTATTTAAAATCCTCAAAGGGAGTACAAAGCTTCAGGTAAAGAGAAAAAAATTACAATTCTCAGGATAATGCTGATCTTTACAGTGAGCTCAGAGCCACACATGAATAAAATGCTAAACAGTTGCCCTACTGCTTGGATCCCCACTTTCTCTTCAAATTTCCTCTTAAAGAGGCACTGTCAATTTAAAAATCACTCATAAGTTGAAAAATGTTTTGCGTGCTATTGTTATAATTAGCACCTAAGTTTTACTTGGAGAGGAGACTTTGGGAGAGGAAACTTTTTATTCCAGTTTGTTTACGTAGTACATATAAACTGACTGTAAAACACAAGTTAGCTGGGGGACTCAGTAGCAGTAGTTCCTGACTCTACTCAGGGCTGGTCTACACTAATGCTGTAAATTAATCTAAATTACGCTAGTTCAGTTATGTAAATTATGTAACTGAAGTCAACATAACTTAGGTCGATTTACAGTGGGTCTACACTGTGCTATGTTGACAGGAGATGCACTCCCTGCGACATAGCTTTCACCTCTCTGGGAAGTGGAGTAGAGATGTCAATGGGAGAGCGCTCTGCCATCGACTTAGTGTGTCTTCACCAGATCAGCTAAATCAACACTGCTGCATTGATCGCAGCGGTGCCGATTTAGCCAGTAGTGTAGACATGGCCTCCTTAGTAAGGTTAAGATTTTGTCATGGTTATTTTTAGTAAAAGTCATGGACAGGTCACGGGCAGTAAACAAAAATTCATGGAAGGCACAACCTGTCTGTGACTTTTGCTGCTGCGAGCCATGCTTTCCTCCACCACCATGGTGACTGGGAGCTGCAGGGTGACCATATTTCCCAGAGAGAAAATGGGACATCCTCAGCCGCTCGCGCGAGATGTTCTTCCCCACCCCACCCCCATGGCCCGTCGCTGGAAGCCTGAGGAAGGCCCCTTCAGAAGTCTGTTGCCTGTGGCTGGAACCTTGCAGGGGGCCCCCCCTGAGGATGCTCTTGCCTGTCACTGCTGCTGCTGGAACCCTGCCGGGGCCCCGCTGGGTGCCAGCTCCAGTAAGCGGAAGATGTCACGGAAGTCACGAAAGCACAGTATGCACAAGCTACCTGAATACTTGCCCAGGGTCTCAGGTGGGATTGTACTCTGGATGGCTAGCCTCTCGTGACACTGTGCCTGCACTTCTTATTTTAGCATGTTTGCTCGATCAGAGCTAGTGCAGGTAAGTCTCCTCAAGCTGGAAATTACACCTTTCATCTCCAGTGTAGACATAACCTACAAAGGGGCATCCTACCGTTGGCCCTTATACACAGCAAATGAGCATCGCTAAGTTTATTTCAGTTTGGAGTTCCTCTTGTCAGTGACAGGATATCATTCCAAGTGCTGAGTGATACTTTATATGAAAATAAATCTGTCTTGTACTAAATAAACAGATGCACTCAATATTTCAAACTCTTTGAAGGCAAATTGCGGGAAAAGTGGTTCTTTAAACAGCTACATTTAGTTAGATTTGCCATTGTGAAACAAAGTAAATGTTCAGTATAATAAAATTACAATTGATGTGCTATTTATTCTTCCTTAGGTGGTTTACCTGACTAACAGTGGGTCAGAAGCCAATGACTTGGCTATGTTCATGGCAAGGCTTTACACTCGTAACTTTGACCTCATCTGTTTCAGGTAATTATATCAGGGTGTTTTATGAAACTCCCTTTTCATAATCAATCTGTATATCTGTATAATGCGTGAAAAAGATGATGAGCCCTTATTAACCAGATTCTGCCACAGACACATCCTAAATAATTCATTTGTCTGCCAAAATAGAGTAAAACAGCAGTAGTCATTGGGAGCTAAGATTCAGCAAGTCTGCTTGTGTTAGAAATACTCCATTTACAAACCATGCATTCACCTAGGACCTATAACTTCTGTTTTTAATCCTTAAGTAAAGTGTGTGTAATATTTATTTATATTTTTAGTGTTATAAACCATGTCCGTTCCTCTCAGATATGTTGGTAATAGACACCTTTAAAAATAGTTAGAAAGGCAGACCTTAACAAACTGGTAGTCTTGCAGCCATCCTGCTGAGCACAGGGTTCTGAAATCCACCTGATATGTTAATTCCCATGAATGAATTCTGAATTGCTAATTAAACTAACCCCAAACCACCACCCGGGTTCTCATGAGTGGCAATAACAACTTGGGAGAGAAGAGGAGTCCAAAATTAAAACAGCAGGGGTGTTTGTAATGTAGGATTCAGATGTCCTGGCAGACCTGCATGAGGAATCTTGGACAGCACCTACCTGAATTGCTGTTGGCTCCAACCAGTGTTCTTAGCCCTTCACCTTCATGAGCACTAAATTCACGTGTTATTTTTTAAGAGTGCTTCAAATTGCAATGAAAACTCACAGCTGTTAGGTACTCAGACAGAGTGTAGGTCAAGAGGCATCTCTTATTGGATGCACCCATGTTTTCCAATGATTTGCTGTATTAGAATCATAGAATATCAGGGTTGGAAGGGACCTCAGGAGGCCATCTAGTCCAACCCCCTGCTCAAAGCAGGACCAGTCCTCAATTAAATCATCTTCCACACACACACATCAGAAACCAGCCTTCTGTGAATACTGTACTGATATTGTTTCTTCCTAAAAACTTTTGCAGCTAGTGTAATCAGAAGAAAATGAATGTTGTTTGTGTGCTTTGTTCTGTTCACACAGAGGAGGATACCACGGAGGCAGTCCATACGCACTGGGTTTGACGTCCATTGGATCTTATAAGCATGGTGTCGCCAATGGGTTTGGCTGCCAAACAGTGAGGTTTTTGTTGCTTTTTGTCATATCTGCTGAATAACAAGCCTTCTATTTGTTTGAATATTACAGTATTTATGTAATGCTTTACATCTTCAAGCCTCCCTGTAGCCCTCTGAGATTGATAAGTAGTATATATACAGCCTAATTCGCCATTTCACTGCACCTTGTGTAGTTATTTGCATCCACACAGAGCAAATGAAGAATGCTAGAAATGAGAATGATAGTGTTTTATACCCACTTGGCTCTCACTTTGTACTGGTATAAATGCTGCACAAGATGCAGAGCGATGGTGTATCAACCTCTGGGTCCTATTCTCAGGTCTGTTAGGGCAGGTTTGTCCAGTTTGCTGTTGCAAAGCTGCTTAAAGCTGGCCCATAGGGGATTCCCTTTTGGAGTGAAAATATTTTGGAAATACATAGTGGCTCCTGCAACACCTCCTCACAGTCCCCACCATAGGGGGTGTGTCTGGGGAAAGGGGTGTGCATAGTATCTCTACAGCGTGGTGACCCATGGCTGCAGGAATGGTTTCTGGAGGCTGTGGCAGCTGGTGTTGGCTAATGTAATCTATGCCAGGAACCAGACCAGCCACAGAACTGCCCCCCAAAGGCCTCCTTTCTGATGTGCTGCTTCCCCCTGGCTCTTCGATGCACCCAGCCTTCTTTGAGTGCGGCTAAGAATCTGGCCCATAGAATGTATTAAGTGACTTGCCCATTGTCACATAGTCATTGTCAGAGTCAGGATTATAATGTATAAATTCCTGGCTTCCAGCCTGCTATCATCATTCCACTAGACTTCACTACATTCTTCTAAGGTGGATAACTGGATGAAAAACAGTACTCAGAGTAGTTATCAGTGGTTCATGGTCAGATGTCTAGGACATATTAAATGATGTCCTGCAGGGGTCTATCCTGAGTCTGGTACTAGTCAATATTTTCATTAATGACTTGGAGAATGGAGTGAATATGCTTATAAACTTCATGGATGACACTAGGCTGAGAGGGGTTGCAAGTACTTTGGAGGACAGTATTACAATTAAAAATGACGGTGATAAATTGGAGAAATTATCTGAAATCAACAAGATGAAATTCAATAAAAACAAGTGCACGGTACTGCAGCTGGGAAGGAAAAATCAAATGCACAAATAGGAAAATGGGGAATATATGTGGCTAGGCATTAGTACTGCTGAGAAGGATCTGGGGGTTATAGTGGATCACAAATTGAATATAAGTCAACAATGTGATGCAGTTGCAAAGAAGGCTAATATCTTTCTGGGGTGTATTAACCGGCGTGTCGTGTAAGACACTGGAGGTAATTGTCGCACTCTGCTCTGCTCAGCACCGATGAGGCCTCAGCTGGAGTCTTGTGTCCAGTTTTGGGTGCCACACCTTAAGAAAGATGTGGACAAATTTGGGAGAGTCCAGAGGAGAGCAATAAAAATGATAAAAGGTTTAGAAAACCTAACCTATGAGGAAGGATTAAAAAACCTGGTCATGTTTAGTCTTAAGCAAAGATTACTGAAGGGGCATATTTGGTAAGTTTTCAAATATGTTAAGAGCTGTTTATAAAGAAGACTGGGATCAATTGTTCTGCATGTCCACTGAAGGTAGGACAAGAAGTAATACATTTAATCTGCACCAGGGAGATTCAGGTTAGATATTAGGAAAAGCTTCAGACCATAAGGATAGTTAAGCTCTGGAATAGGCTTCCAAGAAAGATTGTGGAATCCCCATTGCTGGTGATTTTTAAGAACAGGTTAGACAAAAACCTGTCAGGGATGGCTGTGTTATACTTGGTCCTGCCTCAGCACATGGGGCTAGACTAGATGACCTCTTCGGGTCCCTTCCAGCCCCCTAATTCTCTGACTTTACTGCCCTTTTTCTACAGAATCTTGGAATTAAACTGGCCATTTTGGACAAAACTGGAGTAAATCTTGGGTAACAATAATTAACTAACATAACTAAAAAATAAACAGGTCAGCTGTGAGTGAATACCCCCAAAAATAGTCACTTGAGGACAGAACGTTTTTAACTTCAGAAACTTTAATTTCTGGCCTTCTACCTCACTTTCTGCATGAGGCCTCAAATCTGTGAGGGGGATAAATGGTTCTTATTTATTTTTTCACAAGTTGTTTTTGGACGGATCAGCTGAATCAGGTCTCAGATGCGATCAGATTTTTGAGTTCTCTTTATCACAAGCTCTATTTAAACAAAACAACAATATTGGAATAAGTGTTTAATGACCTTCAGAATGATCAGTGTAAATAAAGAATATTCTGTTGATCAGTACTTACATTCCTCACACTGGCAAAATTACAGCTGTTTGTTGTGCTTTGCAGACAATGTTACCAGATGTTTTTCGTGGTCCATGGGGAGGAAGCCATTGCCGAGATTCTCTGGTGCAAACTATTCGGAAATGCAGCTGTTCTCAAGGTTAGTTGGTGGCAAAAAATGTCCATTGGTAGGTGCAAAAGAAAAGGGACTGGAGAAGGCAACTGGATGTTTAACAACATAGACAAATATGTATACACTGCTAAGAATATTACTGTTTAATGAGAAGTTTGGTGATTGTAATTTTGGCAAGCAAGTCTTCATCTATAGGGCCTCTTGGCTGTGTTTTTTTTCAAAGGGGCTTAAAGGAATTGGACCCTCAACTCCCTTTCAGAAATATGTGGGAGTTGGGCATCTAACTCCTATAGAATCCTTTGAAAATCCTGAATTGAGCCCCTAATGACTAAGTCAAGTTCAGTTATCATAATCAGTAGCCTGCTACTCTGAAATATTTAGCATTGTCAGGAGATTAGGGATACTAATAAATGTGTTTTCTACTCTCCTGGGTAAAGTTTTGGTAGATGTCCATCTCTTATCTTGAAGGGACATATGATCAACATAAACTATAAATCAAAAACTCTGAAACATTGGGTGGCAAAAGTCTTGCATGGAACAGGGCATTATGGATGCTGCAGAGTGTGTTCAGTCCATGTGAAAGCTCCACTGTTCTTTTACAAGTGATGATTAGAAAATATATTGTTTTTCTCCTAGGTGCAATAAACATTGTTTACTCACTTTTCCCTAAATACACAACAAAGCAGTCTCTTGCCCTCTTTCTTTGTCACTGATGGTGAATAAAGGGAGGAGTCACACTAGCTTGCAACTACTTGAAGATATCTGGTTTGTGTTCTGTTACAGTACATAGTGATGCCCAGTCACATACAGTCATATATTTTCCATAATATTCCACCTGCCTTTTCATTAGAAATCATGCTGGACCAAGATGTACTTAGTCTTATATTTATCATCTCATAAACTTTAAGGCCAGAAGGGGCCATTGTGATTATGTAGTCTGTCCTCCTGCACATTTCAGGCTACAGAACTTCACCCACCTGCTCCAGTAATAGACTGATAACCTCTGGCTGAGTTACTGAAGTCTTTAAATCGTGATTTCAGGACTTCAAGTTACAGAGATTCCACCATTTACACTAATTCAAATAAGCAAGTGATCCGTGCCCCATGCTGCAGAGGAAGATGAACTCCTCCTCCCCCTCCCCAGTGTCTCTGCCAATCTGGCCTGGGGAGAAATTCTTTCCTGACCCCAAATATGGTGATCTGTTAGCTCCTGAGCATGTGGGTGTGATGCACCAGCCAGAGAGCTGGGAAAGAATACTCTGTAGTAACTTAGAGTCCTCCCCATCTAGTGTTCCGTGTCTAGCATTCACAGGTGGGCCATGTGCCATGGTAGACAATCTTATCATACCATCCCCTCCATAATCTTCTCAAGCTGAGTCTTGAAACCAGTTAGGTTTTCTTATCCAGGCAAACTGCTCATTCATTCCTTGGGCTGATGTTCAGTTCTTCTAATAACTGCCCGCCTTGCATATATAGCACTGGTCTGAAGGATGGGGGAACCCTCAGATGCTGCAACTTTCTGTTTGCACTCTGTGATTCTTTGGAACTTTTTAGAGAATAAATGGTTTAAAAAAGCTTAGTGGTTTGGGGGTTTTTTGTAGGAGGGGAGAAAGATGCCATGCACTCAGACTGTGGCTCTTTTGTAACTTCTGTGAACTAGGAAAAGTAAGAAAAAAGACTGACTTGCTGACACAGAAAATATGTGGGGAAACAAAATGATTAATTTCCTTTGGTAACTCTAATCTGGGAACATTACAGTTCTTATTACATACGTTAAAACACTAAAGAGATGTTCTTATTTACATATGTTAAAACACTGCAGTTTCACATTATTAACCTAACTTTGTATTATTTTCAGTACATTATTCTTATCAGTATTTCCTCCACACAGGCTGTTGCGAAGCAAACGACCAGTACGTTGAACAGTTCAAAGACACTCTGAGTACTTGTGTTACAAAGGCAATAGCTGGGTTTATCGCTGAGCCAATTCAAGTAGGTGACTTGGCATACCTCATTCTGATTGTAATAGTACAGTAAACCACAAAGTGCTAAAACCTGAACGGGTCTTTTACAAGATTGACAAGCCCTAAATGGAACTTCCCTCTGACAATAGCAATTTTAATCTTCTCTGAATCACTTTGATCATTCAAAAGGAAGGGCTGCAACATTACTTAAATCTTAACTTTTTTCTAGGAGGGTGACTTGCCAACGAGACATCCTGGAGAAGTCCTGGCCCCATTGAAGTCAAATGGGAGCTTTGCTTCTGACTTCAGTGGAGCCAGGATTTCATTCTTTGTGTTGTTTTTGGGTTTTGTTTTTTTTCCCCTTGATATCTGAGAACAGGATTCTTAAATTTTCCATATCCTGTCTACTCAATAACAGACCAGTGGGCAACTTGAGATGCACACTATTCCTACAAAACAAAACTGGTAAATCAAATTTTAGCCTTACAAGCCTTAATGTCTCTTTCATAAATTGATTTTAAATATTTAGCAAATTATTTCTGGTTAATATACAAGTATTTAATAAAATATGGCAGACTCAAGCAAAATAGGTAATTTTAACCAGTGTTGCCTATCTGCTATCAGTTGATAGATTAAAAAGTGTACAGAGCTCTATTGTAAACTATTATTCTTTAAGGTCTTGTTTGCATTCTCGGGATGTTGAAATGCTAATACATTATACAAATGTGCATGCTATAACTTAGTTTCGAATACTTCATTCCTAACTGCATGTTGTTTTCCCTTCTGCAGTATACTGGTTCTGTAGAAGTTGTCTGTTAAAAGTATTAAAGTCACCCCGTAAGTGACTGATACCCACTGAGTCTACAGTAAATCATACTTAAAAGCCTAGTTATTATAACATAGAGAATTAATTTTAGGAATTACTTAGCTTCAAATCGCACTGTGCCTAGTTTATCTAGCAAATCGACAGAATCCTCTCTCCCCCTCTGCTTTCCTTTGTAGTTTCTGACTCCCTTGTACTTGACTTCTGACTCTCCTCATCTCTTCCTTCGTTATTGCATTTTTGGGTCAGAGGGATTTCTCTTTTGGCAGTGCAGCTGTAGTTAAGTTTCATTTAATTCATACAGGCTCTAGGCATTCCCCTATGACATGAACCTCGTAGTCTATTATTTAAGATATTAGCCTAAGTTAGGGAAGTGAAAGGCCTATTAGACCATCAAGTCCATCTTGCTCCAAAACCAAGGTTATGCCCTACAGTACGTTTTCTGGTGTTATACCTAGTCTAATTTTAAATTTCCTAGTGCTGAAGTTTCCATCTTGTTATACCAATAAAATAAAAACCAGCAGGATCTTATGAAACGGGATAAGGCAAAATGCCACATTTATTGTGAATACGGAAAGAATCATAGTAAGCAGTTAGTTATAACTATAACATTCCATTCAATTTCATATTTATTCACACATTCATTCATACACACACACAGGTTCTGCAAGGTTGTTATTATAGTTACCAGCCTTATAGTTGCTTGTGCCAAGCCACTGGCCAGGTGGCCTGGACATGAGGAGGGAGCAGGGCCTTGTCAAATGCACATCTGATGCTCCTGAAAGTTGGTTTGCAGAATCAGACCCCAAAGTTCTCAGTTTCTAGAGTCCATTTTTATAGGAATTTATTCCTATGCCAGTCTATGGGAATTGCTTCATCATGCTGTTGCTGAATCAATCAGCAGATGGCACATTCCTGATGGCTCCGTGCTGCCAGATGTTATCTTGTTCTTCGGTCCTCCCATCCTTGAGGCTGTTGGGTGGATTCCAGTCTGCCCTCCGGGGGTCCTCTGGTTCTTTCCAGTTGATGCTTTCTTCGGCCGATGGACACTGGATTCTTAGGCTAGCACCTCCCTGATCATTCATTTATTATCCACACCAAGCATCCATCCACATACATCCTCTATCTCTATTTTAATCATAATTGTTAACAAAGCAAGATAAATACAACAATAGGGCGGGGAGTCTCTGTGTGCTGTTTCTTTTGTTACGAAGTATCGCTTTGAGTCTCTCTCTGTGTGAGTAGTTGTTGTTACAAAGTATTGCTTTGAGAACAGGCTCTATCTTAGGATGTACTAACACAATTAGCAGCTTGCAAGTTTCACACAGAGAGGGAGGGAAACAGTAAACACAAGAGACCAAAAACCAAGAGACCTCTTAATTAGTAATACCCTGGAATTTAAACTATGGGGAATCAAACTCATTTGTGATTTTAATACAGAACTTCTTTAATATGATCCAACATAACAATCTGTTCCACTGGGAATATACTTTAGAGTATAACAGTTTCACTGAAGGGAATTTTGTCCTGATATTTGGACTAAATTTTCCCTTGCTTAGTTTCATCCCATTACACCTAGGTATTCTGCTAATTTCTCTCCATCTATTGGGGTTTTGCAAGCTTTATATACTCCCAGACTATTATGTTATCCCCCCACCTTTGGCATTTTAATCTAAGTGTATATGCGTTATTCCCTGATAACCAGAAACTTCTATGCTTAAACTTTGTACCATTTTTTTTATTTTAACATCATCTTAATAAAATTATTAAATCATTTCTTTTAGTCTTCTCCTAATCATTTGCTCCAGCTCTCTGTTCGTGTTTGCCATTGGTCTGTGAACTCTCGCCAGTTTGTCCCATTCTGGTAATAACATGCCTACAAGTGATACAGCTTTCCAGATATTGTCGCCATACAGAGTATAATTCTCTGAAGCATATTTGGTGTTGGGTCATTGGACAAGTGGTTCCGAAACTTTTTTTTGCCTCTCTTTGTGATCCACTCAGAGTCCAGATTGCGGGGGTGGGGGGAAACGACTCAGGACCTGCAGGACTGGGTCCAGTTCCCTGCTCTGGGTGTTGCAACCTGGCAGACAGGGGTCGCAGCACCACTCAGGTTTGGCCCATCTGCTAGGTTGCAAAACGCAGAGCGGGGAACCGGGCCCAGCCCCACAGGACAGGAGCTGCTGCTGTGTAGTGAATAAGGGGTGGGCTCATCTCCCCTCCCCCCAACCTCCTCTTCACATTGGGCCACCTAGAACCTTCCTGCAGCCAACAGGTGGGTGCGACCCACCATTTGGGAAACATTGCATTAGAGAGGGAAGGCTGACGTCATGTTTTATCTTTTACTTTTCACTGTCTCCTAACTCTTCATATTGTTTTATTCTTATAGCCCATGTAATATTGATAAAAAGTGGGAATTCAAGTTCAAAAGAAAGCCACTCCCTCCATTTCTGACCGTTTAGCAATGTGACTAAACAGATCTACCACAAAAGGGACTTTGATCATTAAGCTATCTAGTGACTTAAAATTCTGCCTAGATTTCTCACTGTCTGATCACCTGAGGACTGCCTGTGTTTGTGATTTAGCATTTGTGTTGAAGACAGTATATTTGTTCATTTTTGACAGGGTGTTAATGGAGCCGTTCAGTATCCTAAAAGATTTCTAAAGGAAGCTTTTCAGCTAGTGCGTGAAAGAGGAGGCATCTGTATTGCAGATGAAGTGAGTATCCAGAAATACAGTTTTTAGGGATTGGGATATTTCTGCCAGGCTACTGAAAAATCCAGCAATCACATGAAGGCAAAATAGAGACCAGGAAATAGTTTGTATTAAATTCTGAATTTATTTTAATTAATCCTTTCCTGTTTCACAGCCTAAGAGGGGAACAAAGTGCGGCATTCCAGCACAAGAGCCTTTGCTAGACAAAGCTACTAGAAGTTGTTAATCCTTCACTTTCATGTGCATTAAATTAACACAAATAGTACTCCGTTGACAGTTTATGTTGCAAAATCTTAGAGTCCCACTCGCTGGTTGTGTAAATGGGTAGAGCTCCATTGACCTATTTACATCAGCAGAAATTTTTGGTTCTTAAACTCTTACCATTACTCATTTGAGGCCTGACCCAGAGAGGCGTTGTCTGCATTAGGAAAACAGTTTTTACATTTGTAAAATTTTAATCTTAGTCACATTGTAAAATTGTAGTGTAGACAAGGCAAGTACCTCTGTAACTTTAGAGGGGAGCCTTCTGCAACTCTTCTGCAGTTACACATTTTAAATCTAATTTGCTCGGTTAAGACAATCTGAATTACTACTAACTAACAGGTTTCAGAGTAGCAGCCGTGTTAGTCTGTATTCGCAAAAAGAAAAGGAGTACTAGTGGCACCTTAGAGACTAACCAATTTATTCAAGCATAAGCTTTCGTGAGCTACAGCTCACTTCATGCTGTAGCTCACGAAAGCTTATGCTCAAATAAATTGGTTAGTCTCTAAGGTGCCACTAGTACTCCTTTTCTTTTTACTAACTAACTAGCTCGGTTAGGGAAACAGTTTAAGTGACTAAGGTACACTTTGATGGATGCTAGAGGTGTTAGGGGTGGTAGAATTATTACAGCTTGAAACTGGAGATTCTGAAAAATGCTACACAGCTGCAGTTCTCATTGACTTCAGTGGAACTGACAGCTTCCCAGTCCCTTTGGCCATGTTTACTAGGAGAAAAGATGTTAGCTCTCTCATTATAAAAAACCCTTGTTAGTATTGTAATTTTTATAGCTGGTCAGTGCTGGAGTACACCAAACCCTTTAGGTGCCAGGAATGTGCCAGGTATACCATGACTCAGAAGCAAGCTCTGTTAGGTGCTTCAGCAACTAGGCCTTGTAGGAGGTAATTCTGGTTGGTCCCAGTAACTACTCAGACACATGGCTAAGTGAAAGAGTATTTTATCAGGGGTGGCAGGAATGGGGAAGTTAGCAACTATCCTAGGCACGGAGGCTTAAACAGTGACAGTTCAAAGTGAGCAATAGCAGTTCTTGTTTGGGTCCTTGGGGCAGCCCAACTGAGTTAGGGCTTTTCAGGTTGAGTACCCTGGGTGGCCTTTCCAGTCTGGTATGTATTCAAGCAAAGAGGAATTTGCAGATTTCAAGGACAGGATCGCTTACTGGTGAGTCTCTCATTAGGGCCACTTTACACTGGCTCCCTGCCCTGTCGCTTCCCAATCAGTCTCACACAGACCTAAACCCAGTTTACTCCTGGGGGAATTCTGTGCTTTATGTGCACATAATTAATTAGATGCACATATTTTAATTTTTTTGCACAGAAAAAGCTTGTCAAAATGTTGTTGCAGTTCTGCCTTTTGTCCACCAGAGGGCACTGTGGCGCAAGAACAGCTGAGCTATGGGGTAAGGAGGTGGCTGAGTAGGGGCAGAGAGACACATGGGGACAGGGGAGTGGCTGAGTGGGAGCACAGGGACACATAGAGACAGGGGGTGCAGGGCCACATAGGGACAGGGGAGTGGCTGAGTAGGGCACAGAAACACAGGGAGACGGGTGCAGAGCCACATGGGGATGGGGGAGTGGGCGTGTGAGTGGAGGGACACGTGGACCAGGGATGCAGGGACACATGGGAGTGCAGGGACAGATGGGGACAGGGCAGCTGTGCCTGACTGAATGGGAGAGCAAGGGGCCAGCCAGGGTCTGCATGGGGGAAGCTCCCACCCCCCGAAAAAAACTGTTCCATACTTTTCCCACCCATACCCAACAACCCAAGTTCACACCTAGGCTCCTTCCCAGCAATTTACTTCCATCTCCCTCAGTTCTTCTGTTACCCCTGGCTCCCCCCAGCCTTTGCACCGCTTCTGAGGGTGTGGGAAATACGATTCGTTATTGTAGTTTAAATGAATTATTACTTGGAGTTCTGTATTAATATGCCTAGTAAGGAATCTGTTTGTCAAAAAAAAATTTCCTGAATCTTTTTTGTTGTCTGTATTGTTAGACATACTTGCTGACAGGTATTTTGAAATAAATGACCAAAAATAATTGAAACTGGTGTGACTATAATGTGTTATTTTGACAACATATGCAGAATTTTAAAATATTGTGTGCATAATTTTTTGGCACAGAATTCCCCCAGGAGTACTAGCTGTAACATGTGGCAGTCCCAGCCTGTTCCACACAGGGCTCTGTATACAATTCCTGGGGGTTATTACCTGTATCTGGCTTACCATAGCAGTTTCTGCCTCCTGAAAATGCCCAGTCACTTCCTGATCAGGGTCCTTTCTCCTGCCTGGCCAATGGAAAAGAAAGTATAATGGGGAACGTAGTCTGCTGCTTGAGCGTTTCCTGGATGAGGATCCTTTCTCCTACCAGGCCAGGAGGAAGGGGATATGCAGTGGCGAAGGGCTGATGGGAATTATTATCTCCTGCTTAGCAGTTTCATCACAGTGTAGTTTCTCTAATGGAGTTCATTATATTAACTCAGGTTATGTTTTGAGTAATAATACTAGATTTAAATTGTGTAACAACAGAAGATAGTCTTAGGATATATACAATACCACTTTTCATTTGTATCAAGTGTACAGTGTCTCTATAAAGATGAGCTGTCAACAAAACCAATAGTGGAACCTGTCTTCTACTACAGTCACTATTTAGCATAGGAAAGAAAATGTGTGAGGATGAGTTGAATGAGGATCCTGCTAGAATAAAGTTGGCATTTAGAGTCTATAGCTATAAATGCAAATTGGTAACAGAAAGGCACAGATAAAATACAAGTTATGAAACCAAGAAACAACTTGAACAATTTTGGATTTTCTTTTGAAAGGTCCAGACAGGGTTTGGACGAACTGGCAGCCATTTCTGGGGATTTCAAACACATGGTGTAGTCCCTGACGTTGTTACCATGGCAAAAGGAATTGGTAATGGTTTTCCAATGGCAGCTGTCGTAACCACACCAGGTATAAATATTTGTTATTTTAAAGCATGAAATTGAGGTGTATAATAAATATATTGTAGAATAACTTAGCTTCCATAGAGCCTATTGTCCAACCGGCTTACTTTAGAAATATTAATAATATTTAGTCTCAGAATATGCTTACAGGGTTGGTAAGTATGGTCCCCATTGCACACACAAAAAATACTGAGACACTGAAAGAGTGTAATTTTTTTTTATCAGACTCAGATTGTGCTCCCCATTACACCAGTTCAAATCTAAGGTAAATCCATTAAAATCAGTGGACTTATACTGGGGTAACTGAGATCAGCATCTAGCCCAAATGAGTCGTTGGCAGACCTGACAGAACTCAGAAATCCTGACTGAGTTCGCTGCCCTACCCATTAGACATAATACTAAGGAAGCATTCTGGACAACTCCAGAATTGTTGACTGGTTAATACTAACGAGTCAGTGGATTTAACGTCTCAGAGAAATAATGGATGTATTCATTGCTGTAGTGGATAATTCACTAGCTCTGCTGGAAACTTAACTCTTCATCTATTAAAATCCATCCCCCTTCCTTTTAGCATCTGTTACACAGACCATGTATTTTCTGGAACTTTGCCCTAATAAATTCAAATCAGTTACCAAGAATATACCATTTTCTTCTCCTTTTGCCTGGAGTTAAAACAGAGAATGATGCATAGTATTATTAAATGTGAAGCAAAAACTGGTAAGTACTTATCATCAGACTTCAGGTAATTGTGAGGAAGGAAATCAATGAATATTCTTTTTCTTTTAGAGATTGCAAATTCCTTGGCTCAAAACCTTCATTTTAACACATTTGGAGGAAACCCTTTGGCCTGTGTAGTTGGATCTGCAGTTCTTGATGTAAGAAGACAGTGATACGTTCATAGTGTCTTACGCTATTGTTTGCTATGCGTTATGGCAGAGGCAGTTTTGTGCTACTTCCCTTTCCAATGGTGGAACTTCTAATACATACAGAAAATGAGACAAACATTTATTTTTATTAATTCATGGGCAATGTGCCCTTGTAGAAAAAATAAATTGCCCAACTATTCCCATTTCTATAACTGATTTCAACTTGTAGCAGGAATAGGAAGTTTAAATTACTCTAGGGATAATACTATGATTAACAGCTTCATCTTTTTCTTTCCTTGCTTATATTCTTTGCTTCTGATTTGTCAATAGAAGTATATGGAATTTACTTATGTAGCTGTCATAATTCTGTGTAGTTTTGTCCCAGGGAGTTTTCATCATTTTTCCTTTATAGAACCCCTCTACACTAGCAAAAGCACTTTATTCGGAGGCACATACTTAAAACGTGTTTTAACCCTCACAGCTTCCGCTTTAAAAAAAAGAAATAGTGAACTTAAATCCTCATGCAACAACTTGAAAAGCATGAGCTACACACATGCTCCTATTGATGTGAGGTAATTTAGTCTGTAACAGCCACATTCACTTGGTCACATGTAAATATCCTTCCTTAAGCCTCATTTCAAAACTGTATTGCCAGGTTCTGAACATCTGGCTCCCATATTACACCCTGATTTTACTGGAGGCTTGTTCCAACAGAATAGGCTGTTGGTCCTCTGAATCGCTCTCTATCGTCGCAGTCAGCATAGTAATTAAAAAACCTAGGAGATCCAACCCCTCCTATTTTTTATTTAAAATAACTGTTACCAGGATATTTCAGACCCAGGTTCTGTTTTAGCCAATCTTCAAAGTCTGAAAAGGATTAAATTAAGACAATGTGCCAGTTTTAGCCTCGCAAATTGCAAAATCTTTTGTTCTCTTCATTTTTGCAATTCAGCGTACAAGCGGGTTCGTATAGGTCAGTGATTAAATACAATAGTATCTTTTTATTTTTATTTTCAACAGCCCCCAGCTACTGGTGCACTGTCAAGATATTAGACTATGTGCCAGGAGCTGGGGACTGCTAGAAATAAATCAAATTAAGTTACTGCGTTTTTAAAGTGAATGCTTTGCTAAATATAGCTTAGTAATGTACTCAGGTGTTTCCCAGAAAGCTTTAGGAGTAATAGGTATGCTGCCAAATTATAGGCACCTTCCATAGTTTGACACTGCTATGGCAAGGGAAAGAGGGCTAAACTGAACCTGACAGATTTTTAAACGGATTAAGATGGTCAGCTTTATATGCACAGACAAACCTCACAAATATACATTAGAACCTGGAGATCAATTTTTAATTGGTGGGTAAACAATGAAAAAGGATATGACATAAGCTATGTTGATTAATTTGACAAGTGTAGTTTAGTTTTTTACAGCATTTCCTATTATACTTGAAGAGGTCAAATTTAAGGCAGGGTTAATAATATATGCCTGTTGTAAATCTTTGCTGAGGGGCATTGAGAATGCAGGCCCGTTATAGGGGGTGCAGATGAGCCAAGTTTTATACATTATTATTTCCCACAACATTTGTTTTTGTACATCATTTTTAACCAGGCTATTGCAGAAGATGGTCTACAAAAGAACAGTGAAGAAGTGGGGACTTACATGCTACTGGAGTTTGCTAAACTGAGAGATAAGTTTGAGATCATTGGAGATGTCCGTGGCAAAGGCCTTATGATTGGGATAGAAATGGTGAAGAATAAGGTTGGTAAATGGCACATGCCCTTCTATTTACCCCAGTATTAAGACTCAGGCTTCCTGTGAAATGACTATATGCTGACTGACAGCTACTTCTCTGAAAATGAGTCAGAACTCTGCACTGGCTAAAATTTAGAATTTTCAAAGTGCTTAATACATCAGGAATTCTGAATAGTCCCATCCTAAAAGGCAGGACAATCATTAACTTTCTCCAAGGAGGGTGGTAGCAATGGAACACTTGTTGCTTTTTCCATAATTTAGTTTAACATCTGGCCAAAAAAATTGTCTCTCTTCTCTCCCCCCCGCCCCCCACCCCTCTTTGCACAGGACAGTCGTCAACCTCTTCCAGCTGAAGAGATGAATCAGATCTGGGAAGATTGCAAAGACATGGGAGTATTGATTGGCAGGGGTGGAATTTATAGTCAGGTACAGTAACTGATGTTTATGTATCTTTTGTCCTGACTAAATTGCAGTGAAGTTGACTTCTCTAAAAATTACTTCTGTTCAATTTAAGAATTATAAAAAAGTGAGACGTTCATAAACAAGACTATTATGTTTTATGAATATAGCAGATCAAGAAGCTTTATTTGTCTTAATCCTCTCAATTATAGTATATTCAATATAAGTGTTATTTACTGTTTGATTCCTACCTTTCAGACAAGAAATGTGACCCTTAATAGTAGTTTGTGATGCATCTATCAACCAATTCTGAATTCCCTAGCTCTGTGGAATTTAGATGCTATCTAAAACAGCAATGCCTACAACTATCAATTCAAGCCTATTGTTCAGTTGTATCAGCACAGCATACACTCAGGAGAGCTGATAAAATTCGACCCAGCTGGGAATAAGAGCATCTCTTCCTTATGAATCCATCAGCATGGGGGCATGACCCAGACCGTTAGTAAATACTGTACCCAGTAAATTGTTTGAGAGAACTTATTCCACTCCAAGTAGAATAAGTTAACAGGCAGCAAAGGATTGCTGGCATTTCCCTCCTCTAAGGTAATGGGTAGGGTTATTAACTTACTGCTGTCAGTGTTCAGAGCCAGGATAGACTGGCAGAGGACTTAACCAGGCTCCCTCAGATCAGCCAGCTTCCTTGGGAATAAGTTATAGTAGGGAAAGGGGTTGGTGGAGACTTGCTGATGTGCATACTCCACCTCAAATTAATTCTTGCATTGCACAGTCAACTGTTTTGAACAGACTTGCACCTGTTGAAGGAGGTCTAGTAATAGTTCAGCCTGATTATAGATGGTGCAGGTGATCTGTCCTCAGACAGACAGCAGTAGGAGCTGTAAGGGTTCAGCTTCTCTAAAACTATCATTAATACCCATGCCTGGTCTGATTTTTAAACTACACATCCTAGGGCAAATAGTCTAATATTTAGAAAGCACAGAAGTAAATAATATTTTACCTCAAAGTTCAGCCACTACTGTAACAGTTGATAGGCACTAGTAAGGTTTACATAAGTCAGTGGAATTCAAATAGGAATGATTTCGTTCTGGTGGATTTAAACAGTTGAAAGCCTGAATTAAGTAAGGGAACATATGTTAAAACTAAATTCATTTTACATCAATTAGTCTATGCCTCCCCCTGTAATTTCAAACTTTCTTCTTTTCTCCCCTCAGACATTTAGAGTTAAACCTCCAATGTGCATTACTAAACAAGATGCAGCCTTTGCAGTGGAAGTATTTCATGCTGCATTAATGAGACACTTGGAAAGAACAGCTGCAAAATAGACTATGAACAATGTTTCTCCTTACTGGGATGTTTGGTAACAGTTGAGAATCACCCTCCAAGCCCTGAAATATTGCTGTAACTACAGCTGGCAAGAAACTTATAGTATGAAGAGAAGATTGATGTAATTTTCCTGAACATGTAACTCTTATGAATTTAAATAATGTGAAAGATTACTGTGATTCAGTTTGCTACACATGCAAGAAGTCAATCTTATTGCAATGTTGTGTTAAGAAAACAATACCTATTGTTAACAAATCAAACCTCATTTTTTAAAATTAGGTAGTGCCTTCCAGCAAGAGAGAGTGGCTGGTGTGCTCAGGCTGGCACTACATGAAAAGGCATGCTGAAGGATACTGCCTTTACAATTCTATCATAGCTGGGATAGTTCTTTCTTTCTGCCTGGCCGTTTTGCTCTTAATAGGTGGAATTCTGGATGTAGTTTCTACAGTGACAGAGGGAGTGCTCTGTGTAATCTTGCTACAGTGACATTTGCTTATCCTAACCAAGACTGGAGGCAGCATCACAGGACAAAATACTTTGCTCCTGAAAAACACTTGGTGGAAAACTATGCTACAGTTACAGTCATAATAGGAAGTGAGGGGTAGGAGTGAAATTCCTCCAGAGTGGAGGATCTGCTGGAAGCTCTTCAAGCAGGGCCTCAGTGAAGGAAAGTTGTATGAGTAAGCTGTAACAAGAGGATGGATTTTGTTTAGGAGTTTTAGAGGAAGATACTTAAATAAGGGTATAATCAGTGGGTTCTAGTCTCCTACCCACTCTCAACAGTGATCTTTTCTCCTTTGACTGATAGCCACTCTCCATTTTCACTCACCACCTTCTGTCAGCAGCCAGGGATGGTGTTATCTTCCTCTCTCCTGTCATCAGTAGAGATCTCATGTACCTTAGATCTTTTTCACCATTCAAGGTAACCGCTGGATTGTTTAATCCTGTCTGACAATTTATACTTAATTCAGTTTACAAATGTGAGTTAATTTCTTGGTCCAATAAAAGGCATCACACTGCCCTTGTGTATTTTATTCTTTACATTTTGGCTGTGTATGCAAAGTTTAGGGATAGATTAGCCCTTATCCTACAAATAGTTTTATAGTTTGCATCACATCCTAGATAGGAACTAGGGTCCTGTAGGGAACAGAGCAACTTTATGTCTTAGATTTCTAATTTTTTGTTGTTGGTATGGTGGTCTACAATGGGCAGATGGTCAGACACAGATACCTGTCCATCGTAACTCACATTAGATGAGCTCTGTAAAATAAAAAGAACAAAGTAAGTGTTAAAATAATTTATTTCCTCCCACTGTACACTTCCATTCATACAAGTCCCACTAGGTATCTAGGATGACCAGCTTTAAGAATATTTGTTATTTTTTCAAGACTAACAGCAAGATGAAATTCAGTCATTAATGAAGTGTTGGTAAAAAAAATAAACAATTTTAATATAAGATAAAAATGTTTTGCCACACTGAAATTGCTGCAGGCCCAAGAACTGCTTCCCAATTTAATTTGGATTGTAGGATTCCTGTCCTTTGGTTTTCAGAGTCTTTTTTTTCAAATATGCACCCAAAAACAGAGTTTAAAACAATCGAGAAGTCCTATCTGTTTTTACGTTTCTCTTTTTTGCTTCTGCTGTTCCCAGCACCATTTACAGCTGGTGCTTGCATTGCTTTTGCATGGCCTGTGGCCTTTAAGTGTTCAAACAGTTTATTCCGGGACTGAAATTCACAATTGCAGGTTATACAGTGGATAGGAATATCTTCATTCTGGTAGGAGGAAAAAAAAAATACAATGCTTCATGTCAGTAGATACTATGGAAACAATAAAACAGTATTTTATTGTTTTACTGGCTAAGGAAGAGTGCATATTAAACAGCAACATTTATTTTCAACAAAGAGCTAACCTCTGAAATGGATAAGCATGAACGATTCATTCAGGAAAATGTGACTACCAACTCTTTTTGAACATCTGAAAAGTGTTTTATGGCAAATAAGCTCTATTCAGCACTCCTTATTAAGTTCCAAATAGGTTCCTAAATGAACTACAGATCTGCAAGAAAGACTAAGATTTGAAACATAGTGTCCCCTAAAACAAAACTATGCATACTAATGTGTTTGTTTAAAGTTGAGTGACAGACGGCATTTCAGAAACAGGACTATGAGTGATGGCATTTTTTTTAAAAATCAACATGTATTTCTAACTCTCCTTGTCTGTACATTTCTGTTAAGAATGGAAACTGCTTTGGGTAGAAAATGATCATCAGCAGGTCCTTCCAGACCTACTTACAAATTTTTTTTTTTTTTTTTAAATCTGAATCTAGATCCATCAGCATGTGTATAATAATTAATATTAAAACTGAGCTGTTGTCACTATAATTGTACATTGCCTAACACAATGGGGCTCCAACCTGGCTGAGGCCTCTAGGTGCGACTGAAATTCATGGAGGTTAAGTCCATTAATGGCTATTAGCCAGGGTGGGTAAGGAATGGTGTCCCTAGCCTCTGTTTGTCAGAGGGTGGAGATGGATGGCAGGAGAGAGATCACTAGATCATTACCTGTTAGGTTCACTCCCTCTGGGCACCTGGCATTGGCCGCTGTCAGTAGACAGGATACTGGGCTGGATGGACCTTTGGTCTGACCTAGTGTGGCCACTCTTGTGTTCTTATGAAACAGTTTCATAGTAATGGCCTACATATGTTTAAGGAGATAGCCAGGCCATTATTTTTAAAGTAAACCTGCATTCGTGCCTAACAGGGCTAACTAGGCGGTGGGTCCCCATTGTTCCATGCAAACATATGGCAGCAGCTCATTTCTTTCATTTTACAGCTAGACACCCACACAGAGAGAGAGGCCAGAAGACAGATTTAAGTTTAGCTGGATCTAGTCCAAGATCAATGTACGCAGAAGACTGTCCTAGCTGAAGCTGAAATATTTAGCTTTAAACGAAACACCGCTTTTCTCCAAAGAAAAGGTAAGTTGTATCCAATTTCCTTAGGTTTTGGTAAACAGGAAGTATCTTATGGACAAATACATGAAAACACACGGGGAAAAGCAGCTTTTGAGAACTGGAGAAGAATATCAGGAGCTGGAAAACTACCAGACCAAAAGACTTTTGTTTTTATGACAGTGTACTGTTTACCAGCCATTGAGAATCTGTAGTTTGAAATACTTTCCACATACCTTATCTTGAAGCTCTGAAGTTACCTTAACAGATTTTTTTGTATCCTTGGCTCTTTTTCCTTTAGGCTTAGGGATGCTGAAAAGACAAGACAGTTTAAGATTTCAGATTACCTTTGTCACACTGAACCAAGTTTTTCAGTGAACACATTCAGCAGGATTGATAGTTTTAAATTACTAAGGCTTTTAAATCTCATGGTCCACTGACTTCAATGGGTACTGGACTGGGACTTAAATGAGCCAAAAAGTTAATTTATTTTTTTAAAATAAAATTTGCACAAACTAGCATTTAAGGCACTTTCAGTTCAGTTTTTTGGTCACCATTAATTTCTGCTTAATAATCTTTTGTGAGTGATTCACTACTTTGAGGGTTCCCTCCCACCTTGTGCAGTTATTCTAATGGAAGTGACTGCTGTAGTTAAAAGTGCATACTGTTCTCCATTCTAACCCATTTCAGACCATTGGAATGTTCTGAAACTTTTGCCTATGGGACTGAAATATATATTCCAGGCTTGGCATTTGTCCAAAAGTGAATTTTATTGTATTCATAAGCACAAGTTCTGAGCAAAATTGGTTCAACTGTTTGAGAACAAGTTGGGGAAATAAAATGTACTTTACCCCATTACAATTCTGTTAGATTTTTTTTAATGCTGACCAGTTAAAGTGCTGAAACAGCTGGAGTTAGGTGTTAGACCTGGAAGTAGCCTGCACAGAGGAGACATGCCGTTTTGAGTGTTTTGGTTTGGACAAAAAAAGCACATGCACAGGGCCTTACAGGTTTACTGGGAAAGGGAGCACTATGCAAGCAAAATATACCTAATTTTGCTGTGCAGTGAAAATGTAAGGAAGGTGAAGCAGCAGTTGTCGCATTCATGTGACTTCCTTAAAGCTGAAGAATAAGTGAGGTAAGAACTCCACAATGCTTAGTGCATAACTAAGGCTACATTTTAGTCATGGGTATTTTTAATAAAACTCATGTACAGGTCACGGGCAGTAAACAAAAATTCCACTGTTCGTGACCTGTCCAGGACTTGTACTATATACCCCTGACTAAAACTTGGGCCGGGGGGTGATCTGGGGCATCGCGGGTGCTGGTCCCATGGTGATGGCAGGGAGGCAGGCAGTGGGGGGTCCAGAACCCCCACATGATAGTGGCGCACAGCCCCGGACCCCTGCTCGTGCTGGGGAGGGTTGGCGGGGCTGGCAGTCTCCCTTCCTCCCTCCGCATGTTCTAGCAGTAGGGAAGGCCAGAAGTGCTCCGTGTGCTGCCCCTGCCACAAGCTCCGGCTATGCAGCTCCCATTGGCCGGGAACCATAGCCAATGGGAGCTGCGGGGGAGGCACCTGTGGGCAGGGTCAGTGAGCAGATCCCCCGGCCCCTCTGCCTAGAAGCTGCAGGGACATGCCAGCCACTTCTGGGGAGCACCCCCTCCCCTCCGAGGTAAGTGACACCCCACAGCCCAACTCCTTACCCCTCCTATACCCAAACTGCCCCAGCAGCTGCTTGATCTCAGGCAGCCCTGGAGCCAGCCATACGGGTGCTGCAAATGTCACAGAATCTGTGACACACGTGCAGCTTTATGCATAACTTTCAACACAGCTTCACAGGAATGTCTTCCTGCTGCTAAACTGCTTGCATAAAATTTTCCATATAAGTGTCTGCACAGCACAATACTCAAAGACACAAGAACTGGCAAAAGTGGTGTTTAACTGTGCAGTATCTTGAATAAAGGGTCACTTTCCACAGTGGAAGGAGGTAAATAGCGGATCCCCCAAGGCTCTGTAATGGGACCAGTGCTGTTCAACATATTAATAAATGATCTGGAAAAGGAGGTGAATAGTGAGGTGGAAAAGTTTGCAGATGATACAAAATTACTCAAGATAGTTAAATACAAATCTGAATGTGAAGATTTACAAAGGGTCCTCACTAAACTGGGTGATAAAATGACAGATGAAATTCAGCATTGATAAATGCAAAGTAATGCACATTGGAAAACAATCCCAACTTTACATACAAAATGGTGGGGTCTAAATTAGCTGTTCCACTCAAAGAGATCTTGAAGTTATCATGGATAGTTCTCTTAAAACATCTGCTCAATGTGCAGCGGCAGTCAAAAAAGCTAACGAATGTTAGGAACTGTTAGGAAACAGATGATATAGAAATATATGATGGCACTACTCCCACATGTTCAATACTGTGTGCAGTTGTGGTTACCCCATCTTAAAAAAGATGTATTAGAACTGGAAAACGTACAAAAAAAGGGCAACAAAAATTATTAGGGGTATTGAACAGCTTCCATATGAGGACAGATTAGAAAACTGGGACTGTTCAGCTTCAAAAAAAGAGGTGACTAAGGGGGGATATGACAGTCTACAAAATCATGAATAGTGTGGAGAAAGCGAATAAAGAAGTCTTATTTACCCCTTCACATAACAAGAACTAGGGGTCACCCAATATTAATAGGCAGAAGGTTTAAAACAAACAAAAGGAAGTACTTCTTCACATACAGTAGTCAACCAGGGGATTTTGTAGCCAGCAGATATTGTGAAGGCCAAAAGTATACCTGGATTAAAAAAAGAACTAGGTAAATTCATGGAGAATAGGTCCATCAATAGTTATTAGCCAAGATGGTCACGGACGAACCCTGGGTAACCCAAAGCCTCTGACTGCCAGAAGCTGGTACTGGACAAGAGGGGATTGATAACTCAATAATTGGCCTATTCCATTGATTCCCTCTGAAGTAACTGGCACTGGCCACCATCAGAAGACGGGATACGGGGATAGATGGACCGTTGGTCTAACCCAATGTGGCCATTCTTATGTTAAATAGTTGCTACTGATGGAATATTTCACGTAAGTTACTATTTGAAATGCATAAATGTATGATTTGTACAGTTTTTCCACTAAGCTTGTTTTTTAAACATTTAAAACTTTTGTTCCACTTACTCCAGCCAAAAACTAAGACGGTAAACAGGGTTCTAATTTTACAGAAGGAGCCAAAAATGAGTACTTTAGTATAAACAAAATTGCTGCCTGTAACCAACTGCAGTGGTTCTCAACCAGGAGTACATGTACCCCCTGGGGGTACGCAGAGGTCTTTCAGGGATACATCAAGTCACCTAGATATTTGCCTAGTTTTACCACCAGGCTACATAAAAAACACTAGCAAAGTCAGTACAAACTAAAACTGCACACTTGTTTATTCTCTATATATTATACACTGAAATGTAAGTACAATATTTATATTCCAATCGATTTATTTTATAATCATATGGTAAAAATGAGAAAGTAAGCAAATTTTTCAGTAACTGTGCTGTGATTCTTTTGTATTTTTATATCTGATTTTGTAAGCAAGTAGTTTTTAAGTGAGGTGAAACTTGGGGTATGCAAGCCAAATCAGATTCCTGAAAGGGGTACAGTAGTCTGGAAAGGCTGAGAACTACTGTCTTACTGTGGTGACACTTTGGATAACTATGAAGAATATCGTTATAATTAATGCCCAGAACCACTCATGAAGTTGCTACACAGTTAATAGAATGAGGTTTTTAAAAGGCACAAACATGAGTTAAGTGCCTAACTCCTATTTGTGCCCCTGCCACTTTCCCCTGTAAAGACATTATAAAATCCAGTTGTTAACAGCAAAACAAAGAAATATTATTTACAAGATTACCATGTTTGTTAACAAGAAGGTTTGTCTGGATACTGGTTGTTTATTAAGTGTGGGGTATTTATTTGCAATCTAAACCCAATGCCAAGTTAGGAACCAATTCTAATTTATACCAGTTTTACTCTGCCATAACTCAAATTCAATGGAGTAGCTTGCAGTTTATACTGGTGAGAAAAATCAGGCCTTTAAAACATGGACTATTAAACTAAAGAATGCAACGAAGTGATGCTGTTACCTTTTTGCTTCGCTTTTTGGTTCATTAACTTCATCTACAGCTTCTGCAGCACTTGCTTTTTCAGAAGCAGTATTTCTTTGGCCAACATTTTCCAATTCTTCTGTTATGCTGTCCTCCCGGTCTGCACTGTCAGCTTCTTTTTGTTCAACTGTAGCATCCACTGTAGTGTCTTCATACGTCTGTCCAAAGAAAAAATGTGTATTTATTGCTCGAGATAATTAGTTGGCAACTGTGTGTACAGTAATTGCAGATTTAACAATTAAACAATTTGCCTCAACGAAAATCTAGCATGTCTGTTTTTACACTGATGTTTTGTGAGAGACGCAGTGAGGTGAAAAGAACTGAAGTTTTGGCTATGACATTTTGAGAAAGAATCAGCCTGTGATGAAGAGAAGAGAGCCAAAGAGTCTTTATCAAAGGTCTAAGAAGTACAGCTCAGACTTTGCCGGAACCCATAGCACATAGCCATTAAGGCATAAAGAAGGGAGGATGGAATGATCTTGTCCCTTCCAACCCTGATATTCTAGGATTCTATACATCGAAACAGCTAACTTTTTTTTTGTAATTTTTTTATTAGGTGATTCTATCAGGACCATTATTAAAGTTGCCTGATACTTCCCATTAGAAAACTTTGTTTTCAATTGCTTATGACTGCCAAACTTAAGCATTCGGGCTGAAATTTTCCATGCCAGGTGTTTGCCTCAGGAAAATTTCAGCCAAAACATTGCAACTGTTACCCTGATCAACAAGGGTCAAGGAGATCTGAGGCAACCAGATAAAGGATTTTCTCAACCTTCTAAACACTGAAAGGGTAACAATTAGAATTGTGTTGGGTGGAAGAGGGGTGCTGGGAGAAGAGAGAAGGAGAATCAATACATTAGTTGCTTTACTAAACTCAGACAAAAGTAGCTTACCAAGATTGCAAGTAAACTAGAGCTACAAGAGAACCTCACTAATCTTCACTGATGTGGAAAGGCCCAGTACGGATTACTGAATTTTGTGGATTACTGAGTGCTGTTTGCAAGGTTAGTGCACAGTACTGTGCTTCTCTTGGGGCCAGTGGATTAGCAGCAATTCACTTCTGGCACTCAGAACTGCCTCTCAATCTTAAAAATAGAAGATTATATATTGGACAATAGTTGGCCATATTGTCAGAGTTGAGTGATGGTTTTCTGAACAACACGCATCCAACAGTTTCCTGAATGTAAGGCAGCAACTTGTTCTAGTTGAGAGAAAGGATGGTCCAGTGGTTAGGGCATTAGACTAGGATTTACGATATTTGAGTTCAGTTCCCTGCACTGCCACAGACTTACTGTGTAACCACGGGCAAGCCACATCGAAAACCACAGCGCAGACAGGCTGTCTGTCAAATGGGACTAATAGCACTGCCCTACCTCACAGAGGTGTTGACAGGATAAACGCACCGAAGATTGTGAAGTGCTCAGATACTAGAATAATGGGGGTTATACAAGTATCTAAATTAAAACAGATATGGAGTCAGAGTGTCTTTGAAATCAATGGACTCATTGAGAAATACACCAGTCGATTAGATGTAATAAATTTAACAGCTTTTCCCAGTCTCTTGAATTCCTAATCCCCTCAGTTTTTTGAGGCTACTGGAAAGCTAGGTCATAAGACCACAAATAGCTAACCAAGTCTTACATAGTTTCCTTAGATTTTCAACAGAGCCACAGAAAGAGATTTTGCATAAACTCCATACCGTCATCATTTTATGTTTCTTTTTCTTCTTCTTGGAGAGTCTATAAAGGTAAAAGTTGAATACATTTTTAGATCCTAAAATATAATATTGGCAAAAGGTCAAAAACCAATAATTCTATGCCACATTTTAAGTAACAGTGGTTCTTATCTCACTTGTATCACAAATGCAACAAGAAGTCATGGCTAGAAAAACAACACTGTCAGAGTCCTGAAGTGAAAACAGTTCGCTGTTTTGTGCACTGTTTAGGGTATTTAGTGACATCTCTATAGATTTCTTGCTCAAACTGAATCTGAAAACCCTGTTCCTTAATGACTGGACATTCAGAAACCAGCTTAATCATAAGCATAGTACAGCTTTTAAAAATATGCTATATCTTGCATAAACTAGCTTCCAATTAACTGAAGCAAACAAATTTTCTAGGCTAGTCATAGTGCCTGACAGACAATGCTGTACCTACACAACCAACACTCTGCCTGTAACAAGGTCTCCTCCTTCAAAATATTAACATCTTTGCTTTGCCTTGACATTTACTTTCTATAAAGCCAGAAGATAAGTCGTGGGAGATCATTGTCCTACAACAGTCTATTCTAGTGATATAATTAAAAATCTACTTTTTTGTTGGGACTTTGGTGCAAACAGCTATTTTAACAACTTGTGCAGTACAATTAAATGAGTCCTGATGTGATCATATGCCTATCCCAGGGCCTTATTTTAGAGCCTCATAAAGACCACTATTATGTATCCTAACTTTAACAAATGCTATAGTAAGTGTAAGCAATCTATTTTTAAGGTACTTCTGTTTGGGTGTTTCTTCCATTTCTTCATCTTCTTTGGTATTCACTCCATTTTTGTCATCTGTAGATACAGAAAATTCCTCCTCCTCCTCCTCCAGCTGTTGCCGTAACAGCGCTACCATCTCTCGGTGCTTCTTTGACTTTTCATGGTTCTTCATTCTATGAAGAGCAGTAGATAATTACTAGATTCTATGAATCGTGCAATTGTTCCTCTAAGCAAATTTTGTTTCATTTACATATAAAGGTCTCTGATCAATGACAATGGTTAATTCCTTTCAGCGTTCAGAGTAGGAATTTCTAATATAAAAAATACCTACTTGAATGAAAAGGGGTTGAGACTTTCAAAGCCACCTAGAACATGTGGATGCCCAAACGCCATTACAATGGATTAACTTTAATGGATATTGGGTGCCCAGATAACCTAGGTGAATCTGAAAGTGTCCAAGCTTTTCAAAGAAACAAAACTTACGCTTTCTCGGTCTTCAAGGATTTGTCACAAGCAGGGCAGTACAAGTCATCATAAAATTCAGCATCTTCAGCTTCATCACTCAGTTTATCTGAAAAGAGAAGGGGAAGGAAATTGGCTCAGTGATTCTTAGGAGATACTGAGTAATTAAAGACACAACAATGCCCATTCAAGCCCTTTAGGATTACTGAAGTGTGCAGAGTGATAAGAACTCTTTCCCTAAATAATTTGTTCCTTCCCCGCAAAACCACAAATAAGCATCTATTACTAACATGAAGATAAGTGTTCAAAAGGAGAACAGAACACTATGGGACTAAACTTTTTCCTTAAATATCTCAATTGAAGTGAGTGATGTATGCCAGCAGCAAATCCAGACTTAAGCCTTGAGGATTTAAATGCAGCTGTATGGTTATGTACATACAAATATGGAGCAACTGCAAGGTCTTTTTATAGGTATCAAATCAAAAATATATTAACAGACCCTTACCATCTATTCCTTCTCTTGGCTCCTGTTCCTCTTTTTCCTCTTCATCATCAGATCCATCTCCAAATTCCTTTTCATACTGTGCTTCCATCTGCTGCAATTCTCTCTCTAGATCAGACATAGTTATCCAGCTCTGCTCTTTATATTGCTCACCAAGCCTTTAAGCAGAATAAAACAACTTTTTATATTTCAGAAAATTAAGTGGTAACAGTATTTTATTTAAGGGTCATTATTTGGTCATGTTCACTTATTTAAAAAAAGGAAACCCCCTAGCTGTCTTGTCTCAACCAAATGCAACACACACCAGTAATTACAGTTTCTTTGTAGGGACTGGAAAACTGAGCCAATACGGTCTGATTTATATAACTACCGTACAATTACTCCTCAACAGTTGTACTTCAGCTATTCAGATCTTCACTCCAATGCCTCCTGCACTCAATTTTCAAGCTCTTTGCCTGCAGCAAAACCACCACTTGGGCTTCATTACCTTCAGTGGAAAACAAAAATCCACTCTATTAAAAACATCCAAAAACAATGAAAGTGGGCCTCTGGATTTTCTGGAAAGAAGAATGGTTAAATATTTAAGCTCCTTTCTCTGCCTCTTTCCAGATCGGCAAGGCTTTTATGCCAAGAATATAATTTGCGTTTACAATGAGAGAATCCCAGCCCCCTGCTCCTCATTCACTCTTGAAATATAAACAAAATATATTGCATTTAGCCCAGGGACAGTATTTCTTTCTGAGCTGTGGGGAGCGAAAGACAAAAGAAAGAGAGAGAAAAGTCAGGAATGAAGGGCAAAAAGGCTTTTTCCTCCTCCCCAAATTTACCTTCTAGCAGTTTGAGTTTAACAGCTCATTCTTTTATGCAAGTTTGTTCCTTTCATTTAAAATGAATATCAAAAATTTTAGTTAACGTGCAGATATTCGGAGTTGATACAAATCATCACAGGCTAATAAACGCCTCACCTTCAGAGGTATAGATTACTACCGAATGAGAAGCACCTTTCCTCTCAAGTTAAATCAACCGTTAATCAGTCCTATACATTGTTTCCACAGCTAAAATTTACCATGTTCTAAAGTGTTCCCAAAGTTTAAGAAACAAATTGGGGTATGAAGTTTATATTGTGCGATATTCTTGGCATGATGGTAAGCTAGTTAGTAAATTTGTCATAAAACAACACTACCAAGCAGTTGGGCAAGTGTAGCTTTTAAGTGGTCTTGAAGTATAGTCCCATGCAAAGCACATTGAATTCTAGACTAGATTACTGAAAAGGTACAGGTCACACAGCCAAAGTCCAAATCCAAGGAAAATGGTTGCAAACATCAATCAAAGAGATGAAAAAAAGGCTTTTAATCACCAATACCATGACGGATACAAAATGTCCCTCAACTGTGATACTCTGTGATAAAGGAATGACAGATCCCCTTAAAAAGTAATGGAACTCTCACCACCACCCGCTTCACTTATCCTCAGCATCCTTCTGCCAACCTGCTACCTCTGTCTTGTGGATTATCTGACATTGAAGACTTTAGCAATAATAAAATACTGATTATTAAAACTTATTTCATATTTCTTTACTACCCACAAGGTGTTGGGTACAAGGAGGATTGTCTCTGCCATGAGCAGCTCAGTCTTCAAATCTCAGTCTTAAGGACAAAAGTTAGAAATGCCAACATTTACTTTTTAAAACAATGTAAGCTGCAGGTGGTAAAAATATAACCCAATATGAATCTCCCATGATTATTTCTCAGTTTCAAAAATGCTTCCTTCAATATTTACATACTTAGCTTGTTTGAGTTTTTGCTGTCTCCGGAGCTCCTCTGCTTTTCTAGCTTTTTCTGCATTCTGTTCCTCTATGAGTTTTCTGTGTGCCTGTACTCTCTTATCTCTTTTACGAATAAAAGCCACTAGCTGACGAACCAGTTCATTCCTCTCTTTTCTTGCTTTGTCTCTAGTTTTCTTGTTCTCTTTCTCCATAGCTCGTTTCTCCCAACGGTTTGATGCCTGCCGTGTGTCATACTCCTCTTTCCAAGCAAAGTTCTTTTGAGTACAGAAACTCTGCCAGTAAGCATAAAAAGGATGGACTACCTGTTGGAAAAAAGGGAATTGGCAAAAGTTGTAAGACATCATATTGAAAAAAAGCAACCAAAGACTATTTAGATTTTCATAGATATACAAAAAGAAAAGGAGTACTTGTGGCACCTTAGAGACTAACAAATTTATTTGAGCATAAGCTTTCGTGAGCTATAGCTCACTTCTCACGAAAGCTTATGCTCAAATAAATTTGTTAGTCTCTAAGGTGCCACAAGTACTCCTTTTCTTTTTGCGAATACAAACTAATACAGCTGCTACTCTGAAACCTGTCATTATGCATAGATATACAAACTCCAAAGCCAGAAGGAGTAATTGTACTCCTTATCTCATTTGACTTCCTATATACACAACCCATATAATTTTTTCCAGAAGCTGGATTAAAGCAGGTCTTTTAGATGGATATCTAATCTCATTTTAAAGACTCCAAGCGGTGCTGAATACACCACTTCTCAGGGTAAACTGTTCCATTGTTTAACTACCCTCACTGGTAGAAAATTGCATCTACGTTCAAGATCGAATTTGCTTAACTTGAACTTCCAGCCACTGGATCTTGTTATGCCTATTGAAAAGCTCCCACTAATCAGATATCTTGTGTGTGTGTATATACCTATACACAGTGATCAAGTCACCTCTCATGTTCTCTTAACGTAAACAGATTGAGTTTCTTAAGCTTCACATCGTAAGGCTTTCTTTTCTCCAAACCCTGGATCATTGTTGTGGTTCTCTTTTGAACGCTCTCTGGTATTTACACACACTTGAAACACAGACACCAACACTGGACATAGTATCCTACTACTGGCCTTACCCCCACCACTATGTAGAAAAGCAAGATTATTTCCCTATTCCCCTTTTTATATATCCAAGGATCACACTAGCCCTTTTAGCCTCAGCATTTCTGAGTCACTGCTGTCCAAGACGGTTTCCCACCCTGTTGGTGTAAACTGCACTCTTGTTCCCTGGTGTGTTATCTTGCATTTAGCTGAATTAAAATGTATTTTGTTTGACTGTGGACCATTTAACCAGGTGATTCAGATGACTCCATAACAGTCATCAATCTTCATCGCTACTTATTACCCGACCAATCTGTGTCATCTGCAAATGTAACCAAAGATTTCATATCTAAATTGTTGATAAAAATATTGAATAGCACTGAACCAAGAACTGATCCTTGAGGGACTCTGCTAGAAAACTGCATCACTCATTGATGTCTCCCCACTAACAAGTACATTTTGAGATCTGTCAATGAGCCAATTTTTAATCCATCTCTAATGTATGCCATTAGTTCCATATACAAGTTTTTAAATCCAGATGTCATGCCTTGGAGAAATCCAAGATATTTCTTACTATGTGGAAAAAGATTTAAAATTTTACTGAAGCCGAGTTCATATGAAATGAATTTTAAAAAGCTGCCATTGGCCTGTGATATCAGTAAGGGGGTACGTCTTTGGCCCAACAAGGGATAAGATGGTAGTAAAACCCCTCTTCACTGTTACAATAGTAACCAGTTAAGCATCATCCAGGTTTTCCTGTAAAGATATTGCTGGCAACTCCCACTGTAACTACCACCATTAAAAAAAGTCTTTTTAACCATTTAAGGAGATGGAAAAAACAAAAAACAGAAAACCTCCCACAGTTTAAGCATCTGAAATGAAAATCACTAAGCCTTTTATTGTGGCAATTTCCAATATTCCTTTTCCCTCGAGAGAGTTATTTAAGTGGGCTTTTCCCTATGACAGTCTTAGATGGTATTCACTGCCCTTTCCGGAAGTAGCAAGAAGAGGTTAGTTTAAATGGTCTTGAATTGTTGCTGCTGCTTTTGGAAGACCAATGCTGTTTCCTCCTTTAAGACAAAAGACTCACATGGGGAGAGAAAAAAATAGCAAATATAAAAAAATATAGCTTGTCTCCGGTGCTGATTTTCACTTGCAACGGTGCTGATGGAGAAACACAGACCTAGCACATGGTCTTATTAGCCACTCTTATTAGCTAACTCTTACCAGCTTTGGGCTGTTTAAGACCTTGCTTTTAGCTGGCCTCTCCGGCCACAGGTTCACAGAAGTGTTGAGAAAGCTGGCCAAGACTGCACCTAAGTCCAACTCTCAGAAAACAGAAGGTAGAGATAGATAGGAAAGAGGAGAAATAAGGCGGAGGAGGACAGTGACAGAGGAATGGGGTGACAACAGGCACCCAAGGTTCACACTCCAGGTTCACACCAGCTTTAGCCAAGGCTGCTGAAAGCGGCATATCACCTGGTTCCATCTTTCTGGCCCAGTCTGGTCAGAATGCCTTTCAGGATCAGGATGAAGGCCCAACAATGTCATGGTGGATCTCAAGGTCCCAGGAAATGGTAGCATTGGCAGTCAATGTTAAAAATTCTGTGCTTTAATCCATGGCTCCCACAGTTTCCATTTAGTGACCCCAGATAAACAAGGTCAAAGAAGATGTGTCAACCTCATTCCATCAAAACATTTTGGTGATTCACCCATAAACATTTCCTCCCATTTCTACAATTTTCAACTCATTATGCCAACCCATGACTTTACCCGCAGCCTTGAAGGCCCCTTATCACAGTCCAGTTTGTAACAGGCTATTTGTCTCCAACTTCTACTGACTTTCATAAACAATTTTCTCTAATAATCTGTGTTAGGACTTTGATTATCTTGGGCAATTTAGAGTACACATCTCTGAACAGGCGGCTAGAAGGTACATTAATATACACAGTAAAAATAGTGTTACTGAAAATCACACTTCACTGGAGTATTTTGTCCCTGTTTTCATACTAATTTTCATCGGATTTGTACAAAATATGTACAAATTACTCAACTGATTAAGAGTATAATATCATTTAAATTTTAAGAGGAAGTATTACAAAGAGATAAAAGCAAGAAGGAACAGACTAGAATATGTATTTAGGGCCAGTGCTCTTAAGTGCTTATATAGGGAGCTGATTGCCAGCTTACTGCTTTAATGCAGCATAAACATGCTAGTAGGTTCTGGGAAGAATTTTACAAAGGGAAATTTTCAGTTGTTACAGATAGTTGGCATGGCAGAATGAAAGGATCAGCCTCTGGGAGAGGAAGTGAGAAATGACAGAACAGCTGGGAGTATTATGGAAATATAAAGCGGGGGTATCACCATGAAAAGCCTTAGATGGCAGGAGAGTTTTCAGCAGGAGTCACAATTGTTGGTTATCCACTATCTCTTGGGTATTTTGTGTTATGCAGTCAGCAAGTTTTATATTTGTTATTGTGGTTTAACAAAAAGGAAAAATTATAAAAGAGACTGTATTTTGTGTTAATAAATAATTACCACATCTTCAGGTATTCCTTGCTGTAATACATAGCACTTCAGAACACTGGCAAGGCTGGTTTCAATCAGACATCAAGAATTAAATCTATCCTTTTATTTCTTAAGCCTAGTCTACACTTTAAACGTTACTGCTATAACTAAGCCAGTAATGGGTGTGATTTTTTAACCAACATAAATATGCCAGTATAAGGAGCTTTTTTCCAGTGTATTCTATTTCACTTCACTGAACAGGAATAAATTATACTGATACAAACACTTTTATACTGGTATAACTGCATCTACACTAAGGGTTTTGACACTTAACTATGTCAGTATAGGTACATTGGCGAAAGGTTTAAGTATACACAAGGCATTAAATAAGAGCTTTTGGTAGGGCAGGGAAGGCTTTATGTACACATTGGGCCAGATTCAACTCTCAATAATGTCAATGGGAGCCTTTCTTCTGATTTCAAATGGAAATGGATTAAGCCCCAATTCCTAGTGATATTACGGTGTAACAAATAGTTTAGACTTCTAAACATTATATATCTTACCTTATCATAATCACTTTGAGAGTATCCAAAAGTAGGGAATTCTTCAATATCTTCCTGAGATATATATTCCATCTCTTCCTTTGCAATATTTTCAAAAACTTGACGATAGACTGCAAAGAACCCCTGAAATACACACCATTGTTACTGAAGAATTAATTGTACACCTATGCAACTAAAGAATTAAAATGATCAACTTCAGAGAAAGATCACTATTTAAATTCTACAGTAACAGTTTTAAGTCAAAATAAAGACTTTATATACCAAAATAAGTGATTATGCCAGGCTCTAGGAGCCCTTCCAATTTTTAAAATTTAAAAAAAAAATCATAATCAACTAATACAAATATTGGGTCCATTGTGACCCAGGCAGTTGTGTTGGACTAAGGCAGGAGAGAATTCCAAAGACAAGAACTGTCTACCAGCAGTTCCATTATTATAAATTAAGGGTGTTCCAGCTCACTGCAGCTATGGCAGTACCACAGGGAGATGGGCAATCTCTCAAGCAGGCATGTTCCAAACCATTTGGGCCTTTTTAGATCAACATCAACACCTTAAATTCCATCCGGAAGTTAAATGGCAGCAAGTGCATACCCCAGAGCACTGGCATAATGCTGCGTTTTATATCCTAAAGCATTCCAACTTGTGAAACATCTCAGCATAATAGGATTGCCCAGTGAAAGCGAAGCGCCTGGGGATGTATTACATATAAAGTGTTGTTATATAATTGTACAGCAATATTGATTAAGGGGACATTTAAAACTGACTAAATATCCAATGTATGTTTTCCTCCCCCACCCTCTTTTTTAAAGTTTACCGTAAACATTTTTCTACTTATGTTCAGTAATTTTAAGAATGGTGTATCAATGCACCAATTTACTTCCATCGCCTTTTTTTTTTTTTAAAAGAAGTTTTAACTTGGCTCAGTAGAGAATCAGTTCATTACCTCTTCATCATCACCATATCCAGAGTAACAGTTAACAGTGAAGTAGCGCAGCAGATCCAAACTATCATCTTGATACTCTCCATCAACCCCTCCTTTCAGCAGAGCTTCCCTGTGGTTATCATACCTAGCATAAAACAGCACCAAGAACACATATAACTTAAGACAATCACAGAGATGAAAACCCAAGGTAGTGGGGGACCTTCCAGTTGTTCATGGAATACCTATTACTTTTACTGTAATTCTTTTGGGAGAAAATTATCTAACATGTTTGAATAAGATGTTTCTTAAGGATTCCAAGAATGTGAATTACAGGTTCTACAGATCTCTAAACACATTCTCCAGGCCCTCCCCACTTTTATGCTACTGTATGCCATTTGTTCTTTTAGTATGTGAAAAAGTGGAAATAGTGCTTCCTGAAAAAGTGGCTAAACATATGAAGCAAGCAGCTCATAGTTATCCAAGGAGGGAAAAAAGGGTGCATGCTACTATAAACCTGGGACACTCATACCTGAGAGAGAACCAGAAGCAAAAGCTATTTAAAAACACAACAAATCGATCAAGGAACACAATTTTTAAAAGGTGATTTCAAGTGTTCTTTGTTACAAGAATACAACTAATGTGTTCTGTAGCTGTAAACCTGGGACCTAACAGTCGTATACATCGTTACTAGTGAGAGGAAACTCATCTGGCTATTATCCTCTAAAATCTCAGTCCAGACTACCAACACAAGGAAATCACAAATGATTTCCATGGGAGTTCTGCCTAAAACAGGAATACAGAATCAGGCCCTTTGTTAGATTGTCTTTTCTGCCCCACTGGCAGACAAATATTACCTACCAAGCTCTTTCTTGAGGATCACTCAGTACATCATATGCTGCTTGGATTAATTTGAACTGTTCTGCTGCTTCATCGGCATTTTCTAGATTTTTGTCTGCAATAGAAATCATTACAATTAAACCATAAAAATCATAGCAACAGCCAGGGCTCATGTCACAAAGTAATTATTTAGGAAATCAGACAAATGAAGAAAAAAAGTAAATTCAGAACGACAACTCAAGGCCCTTATTGGATGTATTGGGTACACCACAACTGACTAAAATACAACTGCTGATCCAGCTTCATCATTCATTAATGTTTCTCCTTCCACCATATCTCTGCCAAATTAACAGCCACATTAAGAACAAGTCTGGAGAATTAATATTTAACTTGAAGTGATACTGCTGCACATAAACAAACAGTTAAAGGAACAATGTCAATTTCAATAAGAATTACAAAATAGTTTCAGGTACTACACCTGTCTCTGAGTCTTCTTGACAACTTTTGTGGTTTTAGAATAAAGTTTTCCTATTTAAAAAGAAAGTGTACTCTTCCCTGTTACAGGCTGACATAACCATGCAAACAAGGGAAACTGACTATCCATAAAGTGACACTGAGCGCACAAAGCGAACAGGAAAAATACAAAAGATATTTTGAAAAGTCATCCTGTGTGCTGTCTGGAAGGAACTGCTCCACAGGTCAGACTGGCAATGACCTTGGGGAGATTTTGCCTTCCTCTGCAGCATGGGACACTTGCCAATATCATCTAGATGTATCTCACTTAATCAATTCCCTGTCATTGCAGAGGCCTTGGATACTGGCACACCTTGGTCCCTCTTATTCTCTGCCTGTGGCACATAACAGTCTAGTCTCCTGGGGGCTGTACTACTGTGGTTCAATTTCGGTTGCTGGGGTTAGTGTGCAGGTGCACGGTGGTGGCCTGTGATATACAGGAGATCAGTCTAGATCTGGGGGCCTCTTCCGGCCTTAACCTCCGTGACTTGCGATGCTACCTGTACGCCCGCTAGGTACCAAGTTAGGGAGTCTTTCAGGGTGAGGCTGGCCCTCTAAAGCAGAGATGAAAGGAAAGGGCCCCGGGAAGCCCGTGTCCTCCCTGCCCACACGCTTACTGCTGCTCTTCCAAGAGGACGGGGCAGCAGGAAACCAGGGGAAACGTGGCTGGCGGGTGAGCCAGGAGACATACCCGTGAGACGGCAGCACTCCGCGGGCGCCCCGCCCCGAACCCACATACCTGAGCGATGCCTCAAGGGGGAATGGGGGGGAATGCGCGGCCTCAACAGCCCGGCCAGGCGATGGGAACCCCGGGCTCAGCCAATGGGACACGGGAGCCGGGCTGGGGCGCAGGGTCTGGCCCCGCAGAGTCCCCGGAGCCCCGCGCGGCTGCGTCCGCCGCCCACCTGCCCTCGGCCTGCCCTCTCCGAGCGGGGAACGCCGGCGAGGCCGTTCCCCGCTATGGTGCGGGCCGGCCCGGGACGCCGGGCCCGGCGCGGGGAAAGGGGCGGCCCGGCCTGGAGGAGCGAGCCACGGCGGCCCCGAGCCCGGCGTACCTGGGTGCCAGCGCAGCGCCAGTCTCCGGTACGCCCGCTTCAGCTCCTCGTCGGAGGCGTCGCGCGCCAGCCCCAGAACCTCGTAGTGACACTTCATCGCGGCGCGCGGAACCCGAGGAGCCGGCTCAGCTCCGCGCGGCGGGGACGCCAGCCGGCCTCGCCGCCGGCAGCGCACAGGGCGGGGCCGGAAGGAGCGCACAGGCCATAAAGAGACTAGGCCACCACCCGGGGGGGCGTGGCCAGGAGGGAGCTGTCCAGGGGGCGGGGCCAGACGGGCAGGGGGCGGGGCCACGGGAGACCTTTTATCGGGGCGGGCCGGGGTGGAATGTTACGTAGTGGGTGGGAGGCCGTTGGGGGGATGGAATGTTAGGAGGGTGAAGGTTCTTGGCAAGCGGAAGCCTTTTGGTAGGGTGGCAGTTCCCTGGCAGTCGGCTAATAGAGATTGGGCCCTGGCAGAGGGTGACCAGATGCCCTGATTTTACAGGGGCACTCCTGATACATGGGGCTTTGTCTTATCCAGGTGCCTTTTACCCCCACCCGTCTCGTGGCTGGATTTTTAGTAAAAGGTTAAAACCAAAAGGTATGGAATGTCCTACAGCTTGGGGCTGTTTGTCCTGTCACCCACATCTAATTAACTTGTACTAGAAACTGGGTGTTCTCTAATTGCCTATTGCGGGTTTATTTTCACCTTCTTTAAGGGTAGCTGGTATTGGCCTGCCACTGTTAAAGATATTGCACTAGTCACATTCTGTAGTCCTTTTTTTAAGAATGGTATCAGAAAACTAAATGCAGAGGAAGGGATTAGCTCAATTGTCTGCCAGATGGGAGAGAGAATAAATATACTTCTGTAATAATGAGGTTTTAAGAACACCTGCTGATCCAATATTGGGAGACAAGTTCCCACAGCACATCTAACATCCAGCTGTGTCCATGGTACCCACGCAGCCAGCTCAGCAGTCACTCAGTCTCCAGCAGGTCATTCTTCTGTACAGTATCTGCCATTTTGTCATCCTGACATGATTCTATGGAAGGTAGAAGTATACATATAACCAGCCTATCCTGTGTGCATAACCTGATTTTAAAGAGAGCAGCTGTCTTTGGTTACTGTTGATCAGTGCAGTCACTGATCATGAGACAGACCAGAGAGGCATAATCCTCCATTCTGACATCTGTGACCCTGTCTACACTATGTAAACAACTGAAATTGAACTTTGCAGCAGCTCAAATAGGCTGAATCAGAATGTGGCCTAGTTTGTATAGCTAGAGCTAACCTGCATCTGCAAGGACTCAGTTAATTTAGTTCTCTTGTAACAAAGTTGAGCCATAACCAAGTTTAGCAATCATTACAAAACTCACTTTTGTAGTATAGACAAGGTCTAATTACAGCTAGGCATCCTCATCATAATACTCTCCACGCATCACTGGCTAGCAGCAGCCAACCAGATTACAAATTTACTCACTTACCTAAAGATACTATTAGCTCAAAGATTTGTCATGTCTTGGTTTTTGGTTGCTTAGAACCTCCAATTATTCCACTAATAGAACAAGCCCATCCTGTACAACCCACAGTCCTATGATTACTTGTGGCACCTTAGAGACTAACCAATTTATTTGAGCATAAGCTTTCGTGAGCTACAGCTCACTTCATCAGATGCATTCAGATGAAGTGAGCTGTAGCTCAGGAAAGCTTATGCTCAAATAAATTGGTTAGTCTCTAAGGTGCCACAAGTACTCCTTTTCTTTTTGCGAATACAGACTAACACAGCTGCTACTCTGAAACCAGTCCTATGATTGAATTCATTCTTTATTTGACAGATGCATCCGATGAAGTGAGCTGTAGCTCACGAAAGCTTATGCTCAAATAAATTGGTTAGTCTCTAAGGTGCCACAAGTCCTCCTATTCTTTATTTCCACTGGAGTAGCAGTCACTAGCTAGTATCAAGCAACCTCCATGTTATGGGACATATTATTCCTTTAAGAGCGGAGGGGGCCACAAGACCCTGTTCCCAGGAGCTGGATTGAACAAAGGGTCAGGAAATGGCCTGGTAGCAGAAGAGAGGAAGTGCTGCCAGGGAATGAGCGGGTGTGACCAAATGCATCCGATAATCATACCCTATACACTATTATAATCTTCGTACAAAGTATCCGTTGTGAGGTATCATTTGAAAACAAATAACTCACTGGTCAACAATATCATGGTGGAATCTATATAGCAACATATGTAAAGTTATGAATATAAGATGAAAGTATGACTGATGTGAGGCTACCAGACAAGCCTGGGGAGTGTATAAACCTGTTTCTCAAACGCACAGGAAAGGCTGATGCCTCTAGTCAGGTATCATCAAAATTGATGGGAAAATCACCTGTCAAGTGGCCATAATTTGGCAAAGGGGGGCAGAAACAGACCAATTGACATTTTAGCAAACAGCATGGAACCTCTTTCACCACAAGACTCCAACCTCACAGTGGGAATTAACTTTATCTAGCAATAATCCTCAGGAAAATGCATTTCAAAGGTGACTGGACTATAAAAGTGATGGGCAAAAAACACCCCAAGGTATTCTCTCCCTACCCACCTCTCCATCTCATTTCATCAAATAAGACAAACAAAAAAACCCCATAAACAGCCATATGACTTTGGAGGGAGCCTGACCTGGAGTTTAGTCAGCCCTGTTGTTTGGAATATGTGGTAAGGATTTTACCTTGAACCAAGTCTAGCTTGTTAAGTTTTAGCACCTGAAAGAGTTTTATCTTTATTTCTTTTTTAACTGTTTCTGACTTTGCTTTATAAAACTTATACTTCCTTAAATTCTATTTCTTTGTAGTTAAATAAACTTGTTTTATTCTTTAATCAAAACTAATCTGGTGGTGTATTCAAACTGAATATTTTGGGTAACTCCATTTAAAGTAGCAAACTGTTGGATATTGTTCCGGATGGAGGAAATGGACCTAAAATATCTGAACTGTCCAAGAAAGGACTGGACAGTTCAGAACACCATTTTGGACTGGGAGTGTGTTGGGGTCACCCTGCAAGTGGTGACCAAGGCTGATGGAAGCCAGAGTGTGACTGGAGTGTGCTGGCAGGTTGCAGGGTGGGACCTGCATGTTGTTTGTGAGTGACCCAGGTTGGGAGCTGCACTAGCAAAGCACGGTGAGGCACCTGAGGTTTCAGGGCAGATGGTGACACAACCCCTCACTGGACTGCACCCTGGAATGTGACAGTTGGATAGGGAGAAAACCCAAGACATTGTTCCTTTAGGGGTGAAGGATCAAGAGCCCTATAGTGTAGGGTGGGGCAAGGCTCCCCTCTCTTCCAGCCACTCAGGAGGAGCTCCCTCGGGGAGAGTGGTATATAGACTGCATTCTCCCTCAAAAGTTAAAATGTGGATGCAGAAGTTGAAAGGAAAAGCTAAATGACATTAAAACTTTTAGTCATGGAAAATTAGTTATGGATGAAAAGTTGCATGTCCAAATGTGGATTTAGATTTACTTTATAAGCTTAAGGGTAAAAAAGAGACAGTAGCTATTAAAAATGAAGTATACCCGTATATGGATGAAAAGTAGAGTTGATTTTGTCAAATATATACAGATGGGTCCAAAAAACAAATTTGGAATTAGTACATGTCAAAGAATATCCAATTTTGAAGCAGTCATGGCAGCCAAACTAGTAGACATTATGCTACCACTAACTTAGATCTGGGAGGTACATCCAGCAGCCGTGGTAATTTTTCAGATTCAATCTCAAGCCTTATGGTGATAAAAAAGGGTGTCTCAGTGATTTAATGTCAAGTGATTTAATCAATGAAACTATATTTCTAATAACAGAATTAGTACAGATAGATACATAATTAGCTTGAATCCCAGCACATACTGAGATAACAGGGAAATGAAATGGCAGACAAAGCAGCTAAAAACTTGTAAGAAATGGAAACTGACATAAAACTACCCTTGAGTAAACTGGAATTCAGAAGTCCAGTACAGAAAAATTTAAAAGAGGAATTGCAAAAAAATTGTACTAATGAAAGAATATTTAATTGTCCTTGAGTTGAGTATAATGACATACTGAAGGGCCTGGATAGGAAAAACAAAGAACCAGGGCTAAATATAAACTTTTGTATTATGGTCTTTATTTAGGGAACTCTAATGTTTGAGCCATTTGCTACTACAGACTCTGAGGAACGTTTGAATCTTAATAAACCAACTCTGGATGCAGGTGCTGTTAAACACAAGAGACTGTGGAGTGCTTAAGGGGCCTGCATCTGGTGACATGTGCCTGCAAAGCAACTCCTGGCCACAAGGGGGTGATGAGTAAGCAGCCTCCCTTTTACATACATAAGAAAGCTACACAAACATAGAAAAACTAAGTCTTGCCACTATACAGCTGCTCATTCCACTATTTAACCTTTTACTCTTCCATATTCCCTTGTTTGGTCCTGTTTCCTGCCAGTGCTAGGGGTAGTTTTTCCCATTTCCTCCACAACCATTATCCCTAATGAAAAGCTTTATGCAGAGTCAATACAGGTACCTAGCTGTACCTGATGTGTATCTATTAAAAGTCTGTAACACTGCTCCTAGTAGATGAAAAAAATTCTCACAGGTGCTGAAAGAATTTTACAAGTGTGTGATTTGTTAATTATGCTCAGAGCTGTGCAATCACAGAACAAAAGGGTAGTCCTTGCCATCTATTTATAGATTATAGGGTTTATAAGGTGCACTCCTCCTTTCCCCCCCATTTCATTTTGGGTAAACATTTACTTAACAGGAAGAGCTCATTTTTTTGTTACAGAATCTCATTTACCAGCACTGATTTCTGGTGCATGCATTGCATACACTGTTAACTAACTGCAGGCCTGACCGTGCTCTTGCTAGTAATAACTTTAAAAAAAGTTAATAGAAATGTCATTGTTTCTAAATAACACATTAGAAATTGATTCTGTGCAGAAGTATTAATAGATAATTGAGCTATTAAAAAAACAAGGCCCAAGCTAGGACAATAGTTTCTTCAGAGTGTTAATTCTTTGGGGGTAGAAACAGTCTTTTTGTTCTGTGTTTGTACAGCACCTACCACACTAGAAATTAAAACAGAGAAGGGTGAAATATCAAGGAGCATCAGCACTCACAAAGGACAATGTTCCATTGTATCTTTGAGTAACAGCAACACAAGGACAGAACACCAAGTAAACATTTTTTTTTCCCATAGAAAAGGGGGCAAAACATCACCCTGTGATCCAAAAAAAATCACATAATCCTCTCTCTTCTTCAACAACCGTGGGATAGGGTGGGTAACTGGCCAAGAAAAAGTGAACCAATACCATAGGCATGTTGCATCTTTTAAAGAGAAAGCTTACTTGTATGTCAGAAATGTAATATAGATAAGATCTTGACTACTGATGGACGGGACTGGGGAGCTAAACTTCTGAACTATGGTTAGTGGGTAAGCACCCAAATTCCTTTAGGTAGTGCTCCCCTGCAAAAAACAAATTAAATTGTAAGAAATTTTTGGTCAGACTTTTTATTCCCCTTTTGTTGCTGCCCCGCAACCCCTCCCCCCTGAAATCCCCATATTTCTCTAAGAGCCTTGTAAGGCATTAATGTATCTATTATTTGGAAAACAAACGAACAACAAAAATACCAACAAATTTTATTTAAAACACACAGTCTGAGATAAGATGAGTCCTAGAGCAGAAGAAATCCATATCTGATTTTTCATTTACTCAAAGTTGGTGGCAAGCAGCTGCTGACTTTAAAAAATGAGATAAGAGCCTATGCAAGATAGCTCTGAAATATAGCTAAAAATGTAAGTATACAAGACTAACAGATGACTTTTTGAAGTTTGCTTAAATTTTTTCCATTTTACACTCCCACCCCGGAAAGTTTTTTTTGCCTCTTCCTTTGTCGTTGAAATAATTTCTTTTTCTTTTTCAAATTGACTTTTAGCTGTGGTTTCACCAACTCTATTTCCAATGGTTTTTCCTCTGCTGGAGTTTCAAAGACAGTTTCAGTAGGATCTTCTGGAATAATTGTCTTTTCTTCTTTTTTCCTAAGTTTCTGCAGGTCCTTCACTTGCTGTTTTTCTCTGAATTTAGCAGCTACAGCCAATCTTGTCATCCGCCGATGCTAACAAAACAAGAAAAGTAAGTTAATGCAGTTGCACTGAAAGGCAGAAAGACTCATCTAACAAGGTGATATTGCAAAAAGTTCACATACAAGTTCACATTCTACAAGTGGAGACAGAAAACAATCTTAAAAAGATCATCCTTCAACTGGCAAATTCCTCAGCATATTGCCATCTTCTCATTGAGAGATTAAACAACTCAGCATTATTAGTTTCATAAATCTGCTCAGTTCACATGCCAGTGATTATTTTATCCTAAAATTATAACCTATTAAGCGTGTTCATAGAATCATAGAAGATTAGGGTTGGAAGAGACCAAAGGAGGTCATCTAGTCCAACCCCCTGCTCAGAGCAGGACCAACACCAACAAAATCATTCCAGCCAGGGGTTTGTCAAGTCTGGCCTTAAAAACCTTTAAGGATGGAGATTCAACCCGCCCCCCCCCGCCCGGTAACCCATTCCAGTGCTTCATCACCCTTCTAGTGAAACAGTGTTTACTAATATCCAACCTAGACCGCCCCCACTGCAACTTGAGACCATTGCTCCTTGTTCTGTCATCTGCCACCACTGAAAACAGCCAAGCTCCATCCTCTTTGGAACCCCCCTTCAGGTAGTTGAAGGCTGCTATCAAATCCCCCCTCACTCTTCTCTTCTGCAGACTAAACAAGCCCAGTTCCCTCAGCCTCTCCTCATAAGTCATGTGCCCCAGCCCCCTGATCATTTTCGTTGCCCTCCCCTGGACTCTCTAATTTGTCCACATCCTTTCTGTAGTGAGGGTCCCAAAACTGGATGCAAAATCCAGATAAGGCCTCACCAATGCCAAATAGAGGGGAAAGATCATGTCCCTCAATCTGCTGGCAACGCTCCTGCTAATGCAGCCCACTATGCCATTAGCCTTCTTGGCAACAAGAGCACACTGCTGACTCATATCCAGCTTCTCATCTACTGTAATCCTCAGGTCCTTTTCTGCAGAACTGCTGCTTAGCCACTCAGTCCCTAGTCTGTAGCAGTGCATGGGATTCTTCCGTCCTAAGTGCAGGACTCTGAACTTGTCCTTGTTGAACCTCAAATTTCTTTTGGCCCAATCCTTCAATTTGTCTAGGTCAATCTGGACCCTATCCCAACCCTTCAGCATATCTACCTCTCCCACCCACTTTAGTGTCATCTGCAAACTTGCTGAGGGTGCAGTCTATCCCATCATCCAGATCATTAATAAAGATGTTGAACAAAACTGGCCCCAGGACCAACCCTTGTGGCACTCTGCTGGATACTAGCTGCCAACTAGATATCGAGCCGTTGATCACTATCCGTTGAGCCCGACAATCTAGCCAGCTTTCTATCCACCTTATAGTCCATTCATCCAATCCATACTTTTTTTTTTAACTTGCTGGCAAGAATACTGTGGGAAACTATCAAAAACTTTGCTAAAGATATAGGTCATGTCCACTGCTTTCCCCATATCCACAGAGCCAGTTATCTCATCGTAGAAGGCAATCAGGTTGGTCAGGCATGACTTGCCCTTGGTGAATCCATGTTGACTGTTCCTGATCACCTCTCTCTCTTCCAAGTGCTTCAAAATGGTTTCCTTGAGGACCTTCTCAATGATTTTTCCAGGGAATGAGGTGAGGCTGACTGGTCTGTAGTTCCCTGTGTTCTCCTTCTTCCCTTTTTTAAAGATGGGCACTATATTTGCCTTTTTCCAGTCGTCCGGGACCTCCCCCAATCTCCATGAGTTTTCAAAGATAATGGCCAGTGGCTCTGTAATCACATCAGCCAATTCCCCCAGCACGCTCGGATGCATTAGATCTGGACCCATGGACTTGTGCATGTCCAGCTTTTCTAAATAGTCCTTAATCTGTTCTTTCACCACTGACGGCTGCTCACCTCCTCTCCATACTGTGTTGCCACATTGAGGCCCCTGATCCTGCAAGCTGATCTCTTAGGAGCAGGGGTACACTCATACAGAACAGCTTGTGCAACCAAGGCCTTAGGAATTTGTTAAATGCAAGGAAAACCAAAGACAAGACTATTACCATGTTTGGGGACTGGTAATGTGGATTCTCATATAGAGTTGGTCCTCCAAAGCTGCCCTGGAAAATCTTTATGAGATTTAAAACAAAACGAGGTCCAATTTCTACAAGAGCTGCATCTTCTTCAATGATCTGTAATAAAATAGCAAACACCTTCATTTGAGATTCCTGTGCTGGAGTTATACATATACATTCTTTAAACATTTTACACAGATGAATTCACAGGTGTTCAAGCACAAAATCTAATGCAACTAATTTATGTTAAGCATGTGAAATGGTAGTTTTAGGTCCACTATAAAACATTTTGAAATCACCTTTTTGTGTAAGTGGGGTTGATGTCAGCATATCCTGGTAATAGTTAAAGGTTTCCTTTCAATTTACTGGTTTCAGAGTAGGAGCCTTGTTAGTCTGTATTCGCAAAAAGAAAAGGAGTACTTGTGGCACCTTAAAGACTAACAAATTTATCTGAGCATAAGCTTCCGTGAGCTACTGAATGCATTCAATGAAGTGAGCTGTAGCTCACGAAAGCTTACGCTCAGATAAATTTGTTAGTCTCTAAGGTGCCACAAGTACTCCTTTTCTTTTTTCAATTTACTGTATTTCATATATCATAACATACATTTAGTGCAATCTTTAAAAAGTCAGTGGAAACAACCAACCTGATAGTTTCGAAACCAGATTCTGTTGTCTGTGATGGAGAACGTGAATACATGATCTACAAAAGGCTGGCTTTTGGGGTGATACTGTGGTGTACTAAAAATCTGTAACAAAAGACAAAAACAAATTTCTCATCTAAAATGATCGAGAGTCCAAAATACAAAGTTTAATTACCTTTGCATTCATCTTGTTTTACTATTTAACATCCTGATCCTGCAGAGACTTACGTATGTGAGTCGTTCCATTGACTTCAAGCACATGCGTAAGTCTTTGCAGGCTTAGTGTGTAAGTATCAAGACACACACAAGCAACTTGCAATATGTTTTAAGCCTGAAATATTAGCACAAAGATTGTAACATGCAAGAAATCCCAAAACCAAGTTGGCACGTACTGACCTGAATAAACAACTCTTTTAACAGAGCATAGTGTGGCTCTTGATCAAACACCTAGAAGAGAAAAATACAATTTTATGAACACACACAAGGCAACAGCAGTATATAGAAAAAGAAAATCAGATACTGCAGATCAAGCAATCTGAAATCCTGTACTTGCCGTATCAAAGGACAGAAGAGGCCGTGAGCCCCTCAGGCAGTTTCCAGTCATCTTCAGCTCTGCTAGGGTATGAACTACAATGATTTTGAACAGTTTTAGTTTTTTAAACATTTTTTCTAAGAAAAAAAAAAAAATACATACAAGCAGAAGAAGTGACTTAATCTGAGAGCTCAACTTACTATTCTGTACTAAAAATTTGGCTGATGGTCCCTGAGGTGAATTTGAAAGCCTGAAACAAAAGACATCCATTAGTAATGGCAAGAAAAATACTTTAGAATTCTATAGTAAATTTCAACCAGACTTTTTACTGTAGTAGTTTTAAAACTGGCTTTTGTTGTGTATAAATGGTAATTCATTTTAGATATTTTAATAAAAAATGGCTTAAGGTATAATCAGTAGACCTCAAATGATGAGCCTTCATAGAAAATAGTGTTTAATTTACACTTATTTTGCTGCTTTTAAAATTTTTAAATAGTATTTTTGTAAATAAAGCCAGTCTCATTTACTCTTGCCACTACTGCCAAGACCTGAAGTATTCTATGGGAAGTTTGGCTTAAATTTCTGCAGCAATCCTGTAGGGAAGACTGGAAATTCTGTGGCAGCTCAGGTATACTCAAATATAAATGTATTTAAAAAAAAAATAAAAAAATCAGTACACAAACTCCACAAGGAATAGTGGAACATTTCTCTTCTGGCAAGAAACAGCCAACAGAGGGAAAGCAAGTGCATGCCACCATATGAGCAAGTTTAACTGTACTTTTTAAAAATGTCACTCTTGAAATGTATGGATCACTAAAGGTGTAAATCTTCAAACTGTAGGATGTTTTAAATAGAGTTCTAGTTGGAATACAAGCAACTATGATTATAGAGGGAGATTTAATAAAGCATAATGTATTTTCTCACCACATGTAGAGATCCTGTTTCTTTTTGGCTTCAAAAAATATGCACTTATTGCAGTTTTTTATTTCACAAATCTATATAAAAAGAAGGCATATGGCAAATTAGCTATTAACAAAGCTCTATGGATCTTTTCACAAACCTTCCAAATCTGTCTCAAGTATTTCTGTCCTAATATGAAAATATGCAAATGTCTTGCATTAGTAGTTAATACCTGGTGCCTGCAGAAAAGTCAGTTTTAAGTAATAGCCACCTTGAAAGGCTTTTAAATTATTTTTATTCCCAGAAGACTACAAACACTCCAGTGGATGGGGCATTAGACTGTCAGGGCACCTAGGGTCTAGTCTCAGCTCTGCCACTGGCCCACCATGTGGCTTTCTTCAGGCAGATCTTTTGACCTATTTGTGCCTCAGGTTTCCCAACATAAAATGGGGGAAACACCCTCTTTTGTAAAGCACTTTATATTGGTAGATTGCAGAGTGATGGAACAAAATCCCCATATGCTCAGGGTTTAGCTGATCGTCATATTTGGGGTCGGGAAGGAGTTTTCCTCCAGGGCAGACTGGAAAAGGCCCTGGAGGTTTTTTGCCTTCCTCTGTAGCATGGGTCACTTGCTGGAGGATTCTCTGCTCCTTGAAGTCTTTAAACTACGATTTGAGGACTTCAATAGCACAGATATAGGTGTGAGGTTTTTTGCAGGAGTGGGTGGGTGAAATTCTGTGGCCTGCGTTGTGCAGGAGGTCAGACTAGATGATCATAATGGTCCCTTCTGACCTAAATATCTATGAAAAAAATGCTTCTATTCTATATAGGTTCTTATTCTTGAAATTAAGTTTATCAATAGAAAATTTCCTATTTCAAAATAAGAGGCCTCATTTTAAAAAAAAAGTTAATGAACAGCAATCATTTTAATCCATGAAGTTATTTAATACATTCCACCAGCAGCACACCAGCATGGGGGGAGGAGATAAGGCCAGAATAGGTTTGCCAGCCTACCCTTCTTCTCCCTTCCCTCAACTAGAAAGGTTACCAGGGGACTAAAGCACAAAAGAAGCAATAGCAGTTCTTTCATAGGGGTAATGATTCAAAGGCACTAGCTCCCAAAAGTCTTTACTCCATCACAAAAGCCACAGACACTTGCAGTCTCTATTGTCTTCACTCTCCATCATCAGCTCATCTTTTCTTGTGGAAGTCTAAACTGCTTTGATTCCTCTTTGGTTCATCTCCACTAATGGATCCATCCATATTGCCACTTAGTTCAATTCACTAGCTATACCACATGTACCTGTACTCCTTATTGCCTCCTTCAGCCTTGCACAAAAAAGCACATCCCTACCACCAATTAAATATTTTAAGATTGAAATTACATATGTTCTTGACAAAAACCAACCACAACGGTTTTTAATCTTTGTAACCTTGTCCTCCTTCCATCAGCCCTTTTCTTGTTTGTTTTCATCCTGTAATGTTTTTTATTCAAAGTCTTTGCAGCCATGGTATATTTAGACCCAAGATACAGATACATAGGACTCTATCCTGTAAGCCTTTTGTGCACAGAACTTTTATTGATTTCAATAGGAGTTCTGCATAGAGAGTGCTTTCAGGACCAGGTTCTTGTGTCTGTCAGATCATGTCTAACAAAAGTGAGGACTAATGCATGATTGTATCAATATTTTACTTACTAGTCTTCGTTTCAAAGAGTCAGAATTAAATACAGGAAAGTGAATGAATCCATTTTCTACCCAGAAGAATTACTCTAATTACTTCCTGTGGTTTAGCAAGTAACTCAAACAGCAGGACTTAGACTCTTTGTGCTGCATGAAGTAAACCAAAATTCTCTTTTATTTCAACATCACTCATCTGGCCCTCTTCTCTGTCTCACACAATTTCCAAAAAGCCAAAATATAAATATTAGTTTAGTCATGGCATTACCTCATTAATTACAAACAGCTTATCTTTACGGTCCATTTTAGTGTCTGTAAACAAAGAAAAAAGTACCACTGAGCAGTCTTGTATGCTTTTGTATATTACAAGGGACACCAGCCATTTAAAAAAAAAAACAAAAACAAAAAAGCTCCCACTTTTCTGAAAATTTCACCTACTTTTACGAAAGAAAGACTAAGCATTTTCTCAATGTTTGTGTTTCTCAGCAGTTTGCATATAACTCATTTTCACTGTTGATATTATTTCACCTCTTACTCATTAATTGGGTTTCTGTTAACAACAGTTTTTGCACATACTAGCTTAAGGCCACAATCCAGCAAACATTGAAACATGTTGCATTATGCATGCAAGTAGTTTCTCTGAAGTCACAGGAATAGTGAAACATAAAGCAAAACACGAATCTGAGTGTTTGCAGAACGGAGGCCTAGTTTCCTAACAATCTTATTTAGAATCCAACAGTTATTCTGTGCAGCAATTGAGGTAAATAATGTCAACGACAGTGAGCCATATAAATTAAGAATTATGCACCACCTTCAAAAAGCAGGCTGTTGGAGGCAAGTGGTGTAATAAACTAGAATATCCCAAAACATTGACCAAGTTAGACCCAAGCAGTACCTAGACCAGGGGTGGGCAAACTTTTTGGCCCAAGGGCCACATCGGGTGAGAAACTGTATGGAGGGCCGGGTAGGGAAGCCTGTTCCCCCAAAACAGCCTGGCCCTGGCCCCCACCCACTATCACTTCCTGCCTCCTGACTGTCCCCCTCACAACCCCTGACCCATCCAACCCCCCCTGCTCCTTGTCCCCTGACTGCCCCCTCCCGGGACCCCCTGCCCCAAACCTCCCCTCCCTGGGGATTCCACCCCCATCCAACCCCCCCTGCTCCCTGACTGCCCCAACCTATCCACACCCCCGCCCCTGACAGGCCCCCTGGGACTCCCATGCCCTATACAATTCCCACTGTTCCCCAACCCCTGACCACCCTAGAACCTCCGCCCCATCCAACCGCCCCCTGTTCCCTGACTTCCCCCCGGGATCCTCTACCCAACCCCCACACTGCTGCGCGCGCTGCCTGTGCAGCAGCGTAGCTGCGGGGGGAGGGGGAACAGCGGGGGAGGGGCTGAGGGCAAGCCTCCCAGGCCAGGACGGGCCGTAGCCTGCTCACCTCTAACCTAGACCCTACCTGCTTTAGAGTGGGGCATCAACGTTCGCAAGTCTTGCATTAGATGTCTCGTTCTGAAGTTTATTCCTCTAGAAGAGAAAATAAGCACCCGCTCTTTGTTTTTCCATTTACCCTAAAAGAAACACAAAGTTAAGGTGAAAAAAAATGTTTCTAATCTTAAACTTTTTAAAATCAAAGTTGATATTTAATCAATTAAGATATTCCAGGTAGCTTCTATGGACTATAGGATTTCCAATTTCAACATGCAAGTTATTTAAAAAAACTGAAAAGCTGTTAACTGTACAACTTCTGAACCATGTCATTTGGGATGCTCCCTAAATAAAATAGTCACTAAAACTAGCTATCAAGTCCTTGTACAACACTTTATGGTTTGTTTTAACTCTGATAATATTTTAGGATGTTAGTATTGCTATATTGCAATTGCATTATATGATCCAGGGCGGCCCTTCATGTGCTTGGATATAGTATCTCCATGGTATTAGTAACTAGGGTATTCAAGATATCTGTGCAGATCATGACAGTGCATCATAACCTTGCTTTGCACACCCATATGAGGAGTTCGGGTGACCACACAGAACGAGGCAGTACATGTCTCTGTGGAGGGGCTGCAACCAGCGATCTGCTCCCTTCCACGCCAAGCCCTGCAAGAATACCGAGGACTCAGAGGGAAGAGAGCTGCTTCTCTAATAAGAGACAAGGTCTCTAAATGGTCTGAGGCTAGAGAAGGGTAATCTCCGGCCCGTGGGGAGTTTCCCCTGAGGAGAGACAGCCTTCCCCCGCCTCACCCCAACAGTGCGGGCCCTCCCGCTCCCGCAGCGGGGATAGCGAGTAAGAGGGACCAGCCCAGAGCTCCTGCCCCAACAGGGAGGATACAGCCTAGGCCACCCCGGCCTCTTACCCTCCGCGCCGTACAGGGACCGGCGGAGACAGTCCGGGCCAGCCACATACCCCGGGGGCGGGGGGGGGGGGGGGTGAAACGGGACGGCGGATACAGGCCTCGGGCAGGAGCCGGATCAGCCGCTGTTTTTACCTTAGAGATAGGAGCCGGGATGCTGTGCTCCTCCCTCTCCGCTCCCTGCGGGCTTGGCTTGGCCGGCGGCCCGGTCCCATTCGGAGCCCCTCTAGCTCGTTTCCTCGGCCGGGTCGCAGCACCTCCACGCTTCCTCTTGGCCGCCGCCATCTCGCTTGCACGTGACCCTCACGCCGGAAGCTGAGCTCCCTTTCTACAATCTTCCGCTCCTCTCTCTATGGTCCTGGCGGCCGGCGTGCCGCCCGGCTTCGGCGGGCCTCGTTGTACGACAGCCGTAAAGCACGGGGCGAGCACCTAACTGCGCCGTGGGGAGGATTCGCATCGCGTGTGACGGCGCTAGGCGGGCTCCCCGCGCGGACCCCCGACCCTTGCTGCAGCGCCCCGCCCGAGCCTGGGGTGAGGCTCCCCGCTCAGCTCTGCCCCTGGGCCGCCGGTTCCCCAGCGGGGGGCTCAGGCGCTGGGGGGACGGGCCCAGGGGCCGTAGGTCTGTGTCTGCTGCTCAGTGCCTCGTGCAGAGGGGCCCGGAGTCCCGATCCCTCTAGCTCCGTGGCTCTCAACCCCAGGGCCGCGTGTGGCCCAGTCAGCGCGCAGCTGTGACCGGTGTGGCAGCCTCCGGGCCCCGCAGGTAGTACAGCCAGTGTGTGGCTGCGGGTGCTGCGCACGGTGGTCAGTAGGCTTGGTACCTCTGCTCGAGCGCTTGTCACCGCGGCCTGTAATACGCAGCCGTGCTTGGGGAGCGTACTGCAGGCGAAAAATAGGGCACAGAGCTTGGCCCACGGAGCACCAGCCTCGGTATGGTGGAGTCCCTGGGTGCGTGTGATGTAGACCTGCGCGAGGTGTAATGGTTCTGCAAACTTTTAACTGATTTAATGCTAATGATCGGACACAACACGAGGTAGGAGTCACCTTGGTCCTGCATTGCAGCGCAGCAGTGATGAGGAGGAGAATGCCGGGAATCCTGTTCGCCCCGCTGAGAGGCTGCTGAAGATTTGGGAGACGGAGGGGGGTGTTGCGACCTCATCCCTGGAAGAATATGCATAAAACTAATACTACACATGGGGAAACAAAAAATACAGTAGCACAAAAAAGAATGAGTATAATGACCAAAAGAAAGCAGCCGCTTTAACCTAGAGCTTTGTGAATGGAAGTGAAAGGCTTTCTGTTAAATTTAAATCAGAAGAACGGACTGTAAGGTGTGTTAATAGCACTAATTTATTTCTGCTCACAAAGTGGAGTACAGCCATTTTTTCTTATCAACAGCAGGAAAATATTAGTGGTGAAATTAAAACTATCGTGCTTCTTCATGGTAATGTTCATCCTTTAAAGTAGGCATAGAAATAGAGGTAGGAGGAGCTTTGCAGAGATTTTCACCATTGATTACCAAAAGATTTTGCAAAAAGAAAAGGAGGACTTGTGGCACCTTAGAGACTAACCAATTTATTTGAGCATGAGCTTTCGTGGGCTACAGCTCACTGTGAAGGTGCCACAAGTCCTCCTTTTCTTTTTGCGAATACAGACTAACACGGCTGTTACTCTGAAACCTGTCAAAAGATTTTGGGCAACTAACTGCCCTTCATGTCATTGAAAATCTCCCTGACAGCGTCTGCTTGTATGACACCTGTACATGTGCTCATAATGTCAGTAGTGCCCATCTGCTATTGAAAGGAAAAATATGATTGTGGACTTTATTTCTTTATGAAGTGTATATGAAGATGGATGTAATGTCATCTTTCTGTTTTTGTTTGTTTACAATAGAAATACCAGATCTGACTTTTTTCCTGGATGACTGGAGAATTGGAGTAGGATAGGAGCATCGCACTAGGCTGAAATCGTAGGTGACACTCAGCATTCTTCCCATGGAGAAGACACCTGGGAATGGGAAAGCTGCAACTCAGCATTCCCCCTAGTGTGGGAAGTGTGTAGTCTTCCAAAGCGTCCTCCAGAAGAACAAGGCAAGTTGGGACCTGATCTTTGTCATGTAATAAAAAAGCCTATTAATCTGTACAGTATTTAGCAGCCTAAAGCATCAATAAAGCACGTGGATACAACTTCTGTATTAGTTTGTTTTGCAGTTTGCCTATAATATGACCCTGTACAAAAAGGGAGATGCTACTTAAAGCAGTAAAGATGTAAATATATTTCCTTGCAAGCTGGATAGAACGAGGGGAGAGTAGAAGGATGAAATATCAGCTGTCTTTTCTTGCATTTTCAAAAACACAGGCCTCTACTTTGTGAGCTAAAGCTCAAATAGAGGGAAATGTGTGTGTGTGTGTGTATAAATAAAATGAACTGGTCTCATGGTCTATCCGGCAGGGGTCCGTGGTACACAGATATAGGAATATACTTGTGCATCTTGTTACTTTGCTATTTTAATAGTATTGGACCTCAACATCTCTCTCAGGTAGTAGAAATATCTATAATTTTTTTGGATTCTTTGTATATATTCCTCGTCTATTCATGAAATATTTAATTATACCAAAGCATTGCTGCCAGTACATCATCACAGCTTTATGAAGCTTTTTTTCCCCCATGTTTCATCCATAAAGAGCAATTCACATTAACACAAGTATGTTGCCTCTTTTTAGGTTCTCTTTGAAACTACATCTTATACAGTCACAGGAAAGACGGGAGTGGTGAATGCAAACTAGATAATGCCCCTCTCCACTCAACCTGAAACTGGTGATAATCAGTATGTTTTAGTCGCCAGTCTCGACAATGTCAGAAACCTCTCAAATATCCTAAAAGCCATTCATTTTAAAGACCATGCAACATGTTTTGCAACTACAAATGGAATCAAGGTTACAGTGGAAAATGCAAAGTGTCTGCAGGCAAATGCCTTTATTCAGGTAAGGAGCCTAGCACATCATCAGACCATCAGTACATCTGTGATCAGTCTTTCACATGTTTAAAATAGCAGTTTTTCCCTTTCTCTTGCATTTGTCAATGGCTTTCCCAATGGACATAATCCAGTCAAATAAAAAACAAGATGAGACCAGTGGGTCCAAGGTGTTAGATATTTCAGTTCTAGGCTTTCAAAAGTGCAGATGTTGACAATATTCAGAAATGCTGGAGTTAAATTCTTGATGTAGCAGAGAGGGAATTGTTTTCCTGTTTTATTGGTACTATAGCATGTAAGAGGATCACCATTATTTTCACATTGAGTCTTGTATAAGCACATAGTATGAAGTCACTGTGAGATATGAGAGCATTAAATGAGGCAGGGAAGTATTAGAGAGACTAGAAGTACCTAAGAATGGAAACCAAGTATGTGATTGAAGGACTGTTGGAGAGAATAAGGAAGTGCATGCAGTTTATCTTAGTGGATGGAGCGGAATTGTCAAAATCATAGGCATAAGGTGGAGAATCTGATCCAGCGAGTGCCCTGCAATACTACTGGATATTAAATTTAGAGATAGGGAAAGACCTTGTAGGTCATTCAGTGCATCCTCTGAGGCCAGTGTAGGATTGTTCACTATGGGTATATTCTCCACTGCTTTGTCTGATGTATTTATAGATGACTCATGATAAAGATCCCACCACTTCCCTAATGGAAGACAGTTCTACAGTTGAACAGAGCTCACTCTTGGGAAGCTTTTTACTAATATTCAGCCTTATTTCCCTTTCCCTAATTCCATCCCATTACTTCCAGTTATACCCTCTTGCTTGACCGTAAACATTTCCTCTCCATCGTCAGTGAAAGAGTTCATTATTTTTCCTTTTGAAATATCTTGTTGATCATCTCTCAGATAATAGTACTAATAATTTATTTTATACATCATCTTCCATTTCATGATCTCAAAGTGTTCTGCATTCAGATTCTATCCACTTTTTAGGGAGTTCAGGTTTGTGTCTTAGGTCATCAAGCAATTACTGTGGTGAGCCCTCCGGGACTGAGTTCACTCCCCTTAACATCACCTCATTGCATCTCTCCTCACCTCTGAATATCACTGTAAATCATTTTTTTTCCAACATGTGTTTAGTATGATTACCGTTGACCCTATGTTACTCTTTTCTGCTATCTCTAGTAATTTTTCATTTCATTATTTCATTGATTTCTCCCCCCCTAAAATAAAGTGGAGGGAGAATAAAGAAGAACAAAATAAGAACGGGAAAGAAGGGGGCAGAGAGAGAAAATTAGCCTCTTTCTCTAGTCTTATATTTTGACGTCCTTGTTTAGTTTTATTTCTTTGAATTTTAAGAAACCATGTTTTGTTTAATGTGTTCCCTTCCACCTGCTGCTGTTTGCTTACTTGACTGTCTTTAGATTGTGAGCTCCTCAGGGCAGAAATTGTGCTGCCTTCTGTTTTTGGAAGCAATGATCACACTGGGTGTACTGGAAATAAATGACAAGTCTTGGTTTTATTGAAGTTGCACAGCACATTGAACATTTGCTGATTGGCTGGGAGATCTTTATGCTTTAACATTTATAGCTTCTTATTAAACCGTAAAAGGCCACCGCTCAAATGTCATTTATGTGGTTTTCCTTTGTCTAAATTGTGTTAATTTTTAAAGGATCCTGACTATATGCTCTCATGTGCCACTTATTTGGCTCTTATTTTGTATCGTGTTGCGCTCTGAAGGTGAAAATTATGGATTTATAGAGATGATTGTTAAATCACTGCTACTGCAGAAAGGAAAACAAATGTATTTCTTCCATACACACTTTTTATCTTTTTTTGTTTGTTTTTACAGGCAGGGATTTTTCAAGAATTTATTATACAAGAAGAGTCGGTGATGTTTCGAATCAATTTGGCTGTTCTTTTAGACTGCTTGACCATTTTTGGTACAAATTCTTTGCCAGGTATTGTGCGTGCATGTCCTGATCTGATGCCCTCAGTAATCATAAGCATGAAACCTGTGCTTCTAGCCACTTCTCAAAGTGATCTTTCCCATACTAAGACACCCCCCGTGAAGAGCAGCTACCGTTGATTGATTAGGCCACATGCTAGCTTCTTAAGTTGCTGCAACTGTATGCTATGATAATTGCTTGAGTGACCAGGGGGGTAGGTACTCAACTGAATCCAGACACTGTGACAGAAGAGGTGGCAGTGGACACAGTTATAAGTAAAGGAGCAGTGAAAGGTACCCAATGAGAAGTTTCAAGTTTGGAAGACAAAATGTGTTCATAAATGTAAGATTTGTAAGAGAAATGGTAGAGGAATCTTGTGATTATACACAGATCTAGGAAATGTTAAGGCCTAGTCCTTGTCTATAACTACTGTAATAAGTCGACTCAAGTTACGCTACTCAGAGTCGACATAGCTTAGGTCGACTTGCCACGGTGTCTACAGCATGCTGTGTCAAGGGGAAACTGTCAACTTCTCTTACTCTTCTCGGAGAGGTGAAATACTAGAGCTGACTGGAGAGCGCTCTGCCATTGATTAAGCAGGTCTTCACTAGACCCACTAAATTGACACTGCTGCATTGATCTCAGCAGTGCTGATCTAGCTGTAAGTATAGACAACCCCATAGAGGGGCCAGTTGTTGCAAGTAGAAGGAAATCCATTAGTGGTGCAAGTTGACTTTTATTTATCGAACCAACCACATACTTGGTGTTTATGGTCCTTTCTCTCTGTAGCTTTCAAACAGCTATTATAAAGATAGGTAAGCAGACAGGTTAAGTGACCCATTTTAAGCTCACCCTGTGAGTCAGTGACAGACTTTAGACAGGAACTCTGAAGCCCAGTCTTGTGATTAATCCATTAGACTTCAGCTATCCTAAACTGTTATAAAACATTCATATAAGTCGGTAATGGCTGTACACTCTTTCTAGGTACGGTAGAACCTCATAGTTACAAACTGATCAGTCAACCACACACACCTTATTTGGAACTGCAAGTATGCAATCAGGCAGCAGCAGCAGAGATGGGGAAAAAAAGCAGCAAATATAGTACAGTACTGTGTTAAATGTAAATTACTAAAATAATAAAGGGAACGCAGCATTTGTCTTCTGTATAGTAAAGGTTCAATGCTGTATCAAATCAATGTTCAGTTATAAACTTTTGAAAGAACCATAACGTTTTGTTCATTGTTACAAACAGAGGTGTTCGTAACTCTGAGGTTCTACTGTACTTCTTTGGCCTCCGTTACATTATACATTATACATCTGATCACCTCAAAAACAATTAATTGATCTTCACAACATTTCTAAGTATTATCCCCATTTTACAGATGGGGAACTGAAAGAGAGAGACTGTTACTTGTCCAAGTTTGCACAGGATGTCTGTGGCAGAGCTGGGAACTAAACCAAGATATCCTGAGTAGAATTCCAGTGCCTTAAGCACATGATTCTCCTTTCTCTAATCACATTCCTCAGTTAGTAAAAAGGCCCTTGCTTTTCGCCTTATGTCTTGGGTGCACCATATGCCCATAAGGTATTTTGTATAGCCTCACATCTTGTTGTGTTGTTTGTATAATTCAGGATGCTCTGTATTATTTCATATGCAGTTAGTTTTCCAGTGGATCACTTAAAAAAATGCCTTTTTTTCCCTCAACTACTATTTCAAAGTTAAATATTGCACTATTTATATGAACTGTGAATTATTAATATTCTTTTGTCAAACATCCCGTTCTTATCTTTGATTTTACGTATTAGAAGTTGAACTATCTTCCTGCTTGAAAACAGTTCTTCCAGATATGTTTTCTTAGGTGATACTTATGAATTAGAGTAGACTAGTCACACACATTGCAGATAGATACAGTGTAAGCTTTCTCAGACAATTCTGCCATTGCACATTTGTATGAACTCTAATATCCTGGCTATTCCTATCCTGGGCCTTTTTGAAAAGAGACTGTCCTAAATTGTGAGACGATTTTGTGATTGAGACAGAATTCAGTAAAGGTCTGAGACTAGACTGAGCATCAAACTAATTTAATCTGTGATCTAAGCATGGCTAGAATCCAGGTCTCCAAAGGTTACACCATCTAGCTCTTAGAGTGCTAATATTTTCATCATTTCAGGTACTTCAACAGCGCTTCGAATGTGTTACCATGGTTATGGCTACCCCTTGACCCTATTTCTAGAAGAAGGAGGTGTGGTAACTGTATGTAAAATTAACACTGAAGAACCTGAAGAGACACTAGATTTTGATTTCTGCAGTACAAATGTGGTTAATAAAATTATCCTGCAGTCAGAAGGGTTACGAGAAGCATTTGCTGAATTAGATATGACCAGTGAGGTCCTGCAGATCACCATGTCTCCAGACAAGCCTTATTTCAGGTATCAGAAACTACATGTCCATTTCAAAGGTTCATGTTTAGCAACTTAGTTGTTCTTCGATGTTTGGAATTATTGTTGCTGCTTATTCAACATTGTGCAGATCTGCACCATATCTGTTTAAATGTGCCTTCTGTTATAATGGTTGCTGCATCACATATGAAGACTAATTATTCAGACACGGTACCAGGCAACCGTTCATTCCTTATTTCACAACATTCCAAAATTTTCAACCTGAGGCTTTTGGCAATAGAATACATCATCATTTTAAGGTTATGGGCCAGCCTTGGGGCCAGCTTCAGCCTTAGCATAAGCAGATACAACTCCTTTTATCTTGTATTTTGTAAACAAATTCCAGGCTGTGTTTTGAATGCATTCATTTAGTATTTTTGGTTATGAAGAATTAAGTTCCAAGGTCTGCATGGCCTGGGTTAGGCTGAAAAATCAGGAATTGTATGCTGTAGCTAGCACATAGGGGAACTCATGAGCTTTCCACATTCATGGCAGCTCCACAACTAGGTGCTGCAGAGCAGGTTTCTTTCAGTTTCTGGTGTGGCAGCAGATTGATTATTGTATGCCATTAGCACCTAGGGGTCACAGTCTTTCATTAGCGTAAGTCAGCTTTCTTTGAAACCACAATCAGGTGCTATTAGGGGAACTCTGAGTTTGGAGTGCCACAACATCTTACGCTTGTGATTCATTCGTTCTAATTAAATGCTGGCTGTGCTACCTTGTGTCTCATGCAGAGTCGGTAGTGTGTTGAAATCTTCTGCTTTGAGAATTGTCTTGATGTATAACATTACTTTGTTGTTTCCACTTTTCAAATTTGATAGTGCCAATATCAAATGCTTTGCTGAGTTGGTGCATGATGTCTTTTAGATTATCCACCTTTGGCAATGCAGGAAGTGCTCATCTTGACTATCCCAAAGACTCTGATTTGATGGAAGCATTTCATTGCAACCAGACCCAGACAAACAGGTCAGTGATCAGGACAGTGACCGTAGTAGTCTGATGACACATTCTGACCAAGAAGCTGAAAAAGTGGTTTCGTCAGCTACTGAAATGCCTGACTTTCCCTAGAACAGGGTAGTATTTAAAAATTTCCCTTTGACAGAAGTTGTTCCTCTGGTTAAAAGTTCAGTAATAAGAACTAGAGTATAACGTGCACACTGTTGATGCAGTAACAGGGAAAAGTACTGTAAAAGCACTACTGTGGTTGGCTATGTTGCTAATTGGTTTTGTCAGTTTTGGTCCATTACTTGAGAATAAGGTTTCAGTCACTGTTACATTTTATATACTTTAAAATGGCTTTTCTTTACCTGCAGGTACAAGATCTCTTTGCTCAAACCATCTACGAAGGCACTAGCTTTATCTTGTAAAGTGTCTATTCGGACAGATAATCGGGGATTCCTTTCACTGCAGTACATGATTAGGAATGAAGATGGACAAATCTGTTTTGTGGAGTACTACTGTTGCCCTGATGAGGACATTACTGAATCAGAACTATAGCTGTATGATATGGACTGTGCATTTCATTTATGGACATTCAGAATGATAAAATATTTCATTAAAAAACTTGAAAGTTACCAGATTGATAGCCCAGAAAATGGACACCCTGTTTATCAACAGAAAGGAGCAGAACAAGCAGCTACAATGAAGCTCCCCCCCGTATTACTTTGCAAATGTTTCTCACTCTTGACCTGGATGGACCATCTGTAAAAGTGAAAAGGTAGCTTAATCGTTGGCCTCGGTGCTGAGGCTGAGAAGGGTGCTGTGATGGTGGTGGTTTTGTGATGTGCACACTTGTCCACAGCAAACTTGGAATGCTCACCAAACAGCCCCTTGAGTATTCTGTCACGATTGTCAGAATAATTGCAAACACAAGCAGTGCGGGAAATCTGAGACAGTAGCAGTATGTTAATCCACCAGTTTTTGGCCATGGTTTGCTCTGAGCATGGATGAAGCAATTACAGGTGGTGAATGTCTGAATGCTGGCTTGTGTTAGACAGTGGTTTGTTCAAATGATTTAAAAAAATAAAACTTTTTGTGAGACTACAAGTGGAGAGTGAAAATTGAAACTGACTTCTCAATAGCAGTAAATTGTGAAATTGCTCATCCTCAACTAGACTGAAGCCTGCTGTAACTTGAATTCCCTGGAATTTCATCAGGGATGATCTTGGCGCATTTTCCATAGCCGTGTGCTTGTGTTGTACTCGTAAGTTAGCATAGAACCCAACATAAATCACTTCAGTACTTGGGCAGCGTCATTTTGATTTTAACTTCTTTTGAATTTTTTAAAAAAATTGACTAATACAACCCTTGCTATTGAAATTTGTTCTTTTATGTGTTCTCCCCAAACCCATCCATTCACCACTGCCTTCCAGATCAAAAGCACTTATTTATTTCATTTTTAAGGAAAAAGAGCATTGGAGTATTTGTTTTGGAGAAGAAAAAATTCCAAAGAATTTTATTGATTTTTTTTAATAAAATGAAACATTATAGCTTGTCACAATTGGGAAGCTAGTTGCCTTTAATGATAACAAACCTATACATATGTACCATATTAATATTTTGCTGCATTTAGAAATGCTTTTGTATTTTTTTAATAAAAGCAAAGTGAATGACTTGTTTCCTGGAAATAAAATGCTGTGATATAAAATTGACAGATTTTGCTAATTCCTAATCGCTATTTGAATGTCACGCTGAATCAGGAAGAATGCTAGATAGTGGTTCAAGATATGGTGGATTCATATAATATTGATAAGTAGACAAACTTTCAATAACTTGCATCCTGTGCACACTTACTGAAATTACTTCTCCATCTTTTCAACCTTTTTCAAAAAGGGAGGATCAGAGCCAGGGCACAAATTGGTAAGATCACCAGTGCAAGAGATGGTTTCTTGCACAAAGGCTTAACAGCCACTCATTTGAGGGAAGCTGGTACTTGCCTTCTGAAGGAATGAGTTAATATTGACAAGTGAACCCCCAGTACTTCCCTGTTCAATTTTACAAGCCATGAATCCCAAGTTTCAGGATTAAAACACATTTCCAGCAGTAAATGGGCTGCACTGCAGTCAGAAGTTGCATTTGTTCTCTTCAGACGTAATCTGTCATAAATGTAGCTCACCTGTTCCAGACACTATCAACCCTGTCTGTGTGATAAATAGTCTGATGTTTTGCAGTGTGAAGAATCTACTGTGTCTGAGAAGACACAGCCACCTCAAATAATGCAACAGGATGAAGGCATGCTACCAGCTCGATGTCACATCAAAATAGAAAGATCAGAGTTGCAGCTAGAAACTCAAAGATCAGTGGGAGATCTCTGTTCAGGTAAGTTCTGTGTATATAGTTAATTTTTTATACCCTAGCAAGACCCAAAAGTGGCAGTCAACATCAGGCTCCTGTTGTTGTAGCAATTGTACAAAGAGGGTCCCTGCCCCACAGCATTTACAATCTAATGTGAAACAAGAATAGTGGAGAAGTGGGGAAAGAGGTTAAGGTTAATGGTAATAAGATCACATCGTGACTGACATCAACTGGCTGTTACAGAACTCATAAAGGCTATTAATGACAACTGTTCATCTAGTGCATACATTACTTATCCATTCAGAACAATGGGAGTTTCCTGCAGCTCTAATATTTCTGTTTTGATACATCCTATCAGAGACTGTGGGGTTTTTTTTAAAAGCAGCCCTCTGGAATTTCATAAAAAAATATGATTTTGGAGCAGTGTTCGGCCTCTAGTTACTGCTTTGTCATTTTCATGTTTAATTTACATATTCAGATAAATGAATTTTAATTTAAGACCATATTAGAAATCACTTCCCTTTTCCTAATAGTTTCCCCATCAACAAAGGAGAAAGATTAATATTCACCTGGAGACTTCAGTAACTATGTGTATGATGCCTTGGAATATGAAGTGCTGAATAGGTGCTAAGAATGACTTGCATCTAGTCCCATGTGACTAATGTAATGAAACAGAGTGCATGACTTACTAAATTTAACTTATTTCTGATTTGAATTACCTGGTGTTGTGTTCAAGGACATAGCTGTGGCTTAAGATTACAAGCCTAAAGGCCACTAAACATACTATTTTCATTTGTAAATGTATAACAGTCTGTCTGCTACCAACAGTGATCTTGGAAAGAAGACCTAAAGAAATTAAAACAATCTGTACAGTACTAGCAGCCAGTAATGAGTAAACAATCATTTGTAATTAAACAGTTCTATTAACATTCAGAACTGTTTGCATTATGTAGTGTTCTCTTTGCATCTTGGGGGCCTGGCCTATGCTAAGGTCTCTGTGCCATTATGGAGCACAGACCTCAGCTCTTCTAAATTAATAGTGGAGGAGTCCACAAACATGGGGAAACCCTCCGGGGGAGGGATGGGGGTTATGGTCTTTGTAACAACTGGCTAGTGGCTATTATGCTAATAAGATCACTGGAATGTAGTGCATGTTGGCCCCAATTCTTCTTGGCTCAGACATGCACCCATGCCTCAAGTTGAATCCTGGGTTTAATGATTAAGTTCCACAATGATAAAATGTGACTTATCTTTGGATCACATTTTCAAAAGTGCTTAAGACCCATTTTCAAAGTGGCTTAGGCTTCTAAATCATGATTATAACACTGTCTAACATTGAATGCATAGTTGTGGTCAGCACTGTACTAGCAAACTCAACCCTTCATATCTGTGTTCTAAGATGAAGATTTTGTAGTGAAGGCAAAGCATTAAAGAGGAATTTCACATTAAAAGGAGGCATTCAGCTTTCTTAGCTGAAGTGCTAAAAGTAGACTAAATTTAACAAACTAAATTTACTTTTTTGTGTGTGTTAGATTATAAAAAGGCCAGTGTACCAATAGCCAGGGGGAAAAATAATCCAGTCTGTGTTTCTCCATTGGGTATATTCTGCGTTCATTCACCAAAGTACGATTAGAATGTCTTCAAAAGAAATAGTTTTAAATGTGTCACCGTGTATTCTGATATCTTTTCCAAAGGGAGTCCTGCATTCACAACTTTTGTAACTTATGCCCATTTTTTTAATACTCAGTAAAACATCTGATGTGCTACCGTTAGACCCAGACCTTCAAAATACAGTAAGAAAGAAAATGAAAGGAGACTAGGAGGGGGAAGTTTACCTGGAAGGTTGATGCTTTTTCCTAAACTAAAGCAAACATTTACAGAACTTTCTGTTGAATTGATTATAAGAAATACAGTGTACTTGAGTTCTCCAATTAATCCTCCAGCTTAGTTTCTGGTTTCATCTGCTGTCACAATTGCTAAGGATCCAAGATTTTTGCCAACAGTATGATTTAGCACCATCTGTCTTTTCTACTTCACAAGTCTGTTCCCTTCATGGACAGTTGGAGACCTACAGTAGAGGAAACACATTTAGTTCATTTTATTTTTCTTGGCATTTTCCTATTCCTTTATTTGTAGACTACATATTTGTAGACTTTATTTGTAGACTACTGAAAATTCTACTTACTGGACAAACAGGAGAATGTCAGCAGACCTGCCTTGTTATAAAATGAGACACTTAACTGCTCAGATTAGTTATACAAGTTATATGCTTATCCATTTGTCTAGGTCAGGGGTGGGCAAACTTTTTGGCCAGAGGGCCACATCTGGGTGGAGAAATTGCATGCAGGGCCATGAATGTAGGGCTCAGGGCAGGGGGTTGGGGTGCAGTGTGTGGCAGAGGGCTCAGGGCTGGGGCTTGGGGTGTAGGAGGGCTTTGGGTTGCAGGGTCTGGCCTGGCAGTTGCACACAGCAGGGCTAAAACAGGCTCCCTGCCTGCCCTGGCCCCGCGCAGCTCCCGGAAGCGGCGGCACCACGTCCCTGCACCCCGGGGGTGGGGAAGCAGGGGACTCTGCACGCTGCCCTCGCCTGCGGGTACCTCCCCCGAAGCTCCCAGTGGCTGCGGTTCCCCTTTCCTGGCCAATGGGAGCTGCGGGGGGCAGTGCCTGCAGGCGAGGGCAGCGCACAGCCCTCTGCCCCACCCCTCCCACAGGGGCTGCAGGGATATGGTGCCGGCTGCTTCCGGGAGTGGCGCGGGGCACGTGGTGCCACGGGATGGCAATCCCATGGGCTGTCAGGGCTTTGGATCTGGGCTGTAGTTTGCCTACCCCTGGTCTAGATTCTTATATCACTCCCAACACAGTAGTAACTAAATGCCCTATCCAAATTGTACCCAAACATCTTGCCTTTAGAGATTCACCCTCTGATTCAGGAAGACGGTGATCATTTGACAAGAAAACCACAACATTTTAGGGCCATATAAAGTACTGGAGAAACTGAGAAAATCAATGTTTCCGTCAGGTTTTCCAAAGGTGACAGGGAATTGCTTTAACTCTCTCACTTATGGTCTCTCTCGTGCTGTTTAGGATGTAAATTCTGGAGGCAAGACTGCATTATCTCCTGTGCCTCAGAGGGATGAGTGCATTATTGGCACTTTGCTGATAACCATGGCAGCATAACCTTGTTAACGGCTCCCATCAAGTGAGTTTTTAGATCTATAGACAGTCACAGACCTTAAAGCTGATGGGCACACCAGCCTCTTTTTATTTAGGGTAAACGGAAGAAGCAATTAAGCTCCTTCTACGGAGAAAGACAGCTATAACAATAGACACCACCATCCAAGGCGAGAAAGGTCTGAGCAAGAATTAACTCAGGGAGAATAAAAGGGGCTTCCCTGAGACTGATTGAAAATGCAGGGGCTGAGACATTGATTGGCAGAGCATTGTGTTTGTCAGGAGGAGAAAGCCAGGAGACAGTGAGAGAAGCAGTGTGAGGTTAGTCCTGAGAGGAAGCCAGGCGTGAACTATACAAAATGCTGGTTGAGAAGACCCATTTGGATTTCTGAACAAGGAAACTGCCTGCTGTCATTTATTTCTATCATGTTCAGAGAAACAGGACTTTGTGTACATCCTTTGCAAATAAACAGGATTGCATGAAAGAAATATTGACTCATCTCATCTAACAGAAACAAGTGGGCTACTGAATACTGGTTAACATTTGGCCAAGGGCCAACAAATAGTTAATACCACATAGCCTTCAGTTTATTGTATTCCTGCTAGACACTCTGCCTGCCCGTTACTCTCTTCTTAATGGCTATTTGGTCCCTTCCACTCATGACTTTGTGCCTTATGTCACACAGCCTATGCTTCTGTTTCCTGTGTACTAAGCTAGCTCTCTTTAGATCTCTCCTTAAGAACCACTTCTTTTTCCCACCCACTCTTTGTTTATCCTCTACAGTGTTATCTACTCCCACTCTTGGATGCACTGAAAACAAAGAATGACCTGCAACTAGTTTATATTGTAAACTCTTTGTGGGAGGGACCTGTCTAAACTATGTCTTGTAAAGTACTCTACACAAGTAATTTCTGCAGCACAAGGTTTAGCAAGTATGTTTTACAGTTCAGGGGTTAAATCAATGAATGACACAAAAAATGCTAATACAGAACATCATTCTAACTGAAATTGCTACAGTTTAAAGCTTCATTTTCACAGTTGCAGACCTAGTCTCTAATCCTTACATTAACTTCTAAAGGAGCAGCAGTCAATCAGAATGGGGATATTATGGAGAATTAGCATAGAATTCAGTACGAATAAATGACCTATGAAATTTTAGAAACCTGTTTTGGCTGAGCAAATATCAGATGGTAACAACTTTCAGGCACTGCTAACCTGATTTAAATTAGAACCTACTAATTAAATGGCAAAAGACTCCATTGGTGCCATTGTTAATTGCATTGTATGAAATATCCAGGTGCCGATTCTGGCATCCACTCCAGACCATCTATGCTGCTGTGGCCCTATACAGTGACTTTACAGGAGCGAGGGGAAAACTCCCACAGCACAGAAGCGTTGAGGTGTCAACATAAGCAGCCCTATAACATATGGTGTGTAGGAGAGGGAGCAACAATGCACTGAATATTCTAGGGTAGCTGGACTACTGTACAAATCCATTGGCAACTCTGGGCAGGTTGTGCTTACAGGCTGCTCTAACTTACGGTGGGGGGCTATTTTGCTGCCCGCCCCCAGTAGCCTAGAATCCAGATGGCACAAAGCTGTTCTAAAGCCATTTGGTTCTCTACTCCTGGCCTGTGCCTCTCCAGATCTGCAACACAGAGACCAAGCCCCCCATATCCCAGAAATCCCTATTTAATTTTGTTCATTATATTAAACAAGACTCAGTACTGCATATGGACATTTGTTACTAGCAAGCTGCTACATGCCTTGAGACAGGGACCACATCTTGACAATATGCAATATTACATTATAAAAAACAACGTTGATGAGATCACCTCTCTAATGCGTTCAGGAGCTCTTGCATCTCTTTCGGTTTCCTGTTGCGAGGCCCATAAACAGCTATTTGAATCTGCAAACACTGTTTAGCATAAAATGAACGAGAAGTGATACACTGTATAACTCAACTTCAAAATCAATCAAGTTGCACAAATACTGATTATGCCTAGTTATCTAAATATTAGCAAAGGAACTCTAGTGGTTCTCCCCAGCTGTGTGGTAGCAGTTGTCATGACGGTTCATCAGCACTGTTAAATCCCAATAGATAGCCAATCCAGTATCCAGGGGTTCTGCAAGGGAGTAAGTATGCTACATAGTTGCTGGCCTGCTGTATTTTCAGTTACCTGCTGATTCTAAATCCCTGTGTGGACTTGGCACAGATGGCAGGTTGATGTAGGCAAATCTCATTACTAACATGAATAAGATCTGCACATCAGACTCCTTGAGAATCTATAGAGAAATAAAGCCTGATATCTCTAGCAGGATTTATAGTTTGGAAAATTAATGTGCATTTTACATTTTCAAACACTATGAGGCAGTAAATCCAAGAAAATCACTAGCAATGTAATTATAATTACCTTATTGAACAGCTGGTAAGCCTCTCTCATCTTTCCCTCTGCCAGGCAGATACTGCCCATGATATGGTAAGTTTCAGCTGCCTTCTCACTAAAATCACCATAGGTGTCTATGATGGACTTCAACGAATCTTTCAACAGCCTGTAGGCCTGCTACAGAGAAAAATGCAACATAACTTAGCACAAAAATATACTCATTTTTGGATCAGCATCTTTAAATGACTGACTGATGCATGTTTAACTCATTTGAAGTTTAACGCCGATGCTTTTTGGGATCTACAGCCATTCTCCAATGATACGGAACCCTTACAGAGTATAATTCTATGCACTGATCTTTAAGACTAATAGTTTAATTTCTACGAAATGGAAACTCAGGAAGTGTGGTATGGTGACTACCTGTCTCTACGAGACATCTGTTATTTGACACCTAATGTCCTGTGTCCCATGTCCAGTCAATGTAGGACATGTCCAGTATTTCAACAATAAGCATGTGACGGGTCATACACTATGATGTAAATGTAAATGCTATTTTGCATTACGTATAATTCTGTACCACAAAAAAAACATTGGAGGATGCTGTAGCTTAAAAATAATCGTAGGGCAAAATTTTCTGAAGTGCCTAGGCACTTCTGAAAATATTACCTTTTGTCCCCTACTTTTAATTGAGCTGTCCTTTAGGGTGCTTACTTTTTAAGAATATAGAGAGAGTAAAGTTGTATAAAAACCTCCTCTGTCCATCAAATATTGCTTATAGAGGAATCAGAACACGTAGAAACAGGATCTTCATCAAAAATGGGAGAAATCAGGGGTGAAATCCTGGCCTCACTGAAGTCAATAGCATGGATTCTGGGCTGTACTGCCTGCACATTGATTTCAGTGGGACCAGTATCTTACCCCTGTATACCTACTGTTATACTGGAAAGTGTTAATGGCTGCCATCAAGTGTGTCTTTGAGCTATAGGTAATCACAGATCTTGTTAAAGCTGATGGGTGCTGTCAGGCTCCTTTATGGAATATGCTAGCTGGAGGTAGTAGAAGCTACCACCCGAGGCACTAGGCCGTATGCAAGGAGAAGATGAGGCTAAGCCATGTGGGCAGAGGGGTTTTCCTGGGAGCTGATTACAAATGTAGGCATTGGAGGCATTGACTGATTGCAGCTGGTGTTTCTGTGTGAAAGCAAGAGAAAGCCAGCACACAGCGAGGGAAGTGGGTGTGAGCATGGCCCTGAGAGGGATTGGAGACAGACCTTCTTGGGGCACAGAACTGACTGAAAAGGCAGGCATGGAAATTGTGAGCAAGGAAACTGCTGTTTTCTCCTACTGTGTTCAGGGAAATAAGACTTTGGTGCAATCCTGTTTATTTACAAAGAAATACGTAACTCATATAATCAATTTCTCCTCCTAATGGAAACAGCCTGGCAAGGCCCCGAACACTGACTAAGTGCTCAGGCAACACTTAACATGCACTGTTAGGTGTATTATTAATAAGATGACCTAGAACTATAGGATGTCCATACTTTCTCCACTTGCCTTTAATAGGAGTTTTCTCACTGAGTTGAGTGGGAGCAGGATTGTATCTCCTGAGGACTTTGACATTGCCAAGCAAGAGAGATGATACATGGCTATGCCAAGCTGCATGAAGATTCCATGTTAGGCAGTGCAGCTATTTGTTTGCTCTTTAGCTCCCCCTTGCCCACACAGACAGAATGACAGAGAGCCATGGATTCTGGGCTGTACTGCCAGTGCAAAGTTGCCTTACAGTCCATGAAGGATCCAGTGTAGGGGGATCCTCCAGTCGCACAGTGCTGGTGAAGTGGCTCCTATGTTACCCTGCCTTACTGTGGTAGGTGTAGAAGGGGCAGCCAGCCTACTCCTGCAAACCGCTCATCCCTGGCTGCCATAACATCCCCTTGGAGCTGATGGCACCAGAGAGCAATTAAAGGAGGTGTGTTTTTTCTGACACACGCCTGCACATACACATTCTAGATGGCTGCAAGCACTAAGGCATGCAAGTAAGCTTGTAAGCTAGGATTTGTTGTTACCTGGTTTTTCCCTACATGTACAAGCCATTTACTGAATTCCTCAATGGCAGTAAGTGTCAGGGAATCCTTTGCACCCAGTGCTGCCTGATACGCAACCAGACTCTCTGTAAAATACATTTCAGCCGCCCCTAGAAATAAGCACAGTAATTATTACTGACCGACTGGACCCCTTTTAGAACAGGACATCTCAGCTCCAACCCAGGTAACAATCCCATACAAATAGTGGATTTTATTAGTAATTTAACTAGGTGGATATAAAAAACTGTTTCTAGTTTCCCTAAATGCAGAGGGCTAAATTTTGATCTACTTACATCCCAAGCAACCTCATTGAAGTCTGAAGTTATTTTAATAAGAAAAGGTTAAACAAAATAGTTTTAGTGCACATGAAAACCTACTAGACTGAAGTCTAATTTACCTACAGAATAGGCAAAGCACAGCAGTGTGTGTATGGGCTTCACCACGCTGCCCTGCCAGTGGGTCTCAACCTTCCCTTGGAGAGACCACCTGTAAGGGTAACTCAGTTTCCATGGGCATTTGCTCCTGGGCCTTTCTGCTGAGACTGCTCTTGAAGGTATTGGGTGGAGTGGTAATGCTTGTGCTAGGGACATCTGTTCACTGGGGTCTGGACTCAGACCAGTAAACTCACTTTATGTAGTCTAAAGACCCATGAGTTTCCCATCTCTAGAATGGGGATAATGATGTAAAGGTCTTTGAGCTCTACTGATGAAAAGTACTATATAAAAGCTAGGTCTTTTGACTATTACCTAGCTATAGTAGCATATGAACTGCAAACCTAGATGAGAACTACAACTGTCTAAATGACCACTATCTCCTATAACAAACATTTCTGGTTTTTTTTTAAACTAGGAAAAAATGGCAAAAAAATTGGTTAATGCAGAGTTGAGGTTGCATGGTGATAGCTCATGCCCTTCCAAAACAGTGAATTCAGCAAAACTCAAACTTCTGAAAACCAGGAAATATAGTTAAGGTAGACACTCATGTAACCTTAACTCTGCCCTCTGAGTGATGCCCCACAACACCTATACAAACACAGACTCCCACTCTGCCCCTTCACGTAATGGGCAGGGGCTTCCCGCCCTCACCCTACACTCAAACACTGAGCCTGCTCCCCTGACAGAATACCACACTTGTAAAATTGAACAGCCACTTCATAGCCTTTTACAACACCTTCACACTTGCACACAGGATACCAGCTAAACCTGTACTTTCCCCTACCCATCATTACATCCACAGATTGCTGTCATAGCCCATCTCACTACTAACAATACCCATGGCAAGAAGACCCCAGTGCCCTGCTACTGACACAAACTACACAATTCTGTGTTGAAATGATGCAGACTGAAACTTCAAGGTACACATGTACCTCTTTTCATTGAGCTCTGCTGATGACAAACACTATATAAAAGCAAAGTCTTATACTACTGTGGCTAGGTAATACTTAAATCAACTGCAAATCTAGGTGAGAAAGTAGGCAGGGACTCAGATACAGATCTCATGATATCACAAACACAGCTCTCCGAAGCTGCTCCAAAATATGCCTCCACCGTTCAAATACAACTACATTTAGCAGAAAGGGAATGCAGCTGGAGTGCATGCAGATAATTCCCAGTGGCTATTGCCAGCACAGTTAAGGTAAAATCAGGATTTGAATGTAGGTGCAAAGCAAAACCTACACACTTAAGGTAAATGCCAGTGCAACCTTAGCTTGGTATTTCCTGGTTTGAGTTTTGCTGACATTCTGGAAGGGCGCCTGACAACCTTAATTCTGCATTAACGAAGTTTTTTGCCATTTAATAAAGCTCTACAGATGCACAGCAAGTGTCCATTACTGCATTCCTTACATTCAGAATTCCCACTGAAGTCAATGGAAATGAATTATAATCAATGGCAACTCCCATTAAGGACAGCAGAAAAGGGCATTCACACTGAAAAAAAATATCCACCAATCCAGGGAATATTAAACACCTGAACTTCCAGGTGCTATTGCCTAGAAAATAGTACTTCATCTTCTGCTACATGCAATGGTCCAGATTTTGCTTTGAGACACCTGTGCAACCTCCACTGGCTTCAGTGGGGCTTACATGGGTAAACTGTGGGCAGAACTTGTCCCACTGCAGGTGGAGTGAAGTGCCAGTTCCAGGCAATGATCCCACAAACTTCAAGTGTTGAATATTCCATAGGTCAGCTCATTTTTACTAGTGTGTATATTCCTAAATAGGCTGTGTACATTTTTAGAATCTTCTGGCTCATCTGCCTGTCATAGCGTTACATTAGGCCCTAGAAGAATCATAATTCTGGTACAGTAAACCTCTTCCTTACTTACCAACATGCTGCTGGTCTCCAGTTGCAGCATAAGCTTTGCCCAGCAACAAGCCCGTCTGAGCAGCTTCAACACTAAGTTGCTTGTACAGAGCCACGCAAATGGAATGGGCCTAACAAAGATGGAGATTATTTATGCTAAGTTAACACTGCATACATGAACAGTAAATAGACTGTCTACAAAGACGGGTATTTTCATAGACAACACCACCTTTGTTGAGTTAGCCACAGGTGCAGAAACAAGGCAACCCTCTGGAACAGGAAAATTTCATCAGACAAAGCAGTGTAACTCCCAATATTTGAACCAGGACTCAGCATCTCTTTTCCTCAGATTGTGCCTCTCCCCCAAGGAGCAAATATTTAAATAAATAAATCTTTATTATTATTAGAGAGAAGTGGAAGCTTCCAACTCACCAGAAGTTAGAGCTATTTGTACCCAGGGTTTTGCTTTGCACCTACATTAAAATTCTGATTCAGGTCCAGATTTAGATTTTAAACATACACAAGTTGGTGGTGTTTGAAGCTGGGTGTCTGGTTTGAATCTGTTTCTAATTTTTATCCTTTGGATCTGTAAAGGTGGGGGTGGTTTATTTAACCAGTGTTAAGTAGTTTAGCATGGTTTCAAAGCAAGCAGCCACTGTTTTGCCTTATGCAGCAGGCAGTATAAGTCAAGTTCTTCAGTCTTCAGACCCCACAGAGTGTGGGGATCAAAATTCTGCAGAAAGTTGCCATGCGACAATGGTAAAGAATCACAGAAAGAGTCACTTTCTTCTAACATCATAGAAGGAGCTTTATTAGAATAGGAGAAACTGTATTATCCCTAGTTTCTCTCTTTCTCAGAGCTTGTCTTCACTGCAGAGTTAATTTGAGTGTTGCCTCTAACTTGGGTACCGTCCACACATTAAAAACCCTTAACACCAGTGTAGTAGTGTTTTTAATTCAAATTGGCTGGCCCAATGGGGAATAGAGGCTATACCTCAAATTAACACAACTTGTCAGCAGCTAACACAATCACTCTATGCAGGTCCAGTGTTTATTGTTTTCCCCAGTGTGGCCATTCTCACTTGAGGTAGGCTAACCCAGGAGGAGTTAATTTTCATGTAGATAGAGAAATATGCCCCTCTGGCTGAAACCTTGAGCGCTAAGAGTTACCAGGTCCAGACACATGCACTGATCGTTGGAGCCTTAGGCGCATGGGATCCCAGTAATGAGTGAGTGCTGAGAGAATGCGGAATTGGTCAATGCTACATTTGGCTGATGTGGCAACTCAGGGTGTCGGATGCCATCAGGTGGTCAAGGAACATCTACATAGAACGCATCACTGGACATCGGCAATACCAGAAGGGATGAGCTGGAGTGCCGATGAGAAGCGCAGTCAGAAAAGTAACAAATACTTTCCTTATGGAGTGTATTTTCTAAATGGACAACCAACCTAATTCTCAATTACTGAGGGACAATCTCCACTCATTGATATATTTTGCTTTCCACAACCAAATCTCTATACAACTTTTCATGAGTGATGTACCCAAGTATTTGGATTCTAATATCTAAACTATATTGTTAAATCTATTCACTTAAATTTGGATTATTGCTGATTATGTGCTCTGTGTATCATATGACTTTTAAAAAACTAACTTTGTATTTGTGGTTTCAGAGTAGCAGCCGTGTTAGTCTGTATCCGCAAAAAGAAAAGGAGTACTAGTGGCACCTAAGAGACTAACAAATTTATTTGAGCATCCGATGAAGTGAGCTGTAGCTCACAAAAGCTTATGCTTAAATAAATTTGTTAGTCTCTAAGGTGCCACAAGTACTCCTTTCCTTTTTATATTTGTGGATAATCTAAACACTATACCCAGATGTACAGACACTCTTTTCCCAACCTATGTATTATGTAATTATTTTTAACATTAGCTTTAATAAAATTTAGGTTAACTCTGCAGGGAAGACTCAGCCTCACTGTGGAGCTGAAGCTTGGGACTTTCCTCATGACTCCCTGGTACATATTTTATACACCCCTTCTCACAGGAACTGAGGCAGAGCAGCAGATGGCAGTGCAACACACAGCTGCTTGCAGCCAGGGTAACCTTAGACTAGCTGAACTACCTCGCTTGGGAAAAAGAGTAGTGGGAAAAAGTTGGATCTATCCAGAGTGACTGGGAACAAGGGTCTGTCAGGTGGAAAAGGTCTTTGGTGAATTAGCTCTAATTCAAATCTGGATGCAATTTTTAAACTGTGCTATGAGGATTTCTCAGAGGAACCATGTTCTCTTCTGTTCTGTTCAGGTTCTTATGCTGCTCCCATCATTGTGATGTCTGAGTGCTCAAACCCTGCTAACAATGTTTAGCACATATGATTAATGAGCAACATCTCTTATGAAGAAGATCATTTAAAATACAGTTCTGCTCAAAGTGACTTGGCAAAAATTGCCCCTTCTTATTCAGACCATGTGTCTGTGACTATTCAGAGTCACATCTGCTGACTTTAGTGACAAAATATTCCTTTCAGAGCCCACATAGCAATGGGAAACCAAGCTGGGTTCAAGTCATTGTGCATCATCACCAGAATTGTTTACTAAGCAGCAATTACAGGGCAAATCAGTGAAATCTGTACAAACCCACTGACTGTTCTAAGGTTGAACAAGTGTCTCTGTGGACATGATTTGGCATGCAGCATCTTTATTACAGGTGCTGCCCCAGGAGATCCCAGGCTGGGTTCACAGAGCTGGCAGTTAGGGGAAAATCTTTTTTTAATTGTAAACTGAGCACAGTTTGATAACAAAATAATTGAGACACAAACAGGACTCATGTATGGGATTTTTAGAGAGTCATTTTTTAGAGTAGAACTCTCTAAAGAAATTCCAAGAACAGTTTCTGTAACAATTTGAACATCACTAACTATATATGTTAGTAAAGCTCTTTTAATAAGTACTCAAATGATTTGCTAATGTGGACAGGAATTTCATTAACAAGATCGGGGTAAAATTCACAATTGGGATAAGTGGGTATAACTCCACTGATGTTAATGAAATCTTGCCTGCTTATGTCAGCAATGAGTTTCCTAGTTGCCAATTGTAAGGGGAAAAGTGGCTATTATGGTTCCCTATACCATGTTCACATCATTGGCTAAGTTTCCTGTTAGGGTTCTTCAGCAGATCCTTGCTAAAGTTAATATCAAACAAATTAGTTAACTTCAATCATAGCAACTAAGAGCTGTGATTTTTAGTGAGTCCTGCTGCTCTAAAAAGATTTATGAGACTTCTTACCTGTAATAAATACGCTATGGCTCTTCCATGGTTTTTCTTCAGTTGCTCACTCTGGGCAATTTTCTGATAAAGATTTATCAGTTCTGGAGCCGTATCACCTTCAGTTAAAATTACTACATCAATAGCTTTTTCAAAATAACCCGCGGCAAAGTCAAACTTGTTTTGCTGCAAACACATCCTGAAAGAAAGTGGTGAAAGTTAGGTTCTCTAGTAAAAAGACTATTGTCCATATCAGTGGATGCATGAGACAGGCTGAGAGGCCCTCATCCTGTTTTCCTTGCACACACGAAACTCCCAGGGAAGTCTTTTACCCTTGTACTAATCCATTTTCTGTTACAAAAGAAATAGTAAGGTACCATTTACATAAAAGCCCAAGCACGTGCTCACACACATGGCATTCATTTTGTTTTTTGTGTTTACCTGCCCAATGCAATGACTAAATCTTTCTCAGATATTTTTAATCCCATGATCACTCTCCCATCCAGTTCTTGAAGTTCTTCCATGAGTCTCTCTGCCTTCCGCAGACTGAGATAGGATTCTTTGCCAGTGGAACAGTCAAGGAAAACCACCAAAAATACATGCTAGTAAACAAAGAAAACCATGTAGGTAGAAACTAACCAGAAAAGAACAAGTTGTGCAGGTGTTAGCTTCCAGAACTGTCTTTGCAATATAATCAATACCATTCTGAAGCATATTGTTTTGGATATCCTGACACTCACTTATAGGAGATAGCTTTGAGTGCGGATGGGAACTCTCAGTTACAGGATGTAGTAAATTACATTATTCATAAAAATCCATTGCTGTCTTCACTTAGAAAGATCTGCAAATGTAGATGGCGTTCTCCAAAACATAGGGGCTGGCCATATTCCATCCTGAAGCATTTACAATTAAAGAGAGAATGAACAAGACAAGATGACAGGGTTTAGAGAGAGCTTGAATATGAGGGAAGGTGGGGAAGCAGGAAATGGTTTAAAATTCTTTGCATTGACTTTTCATCTGGGCTTCATGTAGGATTTTTGGCTTGGTGAAGCCTTACAGTGAAATTTCACCACTGTAGAAATCCTAATTTATATAATTTTCTGGAACAAAGCTTCAAAGAGAAATAAAATTATCAGGAACTGAGCACAGCCCTAACATGTAACAACAAAATAAGACTGGTGGGTAAAAGTGTGTAGTGGATATGCAGAACTGGGAGCCAGTTATCAGATTTTTTTAAGGCCAGAATGGACCATTAAAAAAAAAAATCTAGTGTGACCTCCTGTATAGCACTGGACACAGAATTTCATCCAGTTACTCCTATATTGAGCCCAATAACTTGTGTTTGACTGAAACCTATCTTTCAGAAAGACATCCACTCTCAATTTGAAGACTTCAAGTGAGAGAGAATCCACCACCTCTTGTGGTAGTTTGTTCCAATGGTTAATCACCCTGACTGTTAAAAATGTGCCATATTTCTAGTTCCAAGCTTGGCTCTGACATCAACCCCCTCTGTAGTCTCAAGAAAGTCATTTAACCTCTTTGGCCTTGATTTTCCCACCTGGAATAAGAACACTTGCCCACCTATCTCACAGGTATGTTCTACCACTTGATTAATTAGTTATTGTATGGAGCACTTGGGAGAGGAAAAACACTATATGATAAGTACTAATGATTATTATATATTTAATAAACATTCTGTATTAGGCATTTTAATAATAAAGTAGTATTGTCAGATGTAAGGATATTTGTTTTGTGCCAGATGTGCTACGCCCAAGGTATAGTAGATAGTCACAAGAGTTCCTAATATTTCTCTTTTGTCCTCTGAAGGAGTACGAATCCCTGTCAGCATGATACGTTTGGCTGATTCAGCATGCTCTATGGCCTGTGCAGGAAGACCTAGGAGAAGACAATGAATGAGCTTGCTAACAAAAACATCGTCAGCAACTTCAAACTGAAAATAAGACCTGAACTATGAGATTCTCTGAAGAGATTCAGTTTAGACAAGGATGAAACTCTAGCTCTACTAAAGCCAAAAGGAAGCTGTGCCATTAACTTTATGAGGTCCAGGATTTCATACCAGATGTATAGGAAAACAATTAGGAGAATTTCAGGGGGGAAAATAATCCCTTAAAGATATTTAACAGATATAATCAATAGCCTTCAGAACAATTATGCAGATGACGATGTTACATGTAGGGAAAATAGGCAGATGAAGGGACCCAGCAGAGTCACAGATGGTACAACATTCCCCAGGTGAAACACCTTTTAAGAGAGTAAGCTTCTGTTTAATCCTTAGTCCTAATGCATCCCTCTTCCCACGCACCATACAATGAAGACAGGTATGTCCAAACCAGCACAGCCCCACTTTCCCTCCCCTTGGGTTGGGTGCAGGACCTTCAGGCAGAAAACAACTGCCTGTTATATATAAAATTATGCAGCAGCCAGGAAAGCAAAGTAGTTTTGAGTATAGTATTTGCATATAGCAGTTTCCAGATTCCATTTCTGTGGGACTGTGGTTTATAAGTGCCATATTCAAGTCTGGGAAAACATATCAATATACCCAAAAGCAAATCCTCAGCTGAGCTGGAAACAGTTGACCATAATCCCATTTCAGGGATCTTTGCCACCAATTTTCTCTTTCCACATATCTTCTTTTTCACCATCAGCAAAGAAGAGTAACCAGGATAAAATAGATCCATTGCAAGATGTCTTTCCCTACTTCTTCACAGACTTTTCTTTTGACTACTTATCTCTATAGCGAGCACACATAGGCCCAGGTTTTTAAAGATATTTACATGTTGCTGTGCTCAGTGTGACATTGGCTCCTAAATCCCTTTTGAAAATTAGATCTAGGCTCCTAAATGAGTTAATCATTGCAATGCTGAGCTCAGCAATGCCTAAATACCTTTAAAAATCTGGGTCATAGTGCTTTATACAGGCAATGCACAGAAACATAGAAATAGAAGAATTCCTATCCTGGGTCAGACCAGTGGTTCATCTAGGACCATATCAGCTGCTTTAGAGAAAGATTAAAACCTCTAAAGTACACAATTATGAAACAACCTGGACATAGGAGAAGTTTCTTCCTAACCTCGATCAATTAGTGGCTGGCTTATGACGGTACAAAGATTATTTTAAAAGTTAACGGTAGTGTAATTGGGGACAGTCTCATTATCCATACAAATGTCTAATCCTTTTTTTGAGTCCCACTAAACTCTTGCCTTCTATTATATCGGGTGGCAATGAGTTCCACAGCTTAATTATGTGATGTAAAAAGTGTTTTCTTGCATCAGTTTAAATTTTGTTGCGTTTCAATTTCATTAAATGTCCCCTAGTTTTGGTTTTCGGAGAAGGAACTACTTCTATTTCTATTATCTCCTTTTTCAGATGGGGTGACCAGTACTGAACACAATATTCCAGGTGAGGGCATATCATTGATTTATATGGTATTGGAATTATGGATTTATAGATTTTTAAAGCCAGAAGGGACCATCATGATAATCTAGTTTGACCTCCTACACAACTCAGACCAAGGAATCTCACCCAATATTTCTTTATCAAGTCTATAACTCCTGTTTGAGCTATAGCATATTTTTAGCTATAATCAGCATTACAATATTTTTAGTATTGTTTTGTATGCCATTCTTAATACATTTTGTTTCCTTTTTTGACAAGCATTGCACATTGAACAGAGGTTTCAGTGGACTATCCACATTTATTTACTACTTTAGTTTACACTGTCTTCCGTCTCCCTGGCATGAGTTACATCCCTTAGACACTGATAAAGAAGATGTAAGCAAATACATAAGGGGATCTGTCTGAGAGCAAGGATATCTAATTTTCTGAAATTGTCCTAGGACATTTAGGATTCTGTGATTATGAAACTCAAAGAATTTACTCAGTTTTGATACAAGCACCATTTCTTGTATTTTTTAACATCAATAACACTCAGAGCATATTAATGCTGACTGTCCTTTAGAGATCTGTGCCCAGGGAATACACTGGTTCATTTTTTAATTCAAACTAAAGGTAGATGGCAGCATTTCTCCAGTTTGCAAATTTCTATAGGTCACTGCAATTATTCTCTCGCTCTTAACATATATGTTAGCATAGTTCCATTCCCCGGGCAGAAATATCTTGATGCAATCCAGGAATGCATATGAAACCAGGAAAGCACTGGTTGAAATTTGCTGAGGTCTTCCAGAACCTAGATTTTTAATCTGATATGCATAAAAAAAAGTTGAAAACTTGTTTTATAAATCGAACATTTTTTGTGAGTAACAGAGTTAGTAGAAAAATAAGTTGAAGTACACAATCATTTAATCCATAAAATTCCTATTAGGAACTGTGTTTTAGGCTTGCAACTCAATGAGCATTATGGAGTATGAATATTTTCTCTTATTTCATTGTTAACTTTGGAAGGTGAAATTATGAAATGAGGAATGTAGCTCCACTTCCATTTTTAAAATGATTTTGTGTCCCTGTTTTTCTCTTCCCCTTTATTTGTAATCATTGCTATTGCTAGCTCATGGAGTAGACAAGACGACACAACATACGGACACAACATGATTTCAGTTCTTCTTCTGGAAGGTGCCTATCATTATGATATTTCCTACCAAAGAGCTGAAGTTAACTCTCAAACCTTGTTTTGAAACTCAGTGTCCATCCTACTAATACAGTAGGTTTCCATCCTACTAATAGCGAAGCTTTCAGTTGATTCTGAGGAACCATCTTCAAAGCCACATGCACATCACTACTTAGTGGCCACCGTCCAGTCTATACGCCATGCCTTGATGCTGAATGTGCTAAACTACTCAGTGCAAATCCTCTGGTGATCCACATATTGCTTAGGCATCCAAGCATCATTCCAAGAACTTGAAGACACCCTACATGTTGATTTGATTAAGATGGCTGAATACTGTAGTCAGTGGCATTTACAATAAGTGTGACCAAGACAGTTTCCAGTGTGTTCCATCTTTACGAAACCAGAGCAGACCAAGAACTGAATCTTGCTCTCAATGGACATTGCTTGAAACACAGATTCCCACCCAGTCTATCTCAGAGTAACCCTAAATAGATCTTGCATGTATGTTAACCACCTGAGGAAAACTGCGGCCAAGGTGAAGAATTCTAAACAAACTGGCCAGCACTTCATGGGGAATAAACGCTCAAACTCTCCAATCATCGGTTTAGCCCTCTGTTAATCGGCAGCAGAATAATGTGCTCCGGTCTGGGTCCATTCATCTCACATCAAGTTGGTTTACACATAACTACACTGAACCCTCCACATTGAAACTGGGACGATTCGACCCACACCAGTTCCGTGGCTCCCTGTGTTAAGCAGCATCACTCCTCCACACATCCATCATGAGGATGCTACAGCCAGAATGACTGAGAAGATCTGGGCAAGCCTGAGCCTGCCACTATACACAGAACTCTTTGACTACCAACGCTTGTCGCTGAGGCACCCATTGTGGGCCGCTTGCCCTGTCCAGATTTCTCTGTGACATTGATATGAGGTGAAGAATGACATCAGAAACGTCTCTTATAATTGACCAGACTATGTGTGTACCTGGCTTTGATTTGCCAAACTGCTCAGGGGCCCTTCTGAACCGATTTTGAATGGGCTAGGGTCCATGTGCAGACAGCCTTCACTCCACAGGCAGCTGTGGTCAAAGACAGCCAATGTCACGCATCACGGACGACTGCCCTCTGACCAGATTTGATGGTGGACTGAGGGCTCTGCGCTTCGCTGATGAAGCTGCCGCAAATTGGGTTGGCAAGCTCTGCCATCCATAAAGAAGTCCTGATTTATGCAATGAGTATGCTATTCCCAACTATAAGACACAGATATGAACGGACAGCTCTCTTACTAACCACCAATCCTCAGCCAAATTCTGCTCTCACATTTATACTTGTGAAACCACTGACTCAGCTTTGGCTCCAATAAACTTACATCAGGGATGAATTTAGCTCACTGATCTCTAGTATTGGGGAAAAAATGAACTATTATGCACTCTGAGGCGAAAATGTGCATGGACCCTTCTACTGATACGAGAATTCTGCTTCTGACACCATCATTGCCCTTCTGTCTAGTAGTAGCAGATGTTGCGGGCCTTGCAGGTCAGCTTCGCACTGAAGGAGAAATCAGTGATGCATATTCTGAGTATCTCCTAGATATAACTTGCTTTATTACACAAATACACCAGTCCTGGAAAAGAGAACGCTACAAACAGCACCCAGGCAATCTCTTCTTCCAGAAGACTCAGACAGGCGTTCCCAGGACGTTACTTTGTCTCCAGAATTTTTTCCAAATATAGAAAATAAAGCAGACTGCAAACTCTGTTATCTGCCAGAGATTCTCTCCAAGGCCAGCTTCATAACAAAAGTAACACCATCACAACATTTCTTCATAAAGTAAAAACTTGCTTACACGGTAAAAAGAACTTGTAAGATTCTGTGTAACATCACCATCCGGTGAATCCTACCATAACATGTGCTTTCATTATTAATGGAGCAGTCCTGCAGACACACATGCATGTAAGTAACTTTACTCATCCAGTAGTCCCATTATGGGACAGGCATAAATATTTGCAGGATCAAAGTAGTGAAGCCAGTTTCTCTATCTTCCAAGTTTTTGATGTGGGACAATTGAAATTAGATTTTTACCTTGAAGTATTAAATAGCTGTGAGCCAGGTTGGCGAATGCTTGTGCCAGTTGCCAGTGACAGTCTCCATAGATAATTCTAGTAAGAGCCACACATCTAATAAGTTCCCTTTTGGCTTTATATATCTGAAGAACAAAATAGAGTAGAAATTATTTTTGTGTAAGCATCCTGCCCCCAGAGTTTTCTCCAAGCGAGGTGGGGAAGTGTCTACATATTGGTTAGAATAAAACCATGTGTTCTCTGTGCATTTGTTACTAGAATATCACAGCTCTGAGTCAGTCTGTTTTATAATTGTAGGGTCAGATTTGCCCCCATCTCCAGAGCATTAACAGGTGAGGGAGAATATCCCCAGCATAGGGTTGAAATAAGTAGCCCTGCGTTGCCCATATTAGGAGGAAAGGCTGGGGCTGAAGGCAGGAGGGAGAGTGATCGTAACGCTCAGAGCCACTGGGATTCCAGGCCTGGCTGCTCTAACTTAGAGTATCCCCAAGGGCTGTACTACTTTACACAAAAGAGCCATTTCAGCCCCTGCAGAAGCCCAGAATCTGGGCAGTGCAAAGGTGGCATAAAGCCACCTATGTCTGTTTCCTCCACCTGGGTCCCACTGCTTCTGGCAGGAGATGCAGCACGGACTCTAGCTCAGAACCTTTAACAGGGCTGTTTCTGAGACTCCTCAAGGTACAAATATGAATATTTGTAGCTACCGAAGCTTTGCCGTTGTCTGTCTGCACAGAGATTCGAGGTGCAGGAGGAAGCCGATGGGGGACTCCCTGGGAAAGGATCATAGACTTTAAGATCAGAAGGGACCATTATGATCGTCTAGTCTGACCTCCTGCACAACGCAGGCCACAGAATCTCACCCACCCACTCCTGTAACAAACGTCTAACCAATGTCTGAACTACTGAAGTCCTGAAATCATGGTTTAAAGACTTCAGGGTGCAGGGAATCCTCCAGCAAGTGACCTGTGCCCCACATTGCAAAGGAAGGCGAAAAACCCCAATGTCTCTGCCAATCTGCCCTGGAGGAAAATTCCTTCCCGACCCCAAATATGGTGATCAGCTAAACCCTGAGCATGTGGGCAAGGCTCACCAGCCAGACACCCAGAAAACAGTTCTCTGTAGTAACTCAGATCCCACCCCATCTAACATCCCATCAGAGGCCATTGGGCATATTCACTCCTAATAGTCAAATTAATTGCCACAATTAGGCTATCCTATCATACCATCCCCATCCATAAACTTATCAAGCTTAGTCTTGAAGCCAGATATGTCTTTTGCCCCCACTGCTCCCCTTGGAAGGCTGTTTCAGAACTTCACTCCTCTGATGGTTAGAAACCTTCATCTAATTTCAAGTCTAAACTTCCTGATAGCCAGTTTATATCCATTTGTTCTTGTGTCCACATTGGTATTGAGCTTAAATAATTCCTCTCCCTCCCTGGTATTTATCCCTCTGATATATTTATAGAGAGCAATCATATCTCCCCTCAGCCTTCTTTTGGTTAGGCTAAACAAGCCAAGCTCTTTGAGTCTCCTTTCATAAGACAGGTTTTCCATTCCTTCGATCATCTTAGTAGCCCTTCTCTGTACCTGTTCCAGTTTGAATTAATCATTCTTAAACATGGGAGACCAAACTGCTCACAGTATTCCAGATGAGGTCTCACCAGTGCCTTGTATAACGGTACTAACACCTCCTTATCTCTACTGGAAATACCTCGCCTGATGCATCCCAAGACCGCATTAGCTTTTTTTCACGGCCACATCACATTGGCGACTCAGTCATCCTGTGATCAACCAATACTCCGAGGTCCTTCTCCTCCTCTGTTACTTCCAACTGATGAGTCCCCAGCTTATAACAAAAATTCTTGTTATTAATCCCTAAATGCATGGCCTTGCACTTTTCACTATTAGATTTCATCCTATTACTATTACTCCAGTTTACAAGGTCATCCAGATCTTCCTGTATGATATCCCGGTCCTTCTCTGTATTGGCAATACCTCACAGCTTTGTGTCATCTGCAAACTTTACTAGCACATTCCCGCTTTTTGTGCCAAGGTCAGTAATAAAAAGATTAAATAAAATTGGTCCCAAAACCAATCCCTGAGGAACTCCACTAGTAACCTCCTTCCAGTCTGACAGTTCACCTTTCAGTGTGACCCGCTGTAGTCTCCCCTTTAACCAGTTCCTTATCCATCTTTCAATTTTCATATTGATCCCCATTTTTTCCAATTTAACTAATAATTCCCCTTGTGGAACCGTATCAAATGCCTTACTGAAGTCGAGGTAAATTAGATCCACTGCGTTTCCTTTGTCTAAAAAAATCCGTTACCTTCTCAAAGAAGGAGATCAGGTTGGTTTGTCATAATCTACCTTTTGTAAAACCATGTTGTATTTTGTCCCAATTACCATTGACCTCAATGTCCTTAACTACTTTCTCCTTCAAAAATTTTCCAAGACCTTACATATGACAGATGTCAAACTAACAGGCCTGTAGTTACCTGGATCACTTTTTTTACCTTTCTTAAAAATAGGAACTATGTTAGCAATTCTCCAGTCATACGGTACAACCCCTGAGTTTACAGATTGATTAAAAAGTCTTGCTAATGGGCTTGCAATTTCATGTGCCAGTTCCTTTAATATTCTTGGATGAAGATTATCTGGGCTCCCCGATTTAGTCCCATTAAGCTTTTCGAGTTTGGCTTCTACCTCGGATGTGGTAATATCTACCTCCATATCCTCATTCCCATTTGTCATCCTGCCATTATCCCTAAGCTCCTCATTAGCTTCATTAAAGACTGAAGCAAAGTATTTGTTTAGATATTGGGCGATGCCTAGATTATCCTTAACCTCTACTCCATCCTCAGTATTTAGTGGTCCCACTTCTTTCTTTGTTTTCTAATTTATATGGCTATAGAACCTTTTACTATGGGTTTTAATTCCCTTTGCAAAGTCCAACTCTACATGGCTTTTGGCCTTTCTCACTTTATCCCTACATGTTCTGACCTCAATAAGGTAGCTTTCCTTGCTGATCCCTCCCATCTTCCACTCCTTGTAGGTTTTCTGCTCTTTCTTAATCACATCTCTGAGATGCTTGTTCATCCAACTTGGTCTACAACTCCTGCCTATGAATTTTTTCCCCTTTCTTGGGATGCAGGCTTCTGATAGTTTTTGCAACTTTGACTTGAAGTAATTCCAGGCCTCTCCACCTTTAGATTCACAAGTTATTCAGTCCAATCCACTTCCCTAACTAATTTCCTTAATTTTTTTAAAGTTAGTCACAGATCTATTTTAGTTTATCCTTCCATTTAGTTTGAACTGAATTTGCTCATGATCACTCGAATCAAGGTTGTCCCCTACAACCATTTCTTCTACAAGGTCTTCACTACTCACCAAAACCAAATCTAAAATGGCATCCCTTCTTGTTGGTTCAGCAACTGCTTGGTGAAGGAATCCATCAGCTATCGTATCCAGGAAAATCTGAGCCCTATTGTTATTATTAGCACTTGTCCTCCAGTATATATCTTGGAAGTTAAAGTCTCCCATGATCACACAATTCCCATTAGTATTTACTTCACTAAAAACATTAAAGAGGTCTCTATCCATATCCAAATCAGACCCCGCTGGTCTATAGCACACCCCAAGCACTATCCCAGGGGAGGCTCTAGTAGCTTTCTTCCCCAATGTGATTTTTGCCCAGACAGACTGTGTCTTATCCATTCCATCACTTCTTATTTCTTTACAGTCTACCTCATCATTGATATACAATGCTATTCCACCACCTTTGCCTTTATTTCTGTCTTTCCTAAACAGCACATACCCTTCAATACCTGTACTCCAGTCATGACTACTATTCTACCATGTTTCTGTTATCCCTATAATATCTGGTTTCAGTAACTCTAGTTCCTCCATTTTGTTACCTAGGCTCCTCGCATTGATGTACAAACATCTTAATTTTTGCTGTTTGGCTTCACTCACATTCTTTACCCTATTAGGCACAGACATTCTACCACCAGTATCACCTATTAGACTGGTATCTACACTACCCTTCCTCCTTATCTCCATTCTCCTACCCATGGCTGTATCCTTTCTTACTTTGTTTTCTTCCCTCTCAATGTTAAAATCCTGGGTGGAGATTACCTGGACATCTCCCAACCACCTCCCCCAAATTCCTAATTTAAAGCTCTCTTAAATCAGTTGTGCCAGCCTCCATCCTAGAAGTCTATTTCCCTCCCTATTCAGGTGAAGTCCATCCCGAGAGAACAGTCCTCTGTCCATGAATGCCTCCCAGTGGCCATACATCCCAAAGCCCTCCTTATAGCACCACTGCCTGAGCCATCTGTTGATCATCATAATCTTGTCACACCTTTGTTGCCCTTCTCTAGGAACAGGTAGAATCCCACTGAAGATCACCTGAGCTTCGATTTCCTTAAGCGTCTTCCCCCGCCTGTCATAGTCTCCCTTGATACGTTCCAGCGAGAATCTAGTTGTATCATTTGTTCCCACATGAAGGACAATCAGTGGATTCTTTCCCGCTCCCGGTAGGATCCTCTTCAGCCTTAGGTTCACATCCCGTATCTTAGCAACCGGCAGTCAGCACACCCTTCTGTTCTTTGGATCAGCTCGTTACAGGCCTATCTATTCTTCTCAGTAAGGAGTCCCCAGTCATGTAGATCTGCCTTTTCCTGGTGATGGTGCGATTCTCCGGTCTATCCCGTTCCCGCTGGCTGCAAGTCCTCTCGATTCCTATTCTCCCTTGCAATCCTCTGCAACCCATCCTGTATCCTGCTGGGGCTCATATTTGGTGTTATCTCCAATGATTTCCCCTCTTCCTATAGGACTAGCTGCTCTTCTCTTCTTCCTTGCCCTCTCACCTTCAGTGACCACCTGCTGTGCCCCTTCTTCATTTTCCAACTCTGCAAACCTGTTCCTGAGCTCTATTTCTCCTTCACTAGCCCGTCTTTTCTTCTGCCTGGTTCTCTTAGTCACATGCTTCCACTGTCCACTTTCCTCACCCAGTAGTCTCCCCTCAGAGTTCTTTGGTCCTGCTTCCATCTGCAAGCCTGAGTTTTTCCCTTGAACCTCCTCATGCCTTTGCTCCATATCTGTTCAAACTCCCTTCTAAACTCAACCAGAGTTTCCACCTGCATCTCCAATCCTCGGATCTTTTCTTCCATCAGCTCTATCAGGTGGCACTTCATGCAGACAAAACTCTTTTCAGGTACTCCCTCCAGGATCATGTACATGCCGCAGCTTCTATATCCAGTCATCTTCATTGTGTCTTCAACTGCTTGGGTCGCTATCACTGCTGCCCCTGTATCTGTCATAGCCTTCCCATCTCAGTCCTGTTAGTCCGGGAAACACAAACCAAACCAAAACACCACCACCCACAGCAAAACAAACCCCAACGAGCACCACAACACTGCCAGAACACCACGCACTCCCTTCACTAGCCTGTCTGTTCCTCTGCCTGGTTCTCCTAGTCTTCACCTCAAACTCCCCTTGCAAACTCCCACTCAAACTCCCCTCTTTACAGCTCTGTTTGCTGGCTCCTGTGCCGCTGCCTGCGTGGCTGGCTACCTTTATAGGACCTCTAATCAAGAAGCCCCACCCCCAATCAGGGCTCAGCTTCTCTCCCAGTACACTGCCCCTACCAGCCTCTACAAATGCCTTCTCCTCCAACAGAACTCCCACTCATAGTGAGAAAGAGCGAGTAAAGGAATTCCTTTTATTGGAAACAGGCTGGTGGTGGTGGTCTCGGCATAAGGAATGGGCATGTGGAGGAGCTGCAATGAGAGGAAGCCGATGAGGAGATCTTTGCACAGGCAAAGATGGTGGGAAGGAGCCTCAGTAGCAGGCTAAAAAGATTTTTCAAGATTGCAAATACCAGGCGACTATTAATATCCAGGGTTGTTGAGAGTTATCAGAAACATCATGATTGATGACAAACATCCCACCACTGCTATTATTAGGCTCAACATCTATATTTGGGTTCCCAAAAATGCTTGCTAATTCTTTGAATCTTTCCTGCTAGGAACTGTATGACTTGGCTGCTGCCTACAACAGAAATTCCCCACTTGGGAAAAAGATGATCGAAACATCAGCTTTACTGCAATTAAAATAAAGTAATGCAACAGCTGAACAGCAAACCTACTACCCCTTTGTATGGGTCATTTAAAAATTATGCAGTGGGACCTTGTGATCTGTTAAACGTGGCCTTGAGATACTTCACTTCCTGCAGAAGAAATAACTTCACTGCGGGCTGCATGACACAGTATTTGTAACAGGGAGAGAACCTCTGACCTCATGGTTATTGGCTTGAGTCAGCCTAAACTGACAGTCACCCAAAATCATGACCATCCCATGACTTATAGGTAGCCTATGTGAAATCAATGAGTCATTCAATCCACTTCCTACCAGACAGAGTGCCTATTGTGGCAGTACAGTCACAGTTTGCCACTAGTGCTACTAGTTTGTGCAGTCTTGACCAAGAGCCAAAGACTAACCTTAACTATTGTTATCCCTCCCTCATAGTCAGGGCTGCAACACACAAGGAAGCTGGAACTTCTGCTTCCCGTCACCTGTTATGTTATTATTTGTATTACAGTAGCACCTAAGCCTGAAATCAACCAGCGTTGGGTGCCTAAGTACAGTACCTTTGAGGATCTAGACTTAGAGACTGCAACTGATGCCAAGGCTGCATTGTGCTATGTACTGAACACACGAGATAATCGCTACCCAAAGAGTTTACAATCTAAATGGACAAGACAGACAAAGGCAGTTTTATTATTCCCACTTCACTGACAGGGAACTGAGATTAAGTGAGATGAAATGACTTTCCCAAGGCCACAAAGAGTTTGTGGCAGTGCTTGGAATTGACCCCAGATCTCGAGTCCCAGTCTTGTGCATTAACCACATGAGGCCAGCTATCCTTTTATATTGATAAATCATTATAGAATTTCAGTTCTCAGTACTATCAATCTGACACTTTTCCAAGTAACCTCACTGCTTCCACTCTCACACTGTTGGTGATAATGCTGAGGAGTTTCAAACAGAAATGAATAAACAGAGGATTTTTAAAAAGCAACATAAGCAAAAGGCCCAGGTCCAATTCCTGTTACCTCTTTTTCTTTAATGAACTTTTCTGCCATCTTCTGTGCTTGTTCTAATTTCTCATTTGGTGCTGGAGCACAGTCCATAGGCAGTGCCTTTTCCCTCATTTTCTTTTCTTCTCCTTCACTATCTCTTGCTGTGCTCTCATTGTTTGACTCATCCAGATATTCAGAGACAGTGGTGCTGATTTCCTGGGACCTGATCATAATATATTATAAGGTTGTATTACTGATGATGTTTATTTCAGATTCATCTGTTAGTTGTGACACTGCATTTAAACATAAAACTGGGAATAATGCTTAAAAATATAACCATAACAGCAGTGTTACCTTTACCAATTAGGCTACAGCCTATAACCTGGCTATAAGATTTTTTTTTTTTAAAACACTTTTCTGTCTGATGGGAGATGATTTTTATTTACAAAACCCTTCTTTTCCCTCTTGGAAAAGAGCTTTATAATAAATTTACAAGAAAACCCATTTAGAATGATCAATATGATAAAAGCTCCCTCTTAACTTATAACCCAATAAAACAAAGACAATGGTTACTACAGTGGGGAAGGGGGGAAAGGTGAAGACTTATAGATAAGGGGCAGACAGTAAAATAAAGATCACCCTTTAAAAAGAAAAGTTTAATAACTTACAAGTGAGAGTCCACAGCACTATGGCTTGAATCTGTAGGGCTATATATCGGGCTATCTTGCAACATCTTCTTACCAAGAAATACTATGGAGGTCCGAAATGACTATGCCTAAAACTGTTCAGAAGTAACATGAATGATAAATGTATTTTTTCAAAAAATAAATTGGAACAGAACATCCAATGACCAGTTAACCTACCTCTCTCAGAGTTATCAATGTGCTGATCAAAACTGTCTCACTGTTACCTCATACTTCCTCTAGTGGTTGTATCCATCTGTTCTCTCATCTCTTCATTACATGTTTGCACAGTGCTTAGCACAGTGGAGCCCTGGTTCTACTGCGATGCAAATAAAGCGTAAATAATATTTTTATTTGTATTGCAGTAGTACCTCATCACTCACTGTGCTAGGTGCTGGACAAACAGAACAAGACGACAGGCCCCCTGGCCACAAAGAGCTTCCAACCTAAGTATAAGATGAGCTATGTCTATTTAATAATAATACTGTATCATCTTAGTTCAGGGGAGAGATTATGCATTACAATGAGAATATCCATCAGAAAGTAAAATTAAGAAAAACAACCCCAAATGCTAGAATTTCCAAAGTGTACACACAGTCTATCTAGAAGTGTTTAATTTGCTGACAAGTGATATTTAACTAAATCAAAATTGAATAGTTCATTTCTGAGTTGATATTCTGGGCCATCCAGGGCTGAGTACACAGTTGACCCTCAACAGTTATACAGAACACTGGAATTTCTTTATATACTTGTCATCTGGGTGTTGTCTCTCACCTGAACTCTACAGCGGTTAGGTTAAGTCTGAAAACATTTGTAAAGGGCTGCCTGGAGCAGCTCTTTACAGTTTCCTGGGTGCATTTGGACCCACAAAGGCCTTTGCTACAGATAGGAGTGAGGAAGAACAAGTGAAAAGTTGTTTTTTGAGTTGCCAGCTTCACCTCCAATCCCAGAAGAGGAAGTCAGGGTTGGGTAGCACATTTCCTAGCCCCCTGGTCACAGGCTGAGAGAGGGGCTAATTATGGTCCAAGTGAAGAGTCTCCTAGTCCTCCGTTGATGCCAGCCGCAGAGAGTACAGTGGCTTGCGAGTTGCCAAGCCAGCACAGTGATGCCGGGTATGGCGTGGGCCCCCAAAATGAAATAACTGTCAGTGTAGCACAGTGATTTATTTGTGGGGGTTGAGGGAGCAACCAAGGGAATTCAACAAACACACAGGGACTGAAGTTGAGCCATTTTGCACTCACATCTCTGCCGCTGCCCTGAATTACAGGCGCTCCCTGGCTCTCAGGGTCCAACCACTTCCCAACCCCGCAGTCTATCCCCCCACCTCTGTATTTTACATTCTGATACGCCAGTCACCTCAGCCCAGAGAGCGGGGGGGGTCTGAGGGGGGCTTCCTGCTCCCACCCCCCAGCCAGGGGTGTAATCAATAGTCACTGCTCTCACGATGTAAGCAGAGACAGCTCGTGGAGCACAGCAGAGCAGCAGAAGGTAGAAATCCAGGGCGGTACCTGCTCACTGCACTGGGGATGACGGCCAAGAAGAGCTGTCCCACAACGGAGCAGGGCCTTGGCGCTGCTCTCAGCTGACAGGCTGGTTTGGTCTGCTGCTTCCTCCAGGAAAGGCTCAGTCAGTCCCAGGCAGGTTCTTTTAGTTACATTTCCAATAAGTAAACGAACAGGCTCCTTCCCCAGCTCCTTTACCCTGGGGAGACCACAACAGAGGCTTTTCTGACAGGCCCCACCCCCACGCGGTCGCCTTGGTGACAGAACACAGGCCCCAGGCTGTAGCCTTGGTGACCGTTCGCATTCCCAGCTCAGAGCAAGTTTTACCAGAATCAAGGGCCCAGCGCCATTCCTGGCTCACCAGCCCTCTCCACTCCTTGGCTGGGTAAAAACAGACTGCGTGGCTCATGCACATGGTCATGGATGGTCTGTCCGTTGTGTGTTTGCCTGATTAAAGATTATAGTGTGGCCTGTTTTGGGGCTGTGCGCTGAGCCACGGGGCCTGCTGGGCTAGGCCGAGAGCTTACTAAGGGGGCTGTAGCCTGCTATCCTTTGATTCCCTAACCCACATTAGCAGCCTTTGACAGCGGGTGGGCTAACTCAGGGAGAACAAGAGTTTAAAAAGTCAGCTCCTAAAGGACCAGAGGAGCTAGCAAACGGAGAGGCGTGTAAAGGAATGTGAAAGGCAGACAGACTTAACACATACTGTAAACTTCACCCCTTGACCCATGCAAAAAGCCCTGCAAGAGTAAAAAGAGAATGCAGGCAAAAGTCCAGCAGCAGATTGGGGGCTATCCAGTTTATTGCACCGAATGGAGCATGTACAATTACCTGCCTTGTGGGCAAATGGCATATGTGTGCATTCGGTGCAAGCAGCTCCTGGCCGTCAGAGACATAGTATGGGCTCTTGAGACCAGAGTGGCCGAACTGAGGGACACAGTACAGAGATCCCAGCCCCAGTCTGACAGCCTCTGTGCTGTTGAGGAGGATGAAAGTCTCAGACAAGGAAACAGCCTCATAGTTGGGACCTTCCTTCCAAATGATGTCATGGCATCCTCTCAAACAGCATGTTCCTCCTGGGGAAGGAACCTCAGTTATTAGGAAGAGCCAGGTAATAGTAATGGGGAATTCAATTACTGAAAATAGTTGGGTTTGCGATGACTGGAGGAACAGCATGTTAAATTGCCTGCAAGGAGCAAAGGTTGCAGACCTCACGAGACATTGAAACAGATTTATCTGCCGTGCTGGGGAGAAGCCAGTGGTTTTGGTACATGCAGATACCAGTGACATAGCAAATGGTAGGAGAAATGTCCTAGAGGCCAAATTTAAGCTGCTAGGTGCGGGGTTAAAGTTCAGGACCTTCAGGGTTGCATTGTCTGAAATGCTTCCAGTTCAATACCCAGGGCCAGAAAGACAGGAAGAAGTGCAGGATCTCAATATGTGGATGAGACAAAGGAGGAGGGTTTTAGGTTTATTAATAACTGGGGAAACTTTTGAGAAAGGAGGAGCTCCCTTTAAACCAAAATGGACACAGACTGCTGGCATGGAAAATTAAAAAGGTTGTAGAGGATATTTTAAACTAAGGGCTGGGCAAAGGTAACAGATGGAGAGGAGCACATGGTTCAGGAGGAGACATCCCTTAGGGATGAATTTATTAAAGGGGAAACTATATCCAAGTAAACAGAATAGTAAAGAAGTTGGTAAAGTACAGGTAGGAGCTAGTAGAGGACAGTCAAATTAAAAGAGTCTCGTTTAAACATAACACATGGAGGCAAGCAACTGAATATTGACAAAATGTACAAATGCTTATATACGAATGCTAGAAGTCTATGTTAAGATTGGTGAACTAGAGTGCCTGGCATTAAATGAGGATATTGATATAATAGGCATTGTGGAAACTTGGTAGAATAAGGAGGGCGGGGGGGAAAAATCAGTGGAATACGGGAATACCAAAATACAAAATACAGAATTCTTTGAGGGAGTCCACACGCATGTGGGCAAGGATGATCCAGTTGACATAGTGTGCTTGGATTTTCAGAAAGCCTTTTACAAGGTCCCTCATTAAAGGCTGTTAAGTAAACAAAGTAGTCAGGAGATAAGAGGGAATGTCCTGTCGTGGATTAGTAACTGGTTGAAAGATTGGTGAAAGAGTGTAGGAATAAACAGTCAGTCAGTTTTCACAGTGAAGAGATGTAAAAAGTAGAGTCCCCCAAGGATCTGAACTGGGACAGGTGCTGTTCAACATTTTCATAAATGCTCTGGAAAAGAGGGTGAACAATGAAGTGGCAAAATTTGCAGATGATACAAAATTACTCATGACAGTTAAGTCCAAAGCTGACTGCGAAGAGTTACAAAGGGACCTCACTAAACTGGATGACTGGGTGACAAAATGGCAGATGAAATTCAATAGTGAGAAGTACAAAGTAATGCACATTGGAAAATATAATCCCAACTATATATATAAAATGATGGGATCTAAATTAGTCTTTATCACTCAAGAAAGATGTCGGAATCATTGTGGATAGCTCTCTGAAAACATCTGCTCAATTTGCAGCAGCAGTCAAAAAAGATAATGAGAAAGTTAAGAACCATTAGGAAAGGGATAGATAATAAGACAGTAAATATCATAATGCCACTATATTAATCCATGGTATATCCACACCTTGAATATTGCACACAGTTGTGGTCATCCTCCTTCAAAAAAGGATATTAGAATTTGAAGAGGTGCAGAGAAGGGCAGCAAAAATTATTAGAACAGCTTCCATATGAGGAGAGATTAAAAAAGAATGGAACTGTTCATCTTAAAAAAGAGATGACTAAGTGGGAAGATATAACAGAGGTCTATAAAATTATGAACGGTGTGTAGAAAGTGAACAGGGAGGTTTTATTTACCCCTTAACATAACTGTGGGCCATCTGATTAAATTAATAGGCAGCAGGTTTAAAACAAACATAAGGAAGTACTTCTTCACACAACACACAGTCAACCTGCGGAATTTGTTGCCAGGGGATGTTATGAAGGCCAAAAGTATCACGACGTTCAAAAAAGAATTAGGTAAATTCATGGCTATAAGCCAAGATGGTCAGGAACACAACCCCATGCACCAAGCGTCTCTAGATCTCCAACTGCCAGAAGCTATGACTGGATGATAGGGATGGATCACTCAAAATTATTCTGTTCTGTTCAGTTCCTCTGAAACTTCTGGGACTGGCCACCGTGACAGACAGGATATTGGGCTTGATGGACCATTGGTCTTATATTCTTACATCCTTCAGATATTCTCATCCCAGTTCACTGGAGCCACTGGTGTTAGTGTGATTAGAATCAGCGCCACATGTCCTAACAGCGGCAACACTGAATGATGTAAGGGAAAGCTAATGGGTTAGGGATACAGAATACAAACAGAAAATCACAAATTGCATCTGCTGCAGATGGCCTCCAAAACGCAGCATGAAAAAAGAGACACACAATGCTCCAGCACAAGTGTCAGAATCCCCAAATGTGGTAATCTGGGGGGCTTTAATGACACTGATAGTTGCAAGAAAACAGAATGGCAGAGACAAGTCAGCAAGAGCATCTCTGAAATGCGCTGAAGAAACATTACTAACCAGATCTTTAGCATCCCTGTAAAATACATTATTTCTTCCTGCAGAAATAAGGGTAGAAAACACAAAAACAAAACAGATACCACCATCAAATAAAACATGGTTTTGTGCATCCTCTAGGGGCTATTTCACTTGCCAAGACCTGTCATCCCTCTGCTTGCTGTGCCCATAGTGGATACAAGGTAAAGGCACTGGCTCCAGAGCAAGCCTCCCCCTTAAACACCTGAGACCCTACAAAAAGACCTGGAACAGTGCTAGGAATGCATGGAGCTGGATTGCAGCCACATTTCCTACTGTTCTCACACCCAAGTAAATCTCTCACCCAGGCAGCCCTGGGAGCTCAGTGATGCTCCAGTCACCATCAAGTTTCACTGAATTCCCATTACAGCCCAGCTATGGGCGGGGAAGCTGCTAGTGCCAGCAGAGCTCCTTCAGGAGCCATGCTGCCAAGGCGAAATGCCACACAGGAGAGTATGGAAGGTATATGCTATACATGGGGCTTACAGCAAATTTTAATTGCACTGTTAAACAATAGAATACCAATGGAAATTATTTAATTTTTTGGATGTTTTTCTAAATTTGCAAATATATTGATTTCACTTATAACACAGAATACAAAGTGTACAGTGCTCACTTTATATTATTTTTTATTACAAATATTTGCACTGTAAAAATAGTATTTTTCAATTCATCTCATACAAGTACTGTAGTGCAATCTCTTTATCGTGAAAGTGCAACTTACAAATGTAGATTTTTTTGTTACATAACTGCACTCAAAAACAAAACAATGTAAAACTTTAGAGCCTACAAGTCCACTCAGTCCTACTTCTTGTTCAGGTAAGACAAACACGTTTGTTTACATTTACAGGAGATATCTTATTTACAATGTCACCTGAAAGTGAGAACAGACGTTCACATGGAACTTTCGTAACCGGCATTGCAAGGTATTTATGTACATGCCAGATATGGTAAACATTTGTATGCTCCTTCATGCTTCGGCCACCATGCCAGAGGACATACTTCCATGCTGATGGCGCTCATTAACTAAATTTGTGACTGAAACTTGTTGCGGGAGAATTGTATGTCTCCTGCTCTATTTTACCCATATTCTGACATATATTTAATGTTATAGCAGTCTCGGCTGTTGACCCAGAACATGTTGTTCGTTTTAAGAACGCTTTCACTGCAGATTTCACAAAACGCAAAGAAGGTACCAATGTGAGATTTCTAAAGATAGCTACAGCACTCGACCCAAGGTTTAAGAATTTGAAGTGCCCTCCAAAATCTGAGAGAGAGCAGGTGTGGAGCATGCTTTCAGAAGTCTTAAAAGAACTCTGATGTGGAAACTACAGAACCTGAACAACCAAAAAAGAAAATCAACCTTTTGCTGGTGGTATCTGACTCAGATGATAAAAATTAACATGCTTCCAGCCACACTGCTTTGGATAGTTATTGAGCAGAACCCATCATTAGCATGGACACACGTCCTCTGGAATGGTGGTTGAAGCATGAAGGGACATACGAATGTTTAGCGCATCTGGCATGTAAATAACTGGCGATGCCAGCTATAACAGTGCCATATGAACACCTGGTGACGTAAACAGGAAGTGGACAGCTTTATCTCCTGCAAATGTAAACAAACTTGTTTGTCTGAACGATTGGCTAAAAAAGAAGGAGGACTGAGTGGACTTGTAGGCTCTAAAGTTTTACATGGTTTTATTTTTGAATGCTTTTTTTTGCACATAATTCTACATTTGTAAGTTCAACGTTCATGATAAAGACATTGCATTACAGTACTTGTATTAGGTGAATTGAAAAATACTATTTATTTTGTTTTTACAGTGTAAATATTTGTAATAAAAATATAAAACGAGCACTGTACACTTTGTGTGTTGTAATTGAAATCAATGTATTTGCAAATGTAGAAAACATCCAAAAATATTTAAATGGTATTCTATTATTGTTTAACAGTGCGATTAATTGTGCAATTAGTCTTTTTAATCGCTTGAAAACCCTACTTTGAATCCATCTCTGCTGCAAATTATTACTATGTAATACAGAGCTAAAGGGATTATTAAACTGATCATAAATTAAGAGTCAATTTATCCCTGCGAAGGTCTCAAAGTCCTGCGCTGGGATGAGCAAATAGCATGGTAAAAATGTGGTTCTACTGCCTCAATCTGGAGGGAAAACAAATAGTTTTACTCAATTAACAAAAAAAGGTGCTTTTCATACTACCCACTTTACAAACTCACCCTGGGATCTGAAAGTTAAACAGGGTTCTTCCGGGTTGGCTTGTGCACCCCTTCCAACAGTAAGAAATCTGCAGTATAAATGCCACCCTTAGCTGCACTTGTGTAACTCCCTGCCCTCAATGTGGGATTGCTGAAGCGTAATGGAAGATAAAATTATTAATTCTGTTGATGCGTTAGCAAGAATAGAATCCAGGTACCTCATCCATTCCTGTTATACCACAGGGTTAATGGGAGTAAAAACTTCTTTTCATCCACGGAAGTGAAGAGATATAGATTTTTAATCTGTTGAGTAAACTGGTGCCATTTTTAGTCACTGTGGAGCAGAACTTCACTTTAAGGTACCCTGGTTGAGCAACTGAGGTAGTCTAAAACTCACAAATACTAATGTAGATTGCAAAATAAATACTCGATACAGCAGAAGACAATCAGTCCCAGTATAATCATTTGCTTAGACATAAAGATTAATTGCTACACATTTATAAGATTACAGCAGCATCATGTTACTTATTTCCATAGGGAATATAAATGATTCAAGCAGACTACAAAAGTGCAAGGAACTGAAGGAAGGAGGACAAATGATTTAGTTTTATTTCTTGTGAATACCACATAGCAAATAAGCTTCGACTCACAAGTATGATGAGCGAGCTGTAATCAAAGAGAAATATGTCACAACATGTAATTAGCCAACTCTCGTTTTGGATGAAATCCAATTCTGGAGTACTTTATAGGATTTCTCAAAGGTTTCCCTATTTTCAAAGTGCACTAGTAGTCCCTGGGAGGCCAACCTGCAGCTTGTTGGCCAAATGCAACCTGTGTAGGTGACATTTCTACATATTCACTCTTCAGGGTAGAGCCACACTTTAGAACTAGTTTTCTTCAGTTACATCTTCAATGATACCAGTGATTCAAGAGTGGGTCTTGAAAGTGAAATTCACTGAGGGAGTGGCCCATGTTGAAGAGGACAGATGTAGTTGGGGACAGATCACCAGGCTGTGTATGTGTGTGCACGCATACTGCGATGAGTGGGCAATGGGAGCGCTTTAGTGTTGAGGAATCTGGGATGCTATTAGTTTGTTACATTGGGTTATAGTAGTTATACTGATTGCATACGGTCAGCACTGGATGGTTGCATTCTGATATGTTAAAATAAATGTGTCTTGACTAATTGGCTTACATTCTTTTCTTCAATTCATTTTTCTAGGGGGATGTCCATTTGAGAAACAGCTTTAACCTTATTAATCAGCTAGTAGAAGCTTAATTACTTACATATTTGCAGGGGCGGCTCTACCAATTTGGCCGCCCCAAGCAGTCGCTGCCGAATTGCTGCCGCCGAAAGCTGCCACGGCAGGAAAAGCAGTGGACCTGCCACCGAACTGCCGCCGTGGGACACGGACTGCCGCCCCATTCTAAATGCCGCCCCAAGTACCTGCTTGGAAAGCTGGTGCCTGGATCTGGCCCTGCACATTTGACAGTTACACAACCATAATATTATATTGTTTAATATAACTGAAATATGTACTATAGCATTATCTCCCCTAGTACAAACAACCTCTAGCTGAATGCACAAAAAGAGCAAAGATGAAAAAATGGAAATAGTTTATTTGCTGCATAAGGAAACATTTTGTAAATTACATACAAGAACAAATGCTATGCTATAGTGTATACTTGTCAATATTTCACAAAGATAATTATAATAAATATGCATAACAAAACAAGGTAGAAGACTAAATCTGAACAGCAAACTACAAAATGGTTCATCAAGTTTTAAACTTTACTTAAAAATTTCAAGCATGCAATTGCTGCAATACAGAAAAGTCGTCCTTTCACATTTCTTTGGAGTATTTTCCAAATTGTCTAACGAAAATACTGTCCAAAATTAACAATCATTAGTTAAACAACCTAAGAAAAGTAACAGAAAGGTCTAAATAATGCAAAGTTTTTAATCCTTTTGAGCTTTGTCCTTGTTAGGAATTATCTGATGTAAGTGCACTGTGTGTCCAAGTAAGCCTGAGGCACTACAGATTCTGTCAAATTAGGAGTCTATAAAGTTCATAGATTATGTAGCTCTGGAAATATCTCCATCAACAGGAATAAAACCAATGCCATAATTGAAACTGCAAGCTAGAATGGTTTTAACCCTTAAATGCACTGTGTTCTTAGAAATATTCTTCCTTAGTTCTCTACTATTCGCTGTCATTTTACCACATGAAGCATTTCCAATTCTACTTTTAATTCTTAAAGACAGACAAAGGCTTCAGTGATGCCCCCTCCTGCCCAAGAAACTTGTAGAAATTATTGTTAGATGACACCACAAATGTCTCATGTTCTCCTGCATTTGATGAAAGAACAGGATGAATGGTCATTTACACTTCAATGCTCTTGGATATGCTGACAGATCTATGACTTTACACAGTTTTTCCGAGCTGAGAATACTTAACTATGCTTTAGTCTAGTCTAGCTGAATACTTTGGGTAAAAAGAGAGCCTTAAACATGGTTACCTAAAATATTTGTTAATATAGTTTAATGCAAACATCATGTAGCAAAATGGTTTAGTTACAAAAAAATTTCATTGGAGGGCCAATAAAAATATATTGAAGAGCAGATCTTTACAAAAGTGAGGTGAAGAATTGTGAGGCATTGAGTCTCACTGTAAACATCCTGCATTCACTAGAATCCCTTGTTTCCCTTGAAGTATATGTGTTATTTTTTCCTGAGCTCCATGGCCAACAGCAGTGTGAATATTTGCATAGAGAGTTTGACCTACTGAAAAGGGTTATTTTGTACAGAACTTTTGAGGTTCATCTGATTTATGGTTTTACATTCTAAATTAGTTTTGTTTATGTTATAAACTATTGTGTCCATTATTGAGACAATGCAATTAAATATAAAGATGTACGGCATGGATTTTACATACTCAGTGTACAGCGGACATGGTAACTCATAATCCATGTTAATCTTGTTAAACATAAAACAAATTACAGGTAAGTTTAGTTGCTTGATGTTCTGGCTTACTAAGCAAAATTCCACACAAATATCTGCTTTTGTTCATTACTACATGGGTGAATGAACAATGCCCAACCAAAGGCCACATCTGGGAAGATGCAAGGATGCAAGGGCAAAAACACTGAGCAGACTAGAACACCCCACCTCCTTTTCAATATCCAGGACCAGGACTCAGAATGGAGAACTTCACCTTTACCCAGGAGGTGTGACTATTTGTGTCAAGATGGAGTGTTGCATGCTGGGACCTGTAGCCCACCCTGAAAGCATCTCCATATTGAAGAAGGAAGCTGTGAAGCACAACACAACACTGCGGACCACACTTTACATCTGGGGTGGCCAAAGTAACAACAGCTCTGAAAAATACTTGCATTTTGGATATGAAAACAGTACTCTGAAAACTTTGTGGGAAGGAAGATGATGTGCAGATGTGTTAGGTCATAGTACATAGAATGAACAGGAAGATTGGCAGAGACAAATCCAGTTCACTAAAAAAAAAAAAAAAAAAAGCAGCAGGTTGCCAATTTTAAATCTGGTGTTAAGGTGAGCCTAGCTAACACCATGGCAGCATGACAGGAATCAATACAAACAGTTTGTTTCACTTTTTCTGTGATTGGCTTTTGCACATTGTTAAAATCTGTTTAAGCACTTTCTGGACATCTTCATCCATTTGACCCTAGACAGAAAGAGAAAAAAGTACGTTTAATTCTAGCACCTTTTTACTCTTTCATAAATTTTACATAAATAAGTAGTTTTAAAAGTATATTAACCCCCCAACTCCCAATCTTTTTAAAGAGGATGTTGCTTTAAATTTCTGTTAAATAGTCAGACTTTTTGTCTAGGGTAACCAAAAGATAAGAAGCTATTTTCATTATAGATTTGCAGAAGGGACCTCTTACATTAAAACACAACATACCTCACGTAACTGAGAAATATGCAATCATACCTGCACAGCATAGAGAAGATGCATCCTGTACACTGATACAATCTCCTGGTGCTGTTTCTTTGTCTCCTAAAAAATATTAAGATGCCAAGTCAAGGAATGTGCATGCAAATTCACTTAAAAAACCCACCACATTTTGTTTTAGAGCACATGGATCTCGACAGCTATGATAAAATGGTATCTTTACTTATATAAGAAAACTATATTGCTCATCTGCATGCATGCATTACACCAAGCAGTATTTTACAATTGGGTCAGCCAAAATAGGTCCCTTTGAAGTGTATGGCCCACTAAGAGGCTATAGTTTTATCTATACCAGGAAAGTATATAGTACAGCTGTTATTGGTGCTCAAAATGGTTTAGCTGCAGACAGACAGGATCAAACCACAGTCAGCCACAGTCTCTGAAACTGTAGCTGGTTTTTCTGCAAGGAAGCTAAACCACTTGCAGTTAAACAGTTTTCAGCAACTGTTCAACTGCACCCACTGCCACACCCCTTTGTCAGCAATGAGTAGATTTCTTAGTGCAGATGAGGTTCATAAGGATCCTGTCCTATGGAGCTCTGGCAAATTACTACATATTCAGCCAAAGACAAGCCCCTCTTCTGTGGTCACAGAATGCTGTGGCCCAAGAACCATCTCCCAAGTAAACCTGAAGTTCTGTTTTAGAAACTAGGTTGAGAGAAGTCGGCCATACAACCCTAACATTATACCACCCCTTTCCTAAATTTATCAGTGGGGTGAGAGAGAGGAGACACCAACCCCACAATAGCCAGTAGCCTGGGGTCAGGGCAAGTCCATGCTCTGCCCCAATCAGACCAGGGACTTCCACATCCCAGGCAAGCTTCCTGACCACCAGGCTATTGGCTATTCTTGGGTAGGAGGGTGTGTTGGCCTCTCACTCATTCACGCTCATAAAAACACCACTTTTAAAGGTCTCGGGTTCATCCCAATGTGGAACTTGTAATCTCAAAACTTTTCACAGGAAGGGAAAACCATTTCTGGCCAAGCTATCGTGGTTAAGCAGTGGAGGAAAGGAAGCAGCTGGAGATGAGAGACTCCTACAGAACTCTGGCAGCAGGCTACGAGATGGCCATAAGCCTTCATTTTTAAGTAGGGCTATGTCTACACTTAAACTGCTACACCGCCACTGTAGTGCTTCAGCGTAGATGCTAACTACAGCGGTGGGAGGGGTTCTCCCATTGCTGTAGTTAATCCACCTCCCCAAGAGGCAGTATTTAGGTCAACGGAAGAAAAGGCAACTCAGCTTGTGCAGTAACTGTGGTTCTTCGAGATGTGTCCCTATGGGTGCTCCACTTCAGGTGTGCATGAGCCTTTTGAGCGCTTGATGGGAGATTTTCTGTTAGCAGTGTCCATTTGGCCTGCGGATGTGCTCTATGCTACCTCGTATTGTGCTCCCAGGTCACACAGAGCTGGGGAGGCAAACCACCCCCAGTTCCTTCTCAATGCGAATGTCCAACAAGAACAGTCTGAAGCAGAGGGGAAAGAGGGTAGGTAGTGGAGCACCCTATGGGTACTCCACTTCAGATGACACCCGAGAAGTATCCTCATAGGGAGAGGGGACCTTCGGAATCAAGTCTAAGACTGAAGACAGTACAGCAGAATCAAGTGCCGCATCAGACCTGACAGTGCAGACCAAGGCATAGCGTTTAGAAAAGGTATGCACTGAAGCCCATGTAGCAGCTCTGCAGCTCTCTGACACTGGAAATGTTTTTGAATAATGCTGTGGAAGTTATTTGTAATCTGGTAGTGTGCGCTAAAATCCTCTGAAGAGGCAAAGCACCAGCTGCATCATAGCAAGCAATAATACACGCAGAGATCCATCTCACCAGTGTCTGTGAAGAGATTGTGGACCCCTTAGATATTTCTGTGAGGGATACAAAGAGTTTAGGTGATTTCCAAAATTGCTTGGTCCTATCCAGATAAAAGGCCAATGCCTATCATATATCTAACGTACGAAGTGAAGTCTCCCGCTGAGGTTTATTTGGTTTAGGAAATAATACCAGTAGATGAATAGCCTGTCTAAGATAGCAATCCAACCCTTCAAAACTGCTGTTTTGATGCTGACCGGGTACCTCCTGAATGGAGGGTGGGAAGCTCTTTTCCTCTGGAATCTTTTTCTAGCAAGCTCGGTGGTTCTGTGAAAACCAAAGAACTGAGCCAGGCGTGATCTATGGGGCAGTTTGAGACCCGTAGGGTGTATATACCTGAAGATCTGAGCAGGGACCCTGGAGTCCTTCAGCATATGCAGGGACTCAACCATAGTTGATGGTCAGAAGCTCTTCTCGGGAAACAGGCGGTCCTCAATTGTATTCTGGACTCTCTCAGGAATCATGACAACTGGAGCCAGGACACCCTGCCCATGACAACTGCTGTGGATATGGATCTAGCAGCAGTGTTTGCAGCATCCAAGGATGCTTGGATAGAGGTTCTGACTAATAAATGACCCTCCTTAATAGTGGCATGGAAGTGTTCTCTATGCTCCTGTGGAAGATGTTCAATAAAGAATGCAAAATTTCTTGTACTTTGCGTAGTCCTGTTTGGTCATGATCGTCTGATAGTTTGCAATCTGAAATTGGAGGATTGCACGTGAGCAGGTCCAACCTTTTCTGGTTCTTCTCTAAGGAACAGCCCTGTCTGTCTATCCTGTTCATTTATAGCATCTACCACCAAGGAATTAGGAGGGCGGGAAAATAAAAATTTTGAGTGCCTGGGAGGAACTTAATATTTCTCATCTGCCCATTTACAAGCTGGCAGGAGTTTGCGAGACAGTCGTTGCTGGATCCAGAAATGCTTCGTTCATGGATACTGCAACCCAGATGGGCATCACTTACTGCAAAATGTCCAGGAGCTTATAAAGTGAGTCTTTAACCACCTCAAGAGATATCTGGAGTGTACCCACCACCCACTTCACAAGGTTCTGGAATTGACAAAATCATCAGTCATTGAAGGTGGCAGAGGCATGACTGACTCGTCCAGAGATGGAGATGAAATACGGGCTTGGGAGGTAACCTCTTTGTCCTCAGTAGCCTCCTGTTCCTCAAAGATTGCCTTGTGTTTCGGATTTGGTACAGGAGACCATATGACCCTAGTTTCCTGATGCAGTGTAGCCAGAGTTCTGGCAAATTGCTGCTGATACACCGCCCAGAGATCTCAGGATGGTTCCTAGGAAGGCCCCTATGGGAGTCGGGATGGTATGCAAGACTGATACCACCATCTCAGACCTGGGCAAGGAGGTCTTTGTCAAAGTATGGGTTTCTGTAATGATGAGGAGGGGAACCTCACAGGGATAAGCAGGAGACTGACTGAAAGTTATCTCCATCCTCCTCCGTGTCCTTCAACGGCGGGGGCCCCAGTGAAAAGAATGGAGAATCCTGTGGTACTAGGAAACACTGGTAATCCAGAGACCGGGATCTCGGTACTGAGAATCGTTCAGAACCCATAAGCAGTGGGTCCCTAACACTCAACAAGTCCCTGGAGTAACAGATTCCTTTGGTATTGAGGGTCGGTACTGATGCAGCAGTTGATCTGGTGCACATAGGTGCCAGGGCCAATGATGTGTGCTTCAATTTTGTCAGTACTGACTGAGCTGAGTGGGAAGGCACCATTGTTGAATATGAAGTAGTCTGTGCTGATCTGGAAGCAGATGATACCAGGGCCTTGCCAGTGCTGTGTTTCTCCTAAGTACTCCAGGATCTCCTTGCTCCATCAGTACCACAGGAAGTGTCTTTCATCTGCATGGCAGACAGTCGAGAATTCAAGGCCTTTTACACCACGGATCTAGCAGGAAATCAGGACTTCTTGGGAGCTGGCTCCTTGTGGCGGGAGACCGAGCTCCTCCTCTTTGGAGCCTTCCCTGAGTCCTTTGAGATCTTCCCTTTCTCAGGCAAGAACTTGGCCAAAGTTGAAAGGGCACTGGCTCTGTCAGGAGACAGATGTATGGGGGAAAGTGAATCATAGACTATCAGGGTTGGAAGGGACCTCAGGAGGTCATCTAGTCCAACCCCCTGCTCAAAGCAGGACCAATCCCCAATTAAATCATCCCAGCCAGGGCTTTGTCAAGCCTGACCTTAAAAACTTCTAAGGAAGGAGATTCTACCACCTCCCTAGGTAACGCATTCCAGTGTTTCACCACCCTCCTAGTGAAGAAGTTTTTCCTAATATCCAACCTAAACCTCCCCAACCTAAAGTGGGTGGGTCTCCTAACCTGACTCAGAAGCCAGTCGAAGGGAGTGCTCCGTCATCATCATCATCATCATGTTCAGCTTGGTCTCCTGATTCTTCCGAGCTCTAGATTTTAGAGCCAGGCAAAAATTGCACTTTGGGAGAGATGGGACTCTCCCAAGCAACAGAAACACTTCGTAGCCAATACCGATCAGGATAACTTCCTGACAAAAGAGGCAGCATTTGGAACATGCTCGGCCAGGCCCAATAAGGTCTCCAGAAAAAAACGGGGGAGGAAAATCGGAAACCTCTCAACTAGCTAATTTTATAACAACAACTAACCCTAACTCGAAACACTCAAACATCAACTCCAAAACACGCGGACGCATGCACGAGGCAGCCACACTAGAGCTCAGTTCTGGTGATACAGAAGGAACTGAGGGTGGTTTGCCTGCGTAGCCGTATATGCCTTCGGAGTGCAGCATTAGGTTGTACACAGCACAGGTGCAGGCTGAATGGACACTGCTAATTGAAAAATATCCGACCACAGGCTTGGAGGCGCATGCGCACCTGAAGTGGAGCACCCATCGTGACACTACTCACAGAAGAATTCATATGTCAACCAAGCGCTATCTACACTGGGAGTAGGTTGGCTTAACTATGTCACTCAGGAGTGTGGATTTTTCACATCCCTGAGTGATGTAGCTGGGTTGACCTAACGTTTTAGTGTAGACCTGGCCTAAATGTTTTATTGTTTAAATGATTTACTATGTCTATTGCTCCCACTAGTATTCCTGAAAGAGACTAATTCTAGCTCAGCACCGCATTAACTCCTGCTGCCTGACTGGGGAGAAGGAATAACAGGCACCAGGAAAGCGGTGTAGCTCAGCAGGTTGGGAACTCAAATACAAGAGCTTTCCTTCCAAGAACTTGGTGCTTAAAGAGATCTGAAAAAAAGATCTGTGTTTGGGGGCAGAGTGGGGCGGGGAGGTGTATTTCATAATCTAGGAGCAGCAGCTTTGGTAAGACAATGCCTGAAGTATGCTCCTCAGCAACCAGGCTCGAGTCTTAACTTTTTTTTTTTTTGGGGGGCCAGGTCTGCGACTCCTGGCAGGCCTCCCAACACACCCACTTTAAGCACTGCCAGAACAGCTCCGTAACGCACAGGAAGAGCTTTTTGTGGTTTAAAAAATGCTTTTCGGCTCTGTGCAGCTTGGAAGTCTTCATGTTCTGCTGGAGTGGGCCCTTTACTTGTAAATGGGAAACCCCATTGAAGGTCCAATTTTAAAACCATTTAAAGCAGTTCACAATTCTGAGAAAAATTATCATCTTTTTAAAAAAAAATATGGGTCTGTTTGGATAGAAACTTGTCACAAGATTTCTTCCAAAAATATCAGGCTTATTTTAGCTTTTAATTATTTTTGAAAAAGATCTTAACTGATGACTAAATCTGCACCTTTCTGAGCAACACAAAAACCCATTGCAAACTGGCTCTGTACTTTATGAATCATGGCACCAGTGCCACACAAGTACACCACATTTTATTGCAGTTATAACATGTTGGATCAACTATTAAACATTGCTCTAACAGCCCAGCGTCTCAGAGGTTTGGATATCCATTTAAAGCTGTGGCTTTCTAAACTCTCATTTCTGCTACAGTTTAGTTTAGTTGTGACACAGCAAAATGAACAAATGTATTGAGATGTGATGACATCTGCTTAGGAGGTGCCATAATTATTTTATCAACCCATTTAATGCCAATTAATGCTTAACCTCAACACAGTAGCTTAAGCAACTGCATCCTGTATAATGCAGTATCATTTCAATTATTGGGAACTGCTGCACTGTTTCCCGTATCTCCAGAGCAGAAAATGGAGTGAAGTTGACTGATCTAAGTGTGAGATCTCTGGGGATATACTGGAACACAGTAACTCAGTTTTGTATTATTGTCGAAAGAGTGCATTGATGTGACGATAATGAGGATTCACTACTATCAGTTATAGCATATATTAAAAGGGATCACTTTATTGCATTAAGCATCCATTTCTCGTACTCAGTAGTTGTGCTTCACTTTAACTGGGCACTGTAAGGAAGACTTCACATCCTATTAGCAATCAGAGCAGCTGGAGTTTATCAGTTAAGAAACCGACACTTACAGCCAGTTGATTTTGTAACTGTTTCACTTGTTGCTGTAATGCCTCCAGCTGTTGGCTTTGTCTTTTGGGTGCACTGGTTGAGTAGGAAAGTTGAGAAAGACTGTTCAATGCTTCTTTTAACTTGCTAACTTCCTTGGACATCTCATTGATCTATCAAGGAAAAAAAGTACATGTGAAAGGATGCAAGAAATACGTTTTGCTGTGCTTTATTTAGAGAACATTTGTGCCTTTTTTTTGAATTCTGAAAAAGCATCCCTACCTTGATCTGAGGCACAAGGCGGCTACTAGGTAAACAAAAGGTTATAGTGCTCCCACCATGCTGCAACCCTTTGTCTACACAAAGGGATGTAGCTCTTTCTCAGCCAGCTCTGCAGTGCCTCCTTCTTACTCTGCAAGCCAGCAGGCAGTTCTAGCTCCTCACCAGTACTGGGAGGTCTGCATGCAGATGTATGTCCTCCCAGCTGGCTGCTCTCTCCATCTGCCTCTCCCAGAAATTGTTTCTCTCCTACTTACCTTTCTACCTCTATTTCCTTCCCCCCAAATCTCTGGCATGCTACTCCTCTTTCTGCCTACACCTCCCCCACCATTCCAGCTCCCTCCCCACCAAAGCCTCTTGGCTCACTGCCAAATTTCCCTCCACCATCCCTCCACCATTTTAAGCATTCAGTTTCTGTTAGCAAATTTGCTTTTGTACAGAATTCTCACATTTCCAAATGGAAACTCATTGCTTTAACAACTTACGTGAAGCAATATTTATACCATTGAGGTATTGCGTTTACTGACTCTATGGGCACAGCCTCTGAATACATCTATGTCTGAAGACAGAAATGCAGCTCGCTTGGGCCAAGTATACAGAGCCAGCAAAATGTTACACAGCCAGCTACCACATCTGTGGCCCATTTTCTATTATAAGAACTCTGTGCTCTCAGATATCCCAATTATGGAAAAAGACGAGTAGGGATGGGTGAAATGATCTGGGTAAAATAAGAACTGTAGGATCTTTGGTCACTTGTGCATCTTTATTTAGGTTAGCAAAACTTCTCTCCCTGTGGATCTCTCCCTGTTCTAACTCCCACTTCCATCATTTCAAAACAGGAGTGCAAGCACTTGGGCACCTGGGCCCCATATGACTTCACCTGACAGTGACAGACCATGCAGCTCTCCTTGTGGGGATCTCCGCAGGGTCAATATGCATTTAGCCAAACAAGCTTTTATCAGTATTAAAGATGGGATTCTGGGACCTTAGATTACAAGACAGAAAGGTGTATTCAAAAGTTATACTCCGTGACACTTTGTTTAATATGGAGCTGTGAACTGCATGCATTACTCAAGTTACTTTATAAGGTCTAAACATCCAGGAAACCCAATCTCTTTAATGAATCACTAACCTTTTTATCTTTATCTTCTTCTAGCTTTGACGAGCTTTCTGCATATCTTTTCATGTCAAGAAGATCTTCTTGAGCTTGATGGTACTTACGGTAAAGTCCATTTATTTCCTGCTCCTTGCCCTCAAGGAGAGTTTGAATACCTTCTTTTTCCCCTTTTAATTGCAAGACTTCATTTCTCAATTGTGCAGCATCTACGGACACATTCTCTTTCTCTTTCATTAAATCCTTTAGTTTGGATGACAAAATATTAACTTCACCTTCTAACGATGACTGGAGTTTTTCATATGAAGCTCTGGGCACCATTGCTTCCTTAATTGCAGCTTTTTCTTCCAACAATTCCTTCTGCAGATTTCTTACCTCAGTTTCCTTGTTAATAAGCTCTTCCTTAAACTCATTTATTTCTTCTTCCATTTCCTTTGCCGTACACCTGAGAGCAGTTACCACCTCAAGATGCTCAGCAACTGGTACAGAGTTTTGTTTCTGAGTATCTATCAGTTGCTTGAGCTGAGCTGCTTCATTTAATACCTGTGTGTACTGGGACTTCATGTCAGATAATGCATCTTCAGCTTTATCTTTCAATGAATTTGTTACCCACATCAGTTTCTCATGCTCATCTCTAGGAATGTATTCCAAAGCTACATCCTCTAATGCTTTCCTCTTCCTGTAATCTTCAAGCTCTGTTTGTGCTTCTTTGTACAACTGAGACAGCTCACTAACTTGTCTGTGTAGGTCATCTATCATTCTATCCCTTGCTTCTTTTATCTCCCGAGCTTCATCACTGGATTCCAACTGCATCTGATTTAACTTGTCTTGTAGCCTTTTGATTTCTTCTTGCCCTTCTTTGTATCTCTCGATCAACAAAGCTTTCTCTTGGTTAATGTTCTCAATTATTGAACAATAAGAATTTTTTATTTCCTCACATTCTTCTATAGACATTTTGCTAGCAACGTTCTGCTCTCCTTCTTCAAGTTTTTCCTGTAGCTCTCTCACTTTCTCTTTATGCCTTTCACTTTCCTCTAATGCTTTCCTGAGTTCTTGCTTTAGCACTTCAATTTCCTCACATGTAACCCTCAGTTCATGGACATCCGAGTAAGTATTTTTGTTTTCAGAAGCAACAAGGCCCAATTTCATCTGCGTTTGTACATTCAAGACCTCTTTCATAGCTTCTTCATACCGGCATTGGGTTTCTTTAAGTTTCTGGCTAAGATCAGAGCTATTTTCAGAAATATCTGCACTGTTTAAATTAATTGTTTCTGGGATTCTAGACTGAAGTTGGGTCTCTAAGTACTTTCTTTTTGCTTCGGAATTATCTAATTTCCTCTGTAAGTCCTTTAAATCTTCTTGTAGACGCTTAATTTTTACCTCATTGTTGCTTGTTGACTTCTCTTGAGTTTGTGTTGCATTTAATGAGGATGATTTTAGCTCCTGAGCTGAAGTTTGACTTTGTCTATCCACTGACTGATCAAACTCTGTTTGGGTGGAATGATAGGAATCTAGGGTGGAATCCATTTCTGTTTCTCTGGGTGCTTTTTCCTGCATAAAAATCATTAGTGTTTATAAAACAATATATGTTACTGAGTAGATTAAGTAAGGAACTCTTACTGTGCCCTACAGAGATGAACAATGAAAACATTGTGGGCTAGATTTTCAGCAAAGCTTAGCACGCAAAGGAAGATACTGGCTGCTAAGTGCATCTAAATACCTGGGATGATTTCTGAAGCACAAAAAGGATCAAAAGCTATGAGAGTTAAAATGCTGAAAACCCTCAATCATTAGCCAGAGTTCTGAAATAATTAACTCCATCTTTTTTTTAAAAAAAAAAAGGCTATCAACTAATTTATGGGAAAAATGAGAACTGCAAACGATTTAATACTCGAAGTCAAAGTTTCCTCTTGCTTTCTTGAAACTCTTACTACCTACAAACTGTCTTTTAATTTATCTTCACAGCACATCACTACAAAACAAAGTAGTTCTTTATTCTGCTATTCAAGAACTGAAAGATCCCCTTTCCTTTGAATTAGGTGCATAAATGTAATACATACCTGTAATTTGTCTTGTAACTCCTTATTGTGTAGTGTTAGAGAAGCAATTTTTGCTTGCAACAATACAAGCAGATCTTGCTGGTCAGTTTCAGAACTTATATCCAGTAAGCTATCAGCACCTTTAAAAAAAAATGGTTTAAAACCATTTAAAACAACTGAAGTGATGACGTATTTCCTGCTTTTGCTACAGTCACTATCCTTTCACATAAAATCATTATGACTTTGAGATGGTGTGAACTTTTTTTTTTTTTCCCAATAAGAACGGCCATACTGGGTCAGACCAAAAGGTCAATCTAGCCCAGTATCCTGCCTTCTGACAGAGGCCAATGCCGCGTGTCCCAGAGGGACACCATTAATATGCCAAATGAAGGAATTATTTCTAGCTAGATTTCTAAAAACGGTTTAATCACTGGCATGTCAGTTTTTCTAAAGAGTTACAATGCTGAAACCATTCTCTAATATCATTACCATTATTCCTACATTTAAATGGTTCTAAAAGACAGTTGATAAAAAGAATAAGCTTTGAGAATTAAAGAAGGCTTTATTATTCACCTTACCTGTAGTGCTATCACTCAATCTATCCTTGTTATCTCGCTGAATGGAGCTGATCTCTTCCTGTGAGACACAAGGAGACAACCCTTTCACTTCAAGAAGTTCTAGACTTCACAGAAATGAGTATGGAATGAGGTCAAGCCCTGCAGAATGGATGCTCTGGGGTCTGATGTCTTGTTCCAAACAACATTCCTTAAAAGTTAGGGGCCAGATTTTTAAATTCACCTAAGAGATTTGGCCTCCCGATTCCCATTAAAATTAATGGGATCTGGGCATCCACATTCCCGCAGGCAGTTTTGAAAGTCTTTGCCTGTGCGCCAAATTATGCAATGTAGTGCGTATGATATATTTAAAACATCAAAGGACTACAGTCTTCGATAACATAGGCTGAAATCACACAGTAGCAAGTGGCTACTCACCCCAATGAAATCTTTTGAACGAGGACTGTCTTTATTGTATGTAATGAACAGTGCCAGGCACTTTGTTAGCACTAAATAACTTGCTACTGTGTGTTAAGATGCAAAACATTTACTCATTTATTATGAATTACCACCACATTTACTGAAAGAAAATATCAAAATAAGTTTACAAAATATATGCCCTTTGATTTTACACACATTATAAACCATTTATTTATCAAAATTCAACCATTCACAGTGGATCTCCCAATCACTGATGTGGATTATCAAAGTTCTATATTTTTATCCCCTTAAATACAGCCAAAGTTTATTAAAATGACAGAACAGCAAGAGTAAATATACCTTGCATACTTGTTCAGTGAAGAACACCTGTCCTTTTCCAGCAATTGGAGTTGAGGTTGCTGAACGTGGAGAGGACAAATCACTAAACTGAAAAAGAAGTGTGTGTGTGTATATATATATTAGGGAGTTCAACTGCCTGGGTTAACATATGCAATAATTCTGCGTTAGCACCAAGGAGCAAACCTAATTACTCAATGCTGTTCTTAGCCAGCAGCACACATGCATTATTTCCAGACATGAGCAATGTTTCAGTTTAATAACCTATTTGTTAAGCTGTAATTTAATCCTATATTATATATCTTTCCTGCTCTCTCCCCTTATTGGATTTCTACAGCTATCTGTATGTGGAAGTGCATTTTAAGCCATTCATCAAAAGAGACCACCGTTATGTGCAGCTTTTAGACCATGCCACATTTCTAGCAGCTTTCTTAATAACTGTAACCAATACGGGTTTTCAAGATGTCAGCCTAACCTCAGAAAAAAAAAAAAATCTACTCATAACACATGAGACAGACATATAAAATAACACAGCAGATTTTGCCAGCATCATTCACATTGTGCTCTGGATCTTTCCCATCCCACTACAAATATCAAAATGTTCAAACTTGGACTTTTTCTTTACCTGGATAGGACTGATAGGAGGAGGTGGGGCTTTGCGTTTTTTTGGAGTTCCACTTCTTTCTGAACTTAATTTAGAGACTTGGTCATGCTGAAAGTTTCACAGGCCAGAGAATGGAGGTTTGTTAATTTGGTTAGTAAAGTCTGAGTAAGCAGTTTTATTAAAAACCCCACATAACTTGAGCAATTTGTTCCTTGTCTCATTCAAGCTTCTCCACAATAACTACATTGCTATAGTAGGCAAGATACTAGGCATGCTTGAAGACAAGGATGGCCCCCACCCCCTTTGCAATTCATGCTTCAGCAAAAACAAAGATTTAGTGAAAAAGCACAAGCTGATGAAAGGTTTAGCATTTACTAGTAATCTCAAATACATCATTCGTTCACAGCTTAATTAACTGACCACGAATGGCCATTATTTTTCTTCTTCGTCAACCACTCTTGTGTTTGGATAGCATGAAAGAACTATTTCTTCTGGAAGAGGAGCGCCTGAATCAGTCACTCCATGGCTTCTCACTTTAATGGGGTGTGCACCCTCCAAAATATTATGCCCCTAATAAGTGCTAGTAGGGCATTTTTATTGCTTCAACCTGGTGGGATTTTCACCACTGGGCTCTCCAGCAAAGGGCACCCCAGCAATACCCCTTGTAACCCTGGAATATCTGTTTCCTGTTGAAAAGCTTCGCCTTTGTCTGTCTCCATAATCAAGGTGTGAGAAAGTCCAGTCTTGCGGCCTAAACTCTTGAGTTTTTCCACAAGAGTTTGTGCTTCCTCTCCCTAACCACACCCTTCCCCCAGCACCCTTTCCCTGCCTCCCCAAAGCTGATTGGTTACTGAATCTTGTAAAAGGCCAGGTTTTTTTAAAAAAAAAAAGCTATTAAAGCAATATATTTCTGCAACATGCTTCTACTATGAGCAACTCAAACATTCATACTATAGAACATTATAATTAGAGGTAAATCTCAGAGTGACATTTATTGGTGCTTTTAAGCATATGCCATTTATCATTTTCACAGGAAGTCACAGACCTGTATAGTCTGAATATTTTCAAGTAACATGAGAGAGACAAATACCTGCTTTGGCTTTGTTGGTGACTTCGTATCTGTAGAGCAGGGAAGGGGAAAAGTGTTTTATGTTAAATACCATTAAGAAAAAAAGCAATAATGTCTTTGCATGGCCCCACCCCACCCTGACTGCCTGCAATGCCAGCCTGGATATCCCATTTGTCTGCTTCTTCTCCAACAAGTCTCCTGCATTTCTTTCATGCTGCCTACATACTTGGAATACCCTTCTTGAAAGAGTCCACAAGGCCACTCCCCTCTTTACATTAGAGCCTCTCCAAGACATCCATCACTGGGAAGCGTATACAAAATTAGCCAGCTAAGAACTTTAATTTATTCCCTTCACAGAATAAAAAGCCCAACTCCATGCTGTGTGTTAGCCCTTGCTATGTTACTGCAGTAATTTCCCTCTGTTCCTCTTCCTCATAGCTGCTCCCTATTGCTCCACTAGCCCCCTGGAATACTATCGAGCAAGTTTTTTGGAGCAGGGATCACTTCTGTGTTTTAAGAAGCACCTCGCAAACTGTGTGCGGTGCTAAGTTAAACAGCATGCTAATTACTTGCAAGAACTAGCTCATTTCAAGATAGTGCAAAAAGTAAATTCACTTCTTGTTGAAAACAGATCTGGTCAGTTCAAACTGACACATTATTTCCTCTCACATACCGGCATCCGGAGATATCTTCGACAGGAGGAGGCTCTGAATCCCGGCATTCTCAGAGAGCTTGGAGTAATGTAGGGCATCGTGTCCAAGGGCATCTACAAGGCTGAAGTCAGCACCCTTTCTGATCAAGGCTTCCACAATGTTAAGGCCGCCAGCTTCACAAGCCAGCATCAAAGCAGTTCTAGAGAAAACACACAGAGCCCAAGTGTAACGATTCTACTCTTAGGGTGGTAGCTCTGTCACATAACTTTTTTGGGAAAAACATCCTGAGTCATGGACAAACATCCATAAAATCCAAGATTTATTTTTTTAAATCAACATGCACAATTTCTCTCCTCATTTCTCCCCACACACCTGCTCCCACCCCAGCCCCCACCTTACCCCTAGGGCCTTTTTGAGGAATTTGGCATTCTGATCCTTGCTCCATCTTGAGTCTCATCACTGCACTTCCAAGAGGAGGTACCTGATGGGCAGCTTTTATCAGCAGACTGTCCAGTTTTCAAAAGGAAACTGGCACAGAAGCAGCTTCTGATTAGAAAGGCTGTCAGATGCCAGAGCCAAGATCAAACTACAGCCCTGAGAGTCATGGTGCAGGACAAGAGCATCTATTTGAATACAGCTGCATTTCACTCATTTGCTTTTAAGTGAACGCAGATACAATCATGGAGATTTACTCATTTCAGCCAAAAAGCAAAATAAATTGAAAAGCCCCTTGTGAGAATAAGTAAGACACACAGTGAAGGAGGACAGCTCAAATCTCCTCTAGAAAACCAAAATATCTTGTTATCCCACAAAAATTTAGCAGTCAATCCCAACTCCAAGGCTAGGCAACCTACAAACAGCGTCAAGAGCTTGGAATAGTGGATTGCATGCAGCAGGAGTACATTGTATTTTTTTAAAATCCTTCCAAGTTACTTGCAGGGATGAAGAGTTTTATCAAAAGTACTTTGCTGCATACTAGCATTTGTTTACCCTCCTGTGAAAAATACGCTGCCCTCAGCTTGAAAATAGGTCTAATAGATTGGTGTTTTTTAGTTTGTGCTTTGAAAGGAACAGACAAGAACAATGGCAAACACGATCATGGCAATGAATTTTTTTCAGAGTAGCAGCCGTGTTAGTCTGTATCTGCAAAAAGAACAGGAGTACTTGTGGCACCTTAGAGACTAAAATTTATTTGAGCATAAGTTTTTTTCTCCTGCTGATAATAGCTCATCTTAATTAATTAGCCTCTTATTCCACTTTTTCATGTTCTCTGTATGTGTATTTATATCTATCTATCTATATCTTCTTACTATATGTTCCATTCTATGCATCCGATGAAGTGGGCTGTAGCCCATGAAAGCTTATGCTCAAATCAAATGGTCTCCAAGGTGCAACAAGTACTCCTGTTCTTTTTATGGCAATGAATTGTTTCCTTCCATATTTGTCAAAACATTATAGCACTCCTTTCACTCACCACTTGGGGGCAGAAGCACGGTGGAAAGATGGCAGTTGCACTGCAGTGTGTTAAAACAGTAGTGGAAGGGAGGAAAGTGAAGAATATCATATTCAAGTGAAATTTGCAGAGATGATTTTAGAATAATTGCCCAATTGGAATTTGGACAGGATATTCAAGTTGGACAACCCCAATTTTTATTTTTTCATATTAAGAGAGCTTACATAAATTAGTGATGCATATTGCCACAAAATCAGATATATAATACGTTCAGCTAGTCTTCATACAAGGGGGAGATGGCAGAAAGAAAAACAGAGTTTCTCATTTAGTATCATCTTCCTCCCTTCTATTCACCGTTACTGTTTTCTAAAAAGAGCAGGAATACAACTACTGTGCTGTCTACTGAAGAGTGAAATGCTCTCATACAAGTGGACAATGAACTTTCAAGAGAGTTTCCATAGAGTCAACAGAAAGCCTGTAAGCGAAAGGTAGAGAGACCTCTCAGAGTGGACAGCACTGTAGGTTCAAAACATTGAAGGCCATTCAGCAACTGGACAAAGGGGCTAGTTTTCTTCTTTTCTTAGAAAAGCTGAGAACAAAACACTGCTCTAATGCACTTAGACTGTATCAGTCCAAAGTAAGGGCTAACTCTTATTTTTCCCATATGCTGTAAAGTGCTCTAAATCATCTTATCGTGCATTACAATGTGTAAATGCCAAATCTCCTCAGCAATCCATTTTGCTCTGGCAATTTCAATACTGGTTTATAAAACAGTTCAAACATTTTTTAAAAATGCAAATTCCATCAACAAAATTGTAAAAAGAAAGAGTGGGGAAATACTCTTGGGATGCTCTTCTTTAAAAAGCAATTTTGACAAATCATGAGCCTATAAATTCAACATATTACTAAATGGTGCAGCTATAGAGAATCATAGAATATTAGGGTTGGAAGAGACCTCAGGAGGTCATCTGGTCCAACCCCCTGCTCAAAGCAGGACCAACCCCAACTAAATCATCCCAGCCAGGGCTTTGTCAAATCAGGCCTCAAAAACCCCTAAGGATGGAGATTCCACCACCTCCCTAGGTAACCCATTCTGGCGCTTCACCAGGCTCCTAGTGAAACAGTGTTTCCGAATATCCAACCTAGACCTCCCCCACTGCAACTTGAGACCTTTGCTCCTTGTTCTGTCATCTGCCACCACTGAGAACAATCTAGCTCCATCCTCTTTGGAACCCCCCTTCAGGTAATTGAAGGCCGCTATCAACTCCCCCCCACTCTTCTCTTCTGCAAACTAAATAACCCCAGTTCCAGCACTTCCATCGTGGAGTCCTTTGTTGTGTCTTCTCTTGCAGTTTTCCAGCATCTGATCATCACAGTACTTTAATGGCCTTTTAGACAGGAAAAAGCCTTCTGGAAACATGTCTTGTAGTTATTAGAACCAACTTGGAAATGTGGACTCAAGTAAGACATGGGAAAAAATCCAGTGGAGAAAACCAAGCAGCCTTCAAAAGACTGTATATGAATGTTATTGGCCAGATTCTTGTAGGAGGGATATTTAAGTGTGTTTTTCTCCCATTTTACACCACTCTGGAAGTGTGAAGACTGTCTTAAAGGGGCCAGCTGGCCCTATGTATTTACCCTTTCAAATTTTACTTTAGCCATAACTCTCCGCACACGCTCCAAGCCTTCTCTCACAGCCAGGTAACAACCTCTTATACAATTGTCAACATTTACTATTAATGACAGTTCTGGGGAAGAATGATGAAAAAAGAAAAAAAAAAAACTTAATTTCAAAAGGTCAATATCATGGAATTCATTAATACAACAAAGCTATTTTGTTGTACCTTCCATTTTTGTCCCTGGAATTGATGTCTGCTCCATGATCCAGAAGATGTCTACATATCTCAGCATGGCCATTTTGTACTGCGAACAACAGGGGTAAATTCCCATCCTAGGAACACATTTAAGAAACTATGAACAAGAATGAATCCATTCATCCCCCCAAAAACCAACCCTCAGTTAATTTAAATGTTAATTATGACCCTTCCTTCTACAGAGCATGGATTGTAAGGCATATCCAGTTTCCCCTTCATAAACCATGGGGATTTTTCTTCTTTCGTTTGTTATGAAACAAGTGGCAATGTAATTTGGCTTAATTTAATCCCTTGCCTGAGCATCCACAGAGATATCAATCAGCACAGCTTTAGGAATGCTGTTGGTTATTGGTTCTCCCTTTGCTCTTTGGTTAACTCTACAGCAGGTCAGAGCAGGTCTCTAAGGTCCTAGATAAATCATTTAATTTCTTAAGAAATATTTCCATAATAAGTGGTGAGTTTAAACATGAATTAGGTAAATAGAATCAAAAGGACAAGGTTTCACACCAGATAAGTCTTCAAGTGAGACAAATTCTAAGTTTTGTGATAGACCCAATACCAGATATGGCAGGTGGGAAGGAAGAAGTTTCTCTGACTGGAGAAATGATATTGAGTTCAGACAGCATGCATGAGTGTTTTTATGCCTGAACTCTGGAATGCCACCAGTCTTTTGTCATGCAAGGTATAATTTTATAGGAGGACCTCAAAAGCTTGGATGCAACTCAGTGATTTGTTTTGTCCATGGACATTTTTTGGTGGCTACTCTACTTTAAAATTAACTTCTCTGAAACCTGAAAGGATACACAGAGTACAGCCAGCAAAAGTGGACTCCATCCACAATGTCTCTATGGATTCAGAGAAGGAGGTGGTCCAGTGGTTAGGGTGCTAGCCTGGAAGACCTGGGTTCAATTTTCTGCTCCACCACAGATGTCCTGTCTGACCTAGGGCAAAGTACTTAGTGTCTTTATGTCTCTGTTCCCCTATAAAATGGGGAAGACAGCACTTCCTTAGCTCACAGAGCTGTTGTGAAGTTAACATGCTAAAGATAGAAAGGTGCTCAGATGCTATGGTAATGGCAGCCAACGCAATAAAAGGGCCTAAGATATATAGATGGATATACATTGTTCAATCTCTTGTTAGCTAGTCCGTAAACAAAAAAAATTGTTTTACAGGAAGGTTACGCATCATATTTCTTTCCACCCCCACACACACTCAAGAGAAAAGACATGCCAAATCCTGGGGCACTCTTTAACCATACCCTCATGTCCACATAGCATGTTTCCACTGAAAGCAAAAAACTCCACACCACCACAAAGAGCTTCCCTTACCTCCAGCTAATAAGGAGGAACCGGGAACATCAGTCTCCCCAACATGATAATGCAAACCATTTATTCCAAACTCAACAACATGAGCAAGTATTCAGTGTCATTGTGTATATACATAGGTGCTGGAACTAGGGGTGCTGCAGTACCCCCTGGCTTGAAGTGGTTTCCATTATATAAAGAGTTTAGAGTTTGGTTCAATGGCTCTCAGCACCCCCATTATAAAAATTGTTCCAGCACCCCCAGAATATATACAAGTTACATGTGGAGTGGGTTGTGTGTTAGCAGGGCAAGCACAAAGGTGCAGTCCAGAGTGTGCTTTACAACACGCCTCTGTAATAATAATCTGTGCTACACAAGAGATGATTCACCACCTCAAATTCAAGATACATTTAACTTGCAAGGGCTCACTATAGCTGCCACCTTTGCCTTACAAATGTGGGAAAAGAGAAGGGCTGGCACATATAGGGGGGAGGGATAGCTCAGTGGTTTGAGCATTGGCCTGCTAAACCCAGGGTTGTGTGTTCAATTCTTGAGGGGGCCATTTAGGGATCTGGGGCAAAAATTGGGGATTGGTCCTGCTTTGAGCAGGGGGTTGGACTAGATGACCTCCTGAGGTCCCTTCCAACCCTGATATTCTATGATTCTATGGCACTCATTTGACATCTTTTCTCTATAAAAGAAAAGGGACTTTTCATTTTCTTCAATACTAGAGATGGGATAGTCTTTAGCTGTTTTCCAGCAACTCTCTTGACAGGTTAATTAGCATAATGAATTAGGCACCAAGCTTTTAATCAGTTGTGAAGCCTATAAAAAGCTTGACAACACTTAGGCTGCTGGCCTGCTGACACCACAGCCTATTATGCTGACCAATATTGTCTCTGTTTCCTTGTATTCCTCTGTCAACCTGTCTGTATCCATCTGTTGTCTCTTGTCTTATACTTAGATTACAAACTCTTTGGGGGGAGGAACGGTCTTTTTCCTTTGTGTTTGTACAGTGCCTAACACAACAGGGTCCTGGTCCATGATTAGGGCTCCGAGATGCTACGGTAATACAAATAGTAAGTAATAAGGTAGCAGAAGGAAGAGACTTGCTGGTCAGGACTTGTCCACACAATGTGCCCCAACCACAGCCAACCTGAGTCAACGGAAAAACTCCAGCAGATTCAAATGGGCTTTGGATCAAGGCCATATGCCTGTTTCTGGCCACTAGCACAAATTCCTCACTTTCATGAGCAGCAAGTTTGGTCTTTTTTGCATTAGGTGGTGAAGCACTTCTCTTTCAGGTGTGCACCAGCAGGTCAGATGTAAAAGCAACTTCCCCCCAAAGGAAATAAGGGACATTAGAAAAAGTATTGCTTAGAAACTGCTGTAATAGACGTTTGTCAGATTGAAAGATGGAAAACCATTTTAAAGTGTTCAGTAAGATAAAGTACATACCAAATCTTTGACATTAATTGGGCATTTGTGCTCACACAAAAGTTGAACTACTTGAAGGCAGCCACATGAAGCTGAAAAAAAATGAATAAAAATCAATTAAATACATTTTTAAAAGTCTATTGTCTGCACTGCCAGTCTATAATGGTGGAAGCATCAAAGAGTTCAACTCAAACATTCACACTGAAAAATATTAGAGGTTCTCTTTTAAAAAATCCACTGAAAGGGCATTTGCAGATTTAGATGTTTCCCTGCCTGCTTGCAAACCAAAGACTGCAGCATTATGTTAGTGTCTGAGAACTAACCAATCAAATTGATTTGTCTTTTTTTACCGTCCAAGCAGGAGGAGGGTGGGCAGAATACAAAGAGCATGAATTGAGAAAAGCAAATTATATTTTAAAATAAACTAGTAATCACAGCCCAGAGTAGCATAAGAGGATAGTCTTTTTGCCCAAAAACATGAACAACTTGACCCTTAATACATTATAGCACCTTTCTTGGCACTTTCATGAGTACCCCTGTTAACTGTACATGATTTTAAAAGCAATACGTTTGATTCACTTGTTTGAAGTGTGGCAACGCTGAAGTCTACTGGCCATCTGGACATATGTCACTACAATCAGTAAAACTGAGATGCCACTGATTTAAGCAGGGAGTTCATTGTAACTTTTAAAAAAAAGCAGACACACTGAAACAATGTCAAGAAGCTATAAACAAGAAAAAATTAAAAGAAAAGTGAAGAAAATTTAGTTCTATGAGGAAACAGAAGCAGAGCCTACTTTAATGTATCTTACCGTGGTGCTGACTACTTTTCCAGCTATAACATGAAAATCACACAAGGAGTTACTGGATTTATGTGATAACATTTATCAAGCTCTAGCATAAAAGAGAATGTCTAGGATTGTGTAAATGCCAGAATGAGAGAGAGTGGATAACAAGTTTTCAATAGAAAAGTTACCCGCATAATGTAAAGCTGTTTTCCCAGAGTTGTCAATGCTGTCTGCTGGGCATTTAGACTGTAGAAAGAAAAAGAAAATGCTTAGAGAAAAATAAAAGAACACAAAGCATTTGTTTGCTGCAAGTACAGAGGGATGACCTCTTGGGACAACCAGCTTTATGAACTACCACAGATGTCCCAGGCCATAAAAACCAATAAACAGTGGGTTAATCATTAGAAGGAATAGTTTTCCTCTCAATAAATCCTAACTACTTTAGCATGCATCCCACTTGCTGAAACACATACACTGGAGTTATGAAGACAACACTCCTGGGAGGAAGACATGACCCCGTAACCCTCCTGGCCAATGAAGATGATCAAAAGTTGCAGAATAAAGGAAGCTATACATTCAGAACAGTCTATATCTGGCTGTCTTGTGTAAAGAGTACTCACAAAAAATCCCCACCTCCAAATTTTATTTAAAAAAAACCAAACAAACCCATTTTATAATGCAGTTTGTCTACATTATTTACAGTCTTTGTTAAAGAAAATGTATGCTTCATCTTTAGGTATATTAAATGAAGTGACTATTAGGATAATAAATACAATTATAACCTATCTTCATGAGGATTTTTCAAAAAGCCATTACTGAATAATTTTAAAATCCTGGCTTTCCTTTAATACTTTCACCATCATACCTAGTTAAAGTAATAAATCTTAACAGTTCTTTAACATGGCATTTTTCAGCGCATAAAACTTTAGTAATATTATGCATTAGACTAAAGTGGTATTTTTAAAAGAACTGGTTTTTAAAATGAAAAATATTAGCTCCAGGCCTTTAAACACAGCACATCTATCTATAAACTTTGGCAAAACTGCTGGGTAAGTGGGCTCAGTTGCAAATACATTACCAGCTTCAATAAAGGAAGCCAATACATTTAAAATTTAAGATGTACATCTAGCCTTCTTGAACTCAACTTCAAAGACATGTTGATCTTATGCCTTCCTCACATTTGTAACAGCTTACATCACGTAAAGCAAGTCCGCAAAGAAACAGAGGAGTGTGATCAGAGCATGAACAAACTAATGCTACCAATTTCTTGCATTCTCGCTGGTTTCTAATTGTTTACAAAGAGATAAATAATACATAACCAACAAAGCAGTTAGCTGCTGTAGCAGCTGAGTGAGTGAATGGGTACTTTCATACTCACCCACCCACATCCATCCACTATTGGTAGTTGAATTAACCTGTTACTGCATGCAGTATAACCAGCGACAACTGGATGTCACTGTCTATGCTATCACTGGTTCGATTAGAACTGCCATTAACCATTGGGTCCCATCTCTCAATATCCAAATTCTCTTTTTCCAACTATCACCTTGTCTCCTTCAACATCACTCACTTGCCCCCACTACTTCCCATCTGCAGGTCCTGTCTACACCACTCTTAATTCCCAACTCCCCGCTCTCTCTTCTGCTGGCTCAGCCAGAGGTTACCTTTGCTATTCTGTCCTCCATCTTCCCTTAATGCCTCTGACTCTCTCCCATAACCCCCAACCCATGGCACACTCTAAACATTTGTTCAAGAGACGAGCAGAGGCAAAGTCCCATGACTACAGTCACTTCCTCCACCTCAAATCTGTTATCGCTGTTTTACATTCCACCATCTTCCTAGGCAAGCAGGGCTACTGTGCCAGTCACGTTGATTTCCTCGCCTGCAATCCTTTTTACTTCTTTACTTGCTACCTTAGGAAAAGAGTAGTAAATTAGGTAGACCTTGCAATTCACATGGAATCCATCCTGGAGACTGCTAGGCTAATGGGTTGGGGGTGGGAGAAACAAGTTCCAAACCCAAGGACCTCAATGAGGATATCATGCTATCCTTCCGCAATTTAGACAGGGGGCGCAGACCAGGGAAGAAGGGCCCTAAAGCTGAGGGACACCAAGAATGCAAGATTCTGGTGCAGATGATTAGGTGGAACAAGTGGTCGAACTAAAAGATCCACATTTAGCAGTGGTGCAAGAGAGCTAGTGAACATATGTTAGTGATCTAAAAATCAGTTTCGTTTTACTTTACCTGGAGAAGCCTCTTGATGCAATCAAGGTGGCTGTTCTTTGCTGCAAGATGTAAAGCAGTGTGCCCTAAATTAATAAAAACAAAGCAAATTAAATATTCATAATTATGAATTACACAAAGGTGAAATTATGTACGGTTCTCACCCCAACAGAATCAAAGAGGGGGCTGGGGAAAGAAGACAACTCCACACCAGACTAAAGACAGTTAAGTCTTATTCCAAAAGTAGAGACTACTGGTTCAGTTCAGGTGCCACAAAATAATCCCAGTTTATGATCCTACACGTCTAAGGCCATGCAAACCTTATGTAAGATTTGCATGAGGATGGGTGATGAGGGTGGATCAATTGATTATCCGTTCATTCCCTTTGGGGCACCTGGCATTGGCCACTGTCAAAAGACAGGAAGATACTGGGCTAGATGGACTTTTGGTCTGACCAGTATGGCCGTTCGTTGTAAGAATCCATCTGGACAGAAGTCAATCTATCGCCCAAAGGGTGCATTTGGTCCGACCACCCTAGTTCATGTTTTCTTACCAAAGGGAATGAAGCTGTGTGTGTAACTTTTGTTTCTTTAAAAAATCAATATTGTGCTCACCATTGCCTAGATACCACAACAGAGATGGGCATATTAAAATATCCTACCTAGATCACAATATTTGGGTGCATTTACAGAAAACAAGTAATTCCCTCTTTTATAGGCATGCAGCCTCACTTAGAGCTCTCCAGAATTGCTGCACAGATATGTTCAGAAAGTGCTTTTGAGACAGCTGTCATCTTGGGACTGAGCCAGGGACATCCAGAGCTAAAAGCAGGAGCTGCTACACCTTGAGCGAAAAAGCCAGGCCCCTCTAGCTGGGGCTGTAACAGACTTGTATCCTCTGCAGAAGAGGCAGAGAGGATGACCTGTAACACACTCACCAGGGACATACACTCAGCAGTCTCCTTTTGTGCCTGTTTTATCAATTTGTGAGTTATCAATACTATCTAACAATGCAATACTGTTTATAGAAACAAGAGCAAAGACTAACACCTCATCAGCTTTTATGCATATAACCCTGGAAGAAACGTGGAAGTTAGAAAGAAAAAAGTTAGCATATACCAACTGTGAAGAAGAAAAAGAAGCAGCCAAGAGACAGTGCTCTAATACGGATGCTCAAGAGCCATTGTTTGTGTGGTCAGTGGTACTACATGGAGGATGAGAGAGGACTACCAAAGCAAAGTTTCTTCAAACTGAAACAAGCATCAGTTTGAAGCTCAGAAGAGAAGCTCACCATTCAAAATGATGAATGGATTAATCAGTCCTAAAACAGGATCATAAAGTGACAAAAAGTCTGGGTCAGATTTTATACATGATGCACCTACAGTTTCAAAGTTAACCACTCTCCCAATTTTGCATGTGTAATTTGAATTCTTCCTCCAAAATCACAGAGCACCTCTCACATGTGATAAGTATTCTGATGTGTGCAAGAAAGCTAACCCATCAAGTAGGTATTTTAGTCAGAAACTGATCTAGTCCACCCAATGTTTAAAGCCTATTATTGTGAGAGATGGAGTATTGATGGGTCATTCAGGCAAACTGGACTGGCTAGTTAACATATAGAGTATTCATTCTGTAGTTACCCCAACCGAAACACCATAGTCTATTAAAAACTCAGCCAGTTATCCCCCATTTTCTCTTTAAAGTATTAATGATAAAAGGCACAGGGATTTTCTTGAGAACTGAAACACTTCAGGCTAATTAGCTCTGAGCTCTGCTTTGGGCAATCAGCTCCTACCATCAGCCATCAATCCTCACGAAATGCCCTGCTGCAATTCCAGTACAGTTAACGGGGTTAATAGTCTGGATACACATAAAGTTAAGCCTAAAAATCTTTACCTAAACTAGGCAGAGTCTTGTTAATTTCATATCTTCAGAACAGGTTTTATGTTGGAGAACCATCAATTATTTTGCAGTCTTGAGTCCATTAGCATGCTTAATTTTATAAACCCGAGGTTGAAATTTTCAAGACTGGAAGTACGAGTTAAGGCACCAACAGTGTGTATGTTTATGTATGCAGGCATAATACTGCAATTGCTTTAATCAAATTGCTAAAAGATGCATGCAAATGAGCAGTAAAGCACCTAACAAATACAAGCTGTCCAAGCAGTCACCCAGTTTTCACAATCAATGTAGCTGCATAATTTCACGTGACATGTTGTTTACAGACTTCTCATTTTGAAAACATGACTTTGGTCTCGTCTATGCTACAAGGCCTTTTTCAGCATAGCTTAAGCAGCTATGTCGACAGAAGTTGTTCTGCTCGTGTAGCTACGCCAATTCTTTGAATGACTTTAGCTATGCCAGCTGAAGCACTATCAGCAGAGCTGTGCCTACATTGGGATTTTTGCTAGCATGGCTATGTTAGCTGGGGCGGTGATTATTTCCACACTCCTTTCCGACACAGTTGGCAAAACTTTGTAGTGTAGACTAAGCCTACATCTTGTCCTACATAAAACATGTAGCAAAGGCTCATAGTAATGTACCTGTACCATCCTGTGCCGTGACATCCACACCATGCGTCATCATAATTCTGAGGCACTCAGCATGTCCCTTAGCAGCAGCCAGGTGAAAACTGAAAGACAATTTACACTCAGCTGATTTTATTAACATCTCTTTTCCATTAGCATTAGTAAACCAACTGTTCAGCTTTTCCATTTTGCATCCCTCAACTCCTCCAAATATTCCCCAAGTATATTGTTCTCAAAGTGAATAATGAATGTGTGACAGCTAAAAGCGTCTTCCTTCCATGTTCATACTTCTACTCAGGATGACTTCTTACTAACCAAGTACATTATGCACAGTTCCTATCCAACTTCTAAACTAATGGCCAAATCCTGGCCCTACTGAAGTCAGTGGCAAGACTCCAGCTCAAGTCAGTGACGCCTGGACTGGTACTCGTCCTCAAGCAGAAGCAAACAACACACTTGTACTGCTCATCTACCCTCAATAAATTACCAAAAGATTGCAGAGTTGCGAGACTGTGGTATAAACATACTCTAATTTGGGGTTTTGCTTTTCACCATGCATTATCTTGCTTGTTGGCAAAATAGGAAGTTGTGGAAGTTGCCAGCCACTAGAGACCCATTCAACAGAAGTAATGGCTAAAGACTTAACTACAGAGTAGACAGCAGTAGTTGTACTCTATCCAACCATTTCACACAACATCTCTGGTGTTTCAGGATTTACAGACTGTGTCCTGTGAACAGGCAGCCATGTGGTTTTACTGAGGTATGCTATGTGACCTATAGAAAGATGGGAAGCAGAGGGGGAGGAATGGGGCTTTTGAAAACTGGAAGAGTTAATGTATAGCATGTGCAATTTGACTACAAAGATGATTCAATCGAGACACAGTATTCTGAGTGATTTTACTAGAAAATGACTGCGTACCAAGTTGATGAGTAATTTGGACAGCAATTTGCTTTCAGATAGCTGTGTACATTTCTCAGGACCACAAGCTGTGGGGTAAAACCCAAATCCAAAGGACAAAGGCGGTTCAAACTAATCCCAAACCACTAGAAGTGAGAGATACGGAGGCAGCTTAAGCACGCATGCTAGCGATTGTAAAGAAACCAAAACTCCAATAGTAAGTAGCTTTGGTAGGGTCTTTTAAAAGTTTGATTGCTATCAATACTACTGACCTCATCTGATGAAAACAACAAATTTTCTAAGATCAAAAAGGCAATTTAACATCATCATCATCTCTTCTCCCACCTCCCAAATATCAACTACTGTATTTAAGAGTTTGCATTTTGGATGGTAGTTTTAATATTTAAAGGAAGCCAACATCAAAGATTTGCTTCCAAGTGGGCATCAGCCCACTAAAGAAGATCTGGACAGAGAACCATGGGATCCTGGTCGACAACTAGGACTCTTAAGTGTCACAGGAAATATGAGAAGTGACAACAATTCTGCAGATGTTTCTGGCAGAAGACATCAGAACAGCAACACTACACTCTGCTAAACTGCATGTACCATAGCTATGCAGACTGAGGGCATACAAATACTGTATAAAAGGTTCTACTGAGAAGTTAATGAAGGTTAACAATTGGTGGGTGATAATGATCTAGATTGGAAGTGGTTTATGCTATGGTTTTGTCTGTGGTTAAATTCATTGTTCATTTACCAACTCTTCTTTCCTTAAAACATGGCTCTGGCCTACGTTAGTGGTCTTGTCTTTACTCTACAGCTTGAGTGCTCTGATTGCTACTAATAAACGCAATCACTTCACTGTCTTCTCTTCATTGATCTCTCATCATAAGCATATTTTGCAAGTTCTTTGGGGCAGGACCTTTTTCTTTCATGTGTATACTGCACCTAGCTCAATGGGTCCCCACCCAATCCCAGCTTAGGGTCTATGGGCACCAGCATAAAATATACTATATACTCTTGATGGGGAAATAGTACCCACAAAACCAGACAAAAATAAATCCTAATGGGCACTAATTTGCAGCCTTTAAAAAAACAAAAAGAATCTCAATAGAGATGAAAGGACCAAAAAAACAAGATCCGGGAAGGAGCTGATCACTTTAGCAGAACACTTAAGCATGGGCTCAGCAGCTTGCAGGACTGAATCCTAGATCATGTGGAACTACCATCTCACCCCCACCAGACCAGCACTGCCGATCACTGTGGCAGAAGCTTGGAGTGCACTGCTCTGGCTTTAAACTGTTCTTGGGATACACAGAAATATCCTGTACATTCATCATGGCACCCACCACTGCCATAAATAACAAACTAAACATTTAAAGCCTTTCCGAAAATATGCTAAAGAACATCAGAAGAATGTCTGGCTAGAGGGTGGTATATATTTATATATTAAAATAAAAAACAAGACTCATGTACTAAGTGACCAATAAACAGAATCTTATAAACAAGATTTTTCCAGAATAAAATATTTCTCAGTCTTCTGGGAAAAATGATTGGGAGAGGGAAGTGACTAGACTGATAAAAATCCAACACCTCTAATTTAGCTAATACAACAACATTTCACCAATATTGAATCAGAATCAAAACACAATCATGTAGATCTCCAATTAGATCATAGCTACCCAAGATTAGAAAATGTGTGAAGAACACATTCGGCTTGTTTACATTTGGACACTATTTGTCAGAATCATAAACACTTGCATAGTAACAACTTGGCTAAATCATTGACATTATGATTCACAGCCAGATTCTGTTTGCATAAAGGGCTGTGCCAATGTAACAAAAATACCCAAGTGCATTGTCATAAATATAAAGGGAAGGGTAAACACCTTTAAAATCCCTCCTGGCCAGAGGAAAAACCCTTTCACCTGTAAAGGGTTAAGAAGCTAGGATAACCTCGCTGGTACCTGACCAAAATGATCAATGAGGAGACAAGATACTTTCAAAGCTGGAAGGGGGAGAAACAAAGGTTCTCTCTGTCTGTGTGATGCTTTTGCCTGGAACAGAAAAGGAACGGAATCTTAGAACTTAGTAAGCAATCTAGCTAGATATGCGTTAGATCTGTTTTGTTTAAATGGCTGATAAAATAAGTTGTGCTGAATGGAATGTATAATCTTGTTTTTGTGTCTTTTTGTAACTTAAGGTTTTGCCTAGAGGGATTCTCTATGTTTTGAATCTGATTACCCTGTAAGGTATTAATCATCCTGATTTTACAGAGGTGATTCTTTTACTTTTTCTTCAGTTAAAATTCTTCTTTTAAGCACCTGATTGCTTTTTCATTGTTCTTAAGATCCAAGGGTTTGGGTCTGTGTTCACCTATGCAAATTGGTGAGGATTTTTTATCAAGCCTTCCCCAGGAAAGCGGGTGTAGGGTTTGGGAGGATTTTTATTTTGGGGGGGAGGGGTGGGGGAGAAGACGACATTTCCAAGTGGGCTCTTTCTCTGTGATATATTTGTTAGACGCTTGGTGGTGGCAGCAATAAAGTCCAAGGGCAAAAGGTAAAATAGTTTGTACCTTGGGGAAGTTTTAACCTAAGCTCGTAAAAATAAGCTTAGGGGGTTTTTCATGCAGGTCCCCACATCTGTACCCTAGAGTTCAGAGTGGGGAAGGAACCTTGACATCCATAATAAAAAGTTTTGTTGTATTTAGATAAAAACAGACTGCAGAGAAAGAATCAATAAGGGGGAGGGGGGAGGGACAATCCCTTTCAGGCTGCAGAATGCACCCAGGTGTCTAAAAGCAACACTTCACTGGGGCAAACGACTTACACAGCACACTGCCACATGCCATCACTTACATGAATGTCAGGATCTTGCATGCTGTAAATGAATCAAGAAGTCTTCTCACTTTGTAAGTTTAAGCGAAGATGTATCAAACTTATAGAAAAGTCATTCCAAAAAAATTGAGAAGGGAAGAGGAAAGAATGTGCACAAATAATCTGCATGTGTAAGAAAAAACCCACAACAGATATGAAGTGAATATCATCAAAGCTGAGAGAATAATGCATAATGAATAATTTGACAAGTTTTACCTGTTTGCTAGTTTTGTGTCAGTAGCTTATGTTTCTTTATAATTATACTTATTTGAAAATATTTGCTGAATGCCTATAAGTAATTCTTAGTTTGTAGTTCGCTCAGATAGTTAATATTTTGGAATTTGAGCCATCATGCAGGTTTCTGGTGTGAATCTTCACACTTACATGTTTTAAGTTTGCATTGTGAATATTCTAATAGTTGAGTAAATTTTACTCTTTCCAAAAGCATTCCTGCTTGCAAAGTTATTTGCTGAAATATTGGTGGGAATTGATCAAGGGAGTCAAACACAGGCAAAGCAAATTCAATTATTCTAACAAGTATTTGTGGGAAAATACTTTGGGTATTCACTCTGATCATAGCACTCCTCCATATGGGAACTCTGGTATCTTTATCTACACTGAAGTTTTCAGATACCTTAAATCTGAAATGCCAAAAGAAATTCCCATAGGATAATTTTTTTATATTGTTACATTCTGTGGCATTATATGGTAAACACATACAGGTTTTCACCAAAGAACAACATTTAAACTACAAATAAAAAAGGACCCAAGAGTCAGAAGGAAAGGAAGCTGCTGAATTTGCTACAATTTTTCATTCTTCACTGAAGAGTTCAGTGTGGCTTTGCATACCTACCGATCCCTTTAAGAACCTTAAGGAAGAGGGCAGTTTCTCCAGATGTGTCTAGATCTTTAACTGCTTTTTCAATTCCAGGTGGAGATTTTACAGTATTATTTATGTAGTGTGTTACAGATTGTATCTAAAAAGCTAGGGGCCTATATTTTGAGGAGTGACTAGTGATTTTGCTTTAGCACATTGATTGGGCCAGATTTTCACAAAACGTGGAGCACTCGTCCTCTGGAAGTCTTTCAAGGTATCTCAGCTTGGGCACACAATAATCAGGGCTACCAAAAGCCTAGTCACTTTTGAGCGTTTAGGCCATGACCTCTGGCAAGTCCACTTACAGTCAACATCTGACAACTGACGTACGGCATAGCTTGGGTCCAAAAAGATGCACAGGCATTATTGGGAAGGTCACATGAAGACCATGCAAAAAAATAAAATGGAATTTAAAAAGAAGAGTGGACATATGTGGTGGAAGCCTACTGTAAGCCTATGACGTTGTGTGAAAGACTACATGAAACAGACCACATAAGGAAAAAATAAAATACAGAAAAGCATACAGAGGCACAGGATGTAATCAAAGCAAAAATGTAAGGGGGAGGGGAACACCTAGTCAGTACCGTAAGAGGAGAGGATGAGGAGCTTTAACTTAATGTTGAAGGAGATAGTGACCAGTGAGTTCAATCTTATTCGACTGAGGATGGATAAAACAACGAGGAGACTAACAAACTTATTTGGAGCTTATGCCCAAATAAATTTGTTAGTCTCTAAGGTGCCACAAGGACTCCTCGTTGTTTTGGCTGATACAGACTAACACAGCTACCACTCTGAAACCTGAGGATGCACAGAGACTCCTGACATCGTCCAATTGAGGCAAGCCAAGTCAGTAAGTCATGTTTATGGCAGAACAATTCTGCCCAAAAGGAAAAATTCCGCTAGTTTAGCAATCCTCTGATTTAAAATGAAAATTACAGGCTTTTCTGAATAATGGATACTTTTCACAGAATCACAGAAGATTAAGGTTGGAAGAGACTTCAGGAGGTCATCTAGTCCAACCCCCTGCTCAAAGCAGGACCAACACCAACTAAATCATCCCAGCCAGGGCTTTGTCAAGCCAGGCTGTAAAAACCTTTAAGGATGGAGATTCCACCTCCTCCCTAGGTAACGCATTCCAGTGCTTCACCACCTTCCTAGTGAAATAGTGTTTCCTAATATCCAAACCTAGACCTCCCTCACTGCAACTTGAGACCATTGCTCCTTGTTCTGTCACCTGTCACCACTGAGAACAGCCGAGCTCCATCCTCTTTGGAACCCCCCTTCAGGTAGTTGAAGGCTGCTATCAAATCCCCCCTTACTCTTCTCTTCTGCAGACTAAACAAGCCCACTTCCCTCAGCCTCTCCTCGTAAATCATGTGTCCCAGCCCACAGATCATTTTTGTTGCCCTCCGCTGGACTCTCTCCAATTTGCTCACATCCTTTCTGTAGTGGGGGCCCAAAACTGGATGCAATACTCCAGTGGCCTCACCAGTGCTGAATAAAGGGGAATAGTCACTTCCCTCAATCTTCTGGCAATGCTCCTACTAGTGCAGCCCAATATGCCGTTAGCCTTCTTGGCAACAAGGGCACACTGCTGACTCATACCCAACTTCTCATCCACTGTAATCTTAGTGCTGTCAAGCAAGAGGGAAGGTTCCCAAGTATAGAAATAAGCAGAGGAGCTGTAGAGATTTTATTTGCTACAGAATAATTCTTTACAGGCTGCTTACAATTTCCTAAAACATTCAAGACAAAAGCTGCATATTTCCAGTTGCTGGAGTTTTCATCATCTGGGAGCCTTGAAGTGGTGCATTTTATTTGTATCTTTCATGAATAAACTTCCTTTTAAAAGAAAGCAAACAAAACTTGATTCCTGCTTCCTGACTGCAAAATGAATTTAAACAAACAGACAAAGAAAAACAAACTTGTGAGGCTTGACGTGAAGAAGGGGCCATATTTTTGAAAGTCAGATTCTCACTGCATATTATATTCAAATCCTGCTGTCACATACACACATTCCTTCAATTTCTCTCTATATGTAAGGGATGCCTTTTGCCACCAGGATTCATTATGGTTGGACTGTTGGATCATATTAAAGAAGTTCTGTACTAAAATCACAAATGAGTTTGATTCCCCATAGTTTAAATTCCAGGGTATTACTAATTAAGAGGTCTCTTGGTTTTTGGCACTGTTTCTCTCCCTCTCTATGTGAGCCTTGCAAACTGCTAATTGTGTTAGTACATTCTAAGACAGAGTCTGTTCTCAAAGCAATTCTTTGTAACAACTACTCACACAGAGAGAGACTCAAAGCAATACTCTGTAACAACAGAAACAGCACCCATAGACTCCCTGCCCTTTTGTTGTATTCATGTCGCTTTGTTAACAATTGTGATTAAAATAGAGGATGTTTGTGGATGGATGCTTGGTGTGGATTTATTACTGAATGATCAGGGAGGTGCCAGCCTAAGAATCCAGTGTCCATGGGTTGAAGAAGGCGTCAAGTGGAAATAACCAGAGGACCCCGGAGGGCAGACCGGAATCCACCCAACAGCCTCAAGAATGGGAGAACCAAAGAACAAGATAACATCTGGCAGCACGGAGCCGTCAGGAATGTGCCATCTGCTGATTGATTCAGCAACATCACGATGAAGCAATTCCCATAGACTGGCATAGGAATAAATTCCTATAAAATGGACTCTAGAAACTGAGAACTTCGGGGTCTAATTCTGCAAACCAACTTCCAGGTGCGTCAGATGAGCATCTGACAAGGCCCTGCTCCCTCCTCATGTCCAGGCCACCTGGCCAGTGGCTTGGCATGAGCAACTCTAAGGCTGGTAACTATGATAACAACCTTGCAGAACCTCTGTGTGTGTGTGTGAGTGAGTGAATATGAAATTGAATGGAATGTTATAGCTATAACTAACTGCTTACTCTGATTCTTTCTGTATTCACAATAAATGTGGCATTTTTCTTTTTCCCCTTTAATGAGATCCTGCTGGTTTTTATTTTATTGGTATAACAGAAAATCTGAACACCTTTGATATTCACTAAGGCAGGGCTCCTTTTTGCTGTGGACAACCATTTCCAGGGTTACTGTGAGTGGAAAGAAGTTTATTAACTCTGCTCCGAGGCCTTCCCCCACCTCAGCACAGGAGCAGTGACCTCCCAAGGGGAAGATGAAGGCAGATGCTCCCTATTGAACATAGGAACAAAGCAACTCACCATTTCGAATCCATCCTGCAGGGGAGGACAAACACCTAATGATTCGTGCTTCTACCATTCTGACTATATACTGATCCATTAGCAACTCACACAGTACCCAAGTCAAAATGACATCCTTAAGAGGAGTGCAAAGCATGACTATTATGAAAGCCCAGACAGCAATGCACAGCAAAATGCATGCAGATTCTGGAAAAAGCAGAGAGTAACTGAACTACCATAACATGAGATGAAAATTCAGTACTGTATAATTAACGACACACACTCAAACAATAACTAAAATGTGTGGAAGGAAGAAAAATGTTTGTGTTTTGTTGCCCAATTCAGAACAAAATGGCTACCTACATTTGGCATCCCTGAGCAAGTTTTAGATAGCAGGTAGCAACAGGCAGTAATGGAAATTCCATTTTCTAAAACATCAAAAGTTGACTGATTTTTATACTTTTGATTATAGAATCAGAATAGTTTGATCAAACAGGTCTCTTTCTAAAAAAGTCCATCCCCATGTTGGTAGAGAGAAAAGTAAGAGATCTTAAAGATATTAGATCTTAAAGAAGATATTAAAGTTGATTCTAGAGTTGATCTCTGTAAGAGGTCAAGAACAAGTGATAACAGAAGTTCTTATTTAAGTGCCAGAAAGCACAACACTTATTAATGTTTGTATAGTACATGTAAGAGCACCATCATTCTATTATGTAGCCCTTAAACAGCGCTTTTCAACAGAGGATCTGTAAGAACTTTACCAAAAGGTATGAGAGTGGAATTAATCCAAATTTACAGGTTGGGAGACAAGCACTTGACCAAGCAATTCAATGGCAGTGCTGGTAAAGGAACACAGGTCTATAGAATCTCAGCCCCTGCTTAACCACTTACAATGCCACCTCCTAGTACTAAGTGGATCTTGCTTTGAAAACTCGTTTAAAACAAGTTTGTGGTTCACACACGCAACAAAATGACATTTGAAAAGAACAGAACACAATGGAACTGGTATAATAAATATTCGGTCTTAATCTGAGACACATTAACCTTCAAAACACAAACTGAATCAGAAAAATGCAGACATGTGTGTGGGACGAGGAGGTGATAAGACAATACTTGCTGGAACCAGCCCCTTTATCAGCTGTACTGTAAATTTATCCTCAAAGCTAAAAATGGTAATTTTCTAGATCACCACCACCAACCTCCTCAGAATGAGTTCCAGCTATTTGGTAAGAGCTCAGCTCTGCAGCTGCTCCACTTACAGAGCAGTTAAGATTTGACAAGGAACTCTACTAAAGTATGTATCTATAAGGTATTGGTACAAAGGGTGCTCAGAGAGCAGTGCTCCCAAGAGAACTGCAAAGCAGATATATATTGGCAGAATTAGTATTCTCTGCAGAGGAGAATTCCCCCATAGCTTGAAAGTGGCATCGGATGACACTTTGCAAAACTCAAAGTGCTTGAGAACATTCTGGAATTGTGGATGATAAATGACTAGTGAGCTAGTAAATACAGTATCATGGCATGCAAGGACCAGAGTGCGCCCACTGGGCAAACTGCACCATTGTTCTCTGTCATTTTCTTCCAAGTGCTCAGAAATAGGCGGCACAGGGGGCAGGGAGATCAGGGTCATGTGCCCCCCCAGATTTGCTTCTTGGCTTGGACTGAGCATGCTCAGTAACACTACTGAAGCCAGCTGCCCTCACTCTGCTGCCCCCACCCCCACTATTGGCAGACACAGGTTGTCTCTGCTCAGAAAAATACATTACATGCAATCTTGAAGTACACTGAGAACTCACTTAGACGTATAGTCAAGGTTTATTTTGAGTAAAAACATCTCTGTCCAAAGCAGACCATTTTTTCTTTTCCTTGATGTATACATCAAATCTTTGTTGACTTTTAAAAAGCATGACTTGCCTGCCAGCAACTCGATTTACACTTTCCTGACAGATACCTTCACACAAACCAACACGACTGTTAAAATAAAGATACAGCACTGCTTGGAGCCTCCGTGGTCATGATAAAGACATAGAAATGAAATGTGCCCCAGTTCTGTACCAGTCCAGACTGAGCAGTTACCTGCCAGCGTATCCCATCAAGATAAAACCCTCACCTGAAATCTTTTAGCACCCTGCACTCCTTATTCAACTGCTTCTCCAGCTTGATCACTGCATTGGGGTGAACTTTTGTATATTTCAGTGCCTAAAAAACCCCATAAACCCCACAACCTTCCCTGAACCTATTATCCCTCTTCCTTCCTTCTACCAAATTCTAGATCAGTTGAAGTCTTATATCTTCTGTTTCAATGACAGGACCCAAAATAATCTAACAAGTATTGTTTTAGTTCCCATCTGAATCTTGTTTGTGTTTCAGTGTAGAAGTGCTACAATATAACATTTTAGAGACCTGGCCATGGTTACCCCATCAACACGAGAAAGGACTAGGAAACTAGGAATGCACCTGGGGCAGTATACTCGGCATGTGAGAATAAGTGCCTGGAATCAATCCACAGCAAGTCCAATCCAGACCTCCTTCCTTGACAAGAAGTGTACTGGCCAATAATTACATTGAGTTAATGAAGACTTTTAAAAACAAATGGTTCTGGGGAATATTTTTATGGGTTGGCATTTATTTCATACATTCAGACTCATGGACTTTAAGGTCAGAAGGGGTCATTATGATCATTTAGTCTGACCTCCTTCACACTGTGGCCACAGAACCTCACCCACACATTCGTGTAATAGACCCCTAGCCTCTGGCTGAGTTACTGAAGTCCTCAAATCATGGTTTAAAGTAGGGCTGTCAAGCGATTACAAAAATAAATTGTGATTACAAAAATTAATTGCTTGATTAATCATGCTGTTAAACAATAGAATACCATTTATTTAAATATTTTAGGGTGTTTTCTACATTTTCAAATATATTGATTTCAATTACAACACAGAATACAAAGTGTACAGTGCTCACTTTATATTTATTTTTTATTACAAATATTTGCACTGTAAAAATGATAAAAGAAACTGTATTTTTCAATTCACCTCATAAGTACTGAAGTGCGACCTCTATCATGAAAGTGCAACTTACAAATGTAGTTTTTTATTACATAACTGCACTCAAACAAAACAACGTAAAACTTTAGAGCCTACAAGTCCACTCACTCCTACTTCTTGTTCAGCCAAGAGAAGAGAAACAAGTTTGTTTACATTTACGGGAGATAATGCTGCCTGCTTCTTGTTTACGTCACCTGAAAGTGAGAACAGGTGTTTGCATGGCACTGTTGTAGCTGGCATTGCAAAATACTTACATGCCTGATGCGCTAAAGATTCATATGTCCCTTGATGCTTCAACCACCATTCTATTCTGTGTTGTAACTGAAATTGATATATTTGAAAATGTAGAAAAACATCCAAAAATATTTAATAAATTTCAATTGGTATTCTATTTAACAGTGTGATTAATCACAATTAATTTTTTAAAATCAATATTAATTTTTTGAGTTAAATCGCATGAGTTAACTGCGATTAATTGATAGCCCTAGTTTAAAGACTTCAAGTTACAGAGAATTCACCATTTACACTAATTTTAAACCAGCAAGTGACCTGTGCACCATGCTGCAGAGGAAGGCAAAAAAAAAAAAAAAAAAAACCTCCCAGGGTCTCAGCCAATCTGACCCAGGGGAAAATTCCTTCCCGATCCCCACATATGCCGATCGGTTAGATCTTGAGCATGTAGGCAAGACCCACCAGCCAGGCACCTGGGAAAGAATTCTCTGTAGTAACTCAGAGCCCTCCCCATTTAGTGTTCCATCACCAGCCCCCCAAGTATACAAAGTACCTAAACAAAGGGTGTTTGACACATCTTGATTCTAACCTAGACATGTGGTGGACAAAACCATTGGCAACTTTAATGGTGATGGGGGTGGGGGAGGAGAGAAGAGGGAGAGACGGGGGACGGGACACGACCCAAAGTCTGAAGGGATACAGAATGGAGAAGTACTTCTTCCTTCCCTTACTGATCCACACTGAACCCTTTCAATGTCACATGCTTTTGTAAAGTCTCTTAAAATAAGGAAGGATTTATTTATACTTTTCAGGCTGTGGAGCACTGCAGTCTACTGTGCAAACTGAATTTCAATAATAAGAGAATTTTGAATCAAAACTATTTCAGAAATCAATACACCTGATCAAAATCCTGAAGGCACCTAGGTTAAAAACGTTACTTGATAGGCAAAGCTTACTTGACACTAAAAAGCTTCTTAGGCCTTGTCTGCACTACCAAGTTTTCTCACCAAAAACTGCCTTTTGGCGACAAAACAGCAAGAGCATATGCACTACAAATTGGACTTTTGTCGCGAAAAACGCCCAGTTTTGGCAACAAAAAACTTCCACCCCTACGAGAGACTTGTCTTTTTCCCCTCCCTTTATTGTCAACAAAGAGTCCGTGTCGACACTGCTGATTGTTTTGTTGACAGAACTGGCTTCCGCCAATATCCAGACAGTGAAAGTAACTGAGGACACTTACCAGTACAGGGCGAGGCAGCTCCGGCCCCTGGAAGGGGCGGGGCTGTGGGGTCAGCATCCCCCAGCCAGCCCTTCCAGGCTGCCTGGCCCGCACTGCCTGGGGCTCCTGTGTTGATTTAAAGGGCCCGGGGCTCCGGACGCCACTGCTGCCCTTTTAAATCACTGGCCCCAGTGCAGCTGCTCCCTTTGCTGCCCCCCCTCCCGCCCGTCGGCGGCTGCATTGCTCACATTGTTGATGATGGTGTCCCCAATGTGGACATGATCTGTCAACAGAGAGAGCAAGTGTGAATACACTTTGGCGATTTTTGTTTTGTCGACTTTTGGGTGTCGACCTAAGTTTTGTCAACAAAACTTGGTAGTGTAGACAAGCCCTTACTGTATCCTTACTTAAATGATGCAACTTCCCAAACAAAAATATTCTTCAAGAGCTTGGTATCTGATACCTTTAGCAAACTGTTGCATTCCACATGCACCTCATTTGCTTCACATCACTTAACATACACACGGGGCAAACCAATCTTGTTTCTGTTTTGCTAAGTCTAGAAACTAAAAATTAAAAACTGGAAGTTTCACAGTTAATGTCACTGAACCTTCAAGCATCAGCACCTCTGAGAAGATACACACCTTAAAAAATAATCAGTTATTCAACTGCTGAATAAATTCTGCCATGTTTAGTCTTTCTGGAATCCTGTCAGCATCACACAATCCCAGGCCAGTAACCAGTCACTTTCAATTACACCATTTACGGGGAAAATCCTGCATCTGTATTAATAGACTTGCTTCCAATCCTTAATATTTTAAATACTGCAATCATATAGGACTTGCTAGTCTATCAGTGCAAGACAAATAAAAATACACGAGAGACAGACACACTCACTACCCCCCTACCAAACCTGCTCCATTACGGACAAACTCCAACAAACATGTACTTCCCTCACGACAGATGTGCCAGTGTTAAAATGATCTGTTAAAGGGAGAGCAGAAGGGGACATGAAGTGAGGTCCTAGCACAGGTTCTTTAACATTCTGTTTTGCAAACTGAAGTCAATTTAGCTGCTGAATAGAAATCTACATATGGCATTGTATATATTTATTACAGTGAAGGCCATTATTTCCACACTGTGTTCACTGCATCTCTTTTCAGGAGTGCATTTGATAAATGTGGTCTTTTCATAAAGAGCAGGCACTCCGTAAGGGGCACAACACGCACACAACAGAGCGAAGACTAGCTTGTGACAAATAGTTAAAGAATATTTGTTAAGATAGGGGATGGCTTATTTTTCAGGCCTCAGATTTGGCATCTCAAACATTTCTATAAATTGATGGATGAGTATCTCATGAATTTTAAATATTTATTGTAAAAAGCAATCCATCACTGACGTTAATAAATGAAATTAACCACAGTGTTTGTTCTCAACTTCCTTTACCGGCTGTACTGCAGCAGCTGTAAATATTTAAAAAATAGAAGTGGCTACAAGAGCTATGCTGACTTCAGTGATGTTAGCACACAGCTATTCTGTCACTTAATAGATAAGCTGAAGCTGTGAAGAGAAAGCAGTTATGTTAGCTTCAACTCTGTAACTCCTCCCTCCCTCTGTAAGAGGAACAGCAAGGGTGATGGAGGACTTTTGTCAAAGAAAAGCAGACACCACTTACAAACAGCAACCAAATATTTTCCCTCCAAGTGTCACAGGAAAGTAAAACTAAGGGCTTGTCGACACTTACAATGTTACAGCTGCACTCAGGCAGCTGCGCCACTGCAGTGCTTCAGTGATGCCGCTACCTATGCCAATGGGAGAGCTTCTCCTGGCCCCCCCCCCCGCCATCCAAGAGGCAGTAGAAGCCCTGCTGTCGATGTAGTGCAGGAGTTAGGCTGACATCCCTGTGTTGTAGCTATACCAACATAAAATGCTTGTGCAGACCAAGCCTAAGATTCTAAATAGTTAGAGACTGATGTTTGTTTTTGTTCATTGTCTTTAATGATGAGAGTTTTTAGGGTGGGATTTTCAATGGGGCCTATGAGAGAAGGGGGCTCGATTCTCATGAAGTTTCAATATAATGCTTAACTTGTCTTGCTTTCCGTCACCCTTAACTGTATCTAGAGCGTACCCCAGTGCAGGACAGCCTCAGAAGCATACGAGATGCCAGGTAGTTAGCAGGAACACAGAACAAATATTCACGTAGTTCAGGACTAGAGTTTATTCCTGGTATATATGCATTCACAGGGCAAACCTTCATAAAGTTGTGCAAAAGCAGCTACAAAAGCTCTCAATCCCAATTCAAAATTGCCCTCAATTCTCAAAGCAAGAAGTCAATATCCATCAGGACTCAGTGAGCTGCCCCATGAACTGGTTTTTTCTAGAGGTCAAGCGCAGCCTCCAGCGATGCCCCTGACCTTAGCAGGGAGCAGGACCTAAGCACCCCAAGTATGTAAAACTCTTCATGCCAGTGAAAGCCCCACATACCTTTTCAATAACAGTAAATAATCTGGAATGACTCACAGAATTCTGTTTATACTGTCTCCCACCTGTGACTTGTGCATGAAGAATCTTGTTTCAGTCACATCAAGGTAGAAGAGATTAATAAAGGAGAGCCTGCTGAAGGGCTGTTTTCTTAACGGGAGGGAGGTGATGGTGTCAGACAGCGCAGGAGCTGGTAGGCTGTAGACTCATAGAATCATAGAATATCAGGGTTGGAAGGGACCTCAGGAGGTCATCTAGTCCAACCCCCCGCTCAAAGCAGGACCAATCCCCAATCAAATCATCCCAGCCAAGGCTTTGTCAAGCCTGACCTTAAAAACTTCCAAGGAAGGAGATTCTACTACCTCCCTAGGTAACGCATTCCAGTGTTTCACCACCCTCTTAGTGAAAAAGTTTTTCCTAATATCCAACCTAAACCTCCCCCACTGCAACTTGAGACCATTACTCCTTGTCCTGTCCTCTTCTACCACTGAGAATAGTCTAGAACCATCCTCTCTGGAACCACCTCTCAGGTAGTTGAAAGCAGCTATCAAATCCCCCCTCATTCTTCTCTTCCGCAGACTAAACAATCCCAGTTCCCTCAGCCTTAGCCCTCAATTTCAGCAAAAAATATACTCCCAGCTGCTGTTCAGAGGTTTTGGGGATCCCAGAAGCCTTATTTTTCTCTCAACTTGTGATCCAACAATCTCATTTTTACATGAAGTTTTCTTTGGCAGGACTTGTTGCCACATTACTGTTGACTCCCAATGGAAGTCTGAGATTGGAGAATAATAACATTTATTATTAACTGTAAGACCAAGAGATCAAACTTTTTGATGAATTGAAATTTTATGGCAGATTATCCTTTTAAAGTCATGTGATTGCTATAACTGCCCATAATGAATCTCCTGAAGGCTAGCATCACGGTTCAGAACAGAAGAAGCACTCCGCAGGGGAAAAAGGCTAACGTAGTGTCCATCTTTAAAAAAGAGAAGGAGGATCCTGGGAACTACAGGCCAGTCAGCCTCACCTCAGTCCCTGGAAAAAATCATGGAGCAGTCCTCAAGAAATCAATTCTGAAGCACTTAGAGAAGAGGAAAGTAATCAGGAACAGTCAGCATGGATTCACCAAGGGCAAGTCATGCCTGACTAATCTAATTCCCTTCTATGATGAGATAACCGGCTCTGTGGATGAGGGGAAAGCAGTGGACATGTTGTTCCTTGACTTTAGCAAAGCTTTTGACACTGTCTCCCACAGTATTCTTGCCAGCAAGTTAAAGTAGTATAGGCTGGATGAATGGACTATAAGCTGGATAGAAAGCTGGCTAGATTGTCGGGCTCAACGGGTAATGATCAATGGCTCCATGTCTAGCTGGCAGCCGGTATCAAGTGGAGTGCCCCAAGGGTCGGTCCTCAGGCCAGTTTTGTTCAATATCTTCATTAATGATCTGGAGGATGGTGTGGATTGCACCCTCAGCAAGTTTGCAGATGATACTAAACTGGGAGGAGAAGTAGATACGCTAGAGGGTAGGGATAGGATACAGGGGGACCTAGAAAAATTAGAGGACTGGGCCAAAAGAAATCTGATGAGGTTCAACAAGGACAAGTGCAGAGTCCTGCTCTTAGGACGGAAGAATCCCATGCAGTGCTACAGACTAGGGACTGAATGGCTATGCAGCAGTTCTGCAGAAAAGGACCTAGGGGTTACAGTGGATGAGAAGCTGGATATGAGTCAACAGTGTGCCCTTGTAGCCAAGAAGGCCAATGGCATTTAGGCTGTATAAGTAGGGGCATGTCCAGCAGATCGAGGGACGTGATTGTTCCCCTCTATTCGACATTGGTGAGGCCTCATCTGGAGTATTGTGTCCAGTTTTGGGCACCACACTACAAGAAGGACATGGAAAAATTGGAAAACGTCCAGCGGAGGGCAACAAAAATGATTAGGGGACTGGAACACGTGACTCATGAGGAGAGGCTGAGGGAACTGGGATTGTTTAGTCTGCGGAAGAGAAGACTGAGGGGGGATTTGATAGCTGCTTTCAACTACCTGAAAGGGGGTTCCAAAGAGGATGGATCTAAACTATTCTCAGTGGTAGCAGATGACAGAACGAATGGTCTCAAGTTGCAGTGGGGGAGGTTTAGGTTGGATATTAGGAAAAACTTTTTCACTAGTAGGGTGGTGAAGCACTGGAATGTGTTATCTAGGGAGGTGGTGGAATCTCCTTCCTTAGATATCTTTAAGGTCAGGCTTGACAAAGCCCTGGCTGGGATGATTTAGTTGGGGATTGGTCCTGCTTTGAGCAGGGGGTTGGACTAGATGACCTCCTGAGGTCCCTTCCAACCCTGATATTCTATGATTCTATGAATTAAAAGGCTACAGTTTTGAAAATCCTGGTTTTGTTCTTTGGGGTTACAAGACTTGGAAGGGGGATAAAATTCAAGAAACATGAGGGTGAACCACTTAAAAATGTTTAGGACCCTAGTACAGGGTGTTGCGTTCCTGCTCACCTTTACGCTGAACTGAATATTCTTCCTTCTGGCTGTGCTTTTTCAAAGACATTAATTATATATATATTCTCTCTATATATATATCATATATAGACAGATATAGACAGATAAAGATATATAGATATAGAAAGAGACAGAGATAGAGAGCGAGCTCAAGAGACAGGTATTTAGCTTTTGAAGTACTCAATACTCCTAGCACAGGGATTTTCAAAACTGTAGTGCATAATCTTGATGTTCCATCCTCTGACTTCACAACAATTTTTAAAGAAAGCAGTAAGTCTACCAATAAAGTTTGGAAACTGCTGTCCTACCATATGGGCCCTCAAAGTAGGGATCACAACCCTTGTGGTGGTCATGAACGGGTCCAGGATGTCACATCCATCCTCCCCTTGTTTATGGCTAAACAGAAGGAAGTCCTGAGATAACAACAAGGGAATCCCAAATCATTCTGTTGTTACATGGGGCCATGGGATCATGGAAAAGGGCGAGAACAACTGGGTAGAAAATTAATTTAAAATATTTATTTTATTGTGTGAAAATCTAACACAAAACTGTTAGAATTGCATCTGGTGCTAACAGCATTGAAAAAACATGGATGTCCTTATTTGAGTTTTAGTAAGTTGGCATCCCAAGAACATGTGTTCTTATATTGCAGCTCAAAGAACAGTACATGTTTCAAATTTACTGGGTTTTTAAATGTCAAATGCATCAGACTTAAAGCAACAGCTAAGAACTATCTGTAAAAAATTTTTTTAAAAAAATGCATAATACCAAGACTCACCATTTACAAAAGAAGTAGCCCTAAAAAAGGATGGGTAAAATTATACAGCCTAACTCTGATTTTCCAGGCTACTGCGTGAAGAGTTTGGTTGCTTTAGTTAAGTCTTAAAACAGAGCGTTAGTAAATATAGAGGTATTGTCCTATTTCCCAGTAACTGCATTACTTAGATTGTAAGACTTAAATCACATCTGACCAAAAAGACAACACATTATCCTACCCTTCAGAGAGAAAGAGGAATGAAATTGGGTGATGTGCAAGAAAGAATAGACAGTTCAGAGCTCATACTTATTTTCAATTGAGATTTTGCCATTGCTGTTGAAGAAAAAAAAAAAGAACTGTAAGGAAGCTAGCATAAAGCATTTAGAGAAATACAAGCCAGGTAAATAAGCAGTCACCAGTTCTGTCTACTGCCTGGGGACTATTTTTGAAGGTTTATGACTCGCGAAAATAAAGATTACCTCATGTTGCTCCCTTTTATGTGTCCGTTAGTGCCCTAGATTAAAGCAGTAAGCAAGGAGCACCCAGTTGGCACAATCAAAATCTGCAAGCACAGCACATTTGCTGCATCAGCCTTTGGAAACATTTTAAACAACAGTGGCCTATTAGAATGGCACTGCTTTATATAAAACTACATAGGCTGCCGGAAGCTGAATGAATCGTCTGATCCTTGGCCAATGAGTTCAGAGGTGGCTCAACTGTTAAACTGGAACAAGGCTTGGAAAGACATGCACCTCAGAAGAGCATGATAATTATTATCTAACTGATAATAAAGTGGAACAGATTATAAAAAGCTGTTAATTATATGATCCAGGAGTGGAAAAAACAAGTATAAATAGAACAGGCAGCCTAGTATTTATTATTGTGACCTTCAGAACGTTCCATGTAATCTACAGGGTGCAATGTGCATGCAAGGGACTTGTGCAGTGGAAGTCTCTCAATGCTCAGAGCTAGTCAGATAAAGTTAAAGGTTAGTCCTTAAAGATTGCATTATAAACACCCCTCCCCCCCAAAAAAGCTGAGAAAAATACGTTCAGTACGACTAGGGTTTCAGGTCTTCAAAAGTGACCACCACACTTACGTTTTAGAAATTGATGTTGAACCTACAAAAGTTTTTCCCTCTTAAATGAATTTTTCTAGATTCCTCCTGGGTTTTGACATAATTTTTTACAGTCATATTACACAGATAGGAGTTATGAAAGGACACAAGAAAATTAAAATACCATTTGCTGAAAGAAAAAGGAGTACCTGTGGCACCTTAGAGACTAACCAATTTATTTGAGCATAAGCTTTCGTGAGCTACAGCTCACTTCATCGGATGCATACTGTGGAAAGTATAGAAGATCTATTTATACACACAAAGCATGAAAAAATGGGTGTTTACCACTACAAAAGGTTTCCTCTCCCCCCACCCCACTCTCCTGCTGGTAATAGCTTATCTAAAGTGATCACTCTCCTTACAATGTGTATGATAATCAAGGTGGCCCATCCCACATCTACAGCTTCCCCCTATCCACAAGCCTTGTTACCTTGTTTAAGAAAGTGATCAAGTTGATCCGACGTGATTGGTTCTTGACAAATCCCTGTTGACCGTTACTTTGGGACACCCAAAGTAAATGCATTTTTGGAGGCTTCTAGGCTTTTCTTGGTGCCAACGTCAGCATTTAACATGCACTGATGCAAGTGCAGCTAGAATTTTATTAAGATCTAGTGTTTCAAGTTAATAATAGCCATAAGGATTTAATTCTAGTCTAGTTCAATACCTTGTAGAAACAAGCAAAGCTTAACAGTAATGTGCTGTGGCATAGAGACAAAACAGGTTTAGGACAGGGCAGTGCTGCCATTTATACATCACAACTCATATGCAAATTTTTTTCAACAGCAGTTTCTTTAAGTTATCCACCATTTGCAAGCTTGGACTAGTGGAAAGTTTGGTATATGAATTAACCTTTAATGAAACTTAAAGACCCCCCCTAATGTGAGGGCCTTTTTTGAGGGCTTTAGATGGTCAACATCCAAATCTGAAAGAAACATTTAGCTTAGGGAAACTGCACAAAAACAAGATCCAGTAGACTAAGACTACAGTGAATCATTGTGGAGATGGTGCTAGATCAGTGGTTCTCAAACTTCTGTACTGGTGACCCCATTCACATAGGAAGCCTCTAAGTGCAGAAATTGAAGTCACTTTTTAATATATTTAGCACCATTATAAATGCTGGAGGCAAAGCGGGGTTTGGGTTGGAAGCTGACAGCTTGCAACCCCCCAGGTAATAACCTTATGACCCCCCGACCTCTAGTTTGAGAGCCCCTGTGCTAGACAGAGTAAACATTTAATTACAAACATGTTTGCCAAACGTTTGATCTAGCATAAGAAGGACCAAAGGAGCCTATGCCAAAAGGGGATCTGCCCAATGAAGCTCATTTACATACATTTGTTTATCAAAAGGACCATCTTAAAGGAAATGAAAATCCTGCATGTCTTTAAAGCCCTGAAGCATCAGTCTCACCGAACTGTAAAATACATTGCTGGGAGAGTTCCTCTAACTTGCAGAGGGAGTTTTGGCAGGAATAAGTGGTACTGAGGCATCATCATGGCCCTCTCCACCCAAATTTCACCAGCAAAAGGTCCCAATTAAGTGGTGATTTAGTCAAGAGCTGGAATATCTCGTCCCCTTCTCCATTTCATCCTAAATTGGCAACTGTACAACCTCTTTGGCAACATGTACACCCTAGTAGTCAATATCCATTCTGCCTGGTTTAGTATTAAGTTATTTTTGTTTTGTCCTTTGTGACGAATGAGAATAAATGATTCCTTTCCTCTTTACAAGTGCCCCACTTCACAACTGTAGACAGTGATGTCTCTCGATGGAGCATGACTACATTTCTTAATAAAGCTCATTTTCAAAAAATTTTTTGTAACTAGTTGCTCTTCTCTCATTTGTTTAAAAACAGTGTCCAAAACTGAACGTCATGTTGCAATATAGATTTAATCAGTATCAAATGGAATGATTTCTCTTCCTGTTCTCTAGGATCCATTAATAAAAAAAGGACAAAGACAAAAGATCTTAACAGGAATAGGAGATTGGGGCGAAGAAAGGAACATCTTAAGGGAAAAAAATAATGCACTAGGCCAACCAAATATGTAATGCAAAACAGCATACTTCATAATGTTACACTCTAACGCACATTCCATCATAATGAAGTGTTTAATCCCCTCATGCAATCTGTTACATAATTTAATCCATTATGTTCTTCTGAATCATCACCTTCAGCCTAATTATGTAAACTACTTAGTACATCAGTATAAACTCACAGGGATCAATAAATCATGCATCCAAATAGTCTGAATCTCTCAGACCCGCTGCTAGAATGCAACTAATGCACAACGTGGAATTGGAGCATAGCTGTGATCCCCTACTGTCCAAGGACACATTCCAACTGGACCTGTTGGCCTTTCTGCTGATACACCCAGGCAGTGTTTATCCTCATAAGGATTATAAAACCCTCATTTCCATTAAGTTAAAGGGGTGGTGAAAAGTTAGTAGATATGTGGGACATGAAGGATCAGAAAAGAAAAATTTTAAACTGCCCCTTTCCCCAAAATGGAGAGCTGCTGTTTCAACAGCCATTTTAGGTCTCCTCCCACTTTTAATGCACTTTCTAATGGGTCAGCTAAAGTGGGCCCTATTTAATAATCCAGATTTTCTTCCCTGATCTGCTAAATTTTAAGAAGACAGAGAAAGTTAAAAATGGCTGCTGAGGCACCAACTGGTGCTGTAAGGGCAGCCAGAATTCTGGGGTCTGCTTTAAGTTGAAAACTTACCGGGCTTTAAACTTTACAGAATGTAAAGCACTGAATACGATGGCTGTGAAAAAGCAGGCTTTAAATAAATCTTAAAAGAAAGCCAGAAAAAATGCACATACTGAATACAATATTAAAGAGCAACTCTCCCCCGCCCCCCATGTTTTCACTTATTCCACTACGACATATTTTCCATGCTAAAAGAATATGTTGCGTATATCCCACATTTTTTAAAAGGCTTTTTAAAACAGTTTCAAAATTACGTCAAACACGAACTAATGAGCCATAGTCCAAGAACAATAAGCCACACCAAGGTACAGTATTAATGACATGGTGCACTTCTCCAGATCAGCTTTTCACTTTTTCATTTGTCAGAGTTGCTATCCATTGGGTCAGCACTAAGACAACTTGAGCATGTCTGCTAAACTCCTCACTACATTTAATGGGGAACGAGGATTGAAAGCAGGGTCTTGCACAAGGCATAACTGGAGCCATATAAATGGACTTGCCTTTGTTCCGACACACTCATTTTCACTGACACCACTGCATGAATACTTTAAATCAAGTGCTAGGTAAGCGGACACACTGAACTACAGAGAACACAGATCTTTAAATCACCAGTCTAGGTTTGTTCCATTCATTTAGGATCACATAGCTGTTTCAGTGTTAGTATAGGATAGCAAGCGTCTTCCCGGTTACTAAACATGACAGCTTGCAGGGTATCCCTCCAGGGCTGGGAAAGAAAACCGTGTCAGAAACCAATTCATACTATATTTGAAATCTACAAAAACCCTCAGTAGAGTCAGGCAGCTGAACCAGAACCAGATTGAGCTGGTATTTTATTTGAACCAGAACTGAACCTGAACCATAAATGTGTTCTATCTACTGAACCTGAAGAGAAAAAAATTTTGGTTACCGCTTAAAACAAAGGTTCAGCAATTTTTAAGCTTCAATTTTTTTAAAATAACTACAGTGATCTTATTTTCATTACTAAACGAGACAACAAAGTAACAAATGGGCATGTGATTGCCACCAGGAAGGCCTGCCTCCGTATAATGAGAAGAGAATGAGACTAGAAGGAGGTCAACGCACAAGAGGAGGGAGGGAGAGGGAAAGCTCAAGGAGCTGCCTGTACACCAGGAGGCAGCATGGGGACCAGGAAATAGATAAACAATATCTGAGACACCCATTCCCACCAGTCCCCAGGGAGAGAGAAGAGGTGGAATGATCCCTGGGCCAAGAAGTTAATAACTCTTCAAGCCCAAGGAAAAAGGTAATGGCTCCCCAACCCTTCTCCCTCTCAGACAGGCCTCCTCTCACCATCCCCGGGGGCAGCTCCTCCCTCCAGTTGCCCCAAACTCAAATGTATCCTTTCACCAGAGGTCCAGTATAACACAGCAAATATTAGAAGATGTTATTTTAGTTTGCTTAAATAAATTGTTCATAAAAATAACTGCGTTATTTGACAACACAGAAACACTAGGAAGATACTCAAGCAAAGTTAAAAAAAAAATCAAAATAGTTTCAGCTCTCTTTTTTGAGATTACGTCCACTGAGATTAAAATTTGATTTGAACCAGTTCAAAGTGGTAACCGAACTCGGCTGTTTTCTTTGGTGGCTTGAACTGGAACTGAACCCGAACAAAACCAAAATAAATACTGGTTTGACTCCCTAAGTAGAAGAAAGATTATACCGGATACAGTGGAGTTAATTCTAAAAAAGAAACTGGCTCTAAATTATAGTTTTATTTAATTTACGATTGGGTAAAAATGAGGACATTAGACATATCTAATGAAAATAGCTGTTGAAGTACTTCAGTTGTATCTTTTGAATTATCTCAAATTATTTGTTTAAAAAGAAAAAGGTGCATGTAAGTTCAAGTAAAACCCATATTAAAATATGGAAAACGCCCACTTGAAGAAACTAGAACACACAGACTTCTATGGTAAGAAAGTCTCAAGTCATCATGAGTCATTGCCATCATTTAATATTCCTCATATGCAGAACAGAAATAGAATAGAAGTGGCAAACTGAAACAGACCAAGTGGGAAGCACAGCATGACGCCATAAATACAGCCTAGGGTAGTACTGTAGAACTTGGTAGAAATGGTTTTGTGTTGCCTCTCCCAAGACAGGATGATTGCCGCGCCCCCCCAACCTGCAATCTTTAAAAGCCTTTTTTCTCATGGGATGCCAGGCTGTGAGCGATTTCCTCATTTGTTCATGAAATCAGTTTTCTATATGATATCAAAAGGAAAGGTCTGAGGGACAGACTGTAATCCCCTGCGCTCCCGTAAGCAAGTTAGGAAGTTTTCACTAGAGGAGAAAAAGGGGTAGGGAAGAGGGGAGTAAATGCCACATTCACTTTTCCAAAGGGATGAAGAGCTCTTTTGCACAGGCGCTGTTCTCGAACACCAATCACAATGGGAAGCCCAGTGCTTTAGGTTCTGTAAGGCTTAAATCCCTGTTACAATATTATGGATTCAAAGCATTAAAGCACCCATTAAAGCAACTACCATTTCAGTTTTGCAGTGTAACTAAACCAAACCTGCATGGGGGAAAGTAGCCCCAAAGGTTTAATGAAATACCATTCTGCCTGTTTGGAGCTTGCACCATGGAATGTGGACATCCCAAAGTGCCAAAAGTCCCTTCCCGAGGGAGCTGCCAATCAGCCCAGCAATCTAGACCCATGTCACCAAATGGCCCGAAATTCTAAATAGATATTTTAAGTACAAACTGTAAATACAGCTCTGGAACAGAAAAAAATTGTTTAACCTGTAATGCATTAGGACGAAGGGAAAGAGGGACCATTTTCAGGCTGATCCTTATTTTGTAGTTGCAGCTACCTAGGCCAATTTGCAAATGGAACGTGCTCCCAGCGAATGGTCTCAGTCTTCCTCATCCCTTGAGGACGTTGAAAAAAAAGTTTTAAAAGTAGGGAGACTTACGCAGTTTTGCCGTCACTATCCTGTTTGGTGGCACTGGCTCCCTTTTTCCCCAGCAGCGAAGCCACTTTCTCTGGATCTCCATTCTCCACAGCTTGCAGCAGCCGGTCGTCATTCTTATTCCACTCGTTAGTCTGCAGTAAAAGAAATATTTAAGAGAAATCAATGCCAGCAATATTTCCATGCTGCGCTGAATGACTATGCATACGTTTGCCATCTATCACAGTTAAAATAAAAGCCAAGCAAGAAACCACACACTGAAGAGCTGGCACTTGATAAAGATCCCTATGAATAACTTAAAATGGATCATGTGGTGCATGATTTCAAGGACTAGCAATAGCTCAAGTCAGATCAGACGGATTTCTTTTAAACTAGTGAGATGAGGAGTGAGTGCACTGCAATTTTTTAGGTCAATCCCAGTCGGTCAATCTACAGCACAGCACTTAAAGGAGAGTGCTAGCGTAGAAAAGTTGCTCTGTAAAGCAGTACTGCAGAACTAAATCCATTTGGCCCCTCATTAAGATTAAATGAGGTTTATACATGAACTCTTCACTTCTCTAGTTCATTGTTTTTGTTTTAGAGCTGTGCTGGAGTTGCCAGGAGCTACCTTTTTAATCACATGATACACGAGACAAGACTACCTGGGATGCATACCCTTAGCTGATTTAGCAAACAAAAGCCCCCTCCCCATACCACTGTGTGCCTGTAGAAACCTTTTCAAGAGAAGTGTTTTCTGCAGCTCCCAGTAGCACAGCAGACCAATAGGCGGAGAGATCTCCCTTTGCAGATTATAACCACTTGTATTGCATTTTTATTCCCCTGCCCTGTGTAAACCTCTAACCCAGACAGGTATTCCAGCCCTACCTTAGAGTGCTGCAGACAAGAGAACACCACCAAATATTTTAATCTTTAGCAAACAATCCATTAGTCCCCTTTCTCTGGAGGGGTCTTTTCTCTGATTAGTGACAGAAGATTGCACATTCTGGATCATTTTAGGGCACAAGGACCACTTAAAAAACAAAACAGAGCACCAGAAGCTCATTCTCTGTACCTGAACTATGGATCCAGTTGGCCAATGGGGAGGAGAGTGGGAAAACACACCTGTTTGATTACCCCCAAAATCCCTTCTACACCACCACCTTCCAACCAGGAAGAACACTAAACTATAATCCCAGCAAGAGAGTCTTCTGTTTGCACAGAAGTCAAAGCCCTTTTTTTTTTTTTTTAAACACTAACATTACACATCCAGTGAGGAGGCTCTTTAAATAGACTATGGTTGTTCCCAACAACAGTTAGCTCTTCAACACAAATCCTCTCAGGAGGTACTACATCAGAACCAGATCAGTGCCTTTTTGATAGGTGCTAAATCCACATTAGTGGGTCACTTGGAAAACCTGCAGCCTATGAAACCCTTAGGCATGGAATTCTCCACAGTGACAGACAAGCAATCACGGAGCCTAGTTTTCCCAATGGACCAGAAATATTGATGTTTCTCTGTTTACACGTGTGCAAAATGAGTCAGGGTTCTCACTAATCTAAATTAGGTGCATGTTAGGTATAAAAGCACAACTAAAGACATCCTGAAAAATGGAATCGGTAGAAGCTGGTCAGAAAGAGCATGAGCCTGCACACATGCATACTTCAGTCAAAGTCTTCAAAAATACAGTTCAAGTAATTTCTTAGGGGAACAGAAGCTTCAGGTCTGAAGAGAACCTACAAGTTACCGGGAGTTGAAAAACTCCAAGCAGAGTGAGCAATTTGGATGGGCAAGCAGACAGACAGTATGTGAAGGGACTGAGTCTGGAACGAGGGGAGCCAGGAACAGCAGCGGTGTCAAAGGGAAGTGACAAGCAGACAAAGGAGGAAAGCGCACTGGGAGCCTATGGAGTGCATGTGAGATGGCTAGTCCAGCATATTATATTCTTAATATGGAGCACAGCTGTGGCATACGCTATTGTAGAATCTAAAGCATTAGTTATACCAGCAAATTTTGATTCTCTCTTGCAAACAGACTAAAATGAAGCTTGTCAAAAAATTTTTAAAGGATATCTATAACTAAAAGGACTCTCCACCTAAAAGTTACTTTTCTGTCTTACCTGTAATAGTAGTTAAAAAAATCCATCACCTAAGATTACTGTAAACTACAGATTTCTCTGTTTTTCAGTTTGTTTACCCTGTGCGTTTGACCGCAATTTGTGTACAACTAGTTTACCGGGTTAACTTACTCTTATGGATTTTTTTACAAAACAGGGAGAAAAAAAATATTTTTTAGAATTGGAAAGTGTGATGGTAAAGTTACAAAAACTAGCATTGGAATTCCAAGGCAGAAGCAACACCTGCAAGTATTTCATTAATTTTTTTGAAATGGAGTAGATTTTAAAATTGACAGTGCCCCTTTAAACTTGGCAACATGAAACACTAACCTACATTTCCACAAAAGGAAGATAAAAGGACCTAATCTTTAAGCACGTTTCATGTCCTGAAATGACCAGTTCTAGTTCTCAAATATTGGAGATTAAGCTACAGGAAAAACATTAAGATTAAGACTGTTACTGAAAATCCTTGGCAGCATGAACCTTGATATAACTACAGGGCTGCTCAATAGTTTAGAATATAATCAAATCCTGCAGAACCAGTTAAAGAGGGGATTTAAATATTAACCTATAGCAAGTAACTAAAATTGAAAAGTTATTTGATTATATGCCAACGATTAGTTTGGCAGTATTCTGTCATATGCAAGTCACCACGCTAGAACCCCAGCGCCATACACAGTTTATTCTAATCCTGATTTCAGTTTAATTTCTCCCTAGTGTGGTAGTGACACTATGATCACTGTATGCAAGAGGCACTGATCCCATGTTCATAGTCACATGCCTCATTAAAATTTCAGACCTGATTTCAATATAGCTGGGTCCTAAAATTATGTGCTGATATTCATCTAGTGTGAAAGATGTGCATGAAGATTTACAGACCTTAAACTTGTAAAGCATGAAGTGTTTTGAATCCAGCTCTTATTCTGTACAATGGTGCCAAGCTTATTTTAACAACAAAACATTGTACAGTACAGAATTACTCTTTTAAAAGGAGAGGGGCAGAACTTTATCTTGTAATACTCAGTTTTCAACCTTTTTTTTCATAACACAATGTATGCACATATATTATACAACTGAGATTGGAGAAGGGTTGCATTGTTCACCTGATAGCTCCTATTAACATGTGAAACTGCTAAGGTGATTCTACTCTACCTAAAAATTAAACAGTCTTGAACTTGGACAAGTTAATTAATGCACTCTCTCTCAGGGAGAAAACTTATTCATGTCCAATTAACAAAGATACCAAGACTACAAGGTTACTGACATACTGACTATTTAAAAGAGAAAGGGTAATTTTTCCTTTTTTGAGGGGAAGGAAGTAGATGGTGGAGGTAGAGTAGCAAGATCTATATTTGGATATAGCAGAATGAGCACAGTGAAAACAGCTTCTCAAACTATTTAATACCTCCTCTTCTCGCCACTGAAGCTACTCCTAGTTTTAGCAATCCTGAGTCATGGAGAGTGGGCCACTACACTAATCAGCTTGAATTAATTCGGCCAATTATATGATTTTAGATTTTTTTTAAATGAAACTATAAACCATATTTTTGACACATATTTAAGATCACTTAATTTTTCTGGAAAATGAAAACAAGAGCAATTTTTTTCATAAAAATATATAAATTAATTTTTGCCACGCAGTTTCAAAACACATTAACTAATAGTGTACAACAGGTGCGTTCTACTTTAAAAGGCTAACTAACCCCTTTTAATTACTGTTTAGAAAGTAGTCCCTTCTCTATACTCAAGCAGCAATGAACTCATTGAAGTTATAGTTAGGATACAAGGCCTGTTATGTTTTTAAACTGGATCAAAAGTTATATTCATTTAAATGTAATGAAAATTATATGAATCTCTGAGAGACACCAGCATATTAGCAAAATGAAGTGACAGATGGTAACCTTATACTATGCTACAGTTGTCACCTAAAACAGAAACTAGATACCTATAAAGTATACTTTCGACAATTTGGTACTTTTATTTATTTTTCCTCACCATTGTATTTAAAAATCACTAATATGCTTAAGAATAAAAAGAAAAACACCATGAAAATCCTCAAGACCTCTAGCTTAAGAATGAACTCCACCCCACAATCCATCTCTTTGCTCAGTCTATCCACTGCCTTACGTAAAGCCTGGGAGAAGAGAAGTCCAGCGGCATACCCTGACGGTCACCATACCTGGGATCTGGCAGACTAACAGGTGAGTGAGGCGGATAATTTTGAAGTAAAGGCCCTCAGTGTAGAACACTGCTGCTAGCCGACTTGCATTGAAGCGTGTGGACTGTAAGAACTGAGTACTTCATGTAGCCAGGATCCAGTCATCAACTGGAACCCAAGGCACATCATGAAATACAGGTCTCTGAACAGAGGCCAAGACATTTTCCACTAGGTACAATTTCCGAATCTCTTGAAGGCTTAGCCTGAGGGCATTGTAGTAACCCAATCAATGACCACGGAGACGCCTACCTGAAAGGAAACAGAAAGCACCTTTGATAACTGTCACTGCCCAGGTATTCAGAAGCAGTCAGGGATCCAATAACTTTTGCAACAATTGGGAGGCAAACCCAGCACCCTCACTCCAGGGTGCACATACAGTTTCTACCTTTTCCCCCGCATGGTATTTCACTCACTCTGAGTGCTCTCATTCCTGTCTGCGTTGAGTTTTATCCCGCTAGCCCTCATCTATACCCAAAAATCTCCATTAGATACCAGGCAAGTGATTCCACTACACTAGCGGGCAGGAAGAGATGGTAATGTAAGAATGGGTGTCAGCACCCTGATGAAGTCATAGGCTCATGGACTCCCCTATAAACACTGAACAGGAAGGATAGCAAGATGGAATCCTGGGGGGAACCCTGTATATGAGCCCTCAGGACAAAAGAGAAAGGCCTGACCCAATATCTATTAGAGTCAATAGAGAGGCTCCTTTTGATTTAAAATGCTTTGAATCGGGGAGTAATTCTTAATTCCTCAGTTCTCCCAGAAGGAACGGATTGGAGCCACATATCCACAATCTCACTAACAAAAAACCAAAAAAAAACAAAACAAAAACACCCCCCTGTTCTCAAAAAGGGTGGCGGAGAATTGTGCTGGCACTGATCTGTAGTTAGCAAAAAATTCTCCATCAGTGGACTGGGGTTGAGCAGCACTAGTGCTGTGACTGGTATAAACATGTATACAGGGGGAAGAGGATGTGATGCTGTATGACTGAAATATGACCACAAATATCATTAATATTGGCACTGTTAGACAATTGCAACAAATCTTGTACAAAGTATATCATGAAAGGTGTCAATGGAAAATTTATGATTTGCTAAATAAGATTGTCCTGCATGTGTCCCATTTTTGCATTTTGAAAAGGTGAACCCTAGTTCACCTAGTTCCCACCTACCTAACTACCCTTTCAGCCACCCTCAACACTCACCTACCGAGTTTTTGGCAGCTCCATGACCAATCACAGCCAGTGCTCAAGGTAAGGCACGTTGACCATAAGCTTAAATTTGTGCTTATATGCAAGTTATTTGAAAATATACAAGTTAGCACATTAAGTAATTTGAATGAGATCTTCCAGGAGGTTAAAACACGTTGACAGGTTGGGGTCTGTGGGAAAGCCTGCCCTGCTGCGGCTGTGCTGTCAATACAGACGACTTCATTCTCCAGTAGTACTGTTAACCTAACCCCTTTCTGCAGCAATATATGTACAGGAATTTTTTTAAGCAATGTTTATGGCTAAAAGCAAATGTGTGAATATGCAGACTGGCGAATGGAATAATTTGAAAGGCACATCTCATGAAGCTGCACAAAAAACTTAGCAGCGTGAGTTTATAAAGTAAACTTAAGTTTGCAGGATCAGAGCCTGAAAAAGCCTGTGCGTGTATTTTGGTGCAAGAACAAATCACCCTCTTTTTCAGGCAGTGTGCCAACCAGCTACCAGCAGCTTCCTTTTAAACACACTTAACATTCTGTACCGTGACAACAGTTTGTGTACCTCTGAATGCCTGAGCAGATCAAGTGTGCATTTCAGCTTAATGAAACAGATTCAACCTTCTATCTAGGCTTTTCTCAGACTATTTTTTAATTTCCAATGCATTTTTCTTTTAGACACACCTCCAACATAATATTATAGTAAAACTGAACTGGATACTAAAAAAATTAGGCATTACATACCAGGAGACAAAATAACATGGATACGAAGCCTATAAAGTTTATGTTTTGGGTAAAATGGAAAGTTTTAAAGTTTTGTCTAAAAATTCTAATTCTTCTATTTAAGATTTTCTTGTCTTGTTATGCTGAGGGTTGAGGAATCCCACCGCCTCACTGAAACTGTTGGGCATGACAGCTGCCTTGCATTCAGGCTAAATGATGGAACAATTACATGCCGCTTTCTTTAGCAATAGTTGAAACAATGGAAAACCACTGCCCAAGGATCAGACCGCATGTGGGCAGTGGCTGAACCATATAGACAAAGGGGTTTCCCAGGAGTCTGATAACTAGGGATTGATTTGATTGCAGCTGTGTCTGTGAGAGAGAAGCAAGGGAACCACCACAGAAGCACACAGAGAAGGCAGCACGGAAGCCACAGAGAAAAGCTAAGAGAGCTTTTGGGTAAAGTGCTGCCTTAGAAGAGGCTTGAAACTGTGACTAAAGAAACTGCCTCCTGCTGTTTGATTCCAACTATGTTCAGGGAAACAGGGTTGTACGTTTTTTGTAAATAAACGAACAGGACTGTGTCAAAACTACCAGACACCATCAATTTCTCTTCACAGAAACCTGCAAAACTTTGGCCGGGGGGGGGGGGGGGGGAAATATAACCACTCAATCCAAAAGGGGTAACAGTATATTATCAAAAAAAGAAAAGGAGTACTTGTGGCACCTTAGACTAACAAATTTATTTGAGCATAAGCTTTCATGAGCTACAGCTCACTTCATCGGCTGCATGCAGTGGAAAATACAGTGGGGAGATTTTATAGACACAGAGAACACGAAACAATGGATGTTACCATACACACTGTAACAAGAGTGATGGTAACACCCATTGTTTCGTGTTCTCTGTGTCTATAAAATCTCCCCACTGTATTTTCCACTGCATGCAGCCGATGAAGTGAGCTGTAGCTCATGAAAGCTTATGCTCAAATAAATTTGTTAGTCTAAGGTGCCACAAGTACTCCTTTTCTTTTTGCGGATACAGACTAACATGGCTGCTACTCTGAAACCAGTATATTATCAGTATAGGGTTTTCTTACTATATAACTACATTCAACACAAAACCTCTGGAACCCAGATTATTCCCACCCCAGTTATCCAGAACTCTCAAAAAGAAAAAAACCCCAGCATTATGCACTCAAAATCATTAAGCCTTTATGCCTGTAGGATTTGAGTGCTGCGGCCTCTTTCCTGCAGAGCTTGCACATTGCAGGCCTTTGACCCCAGTAGCATCTGTTTAGCTTAAACCTTAACTTTCCAAATGAAACAGTGTCTCTCCTCACCCATTTTCAGCTTCCCTTTATCTTCAGATGAGAGGCTGTGCTGTACTACACTGGTCACCTATCTCCACAGTCACACCGTCTTTCTAATGTCTTCCAAGTTAGCTATTTAAGGATCTGACAAATCCACAAAAAGCAAGGAAAAATACCAAAAAGTTATGACTGAAATTCCATCCCTGGATCAGAAATCCTCAAATATAGGTTAACAGCTGGGTTTGTTCATCAAGTTGCCAAATTCTGTCCCCAGTTATGCCCATTCAACCTCATCTACTTCAGGAGTACAGTAGAACCTCAGAGTTACAAAAACCAGAGTTACGAACTGACCAGTCAGTCAACCACAAACCTCATTTGGAACTGGAAGTTCACAATCAGGCAGCAGCAGAGACAAAAACAAAACAGAACAAAAAAAAAAAAGCAAATACAGTAGTGTGTTAAATGAGAACTACTAAAATAAATAAAGACAGAGCAGCATTTTTCTTCTGCATAGTGAAGTTTCAAAGCTGTATTAAGTCAATGTTCAGCTGTGAACTTTTGAAAGAACAACTAATATTTAGTTCAGAGTTATGAACATTTCAGAGTTACGAACAACCTTCATTCCCATGGTGTTTGTAACTGTGAGATTCTACTGTAGTTACAAGCAAGGATGGAACTGGCCTTCAAAACCCAAAGCAAAGTGTTTTGCAATACCTTCAATAGTCAGCACAGGAAATGTGGAGCTTGCAACTATGCAGATCCATTAGCCAAAAGGATCACTCAGAAGGAGACCACCAGTGCAGCTGTTACTAATATGATCTGATAGCAACTACTGTACTGATGTCTAGCCTGAGAGGTTACCTCCTCTCTTCCCCCAACTCCTGCATGGTTCCCCTAAGCAAAGCCCATTTGCTCCTATGTTTGTATTACATATCACATTAATAAAAAAAAACTTTATTATATTTAGTGCTGAGCCACTGAGAAGATATGCTTCATTACTGGGATTGTTTAGATAATCAACTTGGTAGACTGTGTAACTGTTGAAATAGTTTAGCCAGGAATACTCTGTTAAAGAGTAAATACAAGTTTTAAAATACAAATGAAGTCTTAACATGAAGGTAACTAACAAATTGTTTTTGTAAAAGATCGTTACTACAGTATCATTACAAGGTAAAACTCACTGAATAAAATGAAAAGGAGGACTTGTGGCACCTTAGAGACTAAAATTTACTTGAGCATAAGCTTTCGTGAGCTACAGCTCACTTCATTGGATGCATCATGAAAACTTATGCTCAAATAAATTCCTCCTTTTCTTTTTGCGAATACAGACTAACAAGGCTGCTACTCTGAAAACTGAATAAAATGTAAAACTGCTACATCCTTACGCATATCAGCCCTGTCTTTTTGTTGAGCAAAGTGCGATTCCCACAGCCACTGGTCAAGTAATCAAGTTAAACCTCAGCTATGTTAAGTTTACTGATGTTCTCATGAAAGAAAAGGGAACAGCCCTTGCGGTAAAGTGATAGTAGTTGTGTTATAACTGTAGTGCTTTACGTTTGCAAAGCACTGAACAAACATTAACTATGTTTGTTTGCCAAGGAAAAAACTATCTATAGGAGAGGATATAAGTGACCTTGCATTGTTGTATGTCTGTTGGAGGCAGGTTGTGTTATCTCCACTGAAATCAGAACTGCAGGCAAGCTGAGCAGCAAATTAAAATTCCTGGTATTTTCAAAGTCAGTGACTCATCATTTGGAAAGGAAAGGAGCAGAAGGCCTTGTCTACAACAAAATCAGCTTTTGTTGACAAAACAGCAGAGGTGTACACACTACAATGCTCCTCCAACCGACAAAACTCTCCTGCTTTGTCAACAAAATAAAACCCCATAGACAAGAGGCGTAGAGCTTTTTGCAGCAAAGTTAGAGTGACAAAGTTTCAGTGTAGACACCGTGCTTGGTTATTTCACCAGAAATGGCTTCCAGGAGGTGTCCCACAATGCCCATCCTGACCACTCTGGTGAATAGTTCGAACTCCGCTGCCCTGCGCCCAGGCATAGGCGCCAACTTCTCCTGGTGCCTGTGTGTGTTCGCACCCACCCCGCCCCGACTCCATCCCTACCTTGCCCCCTCCTGCCCCTGTCCCGCCCCCTTTCCCCAAAGTCCCCATCCCAACTCCGCCCCCGCCCTGCCCCTATTGAACTCCTTCCCCAAATCCCAGCCCCACCTCCTCCTCTGAGCGTGCCACGTTCCCACTCTTCCTCCCTCCCACCCACAGTTTGTTATGCTGCAAAACAGCTGTTTTGCAGCAGCAAGCGCTTGGAGGAGAAGAGGGGAAGGCGCGCTCAGGGGAAGAGGCGGAGGTGAGCTGGGGCGGGGAGCTGCTGGTGGATGCAGAGCACCACCAATTTTTCCCCGTGGGTGCTCCAGCCCCAGAGCATCCACGGAGTTGGCGCCTATGCACTCAGGTACACAGGCATCTGCCCCTCCCCCTTTAAAGGCCTGGGAATGTTTTAAATTCCACTTCCTGTTTGCTCAGTGTGGAGAGCTCACATCGTATCTTCCCAGCTGACCATGGCAACTCCATGTAGCAAACGCTCTCCCGCTTGGAGCATACCTGAGTTGTTGGATCTGCTGGCACTGTGGGGAGAGGAGGCTGGGCAGTCCCACCTTTGCTCCAGCCACAGGAACTTCAATACCTATGGGGAGTTTTCTCGTGGCATGTTGGATAAGGACTACAAACAGGACACACCTCAGTGCCGTGTGAAGATCAAGGAGCTGATGCAGGTGTACCAGGGCAGCTCTCACTTTGGTGTCCTTGCACCGCAATGCTGGGGAGAGCTCTGCACATTGTTCCAGAAAGGTGGCTTTCCACTTCCAAAAGTTCTGTAGCCACTGCTCGTCATCTCAGACCTGCACAACGATGCAATCCCACCACTCAGTGCTCGTTTCCTGAACCCAACAGCGACATCCACCATGTGCAGCTGCTTCACAAATACCAAAAGTAAAACCGGTGTTTCTTTCCATGGCACAAAGCAGGGCAGGCACCACAGATTCCTGTTCAGAGCTCATGATATACTACATGATTAGCCACATTGTGTTCGTAACACTGACCACAGCAGTAGAGAGCAGTGCAGGATCCACCCTTTCAGGCAGAGATGGCAGGAGCACAATAAACAGGGGCCATTGAAACATGGCACAAAACATAGTCGGAAGCCCATGGAATGATGGGAGAGAAAAAATGCATCATGGCACGTTGAGCCCGCACCTCTGATGCACTGCGATCCACTCCGCCTTCCCACAACTCCTAGCTGCAGAAGGTAGGGAGTTGGACAGTGGAATAGCTACCCACAGTGCACTGCTCTCACTGTCGATGCTAGAGCAACAACTGTGGACGCACTGCACCGACAGAAAGAGTGTTGTGTGAACATGCACACGTGATGTAATTATGGTGGTTACTGATCGTCGCCGTGACTTAACTCTGTAGTGTAGACATAGCCTTTGAGACTCGCTAGATGAATGACTGTGCCACAGCCAACCCAACCATCACCAGATCATGCAGGACTTTATAAGAAAGCCTCGGAAAACAAACGACCATTCCATTTCTTTTCTTGAGTGAGAAGTATGACGGAGGAGTTTGTATAAAAGGCAGAGTTTAGAGGGAATGTGGTCATATGGGAAAACATCCTCAAAAGATAAATTATGAATTTGGACCTCTCCCAAAACATTTGTTTTTACTGAAAATCTTATACTCTATGTTCCACTGAAGTATTTCTGAGTTAAGCCATTTCAAGGAGCTTGTGAACTCTCTGCTGAAAGGTGCTATGTACATTGACTTTATAACACGCCAGATCGGGACTGCAACTCTGGGAGTTATTGTCAACAAAATGGAGTGCAGAGAAATTATTACAACAAATTTATACCAAGAAAATAGTTTATTATTTACACCTCAACATTTAATGGTTACATCAGAAATCCTATTTTCCCAGTTTAACCTGGCCATTGTGTTCCCTTTCACTTTTTTTTGTTTGACTACAATGGCTGACATTTAACATTTTCAGTAACAGACTAAACACTTGCCACAGATGAGGCAGTCACTCTATTAAATGCAAATGAGCAACAATTTTTAGGGTGGAAATCAAATCAGGCAAACCAAATAATCTGTAAAAAGAAAAGGAGGATTTGTGGCACCTTAGAGACTAACAAATTTATTTGAGCATAAGCTTTCGTGAGCTACAGCTCACTTCATCAGATGCATTCAGTGCTGTAGCTCATGAAAGCGTATGCTCAAATAAATTTGTTAGTCTCTAAGGTGCCACAAGTCCTCCTTTTCTTTTTGCGGATACAGACTAACACGGCTGCTACTCAAACAAATAATCTGTGACCATTTTACAAGAAATTTTAATCCATTGTTGTATTCTCTGTTGCGCCTTATACCTATATAAACGCTATACTGCTTATTCCCCTTTCCCATTAAAACTTTACAATAATGATGCTAAAATACATTAAATAGAATAGGCCAGTTAGAGTCAGACACTAGCTTTCATTTGTTCACATAAAAAACGAAATCCAGCCCTTTCATTGGGGGAGGAGCAGGGGTTCTTTCATTAACTTTAAACAGTTCTACTGACTTGATCTGAGCATGCAGTCATCTTGGTGCTAACTGTGCTTTTTCATCCGCTGTTGAGAAATGGGTTACTTAATCAAAACTGCAATAGCTGCTCAAAAGAGAGAGAGATCCTGAAGTAACAAGAATGGAATAAAATGAGGTTTAAATCACTGACAGTAAGCTAGAGTATTGGCAACATGTCAAGCCACCTCCCATTGTTTATCAAATCACACACCACCAATAAAGTGACTGGAGATTTATCTTTGTTTGACAAAGGATGGGCAGTTTCCCCACCACATGCAACTGATCATTCTCAGTAAGTCAGAAAGTGGTTAGACCAAGAACGATCAGTGTATCTGAACAAATGAAATACTGTATCTTTTTTTTATGGGCCTTTAAAGAAAAAAACCCCAAAACAGCCTAAAATCCTTTTTTAAAAGCACTTCCCTTTGAAGTCATGGTTTTCCATTGATCTACTTTTTCTTCCATTTCTAAGGATTTGGAATACAGTATATATGCAGTCAGAGCATTGTTTTTCCTTGAAATTAACATCAGATTGCGATACTATTAATAAGTGTCTGCTGCCGGATACAAAGATGTCTCTCATTTCTAGAGAAATCCCTAGTGATGGCACAACACAGATCAAACAAATTGATTGATATAAATGTTTTCAAACTGCGTTCCACAGACTACCATGAATCCTTAGGTTTTCCTTGTGATCCCTAGAATAAAACATTTGTAAGGCACATAGTGGGATACCGAGGGAGGTTTGGAAAGGAGGTGGTCTGCAAAGAGGTTTGCAGAATTTAAAAAAAAGAGATGGAGAACTACTAAATTAATGGACTAACTATGAATCGGGGATGGCACCCACTTTTGAAACGCAGATTTTTTTAAGGTTAGGATTTCCAGAGAAGCCTAAAGAAATTAGGCACCCAACTCCAATTAAATTGCAAAGGAAATGAGAACTTAACTTTCTTAGTCTCCTTTAAAACAAAAGTAAAAATCTATTAAAAAAAATATGAAGCCTTAAAGCCAGATAGGGCCAGCAAATACCATATACAGATAATCTAATCTGATTTTGGATCAGGCAAAGGGCATGTTTTGAACACTTTCAGCAGCAAATAGCACACCACTAAATCATTATTCCCATGAGCTATAGGGATACAGGCTGTTATGCAAACAACTTTTTATACAGTTATTGTGTAAACAGCTATGCAACATGGACCCTGAAAAATTAAATGTGTAAATGTGGTGTCCTGCAACAACACCACATGCCTTCATAACCATGAGACTCGAATAAGTTCTTTGGGGCAGGCACTAAGGACGTGTCTACACTGCAATAAAACACTTGGAGCTCCCAAATGTCTACACAACAATTTTATAGGCCCTGAGTCAGCAGTAGGTGTTTTACTGCAGTGTAGATATACGTTAAGCCCTGGTTTACACTACACAGTTAGGTCACATCCATTCAGGTCTGTGCAGATCGTCACCACTCAACTATTAATTCACATAGCATTCTCTTAGCAGGACTTTTCTTGTTCACTCGGCAGCACTTCTCCTTGCCGGTTTGAGCAACTGAGCATACTACATCCACTCAGATCTTTCCTGGCCTCCTTGATCCCCTTCTTCACTAGAATCACTGCTCAGAGACCACCATGTTTAATGGATCTCGCTGGTGTTTGGCGAGCAGGTAGCTCAACCTTGGTTGTGTTGGAACCTGCTTCTCTGACATCCACCTCAATCTGTTCCTCACGGCTCTTAATTCCACCCCTTTCCCTGCATATTACTAAGGCAAGTATTACTATTCCTACTACTCCTCTCTACCCCTACACAAACTTTGCAGTTTGTGTTTGAAGAAGGTAGTTATGTTATAGTTTTTTTAGATGGCTTCCATTATGATGAAGTAGACTCAGTACATGTATGTAGCAAGCTGCGGTGGACTTTATAAATAGATTAGAGTTAAACGTAAGACTGCAGTACCAGTCTATGCTGACTAGTTCAAATGTGACAAGATGATCATCTCTAAGAATTGTGAATACTGTAAACATTCTCCTAGCCACTTTTGTATTACACTATATATAGTACAAATATCCATCTGAGATCACATGGTCTGTTCTTTCAGCATGATAGATGAGCCTTGTCTGCAATTAAAAAAATTGCTAAACATTCAGCAACTTGCCTAATAGAGTTCCATGATCATAGATAAACAAGTTATCTTCCAAAATACATACCTATCAGAGGAAAGCAGGGAAAGCACGAGAAGCAATAGAAAACTAAAAAGGTTAATTTTAAACACACATTCAGAATTATTTTTGATGTCTACTATACTGCAGAGTCCGATAGTCTTGCAGTTTTCAGAAGGAATCCAATTTGAGATTTTGATATGAATTTTGAAAAACTATTCTGAGCAGGAAAAACATCGTCTATTTATAGCTGAAGAAACTATCAGTTGTTACCAGGTACAGCTCTGTATCCTCAAACTAAGTGACACAGCCAAATAAAACAAACACAAACAAATGACACCCAGGCCCCTGTTCCAAGAAATGATTTTGTCTGGAGTCTTTAAGAGCTCAAGACAATCTTGAAGAGCACTTCAGGATCCTAAAAGAAGGCTAAAAGTTTCATTATCTGTCTGACTTTCAGGAGGCTTTGAAAAATGTGTGCACCGTGGATTGACTTTATGATCTAATACTTGTCAGTCGGTGAATGAAATATATTACAACTAAGAGTTTGGCTTGCTGTTGAAAGTTTCTTGAGTGAAATGGAGGATAATCCAAGTCACAGGCAAGTTACACATAAGATACATTCACAGTAAAACTGGAAAGTCATTCTGCACATAAAAATCTGATTCTCTGACAGTTTTGAGTGCTTGGATGTTTCTCCTCACTGCACTTTCCTATCTTATCTATACTTTGTTAGAGGGCAGATGAAATGTGGCTACAGAAATAGCTCCTGCTTCCATGTAGCCACCACTACTCCCTCCAGAGAAACATGACACAAAGAGTGTGGCAGCTGTCCAAAAATGGTTGGATCAAAACTTTTAGTATGGTAGGGGCACAACAAAAAAAGCCTTGCCCGTATATTTGCCATGTGGTTCATCACTTGCAAGTGATAAAACACACCAGCCCCCTCCCCCAACATAGTATCTATGCACTAGATTGACAAAATCAAATACAGATTCTAAATTTTAAATGGATTTACAGTGCTATTATAGAAGAACAGACTTCTGCCCTGCCCCCCTTCCCCCTCCCCCCCCCCCATTAATGGAAGTGGAACTCTCCCCTAGAGTTGGCACTATAATTAAGGCTAAGATTTTGTCACGGATATTTTTAGTAGAAGTCATGGACAGGTCATGGGCAATAACCAAAAATTCATGGAAGCTCATGACCTGTCCCTGACCTTTACTAAAAGTATCCATGACAAAATAGGGAGGAAGGAGGGTCCAGCATCTGCAGCGGCTGAGAGCTCTGGGATCTCCCCCGCTGCCTGCAGCGGCTGGGCACTCCAGTAGGCCCCCTGCCAGGAAGCTGCGGGGTCCCCCCTCAGATGCTTGCAGCTCTGGGGTCCTCCTACTGACCTCCATGACATAATCATAGCCTTAAGTATAATTGCAAATTTACCAGCATATAAAAAGTGACAAATTCCCTTTTAACATTCAAGTTCTGGTCACCCAGATGGCTCTCTCATTTGCAGCCAACCTATTCCTCTAAAGGGAATGGAGAAAACAACCTGAAATAGACAAAAATACATTCGCTCACTAGCACCAACTATCGAAAAAGTACATGGACCAAGTCTGGAATATTAGCAGAGTTTCTGAATTTCAGTTTTGAAGCTGGGCATGGGAAACTTACTAGTTTTGCCATAAAACCATAATTTTAGGTACATTTACAGCCCCTAATTCTTTTGAAAACCCAAATATTTTGTGACTTGCACTGAGTTCCCTAGAAATCAGCACTCACTCGTTCAGTTCCACACTACCTGCCACATTCCAGGACCAGCGGATGGAATGACATCCTGTTTGAGCAGGAACCAAATGAGTCAATGCCTTTCTCAGCACAAAATGCAAGTGCCACTTGCCAAGATATCGGATAGTGTGCTCCTGGCATTCCCAAAGCTGAAGCCAAAAACTAAGCTTAAAGTGTAAAAGCTGACCATTGAAATCTGCAAGAAAGAGGGGCGGGGGCAGGGTCTACTCAAGAAACGTGGCTAGTTTCCAAAAGTTTCATTTTATTTCCCCATTCTATCACTGTAGTGGATGAGAAGAGTTTTCAGAAGCCATTTGAAATTGATCTGAATCCACCTCTCTTAAAAAGGAGTCCTGAGTAACCTACTACCTGTTATACCAATATCCCTAGAAGGGTCTTAAGAGAGCAGAGCAAGCCGGCAGGAACATGTAAACTGCAGCTGAATCAGAATTTAGTCAATTGTCTCCCCACTTCTCCAAGAGCCTGCTGAAGGTGTGTTTGCAGCCCTTCTCTTATAGACTCAGAATTTAAGTTCAGAAGGAACCATCATGATAATCTGACCTCCTGCACATTGCAGGCAACAGAACCTCACCCACCCACTCTTGTAATAGACCCCTAGCCTCTGGCTGGGTTACTGAAGTCCTCAATTTGTGGTTTATTAAGGGAAGGGTTTGTGGCAGAGTATCATGGCTCTTCAATGGATTCACAGGCAGTAATTTTTCTGCTGCGTACATAACAAGGTGACTGCCCACAGCTTGGGGTCGGGTAAGACTGGTAGAAAAACAAAAGGAAACACTAGAAACTCCAGATCCTTTGGGTATTACTAAGTTTCCTTTGTGTAGGCAATTAGACCTACAGTCCCATTTGTCCAGCTGGCCTAACACCTCCCCCAAACTAAAGACTCCCTTTTGGGAGGATGACCACACAACCCTAAATCCCCCTGTGTCAGAGGAGCTAAAGGAGAGAGCATGCCCTGTCCCTTCCCCCAGGTCCATTTCCTTTCTCATTTGGAGAGGAAGCCCCACTGCTCCCCAGAAGCAATTCCCTCTACAGATAAGTTTCCTGTCCACAAGGCACAGATGTCTCCACCGTTCATGTGACTAATGGCCCACAGCTGTCACTCCTGCAAGCTATACTTCAGGCAGCCTCCACAAGCCAGCTTTTCCTCTCCAGCCCAGTGAAGGGGTTTAACCCCTTCCTGGTTGAGCCCAGAATGAGGTTCATACATCCTGCCACAGGATCACAAGCCCTGAATTAGTTTGCCAACATGCATTTCACAGATACCAGTTATACACAGTTTTCTAGAGTGCTAAATGTCTATAGTACAATTGTCTATTTGGGTACTCTTAGAAATATGATTACTCTGTATCTTTGGATTCTCTCTCCATCACATGTAACCCAAATTAATTCAGAATCTACCCTTTTGCCTTCTGCAGTAGAGTACTGATCTTACAGAATCTGCTGAAAATCAGATAATTCTTATTGCCAGAGACAGCACAAGGCCTTCAACATTTTACAAGGCTAAAAAAAGTTACTATAAATTTAACAGTCTTTTCAAGATGAAAGTATAATCCTTCCAAAACTGCAGACAACAGATGACTCAACCATCTGGCCAATTCCATTAAAATTCTGTCTTGTAAATATAAATATGATGTAATGTACTGTGATCCCAGGAGAAAGGAAAGGTGTTAGACGTATGTGACCTGAACAAGTGTTCCTTGAATCCATCTGGCTAGCTATTTTGAAAAAGGTAATACTCAGATAAGCAGATTTTTTTTTTAAAAAAGTCCAAGATAAACATTTTTAAGACTATTCTTGGAAAACAAATGCAACGAAAATAAGGTTGTGACAGGCTGGGTCGCAGAAACTCCCTCAAGACTCTCACTAGATATGCTGGGATACCACTGAGAACAGACCCCCACCCCACCCCACCCCCCGCCAGAGAAGGCTTCCCTGCACTCCCGTCTTGCTGAGTTAGACACTCCAGTCAGCTACATTACAGACCAAGAGGTTGGGCCACGCCGCCCTGCAGTTCACAGACACTAACGTTCCCTTAGCCCAGGGGTTTCTCAGTTAACAGAGACTTTCCCAGCACCCAGTATTCAGTCTTTCTGGGAAACTGAAGCCCAAATGAATCCGTTTTACTCTGTATAAAGCTTATATAGGGTAAACGCATAAATTGTCCGCTCTCTATAACACTGATAGAGAGATGCACAGCTGTTTGTTCCCCCAGGTGTTAATTACTTATTCTGGGTCAATTAATAAGCAAAAGTGATTTTATTGAGTATAAAAAGTAGGATTTAAGTGGTTCCAAGTAATAACTGACAGAACAAAGTAAGTTACCAAGCAAAATAAAGCAAAACACGCAAGTCTAAACCAAATACATTGAGAAACTGCATACAGGTAAATTTCACCCTTAGAGATGTTCCAATAAGCTTCTTTCACAGACTGGACTCCTCCTTAGTTTGAGTTCAGCAATCACTCACACCCCCGTAGTTACTGTCCTTTGTTCTAGTTTCTTTTAGGCATCTCTTGGGGGTGGAGAGGCCATCTCTTAAGCCAGCTGAAGACAAAATGGAGAGGCTTCTAGGGCTTTTTCTATTTTCTCTCTTGTGGGTGAAAACCCCTTTGTTTTTCTGTGCAAAGTCACAGCAACAAGATGGAGTTTGTAGCCACCTGGGCAAGTCCCACATCTATGAGGGATAGCTCAGTGGTTTGAGCATTGGCCTGCTAAACCCAGGGTTGTGAGTTCAATCCTTGAGGGGGCCATTTAGGGATCTGGGGCAAAAAAAAATTGGGGATTGTGCCTGCTTTGAGCAGGGGGTTGGACTAGATGATCTCCTGAGGTCCCTTCCAACTCTGATAGTCTATGAATGATTCAGCTTTTTGCAGGCCTGACGCCATTGCACGTTAGTTTGAACATTCCCAGGAAAGCTCAGATACTGATTGGTGTCTCCCAAAGTCCATTGTCAGTTAAGCATTTCTTGATTGGGCACTTACTGAGAATAGTCCTTTCTCAAGAAGCTAACCAAATGCTTCACTGAGGCTACTTAGAATCAAAACACACAGATACAAGTACATAGCTAATATTCATAACTTAAAATACAAAAATGATACAACCCTATGCATACCATGGGAACCTATAAGATTTGCATGTCAAGGGAAGTTTTTTTTTAAAAAAAGATTTTAAATAAAAATATTAGATGAAGAGAGAGAATTGGCTTTTATTGTAAGGAGAGTGATCACTTTAGATAAGCTATTACCAACAGGAGAGTGGGTTTGTTTGGGGGTGGGGAAGAAAACCTGGATTTGTGCTGGAAATGGCCCAACTTGATTATCATACACATTGTAAGGAGAGTGATCACTTTAGATAAGCTATTACCAGCAGGAGAGTGGGGTGGGGGGAGAGAAAACCTTTTGTAGTGATAAACACCCATTTTTTCATGATTTGTGTGTATAAAAACATCTTCTGTATTTTCCACAGTATGCATCCAATGAAGTGAGCTGTAGCTCATGAAAGCTTATGCTCAAATAAATTGGTTAGTCTCTAAGGTGCCACAAGTACTCCTTTTCTTTTTGCAAATACAGACTAACACGGCTGTTACTCTGAAATATGTGAAAGAAGTTCAGCAAATTGAAATTCAGTACTGTGAAAATAAAAGAATACATTTCCCCCTAATACTACAAGTCCCATTTCAGTTTTAAAATTAATTAATATAAAATACTCTATTCTAGCCAAGTGTACAGTAAAATATACACTAGAATCACATCTATTAAAAGTGAACTTTTTAAACAGGTAAAATATCTTATAAAAAATTTCAAATGTATTTTACAACACAGTCTTTAAAAAAATCAAATATTTGAAGAGTCGCTAATTAACTGGAATTAAGGGTGGAAAAACCCAGTTATTCTGATAAAGATGCAAGTCTTGACTTTAATAGATACTGGTGTAGCTGATTATCAGCTCTTACAGAAGGAAGCTACGGTAAGAATCTCTTATCCCAGAGTCTAGATAAGGAAATAAGTATTAATTTACTTAATTCTGGGTACTCAACACTTTTGAAAGTTAGGCCTCTTACCCCATGTCTACACTGCAAGGTAAGCCCAGGGTTAATGGGACTCCAGTCAGATGAGCTATGTTAGTGAACCCCGGGCTTGAGCATTAAGACTTTTCTAAACCATGCTCAAACGTAGGGCTCTATGAATGTCTTCATTCACAATGAAGTGTGCAGACCTGAGACAAAAGTGGATTGCAGATTGTTGTGATAGAGAGGATTAAAGGAAGGTGTCCCATGGAATTGTGGGATACTTTCTCCTGACTCTTGGGATCAGAGTCAAGCAGGGCTACATCTACACACTGCAAAGCACTAGGGTTTGGACCCTGGGTCCCAACTTGAGTCAAGCTCAGACCCCCCAACCCTGCAGGATCCTGGGCATAGGTGGCAGGTATAATAGGCCAGGGAAGGCTAAGCCTTCCCTGGCACTGCTCCCAACCCACCACCGGACGCCTGGGCCACGGTGGCCCTGGCCCTTCCCCGAGACCCTCACCAACTCGTCCACTCCACACTCCCCTCTCTCCCCATGATGCCCTCGCTGCTTGCTGCGTCCCTCTTCCTCGGGACGGGAGGAGAGAATGAAGAGGATGTGGAGAGCCAGCGGCCGGCGGACTGAGGTGGCTTGGCCAGGCACTGGGAGGATGGTGACTTGGCCCGGTACCGGGGGCAGCTCAGTCTGACTGGGGGCAGCTCGACCCGGCCCGGCACCTGGGGAGGCTAATGGCTTGGCCTGGTGCTTGGGGGGGTGGGGCGGTGGTGGCATCTTGGCCCGATGTGGCTGGGGCGGGTAGGCCAAGGCTCCTCTCCTGTTGCAGGGTCCCCTTAGGCGTCTCCTTTTATGGGTGGGGGGGGCTTCAGGGCTCTGGCATGCAGAGGTGGGGCCAGCAGGCCAGCCTCCCCAAAGAGGGGGTTCACATATTGTCCATGGTCCTGGGACCCTGGGTCCAAACCCTAGAGTAGCACAATTGCAGTGTTGATGCAAGGGGGGTTAGGCTCGAGCCCAGGCTCGAGCGTGGGCTTACGTTGCAGGGTAAATACACTCTGCTCCTGAGGGAAGTCTGTGCCAAAAAATTAAAAATTCTGCACACAGTATTTTAAAATTCTGCAAAATTCTTCATATTTTATTGGTCAATAAATAAACATGGCAGTGGGGAGCACAGGCTACTGGCTGCATAGAGGCGGGAGATCAACCTGCAGCGACCCCCTCCTCCCAGGACATGGACTTGGTGATGAGGCTGCACCCAACCCTGACCCGGTTCAAGGGCCAGGCCTCCCCAGAAACACTGGGCCCTGCCTCTCCCTGCCAGGCACACTAGGTGTGGGCAGGCAGGCTCAGCCCAGCAGGACCCAAGTATGGAGGGGCTTAGTGTGGGGGGGAACCTGGTGTGGGGTGAGAGGGTTCTGCGTGGGGCAATCTGTGTGCAAGTGGCTGGGGGGGGGGCAGGTGTAGGGGGGAGCTGGATGCATAGTGGCTTGTTGGGGTACTTGGGTGCAGGGGTAATGGTACTCTGCATGGGGGTCCAGGTGAAGGTGATTGGGACTCAGCAGGGGGTTTAGATGCAGGGGAAGTGGCGGTTTGAATGCAGGGGTCTCAGCAGGGAGAGTGGTCTGGGTGCAGGGGTCCAGATGCAGAGGGTTGGGGTTCAGCAGGAAGGGTCTGGCTTGGGGGGTGGGGTGCAGGAGGTCTGGACATAGGGGAATTGGGCAGATGGGGGAGCAGCTCCCTGTACAGTAACCCCTCCTCCCATGGCTGAGGAGCAATGGGGCACGATGTGGGGTTGGGGCGGGGGGGGGGGGCGGGGGGGAAGAGATGTGGCACTTGTTACAGCTGCTCCTTAAAAGGGAAAAATCCATCCTCCCCCAACTCCAGTCCAGCCGGGACTAGCAGCTGAGCCCGGTGTGGGGTAGAAGTCACCGGCCAGGGCACCCCCCCAGCCTCCCCCAGGGATTTACCTCTCCACCCGCTGCTCCAGGCACCCTAAATGACACTCGCCCTGCTGGGGCGGGGCACACGACTGCTCTTGCAGGAAAGCAAAGAAATTAGCAGGGGACACGAATTATGCACACACGCAGTGGTGCGGAATTCCCTCAGGACTAATACCCTTATCCACATGCCTGGACGAAGGAGCCTCCTTTTCAAAAATTTTGGCTAGACTGTTCTAAGTTATTTTTAGCCCATGAAGTACCAGCTACAAGATGTCCATTTTTGTTATGCTTCTTTAAAACATTCTTTTACGTTCAGAAACTAGGGGCTTTGATTTGGGGGAAAAAAATCCACAGTTAACATCATAACAGCCTTGCAATTAGTTCAGAAAAGCCCATTTTGCGAAATTTTGGCCTTGCATCCTTATTTGCGCAGACTAACAAATGTTATGCAAGTGACGTTTCCAACAGCCTATTACTTTAGGATACAAAAGCAATGATGATGTTATTGTTAGTGGCATACTTACTCGAGTAATATTATACAGTTATGCTGAAGAATATGGAAACCAAGTCCTCTACAACTTCCCTCAATGAGTTTCAATCTACTTGAAAAGCAAAGAACTCCTGAGCATCTATAGACAACCTATGATGTTCTGACGATTGCACACTGGAAACAGTTTTATCACAGGTTTTAGATTCGCTGCCATGTTCGTCTGTATCTGCAAAAAGAACAGGAGTACTTGTGGCACCTTAGAGACTAACAAATTTATTAGAGCATAATCTTTATTAGAGTTTTATCACAAGAGAAGATAAACTTTTGGCTCGTGCTTCACAAAGACATTGTAAATTAAACCTCTGAGCTACAACTTTGCGCTTTGTATTCTGTCATTGACACAATACATTGCCTGAGGCTGCTGACTGCCTTCCCAGCCACTGAAGTGGTTTTACTATGTCCCTCTTGCAAAACTCCTCCATTAGGTCAGTTTCCTACAGGCCTCCTCCTCTGGACTGTAGGAGCTTGCATACTAATCTGCTGCCGAGTGGAATAGTGCAGAAGGCATTCCAGAATGTAAACACTAGGCCGAGGCCAGGCGTCATTAACAGCATTGTAAGGTCACCTGCAACCTTTGTGTTGTATTTAAAACAGCAGTTAGTTTTATTTGCAAACATTGATCATTTTAAGTTACAACCTCAATCTGGGGAAGTATATATGGTATGCAGGATGGCACTACTCAAATTCCATTTATCAGAATGGAAGCAACACACTAACTAGAGAAAGAATATTATTTGATTTTGAACACTGGAAGTTTTAGATGACTAGAGAGTCAACAACTGTTAATTTGCTGTATTCTTACCTTTACTTTAGAACGCATCATTAATTTCTATGCCTTCGAAAACAAACAGTTAATGTCAAACAGGAAATCTGAAGTGAAAAGTGGAGGATAGCCAGTCTCACTGAGCTTTATCAGTGAGCTCCATACATCCTGACACAGTATACAAGGCTCTACGTTACTGGAAGCACTAGCTATGCTGCTGCTATTTTGAGAGACCTTGCAGATATCAATATAGGAAACAATTTTGAATATTTATTTTCAGTCAGAAATAAAATAAATTAACAGAGTAGGGGGTTGCTGTTTATGAGTCACAGCTTGACCTCTATATGTAACTAAAAACCCTTCTTGTGTTTACAATAGCTAGGTTTTATAGATATGGTGCAATATGTCACATTAAATTTTTTTTTTAAACAATTAATATTTTAGTCTCATAATAGTGATGAAAACCCAAGATGATGAAACCTAAAGCATTCTATGCATGTTTAGTTGGCTGTATGTGCACCCCCTTCTCTAGTTGGTGGGAGGAGAATCCCTGGAGAGACAAGAAAAGAAAAGATTTGTTCCCTGCCTCACGGGCTGAGCATTCTTCTTCTTGAACGCCCTCAGTCCCTTCTGGCCCAGGAAGCTTGGGACTGAACTCTGATCCCTTTTATAGGAACTATAAAGCCAATCTCACATGGACTATTTTTAGATTTAAATAATGAATTGGTCAGTGAGCAGAGAGCTAATTACTTGTGTCTAATTACAAACAGTGCATTGCTTCCATTACACTGGTGTAGTTGCTACTGACATATTTATTTTAGACAGAGCTATTGAGTTATACAAGTGACAGCCTGGTTTCCTAGGAGATTGTTCCCAGCCAGCTCTGGCAGAACTCACAAGATATATATTTTATCCCACGTGATATTTCCTTCAGTTTGATATAGTCAAGTGTTTCAGCAGAGCAGACAGCTGCAGAGAACAATGGCCACAGCAGCAGCACTACCAGCTCCACCTTCCAAAGCATCTAGTATTTCAGCATGTGTTCGAATTGTAGAAGTGTAGGGCTGGGAGGGACCTTGAGAAGTCACCAAGTCCAGCCCCTGGCACTTCAGCAGGACCAAGTAAATCCAGACCATCTATGATAAGAGTGGGTGGCACAAACACCTAAAGGCCTCCAGTGCCAGGGATTCCACAACCTCCGTGGGAAGTCTATTCCAGAACTTATCCACTCTTTTAGTTAGAAAGGGTTTTTCCTAATATCTCATCTAAATCTACCTTGTTACAGATTAAGCCAATTACTTCTTGTCTGGTCTTCATTGGACATGGAAAACAATTGATCATTGTCCTCTTTACAACAGTCCTTAATATATTTGCACATTTACCAGGTCCCCCTCAGTCTTCTTTGCTCAAGACTAAGCATGCCCAGTTTTTTTAAACCTTTCTTCATAGGTCAGGTTTTCTAAACCTTTTATTTTTCTTGTTGTCGTGCAAGGGGAAAAATAAGAGTGCCCAGATCTTAGAACTACATAAAGAAGCATAATAACTGAATTCCAAAATCTGTTTGCAGTGTTCTTGTAGCCTTGTTGATCCCAGGATATGAAAGAGACAAGGTAGGTGAGGTAATGTCTTTTATTGGACCACATCTAAGGATATTTTTGGTTGGGTGTGGTGGTGATATAGGGATTGTAAAAGCAAACCTTAGGCACAAATGCTTCCAGTTGAAGCAAATCCCAGTCTTTTGTGTGGTTTAATGGTTAATAAACATTGGGGCAGGGATATATGTTGAAATTACTATGAATGCTCATTTTAGAAAGGGGAATACAGTGAACTAAATTTGATGCGGTCCTTGCAAAATGGACCTTGAAAGCAACTCAGGTTTTTATTTAGGAATAATGTGCGGTGCCCTGAAGTACAAGTGGCAGGATGCCTCTAACAGAAATACAAAGTACGACAATAAATTCAATATTGACACATGCTTCAATCTACCTTTATGCACAGTATTTTAGAAAGTTTCTCTTCATGGTGCAGAGGAAGGGATAGTTTCCTTGTACAATGAGAGGTAGCAAAACTATTTTTATTAAGCAGTCTGAAAGTGCAGTTCTTAGCAGGGACAGGTAGGGGAAGAGGAGCTTGTATACTGAAGCTATAAAAAGCACTTGCATGCACACATTTGTTGATTAGATGTGACTACTTAAAACTGCAATGGATAGTGAGTACAAATCCCATTAGGTATGAGTGTACGTAAATTCCTGCAAGTTTCTTTCAAAGTTGCAGATCAATAACCAGCACTCGTCAGGATCTGGGAACACAGTACCTGTATGCTGCCCTACTAAACAGAACTTCTATATCTTCTGAACAGGGATATGCCCCTGACTACACAGAGTGCTGGGGTAGCATCATGTCACACTCCTCAAGATTCGGGGGACATGCATTGGTTCTACTGCCCCCTACTCCCACAAAACATCGTTCTGAATGCAATGGTACCTAAGCAAAGCCACCTCTGTGACACTAAGCCAGAAAGGGTTAAGCAACTAGTAGGCTACATGACCCAAATTCAATTTTTAGAGACATTAAAAAGCATGTAAATGGTAATTAGGGTCATTCCATGTTAGATAAACTAGAGCAATGAAATGTAGACTTGTATTGTTAGTGAACTGGAAGAAGAGTGTGATTGGAATTTGTCTGTTTACCTATATCTTGTTAGAGGTTAACAATGTAACCAAACTGTTCCTGTCTGTTACTATATTCTATTGATTCAAAGATCAAAAGGGGATATTGACATTAAGATGGAACTTGGGTATAGTAATATCATTTACTACAAACATTAAAAAGAAATATAGAATCATAGAAGATGAGGGTTGGAAGAGACCTCAGGTGGTCAACTAATCCAACACCCTACTCAAAGCAGGACCAACACCAACTAAATCATCCCAGCCAGGGCTTTGTCAAGCCAGGCCTTAAAAACCTCTAAGGATGGAGATTCCACCATCTCCCTAGGGAACCCATTGCAGTGCTTCACCAGGCCTTCCTAGTGAAACAGTGTTTCCTAATATCCAACCTAGACCTCCCCCACTGCAACTTGAGACCATTGCTCCTTGTTCTGTCATCTGCCACCACTGAAAACAGCCGAGGTCCATCCTCTTTGGAACCCCCCTTCAGGTAGTTGAAGGCTGCTATCAAATCCCCCCTCACTCTTCTCTTCTGCAGACTAAACAAGACAAGACAACTGTCTATGAACTGCTTAATGAATATTACCTTATGCTGATGAATGCAACTAGTTACCTGTGCATACATAGGAAATAGGAGGGTTTACTTCAGAGCCACAATGCTTCACCAAAGGAATGCCTGCTGTCAAGAGGCTGCCAGAGAACTATAAAAACTCTTGTGCCCTGATCCTGTATCTCAGATCTGCTTAAGCTTCATTAGGGGAAACTTTGAGTCGCAAGACTGAAGTCTCCAGCTCCTGTCTGGATCACCCTGATATTGTACATTGGTCTATAACCTATGGAACTAATTCTGGAAGAACTATCTGCAACTCTAAAGCTCACCATCTCTACTGTGAAACTGACCTAAAAACTCTGTGTTTGTTTGTATAATCTTTCAACCTATACTCTCTTTTTTAATAAATTTTAGTTTAGTTAATAAGAATTGGCTGTAAGTGTGTATTTGGGTAAGATCTGAAATATTCATTGACCTGACGGGTAATGTGTCTGATCCGCTGGGACTGGCAGAACTTTTAATACGATGAACAAGATTTTCAGTAATCCTTACCATATTTGACTTGGCTGTCTGGGTGACAGCCCAAGGCTGGATTGTTTTAAGGGAACTGTGTTTTTGGTTTCTGGGTAACCAGTAAGGTATTGTAGAAGCTGTTTTGTTGCTGACTTGGTGAATCTAATTATTAGAAATAACCCTACACTGGTGGTATCATCTGCCCCATTCTTTGAAGTTTGCCCTGATTGAGCAATCTCACTGTGGCCCCCTTGGGACTCCGGTCACAACCTTAACAAAAAGATAGAAACTCCCATTTGTGACACCATTTGTAGCAGGGGCAGCACTTGCTAAATTCCACTGTAGCCCAACCCCCCATTCCCAACAGAATAATTCAGAGGAAATTCCTTGAGGAGCTACTTTCACCTCCAGACTTCCCTTCCATGGATTTTCCCATGGAAAGGATCAGTTTGAGCCTTTGCTTTTATAGTGGACTTCACTTGGGACATCAGACCTTGGGCTAAAGAAGGTTACATGTTTGATGAGGAAGGAAGGAAGGAAGGAGCCTGGTACCACATTCTGGAGCAGAGTGCTTAGCTCCTCCTTGGAACAGTGGCCAATAAAAGAGCGAGCAGTACACACAGCAAGAGCAGAATATATTTTTTTATAAATTTGAGGGATAATCTATTTTTATTTTTAAGTAATTTTTACCAATTTAAGTTTTCATAGCCTTGCTGAATTACGTGTTTTAAGCATTTTTAAAAAAAATCAATTAAAATGTTTACAGTTGAAGGATATTAAGGGGGGAAGACAATGATTAAATGATAGTAGATGTCAAAATTAGAAAAGTTTTATATACCATTAAAAGCACAAATTGTCAGCATCACATCAAAAAATACAAAGTAAAAATCCTTAAATCAAAACTCCAATAAGTTCTCAAGCAGCATTTTTCTTACATTGCCTACCTGCAAAGTTGGATTATCATCAATAGAAATACTTCCTTCCAAGCTTAACACACACCACCACAACACACACGGTGCACATAATATTCTCCATAAAGGTGTTAATGTCTTCTATAGTTTCAAAGGAAAGCATTGATTTTTAGGATGAGGGTTTCTCCCAAAGTAGGACTGGTCTCCCAAAGCTGGGCAAGGCAGCCAGTTATCCCTGATATTTACACACAACTATAGGTCCAACTCTGCCCTCTGATGGGTGTGTGCATTTCCCATTGTTTTCAATGCAGCTAGAACTGCGCACACATTTCAGACAGAATTTAGCCTATGGCTCAAATTCCAAAACCCCACAGATAAGGAAAGCAGTATGTCCTGACCAAGAGGAGGGCTGTGTATTTGCCAGGCTGATATCTGTTCTGCTCTTAATTTGCCCCACTGCAGCTGCTCTGAAGAACACACAAGTTGAGAGAAAGTGCCTGCATCTCTTGTATTTTTGGTGGTCTCTTGTTTACATTTTCCCTATGGAAAAAAATAGACTTTTTTTTTTTTTTTTTTTTTTTAAAGTGCACGGCTGCTGAAAATTAAAGGTCTGCATTACCGCTTGGACTATTATAATTCAACACACACTGCTTTGGTGGAGAAACAGCTTTTTTTTAAATTACTTTCCATAATGAAGTTAAGCAGAGTTCAGATTTCCGCTGAAAATGGGAACCAGAGCTTATTTCATATCCTATTCAGATATACACTAATGAAGAAAGATATGTACAATTAAGCCTTCATGTTCCTAAGAAAAGCAATCAATCAACAGGTCTCTTCATTATAGTGCCTGTATTTTACAAAAGGCAGAATTATACACTGAAGAACAAAAGCCTGTTTAGTCCCACCATCGGATTTAAACGCACATCTCGGCATTTTTCAGAATTTACTCTCCTGCCCAAATATTTTCATTTTCAGAAATTACTAAAACAGAGACAATCACATTTGGGTTTTAGTACACATTATCTCTACTGCACTAGAGCGGCCTAACCCACAGCCCGCTTGTGGCCCAATCAGCACAAGCTGTGGTCCACATGACATCCTCACGGCCATACAAGTTGTGTGTGTGTATATATTATATATATTTTGTGTGGAGGCGGCCCACATAACGCATAGAGACCTGCATATGCAGCCCACAATGGTAAGTACATTGAGAACCACTGCACTAGAGTTGTGTCACTGTAGCTTGCACCATGTGACTGAACCTATAAAAGTCAAAACAGTGTAGTGTGCTCAAATAAGACAGTATCACATCCATGCACAACAGTCCCTACAGTAATTGTGGGCACTGACCCGATGCACTATCCCACAAGTCCTGACAACATAGCTCCCTGGACCAGGCACAAAATTGCTATTTGCACCTGTTTAGATCATTGGTTTGTTCCACTGCCTGGTTTGAATGGTTCCTTCTTGCATTAGCATCCAGGCATACATGAAAAAGGAAAGACACTATGAGCTCTTATACCCTCAAAATGGTAGCATAGATACCATGATGGAGCATCATCAGCCTTCTCCCACGCAACTGTCGGACAAGGAGGCCAAGGGTAAAGTGCGACTACTTTGGTGCCTGAGGTGTAAGGACCTCCTATTTTTAAAATAAACCCCACCTCCCAGTTCCATTATTATTTGCATCTGAACTGTTTCCTTCTCCCCTATATCTCCCCTGCTTTGGGCGGGAGGTGGAGCAAGGAAAATGGGACTGGAAAGTCTGGTCCTGAAGAGAGCACTCGTCCAGGTTGCCCAACTCCTGAAGAGTGGGGTGGGTGTGCATCTAAGAATGGGTATTAGACTACTATGACTAGTTAAAGGGGCTCACTAAGGAGGAAAAAGGAGGTGGGAGCAGGTGGTATCCACCACAAGAAATTGTGGATGTGGACACAAGTCATTTTATAAGAATGCTAGAATTTATGCAAAACCAAAATACTTTAGTTTATCCAACCCTGGAGTGTGTTCACTGTAAATCGCAAGTGACAGTTTAATACATTTCCCAAATAACTTTTGGGAAATCTTAAACAGTGATTGTGGCCACATTAAGGTAGACAGACTATGCTAGTAACAACTGTGGCTAAGTATACTTGTCAACAAAGTATGACTCATGGATAATTACATCTCATCTATATTGCAAAATGGAACTATGCTTTAACCATATATCCCAGCAACTGACTTTAGCATAGACAGAAACCAAGTCTCTGCTTGAGGATGGGAAAGGTCAGAGAGTTAGAACCTGGCTCCACTTTGCAATTTTCCGTTAGCAGAACCAAAAACTCATAACTGAGTGCCCGTAAGACTTCTTGGACAGTAGCCATTAAAAGGATGTCACCTCTTCTGATGAAACTCTGCCATATGCATTTGAAGATCCTGCTGTAGTACCATAACGACCTATCCATAAATGGGGTTTTATTCATACTCATTCTGCCCAGTGTGTAGATGCTTTAAAAAAATTACAGTAATATGTCCCCTATAAAAGCCTTCCCAGTTGTCAAACAGAAAAGCCACCCAATACTCTCACCTAACCCCTACAGAATATAATCACATCTACAACAGAGTCAAAAATATCCCTCTAGAAATCTCCCTAACCTTCCTCATTCAGCCCAGAATGAAGCCTCCTTTCTAGGTAAAGGCCTTACCTAGATTGCCGTCCAGAATGCATACTGGAGCAAATACTTCAGAGCTACTGTCATGTGCTATTTTCAACAGAGTAGACTAGGTCTTTTTAAAGTGTATTCCTGGAATCCCAGGACAGATGAAAAATGCATGAGTACTACGACTGTCAAGTGATAAAAAAAATTAATCGCAATATGCTGTTAAACAATAATAGAACATTTATTTAAATATTTTTGAATGTTTTCTACGTTTTCAAATACTGTATATTTATTTCAATTTCAACACAGAATACAAAATGTACAGTACTCACTTTATTTTTATTACAAGTATTTGCACTGTAAAAAACAAAGGAAATAGTATCTTTCAATTCACCTAATACAAGTACTGTCGTGCAAACGGTCATGAAAGTTGAACTTACAAATGTAGAATTATGTACAAAAAAAGGCTTTAGAGCCTACAAGTCCACTCAATCCTACTTCTTGTTCAGCCAATCGCTCAGACAAACAAGTTTGGTTACATTTACGGGAGACAATGCTGCCCGCTTCTTGTTTACAATGGCACCTGAAAGTGAGGACAGGCGTTCACATGGCATTGTTGCAGCTGGTGTCGCAAGATATTTACGTGCCAGATGCACTAAAGATTCATATGTCCCTTCATCCTTCAACCACCATTCCAGACGACATGCATCCATGCTGATGACAGGTTCTGCTCGACAACGATCCAAAGCAGTGTGAATCGAAGCATGTTCATTTACATCATTTGAGTCAGATGCCACCAGCAGAAGGTTGATTTTTTTTTTTTAGGGGTTCAGGTCCTGTAGTTTCTGTGTTGGAGTGTTGATCCTTTAAGACTTCTGAAGGCATGCTCCACACCCTACCCCTCTCAGATTTTGGAGGGCATTTCAGATTCTTAAACCTTGGGTCGAGTGCTGTAGCTATCTTTAGAAATCTCACATTAGTATCTTCTTTGCATTTTGTCAAATCTGCAGTGAGTGTTCTTGAAATGAAGAACATGTACTGGGTCATCATCTGAAACTGTCATAACATGACATATGACAGAATGCGAGTAACACAGAGCAGGAGACATACAATTCTCTCCCAAGGAGTTCATTCACAAAACTTCATTAATGCATGATTTTTTTAACGAGCGTCATCAATGTGGAAGCATGTCCTCTGGAATGGTGGTTGAAGTATGAAGGGGCATAGGAATGATTAGCATATCTGCCACGTAAATACCTTGCAATGCCTGCTACAAAAGTGCCATGTGAACGCCTGTTCTCACTTTCAGGTGAGATTGTAAACAAGAAGCAGGCAGCATTATCTCCCATAAATGTAAACAAACTTGTTTGTCTTAGTGATTGGCTGAACAAGAATTAGAACTGAGTGGACTTGTAGGCTCTGAAGTTTTATATTGTTCGGTTTTTGAGTGCAGTTATTAACAAAAAAAATCTACATTTATAATTGCACTTTCACGATAAAGAGGTCGCACTACAGTACTCGTATGAGGTGGACTGAAAAATACTATTTCTTTTATCGCTTTTACAGTGCAAATATTTGTAATAAATATAAAGTGAGCACTGTATACTTTGTATTCTGTGTTGTAATTGAAATCAATATATCTGAAAATATAGAAAAACATCCAAAAAATTTAATAAATTTCAATTGGTATTCTATTGTTTAGCAGTGTGATTTAAAACTACGATTAATGTTTTTAACCGTGATTAATTTTTTGAGTTAATCGCAATTAATCAACAGTCTTAATTAATACTATATAGTTTACCAACCATTTTAAACTATGCAAGCCAAGATCAGTTTTCTTGTGAGTCTCATACAATTAAAGTTACATGCTCTCAGGTGTCTGCAGTACATGGCAAGTTTGGCAAAATCTCATACTAAGACAAACAGATAAACATTAAGTGAGCAAGCACCAATTAATGCTAACTGTTGGTTTCTTCCACCATTAGCTCTTGCTGTAATAGAAGAGTTAAGAGCACTGTAATTAACTTTGCTCATAAATAAATGCAGCCTGTTAAAAGTTGTACCTAATTTTTACAGATAAAAGTAGAGTTTGTCTTTCGTCTTATAAGTGTCATGATTGGAATGATTCCTTTGGATGAAATGTATAAATCCACAGAATATGAATTATGCTTACATGCTGCTACATAAAAAAAAAATATAGCAGAAAACTCAAGTACAATCTACAGTTAACTGATATTTTAATGATGATGCACAGGGACCTTTCATCCTAAAGGATGAAACAAAATGAGAGCCCCACTAAAACTGTGCAAGGACAAGAAAAACTCAAAAGGGAGAAATGTATTCGTTGCTCGGTAAGGGAAGGGGGCACCTTGGGAGAAAAAGGACAGTGTTTTCTGGCAAATTAAACAGCACTACTAGCTGGAAGGGAATCCTTTTAAAACACAATGACTAGAATGTGGATGACATTTTTATGTCAGCTGTAAGTTCCCATTTATCCATTTTAAATGAAATTCAGGTCACACACAGAGAGCTGTTTTGTTACAAGCAAAAACTGTTCCTTGAGGGCTCAAAATAAGAAACAGTCACAGACAACAGCTGCCCTAACACTGGTTTCTTTAGGACACATACTAAAGGCAAAATGCAAAGCAAGGAGAAAAAGGTTAGATGGTCTCAAAGATTCCACCTTTCTTCCCAAAACAAAAAATCAACTTTTATTATTTGACTCAACATCTCATCCTCTCCTCTATGGAAGGAGACAGAGCAGCAGATCCAGTCAGAACCTAATGAAGCATCCCTGTTCAGCTCTCCAAAGATTTTGCCAGGGTACTCCAGCATATGGAAGGATGGAAAGACCTGCCAGTTCTAAAACAAACACAAATTCAAATAAACTGTAATTGGGGAGGGGAAGGGGGAAAGACATCAGAGACAAACTCTCTGCATCCCAAAGCAGCATTAAAGGGCAAATACTCAAAGAATTTGTGTTCCTTGATGTTCACCCTTAAGACTGCAACTACAATGAACAACAGAGGCTGACAATAACCCTCATTCATTAATGTCCTAGCCAAACCCTAATGAGTTACAGTATTTAACAACTTTGGTTCTGATGTCATGTAGCAGGCATTCAGTCCTAACTGTAGACTCTTCAGTGGAAGGCATGTAATACATTTAAATAGTCAATGTTAATTATTGTTATAAGTGTTGGATTTTGTAAAGAGAGCTCAAAGCTCTCTTTAACTACTGTCGTACAAATATTTCTTACTTTTGTAAACACAGTTACAACAAATTATGTAGGCCTGGCAACCAAAGCCACTGAAGTTTTGAAAAAACACATATCTACATGTTCAGCAACTTTTATATTTACACACACATACCCACCCACCCACCAGCTAAATCAGGCACAAACCAAATATGAACAGTTTTAATTCTCAAATACGTCCAACCACGACTACTCCATTTTTCTCATTTTGTCATACTTCAGACATCTTGGGTTAATATCCAAGTTAGAGCGGGCGGGGGATGGAAGCATGGCCTAATGTCTAATGTTACTATTTAAGGATATTTTAAGATGACCACTGGGTTGGTTTTGGAACACAAACCATGTGTATGTGTTTGAAATGACTCAATAAGAGGCAGATGTAAAACAAATACAACAAAGGAATTTAGTATATTTTTATTACAACATTGGGAGCTTAGTGTGGTAATATCTAGGAAGAATAAACACGTGTGTTTCATGAGTATGGGGGCCAATAGTTCTATCTACCACTGGCCATGCTAATAAACAATTCCAAAATGACCATAATCCCGCTTGGCAACATCTGCCTTCCACCCTAAAATAATGTTCAGCACATTAATTTACGCTCACAGTGAACTGACGGGGGTGGGAGAGGGAGCCCTCTCCTCCCCTCTACCCTCCCCCCCCCAAAAAAAGATTCTATCAGATTATTGGTGTGGTGTAACAGTACCCCACATGGGAAGCTAGCTTTGCCTTACTTCTGCGCCAGTGAATGTCCACAAGTCCAAGTTTTTAGCTGCGTACACTCAGGCTAGTGCACATACAGCACGTATGCTAATCCCTCTGCAGTTCACTAGAAGTGCTACCTTCAAATTCTCTTTTCCACAAGAACATGTTTATTTTTGCATTGTAATTGGAGACTCAGGATAATCATACCAAGACATCCAACCATAGAGTAGACATTAACGAACCTGACACATCTCAATGTAAATATTATATACACACATCCCATAAGCAAATCCTGGTGGGAGCAATTCTTGTAGTTTGTAACCTTAGGTTTAGCATGAAAAGTTCTTAGTAGTATTTCAAATTCACTGGGTTCATTCTCTTCCCTCTGTATTAGAAGAATCAGTATATACAAATCAGACTATTCCAAGAACAGACCAGCAAAGGCAGAAAAATCAAAAGTGAACATTAAAGCAATGCTCATACTGCACATATTTGAAGAATTACTTCTTTACTACAACTATGGCCCTTGTTTTCTAATTAAAGATTAACCAAAAGTACTTATGCACAATTTAGGATTAATCTATCACTATTTCACATATAGTGAATACCATTTTCTTCTAATGAATCAGGACATGTGTACAAATAACATTCTTGCTTCTCATTGTTGACTTACTTTTAAAGCTATGCTTAAAATCCAAATCAGAAAGTTCTTCCTTAATTGCAGATAAGGAATTTGCAGTGATGTAATTTAGGAACACATCCAAACCATCCCATTCCCCCACCAAAATGCTCACAGCAGCTAAAGCAGGACTGTGAAATAAGGATGGTTATGAAAAGACAAGAGAAGGGGGGGAAATGGGGGACAGGGGGTTAGCATTGGCTAAAACCATTTCCTGTTCACCCTTGTGGTGTGTAACAGAGTCTTAATTACATCTGATCTCACCCCTTTCAGCTGCATTTTAAAAAATTAAGTTACAAATGCAATTCAGATATCAGGTTTCACATTTATAAACCTAAAAAGAGGTCATGCATATTATTGCCTTTGTCTCCAACTATGAGGAGTTGGAGGGTTTCTGTTTTGTTTTGTTTTAATTTAATGGAAACCTTGATTTTCCCTGGGAGACGAGGTCACAGACTAGGGCATTTCCTGTCTGCAGCAATGCTGTGTGCTTATGCAGACATAAGTCTTCTGACAAAAAACTGATTTATTTCAAAGAAGGGGTCATTACAATCATAGTATATAATGAGATCACATTCTTTCCTACTTGTTTTGCTTAATCACTGTGGATTACTCAAAAACATACTGAGGAAAAAGGATGTGTTTCAGCTGTTATGGAAAGTGACACTGCATCTGAAATCCCACACTAACTGTTGGGCCTGAGATGAGGAATAACTCCACTGAGATCAACTGAGTTAGTGTGCAAGGGCCCAGATCCTACAAAGTGCTGAGCAACTCCCCACTGGGTGTCGAGGACACTCAGCATCTTGCACGATAGGGCACCAAAGGAGATGACCATCCATTCCATTTATGCCTTTACAGAGAAATCAACCTTCTGAACCCTGCCCATAGGAAGTGTCCAGCCAAACTTCAAGTATACTTTGCGTACACATTGCATGTGTGCAAACATGCGATGTGTTCAACAGTGGGTGATATCACCTGGCACCAGGGGTAACCCACTTACCACAGAAAGAGACAAGCACCAAGCAGGTCAAGAGAAAAGGCTGCAGGGGGCTGTGGGAGCACTGGAGGCCTGAAACCACAGGCTAGCAGCCAAGCTGAGATCAGGAAAGCCTTGGAAGACTCAAAAGAAGTCATTAACAATGCAGGTAGCGCAGAGGTGAAAGCACGGGGGTGAGGGGTGTGGTGTGGTGGCAGTGCAGATGACTTCTTAAGTACTTATACGGCCCCCATTACTGCAGTATCTGCATCTCACAACAGTTAATGTGTTTATCCTCACAACTCCCCTATGAGGTAGGGATATGCTATCATCTCCATTTTACACATGGGGAACTGAAGTATGGAGACCAAGTGAGTTGCCCAATGCCACACAGAAGTCTGTGGCAGAGCAGGGATTGAAATTCAGGTGTGACAAAGTGGGAATTTTTGTAATGGTTTTATGAATACTGTGTGAGTGCCTCAGTTTCCCTCATTTTGAAAAGCTATCCAGTGTGTGTGTGTTGGGTGGGAGGACTGTTTGCTCTCAGGGCAGGCTAAGAGACTCAGGTATAAATGTCGCCTGCCTGTCAGAGTTTGAGTGGGTCATTAGAAAAAGACTGCCAAAAAGACAATGGCAAATCCAATCACCAGGACATTGACGCCTAGCAACCACCGACCCAGAGGGAGATGCATTTCCACACCTCTCAATGGGAAAGCTGAGCAACACCACCCAGCCTGAGAACAAAGGACTGGAGAGGAAGGAGATGGGGGACAAGAGTCTGGGCGCTCACCTGGGATCTGGCCAAGGAGGTCAGATTGAGAGACAGAGCTTGAACAATGGGGTTCATTACAGCTTGGCTAGGGCTCCGAGTTAACCAGAATGGTCTATACCTTAACCTCCATTTCTCTATATTAACCCAAGGACTTCCTAAGCTGTGTTCCAATTGACTAATGAACCGTACACTGTTTTGACAATACTGTTTGAGTGTCACTGCAAATGCTTGGTGAGGTGCATTACTCCCTGAAAAGTGTAGAAGTCTCTACCAGGAGTCTGCCAGTTGGACTTGCTGAAAAGAACTCATGGTCTGATACAGGAGTGCCGGAGCCCCAGAGATTCAATCTAAGGAGTCAGTGAAGCTGCAGAAAAAGTGAGACCCCCATGGGGATCTGACACTTCCAAAGCTGGGGGTGTAGCACCAATCCTGTGGATCTGTGACACCAGGTCTCCCAAGTTTTATGCTAGTTGGTTTGTACATACATACACAAAGATTTACAGCCCCTGTACTCCCACATTGTACTTATGTTTGATAGATGCCTTCAATGCATGGACAATCACTACAAAAAAACACAGCTCTAAAGACGACCTGATTTAGCATTCATGCTCACTTCTGTGCAGACAGGTGGACTCAAACACATTTTGTGTTAAGAAATCAAGCTCCTAAACGTTGCACTGAAGTTTTACAAACCACTGAGATGGCTCTTATAAGAGAGCCTATAAACATCACAGTTTTAAGAGTACTTCAAATCTCTGCCTTAAACGCAGTCACGAAAATATGGGCAAATTATTCAGGGGTAGGAGGGAGATGGACCTACTATATAAAAGCAGCAAGTAACATTTAGACAGATTATTTTTAGGCAGTGCTCCCTTTACTTTCACAATCTGGAAACATCTATCAGGGGGTCATTTCGAGTCAATGTCAGAGGAAACGGGCAATTTAGCATTTCAAGGATAAATTACAAAGTCAGACTGAGGTCAACTCACTTAAAAAAAGTATTATGCTACATTAGAAAAAACAAAGCAACAATTATAAATCTAAGTTCCAGGTATGGAAACTCCCTTGCATGGACTAGGAAAAAATACACCATGGTAGAACACTTACCTTCCTATGCTACCATCACACACAAAATGCCAAATAAATTTCAGTTTATGTGTTAACTCACCAAACTTCTTCTGATGTACTTTGACAGCACCTTTCATTAGAACAACCCCAAATTTTACACTTAGATCACACCCTCCATCCAAGGATGCTTTACAGTAGCTCAGTGGTTCTCAACCTATTTTCCATTGTGGGCCGCATATGCGGCTCTCTGTGTTATGTGGACCGCATCCACCCAATATATATACTATTTGTATGGCCCCAAGCTTGTCAGATGGGCCACAACTATGTGCTGATTGGGCCGCAAGCAGCCCATCGGCTGCGAGTTGAGAACCACTGCATTAGATGAATGAAGCCTCATGAAGTAGGCATTATCCATTTCACAGACCAGACCAAAGAGACGCTAAGTGATTTGCTCCAAGTCATACAAGTCAGTGACAGAGTATGCAATTGAGCTTACATCTACACTGTTTTCCGTTCTAATTATTAGATCGTGTTTTCCTCCTTGTTGCCTAAACAAGAGTTTGAATTAAAATAATAATAAAGATAAATGTGGGTTTGGTAACCTTGGCCCAGTCTCTGGATATGTGGCCACATAAAGAGAAAAACAAAACCCAAACCTACCACAAACTGACAATTTCCTAGTGGGAGAGGACAGAGCAGCACCTGAAGAGGTTTGTGAAGAAACTTGCACGATGCCGGCTTGCCCACACAATGTTTCTCTCTCTTTAACAAGCGTTACATACGTTACACTTTAACCTCCCCAGTACTGCAAAAAAAAAAATAATAATCATGGCAACAACAGGAAGTCAAGTTCAAAACCATGAGCATCACCAGCTGAAATCCAACACCCTTTCTGCATACTACCATAATCTTAATAAATACAAATAAAGTTGTTGACCTGTAGTGCAGCTGTGTATTGTCAGGTAACTATAAATGTGGTACTTCACTGAACTGAACTGCATCACAAACACGGTGATAAGGAGACTTGTCTCCTGACAACATGGCATGCTAAATAAATATCCACTACAGCAATCTAGCTGCAGTAAGACTGGGCTTGCAAACAAGGAGTCAAAATAAAACAACTTCTAGTTTAAAAGCAAAAGATTTAACATTTGCACTGAAGAACTGTCTTCTTTACTGCCCGAACGGGAGCTACCTCAGAGCAAGTCTGGTGCAGCTTCCAGTCCTCTAGCAGTTTCTGCACCTATTCCAGCATAAGTGCACGGAACACACCCACCATTTATTCTGCTTGTCACCATGGGTTAATGTGGTCAGAGGCAGGAGACAAGACCAGCAAAAACAAGAAGTGATAGTATGTCTGCACCAAGAGAAAGTAGGGCAGGAACGTTAATGGGAGGGCAAAGAGTCAGTTTCCTGAGGCAGTCAGTATGTGTCTGTCCAAGCAGCAGGAGATGCCCTAGGACAACTGGAGCCCACAGCCCTTCTGAAGTGACCATGAAAGGCAAAGCACATTGAGAAGGATCATCTCAGACCCTTCTGCCACCACAAGAGCAGTTATAGAAAGCTTGACCCGCAGTCCCTAAACACGAGGGATGTAAATATCATTTTAAAAGTTAACCATTTAAATGATTAACATTATATTGTTTAAACAGTTAACCAATTAAAGGGAGAGGAGCTGGGGTTGCTCTGGACGGCGAGAGGGGGGCTGGGGTCAGCTGGCGGGCCGGTGGACAAGATGCCGGCGCGGCAGGGTCCAGGCGCGGTGGGGCTGGGGAAGGCAAGGCCGGGGGGGGGGGGGGGGGGCCGCAGCCGGGGCCTATAGGGAGGCGCAGCCGGGTGTTAACAGTTACTGTCGGTTAACCGGTAAGCCTAATGTTCACCGGTTAACATTTTACATCCCTACTAAACATAAGGGAATTAATTTAACTGACCCCCCCCGCCCCCAGCACAAAAGCTTTTAAGAATTAATCTTTAAAATCAAATACATTGTTAGAAATCTAACAACTTCTACATACGGTCTCCCAGACTCCCACACCACAATTTCCTCTCTTATTTACCTGTCTATTTTCAGAACTGTAATTCAGAATCTGTTTGCAACAGTGTATTTCACAATACTCTCCTACTACCATGAAGTGCTGAATTTTAGTTCGTTTCCCTGTGCGGCATGAATTGTACATCTGATAACTGCATGTTAGGACAAAGATGTCAAAATGTTCCTGTATTTCCAATTCAACATACATTTAAGAAGAATGGTGTATTGTCATTAAAGAAAGCAAGCCAGCCATAAAAAGAGCCACAAAGCTTGATAATCGCCCAACCCACCCACTCAACCACCATGCGTTTCTCTACAACATGCAGTTCCATTCCATACCTAGGGTGAATCCTAGGCCAGATGAAGTCAATGCAAGTGTTACTACTGACTTCAGGGGGCCAATATTTCACTCATGGTGCATGACCCAAAGCCCAGTGGAGTCAATGAAGTTTTTCCACTGACTTCAGGAGGCCTGATTCAGGGACCTTTGGTGAGCAGGCAGGCTACCAAAGATTACAAGAATCCTAAGAGGTTTCAATACTTTATCTTCTCTCAGCAAGGGAGCAGATGAGTAAGAAGCAGCATCCACATGCAACCAGAAAGCAAAACAGATATGTCCAAATGCTGACCTATCTGCCCTAATGGGGTGATTTCCAAAGTTGTGTCAATTCCTTTGCCTCTATCATAGCATCTGCACAGTTCAGGTTGTGAACAGTGTAGTTACTCTGCGATGGTTACATGCAGTAACTGGCAATACTTTGTGCATAAAACTACTCAGATGTTTGCAGAGCCATAGGCACTGCTCAAGTTTAAAATGCTGTTTTACTCGTTGCACTGCAGTACCACCCAATGGCACCAAATCAGGATCAGGTTCCCATCACATTATGTGCTGTACAGACGTAAAGGAAACCAGTCCCTACCTCGGAGAGCTAACAATCAAATTTAAGACACAAACTGCACGCAACAAACGAAAGTAGGGAAAGGAGAAAAAGTACTTTTAGTAAGATCACATAGGCTAGCTAAATACACAATCATCTGGGCTGAGAGATACCAGTACAGCAGCGTGTGTCGGAAGAATGTCCTGTTGCTGCCCTGTTCCTTTAATTAGGTAGAGGATTTCATTCACTGGGGATTTCACCAGTATGAAATCCCCCCTTTTTGTTTTTTAACTGAAGTCTATTTAAAAAAAAATATACAAATTATTTAATGAGCTAATTTGTGTAAAGCATCACACTGAGCTGCATAAATCTTGAAGAGTTGATATGGACATTAGTCCCACAAAAAGCATACCTGAAGACTACTCAGAAAGTTAAGCTAACACAGAATAAGATGGCCAACTTGCTTTTCAACAGCTATTTGATACCTATACTGTACTCCATGATCCACATTGGTTACAAGTTTGCTTCTGCAGACAATTCAAGATATTGACCTTTCTATGGTTGGGTTGTGATGATATTTTTCGTTGTGTTTACAAATAAGTTAGATTGACATTAAATTTTCATTAAAAAGCTGTGTTCTGGAATCTTACAGATCCCAAGATTTAGCTGGAAAAATAGTGACCACTTTGGTAATAAATGACTTTAGTCTATTCTGCCTACACCATTTCATCCTTTATGTTTATACACAGTGATCTAACAGCAGTACAAGTCTGAGCACATTATATTGCTTTTTCTCTCCAGCTAAAAAAAGTGACCCTTTATAATAGCAATTTTCAGTCTTTTATTACAGATCTGTATGAAAAAGAAAAAACCAAGATGAATAAATTTTTCTTAAAAAACTCTCTCATAACCAACACACAAAAGACAGGTTCACCATAAACATGTGTCACTCAGACAGACCTCACATTACCCAACAAATCTGTCTTTTCAACCCTGAAGCCCTCTCACCCCCTTTAAAATAAAGGCAGTTATCCATTATGAAATCAACATAGCAAACTCTTCCCTCCTGCCCCCCCAAGTCCACAGAAGCACTTAGATAGCTCTGGAGATTTGAGGATGCTCTTCGTAACAAAATGTGTCCTGAAATCAAGGTCTGAAAAACCACCGATGAGCATAAAGCATTCCCTGGAGAGTTGGGCTGGGAAGGAGTGTACCTATCATTTTCTGAAGGATTTATGCTCTTTAAAACAGGGTCTGAGCTACACAGTGCAGGAGATATAGCTCAAGAGGTGCAGCTTGTAGGGAGCAGGTAGCAAAGCACGGCTTTATGCCATCTCTGTGCCTCCTGAATTCTGGGCTCAGCTGGGAGCTTGCTTGCCTCCCAGTCTAGAGTTACAGCAGCCCCTTGGAGATTAGGGCCTTTGATACTGAAATAAAAATTAATAGCTTACCAAACTGGTCAGAGCTCACATTTGAGCTTTCCTTGCATGCAAAACAATGGACTTCAACCTGCATTGTTCTCACACTCCCTAAACTACAGAGGAGGGGAACCCAAACATCTGATAAAATAAGCCACAATTTGTTCTGTAATCAACATCCTAGAATCTATTCATAGGAATGCCTTTTGTTCCGAGTACAAACAAAACCTAACCCTCTCCAAAGTGTCTTTGCCAGTTCATGTTTCTCAGACTAAACCAGTCACTTTCAAAATAAATCCATTCCTTTATTTCTGCTCTGACAACTTTGCGAGCTGACAAAACCAGGTTTTTAAATAATGTTACCGAATTTAAAAAAAAAAAAAAAAATGATTAGTGCTAAAAGGAAGTTTCTATTTACAGAAATGATATAATGCATCACAGTAAAAACAGACAGATAAGTTTTTAAAATTATAGTAATAAACTATTTAATATGACATTTAATTCCTTTTAGGGATAACCAAATACATTTGACATTTTTTTTGCAATTTTTCCAAACTCATGTCTTTGAACTTTGTTTTGATTTAAAATTAAGAAGGGCTCAAAAATCATCTTTTTACCTAACAAAAATTACTTTCCTGTTACCAACACATTAGTAATTGTAAATTTCTTAACAGTTTAAGGGCTTTTTAATCCTTTATGCTGTTTACGCTTTGCACTCTATTTAGCATGGGCTATAAACAGACTGGCCAGTTTCACATCCTACTTCTTTTGAATCCATCTATTTCTTCAGATTTCGTGCTGCTGCCCATCACAGAGAGACAAAGTGGGTGAGGTCATATCTTTTATTGGACCAACTTCTGTTGTTGAGAGAGAGAAGCTTTCAAGCTTACACAGACCTGAAGAAGAGCTCTGTATAAGCTCAAAAGCTTGTCTCTCTCACCAACAGAAGTCGGTTAAAAAAAAAAAAAAAAAAAAGCTATCACCTCACCCACCTTCTCTCTCGAATATCCTGGGACCAACACAGCTACAACACCACTGCTCATCGTTATAGCATCCATGCACTTTCCATGTGAAATAGATTGGCAACAGCAGGGCCTCTTGACGATTTTATGAAGTCTCTGGCTCTTCCCTTTCTCTGATGCACCAGAGCAATAACAATGTTTGGATACCAACATAGTGGGGATGGGAGGGAAGATTTCATCAAAGACTAACTTTTCACCACAGCTCTTTAATGAAAATGTCTGTATGAATGCACACACCTCAACACTAGATATGGGTCCTACTTACTTGACCATTCCCCTTAAAGTTACACTACAATAGCCAAGTCAAAGGTTTCAGCCCACTTACAGGGACACAACTGGGTCATAATCAAATTTTGAAACGGTATTTAACTGTGTCAGCTGAGTTGGGGCTTGTCCACGTTGGGAAAAAAAGCCCACAGCAGTTGTTGTACACTAACTACTCCGCACTAATTCCTCATGTGGATGCTCTTCCTGAGCACCTTTGTGCACATTAGCTCAATGCGCTTTGGAAGCGTACTAAGCTAAGCCACCTGAGGGCACTCTGAGTGTGCACTAGAGTGTCCATATGAGGAGTTAGTGCAGAGTAGTTAAAGTGCCTTAAATTCAAACCATAGCTTAGTGAGTAACTCCCCCATGTAGACAAACCCTTGGTTATAGTCACACTTTAATATACTGATATTAGCCTAGTCAGTGCTGGGTTTTATCCCCATTATAAATACAACCATATTACAACACAGCTATATTTCCCACTTCTCCCCAACAAGGTCATAAACTTCCAGTAGATCCCCAACTCTGACAGCATATCTAAGTCAAGCTGAAGTGTTGGATAGGAACAAAGCCAAAAATAATTATTCTCCAGCCTACACTATAAATTGGAATCATGTCTTTGAGCACAATTATGCAGTAACCAGTTTCCCCAACATGTTTGCATTTGTAGCGTAAGCCAATACCCACTCAGGGAGAATTTCCAATGGTCTTGGTTAAATGTCCATTAAAGTCAACACACAGTAAATCTCTATCCTTATTAGAGCAAAAAGCAATTAAGATAAAGTTGTATGTAGCCCTGTAAGGAAGCAAATAGCTCACATGATTCACCACTAAACTCCCCACCCAAAACACTGAAAGTTTTTCCTATTGAGACTTAGGAAAGCCTGTTCTGTTCCTCTAAGAGCTTTCTATTTCCCAGACAGTCACGTGGAATGGTTATCATTTTAAATGCTGGTATGGTTAAACGTTACAGTGACACACTCATCTAACCTGCGCCCCACCTTCTCCCCCACCCCCAGCAGAAAGCTATACGTTTGTGGAGTCTCCACTGGTGGCTCAATGGTACCCGACGCATAGCTGAATGAGTATGCTAGTTTTAAAGGAAGCCCCAAAGGGCCACCATGTTTTGAACATCCATCCACCCCGTGTCAGCAGTAAGTGACGACACCAGATGGCAGAAGCTGGTGTGTGACAGCAGTCTATAGAAGAGAGTGAGTTCTGCACCACAAACTGCGGGGACTTGGAAAACCTACTCACCTGCTTGCCCCGGGAGAGTACAAATTTTGCTCAGGTGAGTGAGCTGAGTAGGGCCAGTGTTCTACAAGCTCTTTCTTTGGAGAGAGTGGGAAAAGCAAGAAGTCTCTAAGCTGCTTTTCTTTTCTCAAGAGGGGAAGAATCAGCAGGAGCCCTTACCCTTCTGTGCAAGAGAGTGGTGCTTGGTTCTGCTTCTTTAATAGGAGTAGAGAAGCTGGAACCATTGCTACTTTTCCTGGAAAAGAGCTGATGGGAAGCTGAGAGCATCCTGCATGACCCAGAGCCAAGTATTAGTTTAGTTGGTAGAGAGGGATCCCAGCATTAACTGGAGAGCAGGGTTGAAAGAACCCCAGAATCTGTTTATTAGGGAGCCACAAGTGGATGGGAGTGCTAAATTCACACTGTCACATCTTAAATGTACTTAATTCAAAACATACATGAAAGAAGTCAAGCTCTGGCACGCATAAATCACAAACACAAATGGGGAAAGTGGTCTAGTCAGTGTTGCTATTTCACTTTTTACCATAATGTATTTTTACAAGCAGACAAAACACCCACAATTATCTTTAAAGAGACTGGAAATAGAACATGGAGTTGGTCATGTGAATTCTTTCCCAATTTTTAGTGTTCACTTTTAGGCTAATTATAACTTTAAAAGTGGGTTCTCTCCAGCATTCAAATAGTGTTTAAAAGAGGTTTTTCCTTTTTAAAAAAATTTAATTTGCTCCCACAGATTAGCTCCCAGAGAATTTTGGGGGCCTTTCAATCTAAGGTGTTTATAAGGAGCCAATTCACAATAGGATCCAGAGCCGCCAAGCAATATTCTATACCAAAGAAATGTTGAACATTAGCCTACTCTTAAAGGCCCATTCAAGTAAAAAAGTGAGTTCTAATTAAAAACCTCAACATCTTAACAGTAGAACAGCCTCTATTTTAAAATTGAAAAGTTTTATATTATTGTAAATTACATTACAACATACAAAGCAGTCTCAAGCGTTTTGAAACCTTCAATACAATGACTCAATATGCTTCAGAATGGAGGGCAGACTCTTTTTTAAAATCAGAATAGCAAGTTTCCCCTCCCACCATTTTATAACAGAAGGAATTGGCATTTCCAGAAACACCAGGAGCTGATGATTGGCACTGGGAAATCCAAGCATTTCTCGGCCATGTTTCAGACAACAGTTCCTTTTTATGTTGAGCCACAAGTCCATTTGCAAAAAAAATTTTAAAGCTGTTTTAACATTTTAATTACGAAATGCACAGAGAGCAGGAAACGAAAGGGTGTTGTAGTTATGCAAAGTTATGCATAAGAACGGCCATACTGGGTCAGACCAAAGGTCCATCCATCCCAATATCCTGTCTACGGAGAGTGGCCAATGCCAGGTGCCCCAGAGGGAGTGAACCTAACAAGTAAAGATCAAGTGATCTCTCTCCTGCCATCCATTTCCTCTGACAAACAGAGGCTAGGAACACGATTCCTTACCCATCCTGACTAATAGCCATTAATGGACTTAATCTCCATGAATTTATCCAGTTCTCTTTTAAACCCTGTTATAGTCCTAGCCGTCACAACCTCCTCAGGCAAGGAGTTCCACAGGTTGACTGTGTGCTGAGTGAAGAAGAACTTCCTTTTATTGTTTTAAACCTGCTACCAATTAATTTCATTTGGTGGCCTCTAGTTCTTATATTATGGGAACAAGTAAATAACTTTTCCTTATTCACTTTCAGCACACCACTCATGATTTTATATACCTCTATCATATCCCCCCCTTAGTCTCCTCTTTTCCAAGCTGAAAAGTCCTAGCCTCTTTAATCTCTCCTGATATGGGACCCATTCCAAACCCCTAATCATTTAGTTGCCCTTTTCTGAACCTTTTCTAATGCCAGTATATCTTTTTAGAGATGAGGGGACCACATCTGTACGCAGTATTCAAGATGTGGGTGTACCGTGGATTTATATAAGGGCAATAAAATATTCTCGGTCTTATTCTCTATCCCTTTTTTAATGACTCCTAACATCCCGTTTGCTTTTTTGACTGCCGCTGCACATTGTGTGGATGTCTTCAGAGAACTATCCACGATGACTCCAAGATCTTTCTCCTGATTAGTTGTAGCTAAATTAGCCCCCCATCAATTGTATGTATAGTTGGGGTTATTTTTTCCAATGTGCATTACTTTACATTTATCCACATGAAATTTCATTTGCCATTTTGTTGCCCAATCACTTAGTTTTGTGAGATTTTTCTTCACAGTCTGCTTTGGTCTTAACTATCTTGAGCAGTTTAGTATCATCTGCAAACTTTGCCACCTCGCTGTTTACCACTGTCTCCAGATCATTTATGAATAAGTTGAATAGGACTGGTCCTAGGACTGACCCTTGGGGAACACCACTAGTTACCCCTCGCCATTCTGAAAATTTACCTTTATTCCTACCCTTTGTTCCCTGTCTTTTAACCAGTTCTCAATCCAGGAAAGGATCTTCCCTCTTATACAATGGCAACTTAATTTATGTAAGAGCCTTTGGTGAGGTACCTTGTCAAAGGCTTTCTGGAAATCTAAGTACACTACGTCCACTAGATCCCCCTTGTCCACATGTTTGTTGACCCCCTCAAAGAACTCTAATAGATTAGTAAGACATGATCTCCCTTTACACAAACTATGTTGACTTTTGCGCAACAATTTATGTTCTTCTGTGTGTCTGACAATTTTATTCTTTACTATTGTTTCAACTAATTTTCCCGGTACTGACGTTAGACTTACTGGTCTGTAATTACCAGGATCACCTCTAGAGCCCATCATAAATATTGGCATTACATTAGCTATCTTCCAGTCACTGGGTACAGTAGCTGATTTAAAGGACGAGTTACAAACCATAGTTAATAGTTCCGCAATTTCACATTTGAGTTCTTTCAGAACTCTTGGGTGAATGCCATCTGGTCCCGGTGACTTGTTACTGTTAAGTTCCTCAATTAATTCCAAAACCTCCTCTAGTTACACTTCAATCTGTGACAATTCCTCAGATTTGTCACCTACAAAAGACGGTTCAGGTTTGGGAATCTCCCTAACATCCTCAGCCGTGAAGACTGAAGCAAAGAATACATTTAGTTTCTCTGAGATGACTTTATCTCGATCGTCCAGGGGCCCCACTGGCTGTTTAGCAGGCTTCCTGCTTCTGAAGTACTTAGAAAAACAGCTAGCCAAAAACTCAAAAGGCAATAACAAAATGTTTTTTAACTCCTTTTTGGCTTTTCTTATTACATTTTTACATTTAATTTGGCAGTGTTTATGCTCCTTTCTATTTACCTCACTAGGATCTGACTTCCACTTTTTAAAAGATGCCTTTTTATCTCTCACTGCTTCTTTTACATGGTTGTTAAGCCACGGTGGCTCTTTTTTTAGTTCTTTTACTGTGTTTTTTAATTTGGGGTATACATTTATGTTGAGCCTCTATTATGGTGTCTTTGAAAAGTGTCCATGCAGCTTGCAGGGATTTCACTCTAGTCACTGTACCTTTTAATTTGTGTTTAACTAACCTCCTCATTTTTGCATAGTTCCCCTTTCGGAAATTAAATGCCACAGTGTTGGGCTGTTGAGGTGTTCTTCCCACCACAGGAATGTTAAATGTTATTATATTATGGTCACTATTTCCAAGCAGTCTTGTTATAGTTACCTCTTGGACCAGATCCTGCGGTCCACTCAGGACTAGATCAAGAATTGCCTCTCCCCTTGTGGGTTCCTGTACCAGCTGCTCCAAGAAACAGTCATTTAAAGTATAGAGAAATTTATTCTCTGCATTTTGTTCTGAGGTGACATGTACCCAGTCAATATGGGGATAATTGAAATCCCCCACTATTATTGAGTTTTTTATTTTGATAGCCTCTCTAATCTCCCTTAGCATTTCATGGTCACTATCACTGTCCTGGTCAGGTAGTCAGTAATAGATCCCTACTGTTATATTCTTATTAGAGCATGGAATTACTATCCATAGAGAGTCTATGGAACATGTGGATTCATTTAAGATTTTTATTTCATTTGATTCTACATTTTCTTTCACATATAGTGCCACTCCCTCCCCCCCGCATAACCTGTTCTGTCCTTCCAATATATTTTGTACCCCGGAATGATTGTGTCCCATTGACTGTCCTCACTCCACCAGGTTTCTGTGATGCCTATTATATCAATATCCTCCTTTAACATGAGGCACTCTAGTTCACCCACCTTATTATTTAGACTTCTAGCATTTGTGTACAAGCACTTTAAAAACTTGTCACTGTTCATTTGTCTGCACTTTTCTGATGTGTCAGATTCTTCATGTGAATGTTTCTCGTCTGATCTGGCCCATACTTTGTCCTCTTCCATCCTTTCCTCCTGACTAAAACCTAGAGAATCTCTATCAATAGATTCTTCTCTAAGAGACGTCTCTGTCTGATCCACGTGCGCCTCCGCAGCAATCGGCTTCCCCCATCTCTTAGTTTAAAAAGTGCTCTGCAACCTTTTTAATGTGAAGTGCCAGCAATCTGGATCCACTTTGGTTTAGGTGGAGCCCATCCTTCCTGTATAGGCTCCCCCTATCTCAAAAGTTTCCCCAGTTCCTAATGAATCTAAACCCCTCCTCTCTACAACATCGTCTCATCCACCGCACTGAGACTCTGAAGCTCTGCCTGCCTAGCTGGCCCTGCGCGTGGAACTGGAAGCATTTCTGAGAATACCACCACAGACATCCTGGATTTCAGTCTCTTTCCTAGCAGTCTAAATTTGGCCTCCAGGACGTCTCTCCTACCCTTCCCTATGTCACTGGTACCTACATGTACCACGGCCACTGACTCCTCCCCAGCACTACACAAGTCTACCTAGATGCCTCGAGAGATCCGCAACCTTCGCACCAGGCAGGCAAGTCACCATATGGTTCTCCTGGTCATCACAAACCCAGCTATCTATGTTTCTAATGACTGAATCGCCCATTACTAACACCTGCCTTTTCCTAGTGACTGAAGTTCCCTCCCCCGGAGAGGTAACCTCACTGTGAGAGGATACCCCAACATCATCTGGAAGGAGGGTCCCAACTATGGGAAGGTTTCCCTCTGTTCCCGTTGACTGCTCTCCTTCTTTGGCCCTTCAATCTTCCTTAACAGCGCAGGGGCTGTCTGACCGGAGGTGGGACAAATCTACAGTGTCCCTGAAAGCCTCATCAACATACCTCTCTGCCTCCCTTAGCAACTCCAGTTCCGCCACCGTGGCCTCCAAAGCCCATACACGGTCTCTGAGGGCCAGGAGCTCCTTGCACCAAATGCACACATATGCCACCCGCCCACAGGGCAGGTAATCATACGTGCTACACTGAGTGCAATAAACAGGATAGCCCCCACTCTGCTGCTGGGCTTCTGTCTGCATTTTCTCCTACAGCTACCTAGGTTAACGATAGGGTTTTTTGTATAAATCAAGAAGTTTTGATTACAGTTTAGTTTAAAGATTTTAAAGAATGGCAAGTGTACCTTGCCCCCTTTCCAAACTCCCTGTTAGCGGTCCCTGGTCGCTTGCTCACTGCTTTATAAAGCCGTGGCCTTCTTGATAGCCCCGCCCCCGACTAAGGCTCAGCCAATGAACAGAGGCTTCTAATGGTGGTTTAAAATCTTAATGGTTCCTATTAACCAGGACAATTGACTATAGATGGCTCTGTTTTACTTGCCAGCACACAGGTATACAGGAAGACTTACAAGTGGGCAATGAAGTCTTACAGTGACATGATCATGTCACCTGAACTGGAATCCATCTTTAACCTGGGGCTTTTCCATTGAGAAGGAGGGGTGGGAACCCAGAGGGACAAAGGATTCCCGCCTTATGCAAAAGATATATAAGTGGGTGGAACAGAACAAATGAGAGGGCCATCATGAGAAATCCCCTAGCTACTATCTGAGTTGGAACAAGAGCTGTACCAGGGGAAAGGATTGTGCCCAGAGTAGGAAGGTGTCCAGTCTGTGAAAGAAATGTATTGAAATATCTCTGAGGGTAAGATTTTATCTGTATTCATAAAAAGAAAAGGAGTACTTGTGGCACCTTAGAGAAGGTGCCACAAGTACTCCTTTTCTTTTTACGAATACAGACTAACACGGCTGTTACTCTGATATCTGTATTCAGTTTTATTACTGTACTAGACTTAGACTTGTGTGTTTTATTTTATTTTGCTTGGTAATTCACTTTGTTCTGTTACTACTTGGGACCACTTAAATCCTACTTTCTGTATTTAATAAAATCACTTTTTACATATTAATTAACCCAGACTCTGTATTAATACCTGGGGTGCAAACAGCTGTGCATCTCTCTCTATCAGTGTTATAGAGGGCGAACAATTTATGAGTTTACCCTGTATAAACTTTATACAGGGTAAAACGGATTTATTTGGGGTTTGGACCCCATTGGGAGTTGGGCATCTGAGTGTTAAAGACAGGAACACTTCTTAAGCTGCTTTCAGTTAAATCTGCAGCTTTGGGGCACGTGGTTCAGACCCTGGGTCTGTGTTGGAGCAGACTGGCATGTCTGGCTCAACAAGACAGGGTGCTGGAGTCCCAAGCTGGCAGGGAAAGCAGGGGCAGAAGTAGTCTTGGCACATCAGGTGGCAGTTCCCAAGGGGGTTTCTGTGATCCAACCCATCACAATGTCCACCAGGCAACAGTTGCCCCCAAGAAGAATTTTAGAATGACCAAGCAAAGCATGCCAAGAGGGAGAGATGTGCATGCACAAAGCCCGAGTAACAGGGATATATGCAGGTGAAGCACAGAGGAGTTGGGGAGTGGAATCCCAGTTCAGGATCAGGAGGAGAAGCTGCTGCACAACCCTCCCCACCACCCTAGCCTATAGGTAGGCATGAAAGCTGCAAACTCTCCATGACACTGCTGTGGAGCATGAGGACTACTAATTTTAATTATATATCCTGCAGCTCCTTCTTAATTCTGTGCACTCAGAATCAGTCTAAGCAAAATCAGAGATCCCTGCTGTAGAGCATACAGTTTGTGCTCACTGCTTCCTTTCCATAGACACTCCACTGGTGAACCACTACCCAACACTCCAGCCACACCATAGTAGTGCACAGATTTATTCTGGCCTTCTGCACGGGGTGAAGTTTCCTGGGTCTTTTGTTATGCTGGTCTACTCACACTCTTAACAAGGCTTCTTTTTTAATTCATCCCCTTCCCACCTGAATCTGGAATTTCTGATCTAGTTGTAGCCCTGTCAAACTTGAGATTTTTGGCAGCTTTATAAAGTTAAGTATTTTTACACTAGAAGACACCTAAAGTTTTGAATATGAAGAGTAGACCTTCTGGACAAGTGATCTTATTTTTTTCTTGGGATACCAGCACGACTGTCCCATCTCAGTCTCAGATTAACAAAACCCGTAACATAACCACAAAAATCTCTCTCTCTCTCTGTTTATATTATTCAGTCTATTCCAAAAGCCCAAATTAAGCATAGCAACCAAACCGGCCTTTTCAGGATGAGCTTTCCTCTCCCCTCATTTTAGTGAGTAAGGTCACCAGCAATGTTCACACACAAAGTCAGCACAGCAGTTGCCTGCAATGACTACTACCTTCAGCTCAGACCTCCTCAAGCTGCGGTCTGCAGAGAACTTGGGTGGTCACATCACACTGACTCTTCCTCCTTATTCACAGTTACAGTACAACCTCAGAGTTACAAACGCCTCGGGAATGGAGGTTGTTCATAACTCTAAAATGTTCATAATTCAGAACAATGTGTTATAGCTCTTTCAAAAGTTTACAACTGAACATTGACTAAACACAGCTTTGAAACCTTACTATGCAGAAGAAAAATGCTGCTTTCCCTTCATTTTTTTTTTTTAAGTGGTTTATGCTTAACACAGTACCCTACGGTATTTGCCTTTTCTTTTTTTCTCTGCTGCTTGATTGTGTACTTCCAGTTCCAATGAGGTGTGTGGTTGACCTGTCAGTTTAATGCGCGTTCATAACTCTGAGGTTCTACTGTATTAAACTGCATTAAAAGCCAACTAATATACACCTATACTGCAACGTGTCAGAGTATGGAGGAGAAGCAGCCCATGAGACAATCTCTATATTAAAATATTGCACATGCAAAGGAACCTCCGTCCCTTATATAGTTAATGGATTTATGAGGCCTCCAATGCTTAAAAGCGAAACTGTTAATTTCAAAGCTAGGCTTTGTCTACACTGAGGATCTGCCCTGGTTACAGCCACTAGGGCAGCTAAGTGCATACCCTGGAGTAGCCAGGCAAAGCGGCTGTTATGATGCTATTTGCTCCTTAGTTTCAAGCAAGCGGCACTGATGCCGTAGCTTGTTCACGCTGGAGGTTTGCACTGGTACAGTTATACCAGTGGCTGGCCACTGACGGCTGAAATCCCCAGAGTAGAGAAAGTTGTAGAAAAAGTTAGGATTTTTCTTGTAACATTGGCAGGTAAAAACAAAGATTGAAGTGTGATTTAAGATGGTATCACTTTAACGTGGAGTTTAATTCTTTTATATTTGAATAGAAGTAGGTGTTATAAAGGATTACCATACACAAGTCACATGTTTTATCTGAGAAAATCTAAGTAATTAGTTTGGGCTACAGTATGCGTTCCTAGCAAATATACAGTTTGATTCATATGATATCATCAGGTCCATGGATTGCCAACGTTTGGGTTAAAAAAAAAAATATGTACCAAAGGACCTGCAGCAAGCCTGGCATCAAGTTTCAACTCTCCTGTAAGATGCTGTCCAGGGGAAGAAAGGGAAAAAAAAAAAAAAAAAAAAAGGCTTGGGGGAGAGGGGCAGATGATCAGGAGGAATCCAAAAGAATGAGTATGGTCTGTTTAAAATGTGGGTGAGATAACACAGAGCCATATTCTACCAAAGACAGCTGGTGGAAACAAACCAACTGTAAATGAATGCCCACCTTAGCTGGAATAATTTAGGCTCTTCATCTTCCGCATGTGTGTAATTCCTAGGGAGTTTTCTAGTTAATGGGGATCTCTCATACCTGTCAGCTGAATCAGGGTTCAGAATGCAAAATACAGCACTCAGGAATATTGTGTTGCTTTGTGAAACTCCCTGCAAAACTCCAAGTTAATTGTTGTATGAACAGATTGTTTAGAGAACTAGCTATGGTAAAGGACCATTGTATGCCATTTATTTAAAAGCAGCATGTCATTTTAAAAAAAACCAACAAACAAAAAACTAAGCATAAATACACTGAAATCACAGATTTAATGTTGGAATATGAAAGATTTCATATTTCTGGTACAGACTCAGAGTCTTTCAGGTCAGAAAGGATCATCTAGTCTGACCTCCTGCACTTTGCAGGCCACAGAACTTCACCCACCCACTCTTGCAAATAGACCCCTAATGTCTGGCTGAGTTACTGAAGTCCTCAAATCATGATTTAAGGACTTCAAGTTACAGAGAACCCACCATCTACACGAGTTGAAACCTGCAAGTGACCCTGGCCCACACTGCAGAGGAAGGCGAAAAAACCCCAGGATCTCTTGCAATCTGACCTGGGGGGAAAATTCCTTCCCATTCCCAAATATGGCGATCAGTTAGACCCTGAGCATGTGGGCAAGACCCACCAGCCAGACACCTGGAAAAGAATTTTCTGTAGTAACTCAGAGCCTTCCCCATCTAGTGTCCCATCACCAGCCTTGGAGATATCTGCTGCTACCAGTCGCAGTTCAGCTAAATGCCCTTGTGGGCAGTCCCATCATACCATCCCCTCCATAAACTTAGCAAGTTCAGTCTTGAAGCCAGTTTTTTGCCCACACTGCTCCCCTTGGAAGGCTGTTCCAGAACTTCACTCCTGTGATGGTTAGAAACTGTCATCTAATTTCAAGCCTAAACTTGATGATGGCCAGTTTATATCCATTTGTTCTTGTGCCCACCTTGGCACTTAACTAACTCCTCTGTTTCCCTAGTATTTATCCCTCTGATTGCTCTCTATAAATACATCATATTTCCCCATCTTTGGTTAGGCTAAACAAGCAAGCTCTTTGAGTCTCCTCTCATAACTTAAGTTTTCCATTCCTCGGATCATCCTAGTAGCCCTTCTCTGTACCTGTTCCAGTTTGAATTCATCTTTCTTAAACACAGGAGGCCAGAATTGCACACAGTACTCCAGATGAGGTCTCACCAGTGCCTTGTATAATGGTACTAACACTTCTCTATCACTACTGTAAATCTCGCCTGATGCATTCGAGGACTGCATTAGCATTTTTCACAGCCGCATCATACTGGCGGCTCATAGTTATCCTCTGATCAACCAATACACCCAGCTCTTTCTCCTCCTCCGCCATTTCCAACTGATATGACCCCAACTTATAGCAAAAATTCTTGTTGTTAGTCCCCAAATGCATGACTTTACACTGTGCACTATTCAATTTCATCCCATTTCTATTACTCCAGTTTACAAAGTTGTCCAAATCATCTTGTATGATATTCCAGTCCTCCTCCTCATTGGTATGATCAGTGTTGTTACAGGTTCCACCCAAAAGATGAGAGGGTCAAACATATGGCATACATGTCAAGAGTCACCTGTGTCACGTGCATTTTATCTGTAAGACAATTCAGTGCTGCCATGTCACAAAGTGTGTGCCACAACAAAACTAATAAGACTTCCTACAAGCAAACATGTGACATAGCTTCACGGGCACACATTCCACACGCCACAAAATGCCACAAGAACTTATTGCATAAGAATGCAGTGAACAGTAACCAGGCATACTGAGTGATTGTGTAAACAGGTGGCATTCGCACTGCTTCAGAAGAAATACACACACTGTATGAGGTCAAATTCACCCCTCTCTTGGTAATCTTACTGGTAACTCAAACAGAATATGAAACTCAGCCTAAGCTTTCTCTCCAGTTGCAGCTCTTCCTGGGGTTTGACAAATCCTAGAGGACTTGCCCATCTCTGCCCCTAGTTCCCTGTATGAGAGGCAGGTGCAAACATCTACTCAGACTGGTGGAATTAACTAGCCACATCTGCCTTATCAGCTCTGTGCAGGGTTCCAGAATCCCTGCTAACAGGGTAGTCAACAGGACAGCCTTGTATCCCTATATGGAGTTACAGACCTTGCCACCCTGTTACAGTCTGGATACAGTTTTCTATGGTAAGTGTTCAGATACCACAGTGATAATAATGGTACAAATGCCTAAATAGAAACAATATTGGATATTAGAACCATTAATAGGATAAACTAAGCTCCAGGTACAGAATCAAGATTTGTGAAAGAGCCCAATCTGGTAGAAGACTGGTGGATCCTGCACACATGCAGATTTTCACATAAGCCAGCTAATGTCCTAAGTGAGGCATGTGGCCAATTCTGATTAGCCTGTGTAACTGAGAATTATACTCCAAAACAGAAACAGTTTAGAGACCTAATGTAACAGGAGAGTACAGTAGTGTTTGGAAAATGCTTCTGTTCTCTGTAGTTGATTAACCTACAACCTTATCTAGTTGGGAGTGAGGGACTGTTTCCACAATACAAACTAACAAATATTAGCCAGCCAGAGCGAGCCCTGGAGTACTTACATCACTCTTTCTGAACTTTGCTTTCAAGCTCTTCATGTTTATCCCATTCAGTTTTCCAGATCTGAGTTTTTTTCAACACCTAGGCAAAACAGAAAGGAAAATAAGTTTCTAACTAGATACTGCATAGGTTCACTAGGAGCCTTCTTACACTTTTAAAAATAGATCTTTGACTTAAAAACAAATCAAGAAGTATCGGTTATGTCTTACTTTTCAAGATTCTTTAAAATTAACAGCATTTCACAGCTTCCCGAAGTTTCGTGGCACAAGACCAACACTGACTAAATTCCTGCAGAGCAATAGCATGAAACAATCTTTACCTGTTATTTGTAAGTTTGTATTTTATGATACTAGTAATATCTTGCCTAAAGAGGATATTACAGGTAACATTTGTACGAGCCTACTGGCTTATATCTATGTTACTGTCAAAACAACCATTGGTACAGGTGGGTAGTGGCAAAGAAACTGTAGGGAAATATCCAGTCATTGAATTAAGGTTCTTGCACTCTACCCTGGCACACATTGCAGGATAATGTCAGAAGCATCCTCTATCAATCTCAATATATGGAGAAGTTCTGTACAAACATTTCCACTAATAGTTTGTGAACACATACGAAAACAAACATAATGGGAAGAGAATAGCTACTGGCAGAAAGATTAACAGACTCCTGGAATGAACAAAGTCTTCTAAGTAACAAAATTTCAACATTTCAAGGTCTGTTGAAAACTTACAAAATATGTTTGCGTTATGTTTACAGAAATAGTCTGTCCATGTATTTTTGGAGTTTTAGCTGCCATGCAAGCTCCTACTGAAAGAACAATTTAACAGCAAAAAATATTCACATGCACAAAGTTCTGTTTCTTTCTAGCAACTTCTCCCTCCAACTTAGAATAAAAGAAAAAAAATTTCCTATTGTAGTTCAGAGTCTAGTCAAATAAATGAATAGCTATGAATATATTCCCCTCCCCTAATTTCTATAGGTCCCCTACGTTCACTATGAAATTTCATGTCATTTTCAGAGGCTCTAGACTCCAGTTTGATAAAGAAAAAAAAACCCACCACCACCATTCTTTCATCACATCAGTTAAGTTAAAATGCCAATTTATTTTTTGGCAAGCAAGTTAAAATGACCACACTATTGTGTAAATTAAGATTTAATACACACTCACATGTAATCTTTCAAAATGGTATCACATAGTTTTATCAACAGTTACATTGCAGGAAAATGGTATATTTGTGGAAAGTCAGGAAAAAAATCATAACCACACACCATCCTTTTGAACTAAGCACAGCTATGAGAAGTTTTTAAATCACCAGAGCTCTACATGAACAGTTCTCATGAAGATATTAAAAAAAAGCAAAAACAAAAACACATGAATAAGCTTCCCAAAATCTCTCAAAGACATGCCAAGTAGGTCTGCAGCTGGGCCAATTCCTCTCCTTCCCCCAAAAACAAATACCTTTCTGTAGAAAGTTAAAGTAACACCAAATCTAATCAAAGGACTCAGGCACGATTAGGTAGTTGTTCTGCAGGCAGAATGCTGACTCACTTTTAATACAAGAACAAGGGGACACTCAATGAAACTCAAAAAGTAACAAGTGTAAAGAGTGACCTCTACAGAGGTAGAAAAACAACAGACTTGAGCTCTCCGTCCCTTTGCGGGAGGGGCGGGTCGCTTCTTTATGACAGACATAGTAGTCTTGAAAGGTTTTTGCAAAAAAGACAAAACTCATTTTATTTTGCAGGTGCTGTCTAGGCTGGAGGATGCTAAAATGATGGAGAATTAACGAGAGGGTGACATGGAGTGAAAATTACAGATGCAGACATGCATCTGAAGAAGTGGGGTTTTTACCCCTGAAAGCTTATGTTCAAATAAATCCATTGGTTTTGCTGGAGGACCTTTAGGAAGTCTCACATGTTCGTTGTGAGCTCTGACTCCTTCATTGGAGAGGTGAGGTTGCTTGATCTTGACAACAAGGAGTCCGGTGGCACCTTAAAGACTAACTGATTTATTTAAGCATAAGATTTTGCTGGTAAAAACCCGACTTCTTCAGATGCATGGAGTGAAATCTGTAATTTCACTACATGCATCTGAAGAAGTCGGGTTTTTACCAGCAAAATCTTATGCTTAAATAAATCAGTTAGTCTTTAAGGTGCCACCGGACTCCTTGTTGTCAAGATCAAGCAACCTCACCTCTCCAATGAAGGAGTCAGAGCTCACAACGAACATGTGAGACTTCCTAAAGGTCCTCCAGCAAAACCAAGGAAGAGCAACCTTGACATTCCTGGTATTTCCAAGGTAAAAAAAAACAAGACTTTTTCACACGTCTTACTTATACATTGAAGCAGGAAAAGGGGGGCGGGGGGGAAGAGGAGGTGGCAGAAGCCTAATGTTTTAAAAATCCTTTGCAGATGATCACTTTTAAAGCTGATATAAAGGTATTATCTTTTATTTAAAAGCCTCTGGAACATATCACCACAAGAGATCATTGAAGCCAATAGTTTAGCAGGATTTAAAACAGATTAAACACTTATATAAGTAAGAAGACTATTCAATTACATGGAATTATATTCCTTTAAAATAATTTTCAGTGGACTAAAAACAAATGTTCATGCATCAGGGCAAAGAAATCACCAAGCAGGGATTTAAATAAACACCACTGCCACCCAGAAACAAAAACTTCCCCGCTACAAGTTTGTTTGGGGTTTTTTGAACCTACATCTGAAACAGCAGAAGACAGGATGTTGTTGAAGACAGGATACCTGACTAGATGGACTAATGGTGAGATCCTCTATGGGAACTCCTGAGTATGCAGACAGAGTGGCTGCAGAACTGGGCCTTATGTAGGACTTATTATACATTCCAATTAGCAGCTGTCATCAACAAGTTTTTGATGGGTTTTTTTTTTTTGGCACTTCCTGTTGGAGGCCAACATTACAACTAATTTTTTTTCCCCACAAGATTCATCAAGATCACATGTTGCCTACAGTATGTGCATTTTATGTACTTATGGCATTATCTAAATCCACAGCAGAATAAAATTTTTGGCAGCATGCCAAAACAAAAAACAAAACAAAACAAAAAAACACACCACCACCACCACCACCACACCAACCACCCCATAGATTCCCAGGTTTGGTGTTGTTCATGACCCACATACTCTAATCTTTTCATCAGAGGGAACTAAAAACAAACATTACGATTAGAATTTGTGCATCATAATGCTCATGATCCCTCAGCAATAGAGAGGCAAAAACCTGTAAAACAACTGGCTTTTGTTTCCCCTTACTAAAGGTCTACATTCTCAAAGGGAGTAACTACTGGAATTAGTACAGAAGAGGTCAGTGTCCCAGTTCAGTACACCTTTATGATAAATGTTCATTTCCCACAGATAAAAGGTAGTTCCTCTAATAACCTACTTCATTACTGTTGTGAATTTCAGTGGATGTGCCTGTGTCTTGTACAAATGAGCACTGCTCTACGACCTTTCAAAACGGTATTTCAGCAGGTGATACAAAGGTACTAACAAAGACCATCTTTTCAATCCATTTATCAAATAGAGTGTAGCTCCCATTTTAGAGCAGATGCAATAATAAATATTGAGAACTGTCAATTTGTATCCACAGCATCTTTGTAAAATCAGAGCATGTAAATCCAAAAGCTCAGCAGCTTAATTCTAGTTAAAAGCATCCGATTGTTAGTTCAATTAAATACACAATACTTGATCTGTAATCCCTTTAGTATATAATTAAAAAATTATTAACTTTTAGCAATACATACTAAAACCCCAGCAAGGTTCACTGTCAACCTAGAAATGCCACCATGTTACAATAAGGTGCAGTAGGATAGTGGTAATCTGAGGCTCCGATATTTCTGTATGTATGGTGTTTGAACCTAAAATTCATACAATTAAGTATTAAGGTTTAAAAAGTTACTATGGCAAGCACTCCCACTGACTTACACTAGGGCAAATCAAATCAAAGTAAATAGCCACTCTAGGCTTATAGTTTCCTCCAATTAAAATTATATTAGAATCAGAGCAAGCTCTTTCAAACAACATTGTAATTAACTCCTTATATGCCCCTTGAATCCAGCGAAGCAACATAAAATGGCCTTAGGGCATATCGTAAATTTGTTAGTCACTAAGGTGCCACAAGTACTCCTCGTTCTTTTTGCTGATACAGACTAACATGGCTACCACTCTGAAACCTGTATGCTCTATGTTTGTGCCACTGAAAATGACTCTCTGCTGCTAAGGCTCATTGCCCTGAATGTCTAATGCCATAAGGGTTAAATATTGGAAAGAAATATCAGTATATTTCTGTAAAGTAGGAGATGTAAGTTCTATTGCCACATTCAGTTTTTCTACCAAATGATATCCCCGTCTCTTTCCGACCACAACTGTACCCAATTTATTACATTTCTATACTCACAGCACAATACTAATCTCAGAATTAATTGTCAATTGTGGGGATGGAGATTAGATGAATGCAAAGTCGGCCCACCCATTAGGAAAGGCTACAAAATCTTCATATCAGATAAAGCTTTTCCAACATAACCAAAATGACGTTCACAACTTCACTTTCCAACCTCACTCTCCCCCTACCTCAAGCAGACCTTTCTAGAAGCCAATAAAGGAGAAGAGCCAGAGACTCCATGAAGAACCTGCATACCGAACACCTAGCAGGGATTCTCCTTTCCCCAATAATGCTTCAGATGATAATCTTCCTCCTAGGCCACGAATTCAGCTCTCATTCCCAAGAACAAGCTCTGCTGGCAGTTAGTGTTGCTCTATTAATTACCCATAGGCACTTGCACAGCTAGTGACTATTCTATTGCTCACCTCAATACCTGTGCTTGTCACGTTCTTCACATGATCAAGCTCCGCTGACCCAGTTAACAGGAACGCGAATGCCACTCAGAAACCTGGGTTTTTTCCATTGCCAGAGCCACTGGGAGGGCTTAGCTTTTGCCCATCTTCCTAGCTGCTTTTGTTTACCATACCATACAAACTGGCACCATACTGAAAGATACCCCCAGCACTTTCCATTCTACTAAATATCTTGTGATTTCATCAAATTCAGCATCTTCCCCCGCAACCCTTCCCCCTCCCCCCCGCCCAGTCTATTGCAGAGAACCATATGCCATCTGACAAACAATGGAAAGGGTTACTGTACCGTGAGTGTATCAGTGTGGCTCTGACTATGAAAACACATTGAGAAATTCACTGTGTGACTCAAGGGCTACTCAAGACAGGGAATGAATGATTTGTACACAGCTAATCCTACTTTAAGCAGAATCATAAGACATAAGATGCATCAGAGACCTTTGGTGACCTAGTCCCACCCTCTGCCTGTTTAGGACCATCTCCTGTGTCCTCCAGCTCTGTCATCTCTGCTTTTAGATGTGTTAAGCAACGTGCACTCAACTTCCCTTGGGAGATTTTTTCCGCTCAAATACATCCCACTGTTGGAAAACTTTTCCCCTTGATATCCTTCTAAAATTCTCCATTGTATCACAATCTCCTAGCTGTAACCTTTGTGTTAATAAAAAAATTCTCTTCCAACCAAGGCACTTACAAGCTTCAAGCATTTTTTTTTAATTATACTGCTGTAGTCACCAACCTGCCAGTAAATGTCATTTCATCAAGCTTTTCATTTTCTCCCTCATGGGGTGCACAGAGAAGGGCTGTTTTCTCCCTCTTTAAAGAAGAGGCTGAGGGTTGGCCCCCTACATCCACCAATCCCCTTTAATCCATAGCTACATCAGGGGATTCACCACAGACAAGGACCATCCACATGGAAATCTCTTGCGACCAAACTGCCAACTGCCACGCACACCCAAGCCTCACCTTGAAAACCACTTCCCCTGGAACATCCCTCGGGGGTGAAAAGAGGTTATGAGAGTGAACCCACATAGTTTACTGCCAACTCTTTGTAGTCACTCATGTTGCTGTGCCCCATGGATCTAGGGTCAGGGGGAGTCCAGCCCCAACAACAGCCACAGCCCCTCCCTATTTACAGCTCAGATCTCCCCCAAGTCTCTGCAGATGAGTCTCTATAGGATTGAGAGGAAGGAGCAAGTATAATGCAGTGCTGGTTCCTCTTCCTGCACTAAGATCCACAGATTCTGGTTCCTCTCTGCAGAGGCAAGAGGACCATGGGCCAAGAGTTATTACATTTCACAGTTTGAACTACTAAGAAATGCTTCTTAATTTTTGATCATTCAGATTGCTGCTGACAAGCTGAGGTTAGGCATCTTATAGGTTCACCATAGATGTACAATTTTTGTATCACAGTCAAATTACTGACTCATTTACTTAAAATCTAGTCTATAGTCAATGAATTTTAAGTACTCTCTGTGGAAGCCAGCACAGTAAATCAAACTAGTAAGACAGTGACTCAGACGTTTTATTTTTTGAACAGGTGTGTAGCTACACGGATGTAGCTGTACGAGTGCAAACCCTTCAGCGGGAAGGCACTGCACTGGGGAAAAAAGTGACTTGTGCACAGATGCGATTTAGCATAGCTTGAAACTACAGCTATAGCGGTACAGCCACACCAGCAGAAAGAAAAAACCCAAAACAAAAAACTACACACCAATTGTAGGCAAGAACTCAGTGTTTCAATCCTCTACTCTTAGACCTTGTCCGCAACTTGTAACAGTTTAAAATCTGTTTTTAAGTTGATTCAGATGAGCCAGGTAAGCCATCCCTGAATGGATGCCTTAGAAGCCTAATGCTAACCAATTTAAGAGTGTCCACATAGGGTTTTGTGCCAGGTTAACTAAAACTGGTTTTTAAAATCAAACTAGTAGAAGTTGTGTGAACACACAAGGCCTTAGTGCCACCCAATTACAGTAACTGGAAAGAATTATACAAAAGAAGAAAACAAGACCCTTCTTCAGTTTATCTTGTGCAACTGATAGCACTCTAAGTGAAATCCTGGCTTCATTGAAGTTAATTGAAGTTTACTCATTTATTCATTAGACTCACATTTTTCCCCTCTGTATCTAATCAGACTCTCTGTCTGGGCAGGTCTTTCAACACAGAATCAGCAAACTGAATTTTTTTTTTTTTTTAAAAGGATAGGAAAATGTAAGACCACAGAAACTGGCAGGGGCAAGGGCAGATTTAATGATTTAAATTACTTTAATCTCAGCTTTAGAAACCAAACAGATTTCAAGCTGCCAGTGTCTCTTTCAGTTGGGCAAACAATTATTTTGAGGAAGATGGAGGGGGGGTGAGAAAGATTGATCTAGTGTACTCTTATCTCTAACCTAGTATAAGCTGTCAATCAGAAGCTGACATTAGCCAGGCAACAATGCCTACAGCAGTCCAAAGCCTACTCCTCTTGAGAAATCCTTCATGGTCAGGTGCCCCAGAAGGCCAAGTGTGGCATGGGAATTATGGGGAAAAATCCTCTTACTAATTGAGAGCGTTTAGTCAAAATGACAGAGGAAAGATGGTCTTGGTTTGAAACACTCTCTGGGACTTAGGAAATATGGGCCCAATACCCAGCTATTCCACAGACTTTGTGTATGATCTCAGGCAAGTATAATCTCTCTGTGCCTCAGTTCCTCTTCTCTAAAAAGGGAGGACAGAAATACAAGGGGGAAGAAGAGGGTGTCTTCCTTCTCTACTTGAACTGCAAAGTCTCCAGGACAGCAGCTATCTGTTTGTACAGCACTTTACACAGCAAGGCCTGGATTTGGATTGAGGCATCTAGTTACAAATAATAAAAATAAAAAGACTACATGAGCCACAGTTCCACTTGTTATCGTATTAACGAAGCAACAGTGCCCAATCAAGAGCAAGGGATGTAACCAGCAGAGATGTGCCGAACCACCTATTTGTTCAAATAGCAGCACAGAAGGCATTCCGAGAACTGCATCTCACAACAGCTAGTACCTGCTACTCGTTTCCTTTACGATACTTCACATCAGACAACTTGCCCCTTACAGGAGTAAGCAAGCATGAAGAAAGTATAAAGATTTAATCTTAAAACCAAGGCTGTACAATGTTGCTTTATGGATGAATGCTGTAAAGTAGCTCAAGAGAAAACAAACACGGGAATTGTTAAGAAGGGATGAACGGTATCTTTATTTAACGTGTGTCAAACCTCATCCTGAAACCCTGTCCCTACCACAAGATGATTCCCTGAAGGATATTACCCCATTGAAGAAATATTCACACTAAGAAAAGTTTTCAAATATTCTATAGCAGGATATAAAACCTGATTGACAAGGGAAGTGATGTGATCTTTATTTTGACTTTCTGAGGCCATTTTAGTTTAATTCGTACGTATGCCTTGCTACATAGAACACTTAAGAGAAAAGCTCAGCCTGTTAAGGAATCAACATCACTAACCCTACAATTAAGTACTGAGAGCACCGGGGGCGGAGTGAACTATACTAAACTGCCAAGGAGGCACCAACCAACCATAGCAGCACCCCCCACCCCGCCCCACAATCCTTGCTGAATGAGGAGGGGAGGCCCTGGGGAAGGGTGAAGGGGGGGGGGGGGGCAGAGAGTAAGCCCATCCCACACTCACCGCATAGCTGCAGCTCCTGTCCCACCAGGCGGGACCTGGCTTCCCGCTTTGGGCGTTGCAACCCTGTGCACCAGGCTGCAACACCCAGAGTGGCATGGGTGCAATTTAACCCATGAATCCATGTTAACACTGCCCCTCGAGAGCACCCATTCATATCTGTATTATTGAAAACCCTTTCCTTAGGGACAGGATGCAATGTCAATATATCAGACTGACTTCATTGTAAATACTGTACATAAAAATACCGAGGAAGGATGGTATAATGGTTAAGTTTCAGAGTAACAGCCATGTTAGTCTGTATTCGCAAAAAGAAAAGGAGTACTTGTGGCACCTTAGAGACTAATCAATTTATTTGAGCATAAGCTTTCGTGAGCTACAGCTCACTTCATCGGATGCTCAAATAAATTGGTTAGTCTCTAAGGTGCCACAAGTACTCCTTTTCTTATAATGGTTAAGGCACTACTCAGGGACTTGGGAGACCCAACTTCAAATTCCCTACTACACCACAGACTTCTGGTATGATCTTGGGCAAGTCAGTCTGTCTGTCTGTGCCCCAACTCCCTACACTTAAAGTAGGAACAGCAGTGTTTCTCTAACACACAAGGGTGTTTTGAGGATAAATACATTAAAGTGTGAAGGGCTCAGATTGGAATGTAATGGGGGCAATACAAGTACCTAAGATGGACAGAAAATCACCTGCTAAATGCTGTTGATTCAACTTCCCCTCCAGCTATCCTAGTAGCCACACTCCCTTATGTGCCAACACCACTCACTTTTCAGGCCAAGCTGCCACTTCACATTCTCTTCTGCAACAACAAATGGAGGAACTGGGACTGTCTAACGCTGCTGCCACCAGGTCTGTTTTAGTTTCCATCCCTGAAGCCCTCTATAATGGTTTACACCAGCACCCAGCTGTAAGTGCCAATGGTGAATTTAGCCCTCTCTCTTTCCTACCCCAAACCCAACTTTATCTCAAACAGTTTGATAACTGTAGATTCTACAATAGTTTATTACTTAAGCTGCCATCATTAAAAGTATGACTTCTGCAATTTTGAATATAAAACACCTCTTAAAAGAATTAAAGATTATGGACAGTAGAAAAACTACTGCCAGAATAGTAGTAATTTCAATGCATATCTTCTGGTGAAGTCATGAGCCACAGAAGCCACCACAAACCTGCCTAGATAGTTGATATAAATCTCAAAAGCATTTTCTTTTGGCTATTTTAGTTTCTGCCTGAGACAGCAAAGAACACAACACTAAAGCTTTAGATTTATTAGTTCTATTTTTAGGCATTTTTGTTTCTTGTTGCATGGTGGTGATACCTGAAATAACAATAACCAGAACATACTCAGCTACCAGAATGAATTGATTATAGTGTATATTACTACAACTGGAGCAAAGATTGTGTCATTAACCTTCACAAAAACCTAGAACTGCACAGAAACTTAGCTTCCAGTCCTCTTGTTCTCCTATTAAACGCATATGCCCCACCAAATGGGGCTGCAGAGAGGTGCCCAAGTGGGGCTATATCAAAACTGAACAGAGATGCGTTATTAAACCCTTTCATGAAAACTTCCATCAGCAGCTCTGTTCACTCTTCCCTTACCCATTTTAAGTAATGAATTGTTTTTGGGGAAGCCAGCTTCTTTGTTATGTTGATAGGTGCATTCCTGGATTAGGGAAGAGAATGGTACATACACATATTCCCAATATTTTGGAGTCTGGAAGATAGACTCTTGCTGTGCATGGTATACAGGTAAATGTTGGCAAGGCACTTTGCTTCTCTGTCAGACAGAATGTCAGGTTCTAAACAAACCCTGTGTTGTTCTTCTCAAATGCTCTTTCACATCTCTGTTTATGTGGCTGTTGTGCGACTCTTCGCTTAGCAAATACAAAAAAGTTCATTTACCTCTCTTTATGAGTGTGTGTCAAAAGCTAAGCAGTTCTAGAGATTTATCAATTCCACCTAATCAATCTAGAGTGTCTGTTCTAGTAATGTACATATATTTAGTGTTTTAAGCTTTTTAATGCTATTCTGAAACCAGCAGAGAGATGGCACTAAATAAGAGGCCTCAAAATGCACAACTGAGAACTGGACATTAAATGTTTAAAATTTGTCAGTACAATGGGTGTTTTGCATGCATAATCATTAACCATATTTATATTCTATTACAGGGTCATAGTCTTAAATGGAGAAATATTTAAAAGTAGATTTTTCAGTAAGAAACTAAAATGATTTGATAAGTAACACAGCACAGCCAAAAAAAGGAGAGGGCGAAGGAAAATCCTCTTCACAGGATTGGTAAGAATTAGAAATATGAACTCCAGTGTGGATCTGACTGAGTTACTAATCAGGTCCATTTTTAATTGTCACCTGCGGGGAAATTCTGAGCTGACAAGATTCTTTCAAATAAACTGAAACCTTGTAGCCTCAGTATCCCCTTAAACTGCTACTTTTGCAGTTATGAACTTTTAAGATAAATTTAGTTCATAACAGTAAAAAGTAAAATTAGATAGGAAGGACATCATCCGGTTTAAAAAAAAAAAAAACAAAACTAAAAAAAGCAAGCATCCTTATGCTACTTAAGAGTAACTCTGAATGTTAAGAATCTAGCTTGCTTTGTATTATTTGTACTATCACTGTACTTTACTTTCTGCATCTTTCAGAGCCTGAACAATGAAAACAGATTAATCATTTTACTCTCAGATTCTAATGCAATGGCAGAATGCTCTACAATATTTGTTTTGCCAAGACTGCTGGGAAATTTGTCTTTCAAAAAAAAAAATTCCATTGGAAAGTAAAGGAAGAAACCATTCCTATTCCGGCCAAATTTAAACTTACAGAGTCCCTTTAAGGACAAGGTACCTACCAGGCCCATCTTAAAGAGTAAAAAACTGGAAAGGGGGAGGGGGTACACACACACAGGTCTGTTTTGCTCACATTTCTCAAAAGTTACTTTAAACTCAGTCCTCATAACTCCCTGAGTATATGTGCATGAATGTTTCTGGGTGGAGAAAAATTTCACCAACAGAGTTGCAAACACCAGGAGAGGTTTATACTTTTAATGAAAATGCTGACAATTTTAACTACAGCTTAGAATGAGATATTTTACAAGGACATTAGTGAGGTATTTTATTATTTGCAATAAAGCTATAGCAGGTTCTGATCAAGAGAATTAAAACCTCTTCTGTTAAACAGTGCCAGCCAGCATCCTTTTGCTACACAAATAGTAAAAATCCCATGTGAGGATAAAAAAAAAAAAGAGGAAAGGATTAAGCATTATTTACAGAAACTTTTGGCATTTAGAGTAAGAGCTTCAGCGACGTAACAACAAAAAGAAGTGAAAATACTCCACTATATGTATGTGTGCGTGTGTGTATATATATGTGGAACAAATTCCACTAGGTCGGAGAGCTTTCCCCAAACCCTGTCTGTGAGACAGATACCTTGGCAGGGGAGGAGCTCCTTAGGGAGAGAGCTGACTGCTACCCGTTAAAGTTGACTAAAGCGGCGCTATTATTACTCACACATGAACTGCAGCTGTCAACTCTCCAAAGCCCTGATGCGACCCACCGCAGGAGAGAGACTGGAGTAAAAAAAAGCTGCCGTTGAGTCACTGGCGGCTGTGCACGGCCCTCTGGAGCCTCTACAAACCCAGACGCGCTGCGGTGAGGGGGGGGGGGGACCTAACTTTCTGCTAAAGGAAACGCACCATCAGCAGCTTCTGGTGGGAGGGGAACAGAGAGAGATCTCCCCCTGCTCCAGAGAGCCGAAAGCCCAACACAGCGACCCACGCCGCCTGCAAACTCTTCCCTCTCCTTGAGGAAACTTGTTCCTCCACCGCTCCGCAGAGAGGAGGCCTCCCACTCACGCAGTCCAGGCAGCGCCCCGAGCCCTGGAAATCACAGGCTGAACTGAATCATAATAAAGGAGAAGGGCTATGAAATCCTTGCCTGCTACCACTGCCTCCCTCCCGGTCTCGCCAAACTTCAGGGCTCCGGGAGGAGAGACGAAAGCAACAAGGGTCCAGCCTGGAGAGCTCCTCTACCTCTGTCTCGCCCATTCATTCCCTCCATCCCTCCTTCCAGCGGGCGTGCCTCTCAGCTCTGCCCTCCACAGGCACCACCTTCCGGCCCCGCTTTTCCTAGAGACCCCAGGAGCAGGCAGCTGGCTCCCCACTTCGCCGCCGCCGCCTCCTCCTTCCCCTCCCCGCTCTCTCCGGGCTGAGCCATGCACACAATGCCCCTATTCATAGCCTCCTCCCCGGCCACTCCGCTCCCTGGATTCCGAATCACAAAAGCAAGGGGTGGGAACAGGACACAATAAAAAGAGAGAGAGCGCTGGATAAACAGATGCCAACTTCTGCGGGGACACTCACCCCATGGAGGCTCCTCGCCCGGCGGCTGCTGCTGCCGCTGCCGGCTCCGGAGCCGCACACGCTCCGCGCCCGACACGCTGGCCGGGGAGAGGAAAGCGGAGCCGCAGCTGCCCGGGGAAAGTTCCCTCCTCCTCCTGCTGCTGCTGGTGGTCAGCGCGAGCCACACACACACGGAGCGAGCAGCCAGCTCCCAACGCTCCGACTGCTCGGGGAGGGGCGGGAGGGGAATTACATCACTCTGGGCCCACGTGACCGCAGCGCTCCTGCCCCCGTTGAGGTGTGGCGTGGGGCGAGGGGGGCGGCGGACAGCGCTCGACGCCCGGCTGGGGCTTGAGCCCAACAAGATTCTGTGAGTCACGTGGCAGGCGGGGATGCTCCCCCTCCCAAGCCGCTGCTGCCGCAGGTCGCTGCTCTGTAGCGCCCCCAGCGGTGGCTGCGGCTGCAGTTCCCTTCCACTCCCGCTCACTGCCCCACAGAGGCCAGGCGTGGGCTCAGGGGTCTGGGTGGGACAGGCGGGAGCGGATGGAGGAAAGGGGCAGGAGCTAGAAAGAGATGGGAAGGATGGGGGAAAAGGAAGGAGCAGGCTGGGGAGAGTGGGTGAGCAGGGGAGCTGGAAAAATTTGTATGGGGGGTGCTGAGAGCCATTGAATCAACCTGTAAACCCTGTATGGGACGCGAACCACTTCAAGCCAGCACCCCTAGTTCCAGCATGTGTGTGTGGTTCAGCAAGGGGAGAGGGTTGAGACCCAGAGACTTGGGTGGGGTAGGGAAGGGTTAGACCTGGTGGAGCGGAGAGGAGCCAAACCGTTCCACCTTCCTGGCTCTTCCTGGCTTGTGGCTTCAGGTTAGACCAGCCCAAGGATGAGCAGAACGAGGGACCAGAGCCACTGGATGTGGAAGATGAGCCACTGAGGACAGCCCCAGCCACATCATGAGGCACTTTGTTGATGAAAAATGCCTACCCTGCTTTCCCTCCCAGTGTATCTTCCCAGAAGCCTCTCATTGGCAGCAGCCCTCTGACCCTTTCTACCACTTAGATTGTAAACTCTTACGGTGACCAGATAAGCAAGTGTGAGGCAAGTGGGGGGCAATAGGCACCTATATAAGAGAAAGCCCCAAATACCGGGACTGTCCCTATAAAATTGGGACATCTGGTCACCCTAGCAGAGACTGTCTTTTTGTTCTGTGTGTGTGTGTGTGTGTGTGTGCGTGTGCGTGTGTGTGTGCGCAGCACGTACCACAATTGGGTCTTGGGCCATGATCGGGGTGCCGAGGCATTACTATCATACACATAAATAATAATAACAAAGCGCTTTCAATCTGTATAAGACAAGAGACAAGGGATGGATAGAGACTGATGAGGGACTAAAAGGAAACAATGAGACAGTGTTGGCCAGCATGCTAGGCAGTGGTCTCAGTGCACCAGCAGCATAACTGTAGTCATGTTTTTGTAGGCATCACAGTAAAGGAGGGTTTGAATGAGGGATCTGAAATGAGGAAATTTTTGTGGATGTTTATGGGGAGCTCTCTACAGGCGCCGGCTTCCTCCTTGCACGGAGGGTGCTCAACTATCGCCTGCTCCGCCCCCCTGCCCCTTCCCACACATGCTCCATCTCAGGCCCCGCCCCCACCCCACTCCTTCCCCGAAGCCTCCACCCCCACCCCACCTATTTCCAATCCCGTCCCGCCTATTCCCCCCAGTTCCGCCTTCTCCACCGAGTGCATCCCGTCCCTGCTCCTCCCTCTCCCCCCAGCACCTCCTGCACACCGCAGAACAGCTGATCTGTGGTGGGCGGGAGGCGCTGGGAGGGCGGTAGAGGAGTCGATCGGCAGGGCTGTTAGGGGTGGGAGGCGCCAAGGGGCAAAGGGGGCACCCGCTAATTTTCTTCCATGGGTGCTCCAGCCCTAGAGCTCCCACAGAGTCAGGGCCTATGGAGCTGTCCAATCCCCACCTGAGAAAGCCTTGGTTCACAAATTCCCCTATTAAGACCACAGCCCCCACTCTTGCTGCCACTAACGTCCCATCAAAAATCCATCAACCGTCTTCTATGTACCTCATTAACAATCCCCTATATTTGGTTCCATTTCACAAGCCCATGGCCTCTTCCTAATACTACAGAGAATTCTTTCCTGGGTATCTGGCTGGTGAATCTTGCCCATATGCTCAGGGTTTAGCTGATCACCATATTTGGGGTCGGGAAGGAATTTTCCTCCAGGGCAGATTGGAAGAGGCCCTGGAGGTTTTTCGCCTTCCTCTGTAGCATGGGACACGGGTCACTTGCTGGAGGATTCTCTGCTCCTTGAAGTCTTTAAACCACGATTTGAGGACTTCAATAGCTCAGACATAGGTGAGAGGTTTTTCGCAGGAGTGGGTAAGATTCTGGTGCCTGCGTTGTGCAGGAGGTCAGACTAGATTATCATAATGGTCCCTTCTGACCTTAATATCTCTGAATCTATGAAACTGCAACTAGCCTCTCAGCCCAGATCCCCCCTCGCTCTCAACAGCATCCACCAGCGAGCACTTCCCCCAAACACCTGTGTGAAAACCACACCAGTGTCGTAAGGAAGTGCACTTACAGAAATGAATGTGTGATCCCTATATTGTGCCGTGATATTTACTTTGACTGTGAGAACAGAATCAAATAAGTCCACCAACACCATTTTCCCTCTTTTTCATTTTTCTTTTAAAAAACACAGGGAAATAAAAAATGAAAAACTATAGTAATCTAATGCTACGGCTGAGAACTTAACTTGCACAAAAATAGGAACATAGGAAAGTTGCATTTTATACAACAACATTAGCATTTTATACATTAACATTATAGGGCACGTTGCATATATTTAGGATTTTGTATTCCTGTTTATGCTGTAAAATGCATACCTTCAAAGTACTAGAGGGTCACACACTCCATTGCTTCTGTAAACTGAGTTCATTGCACACACCAAGGGCTCCTTGCATCCCTTCATTTTCCCCACAAGCTCCCTGTGTACCACCCTCCCATCCCCCTCCAACTCCCCTTTTGTCCTCCATACCAAAGTCTCCCATTCTCCCCCATGTGTGCTCCCCAATCTCCCCTTCCCCTTACCATTCTTATTTATTTTCTTTCTGTCTGGAAGAGAAGTCAAGGTGCCAGCATTTTAAAACCTATTGGGACCGTGGGCAGAGCTGAAATGGGGAGTGGTGTTTTACACTGGAAGATACTAATGGCTGTCATCCAATTGGTTATTTGATCTATAGACCAGGGGTTCTCAGCCAGGGGTACACATACCCCTTGGGGTATGCAGAGGTCTTCCAGGGGGTACATCAACTCATCTAGATATTTGCCTAGTTTTACAATAGGCTACATAAAAAGCCATAGCAAAGTCAGTACAAACTAAAATTTCATGCAATGATTTGTTTATACTGATCTTTATACTATATACTGAAATGTAAGTACAATATTTATATTCCAACTGATTTATTTTATAATTATATGGTAAAAATGATAAAGTAAGCAATTTTTCAGTAATAGTGTGTTGTGACACTTTTGTATTTTTACATCTCATTTTGGAAGCAAGTACTTTTTAAGTGAGGTGAAACTTGGAGTATGCAAGACAAAACAGACTCCTGAATGGGGTACAGTAGTCTGGAAAGGTTGAGAGCCATGACTATAGACAATTGCAGAGGTAGCTGAAGCTGCTGTGCTAACCAGAAGCCATAACCTCTGTTTGCCCAATTTTCCCTACTTCTGATTTTCACCAAAATCAACAGGTTTCTTCCCAGTGACGCCTAAAACATTCCCTGAAATGTTGGAATTGATCCGATGTGGTGAGAAATGCCATCAAGTTGGGTGTAGGGCCTTGCTTCGCTTGGCCAAAAATACTACATATATCCCATATAATATTCCATATTATTGGGACCATCCCGATATGAAGGGCTTTGTCTTATATAGGACCCTATTACACCCCCACTCCACCCCGTCCCGATTTTTCACACTTGCTATCTAGTCACCCTACATATATGCAACGTGGCTGATTTAACAATGGTTTAGGAATCTTGTGCCTGATTTGTGGAACAATCTAATGTAAGTGGAACTCCAGTGTAACCCATGGATTTAGTTACCCTAACATAAAAGTGGTGTAATAAAGTCGAGAATCAGGCCTCTTAAATTTTGAATTTTTGGACTAAAATTAATTTACACTCTCAATCTTAATGCTAATTGTTATAAGGTTGAGTCGGGGGTGGGGGGGGCATGCGTAGCAGTAGTATGTCATACATTTAGTCTCCAACAAATTCTGACTCCATTATTGTACAATTTTCAACCTTTGGTGAATATAATACTAACTAGATCAGAGTGAAATACTGTTCATCGTCTCAAAAAATTGTAGTTGAGGACAACTCTCTTAAAAACTTTGTTCCCACGGTTTGTGTAAAATTGTAAAATCATCTTAATTTGTTTTATAGAGCCTAACTACACTCTAGGTTAGATTTCTTTTATGCAAAACAGTGCTTTCATCTATTCCTCTGCAAGTTCCCCTTTGGGAGCCCAAAAATAGCTGCTGCCTCTTTTTGAACCTCATTCTGTTTAAAAATCATCCTTTTCTTTCATTTAAAAAAAGGGGTTATATCCAGGTTCCCATGCCCCTCTCTAGCAATCAGGCCATGCTCACAGGTGTTACCATCCCTCCCAGACTGCAGAGAGAGAACAGAATTATTTTGGGCTGCTACTGGAGTGTCCACTCCTTCTCTCCCCCTATACATACACACACAGGGGCTTTTGGCATGCAATCTGTGCACTCATGGATCCCATAGTCATGCCCCCAGTTCAAGACACTCCTTTGTACTGCTGCATATGAAGGGGGCAGAGCATGAGGCTGCGAATCAGGAAACCTAGATCTTATTCTTGGATCTGTCTCTGACCCGCTATGGGATCTTGGGCAAGTCACTTCAGTTGTCAGTGCCTCAGTTTTCCCATCTGTAAAATGAAGGAAATGATACTAACCTTCCTTTATAAAGCCCTTTGAGATCTATGGATTATAAGCACTATAGAAGAGCTAAGAGTAATTGTTATAGTGAGTAGGTAGATTCTAGTCTGCTAGCATGAAGGACGCACAAAGCTGATACATACCTGTGATGGGGAGTGCACCCCACACAAGGCCTTAAGATGGCTAGGCCTAACTGCCTACCCTGCACCTGGAGGAAGAGACAGGGAGAGAGGACTAATTAGAGATGAAGCTCAGCTGGACAGAAAAAGGAGGAGCCTGTATAAGGCCCAGTAGTGGAGCGTATAACGGGGTAGTAGGGTGACAAATGGCAGTCACTCTCAGAGTGAGAGAGGGTGAGGTAGAAGTAGCTCAGGGACACAGCAGTAATATTCAGTACTGTGTAGACTTTGACTGCTTGTTGTAGAGTCCCTGGGCTGGAATCCAGTATACAGGGTGGGCCTGGGTTCCCCTACCAGCCACTGGGAAAGGGACAGTGAAATGGAAGACTGCCTAGGATAGGGAGTCCCAAGAGACTTTGATACATGCACCCTTCCCCTCCCCAAAGGGGAAAATTACAGTGATTTGGCCAGAGGGCCAAGCTGTGATGTGGGAACAGCTGAGTCCTGAGAGAAACTGTGTGATGAGTACAACTGCAGGAAGAGGTGTTGGCCTGGCAGAGCTAATCCCCAGATGCATCTCCAAGGAGGTGCTCCAGCCGTTAGTAGAGCACCCTCTGATAATACCCTTTGCATATATAGCTTCCCTTAGCAGCATAGGGCTGTATGACATCCCTCCTTTCAGCCCTTTGTATTGGAGGTATGCTAGGGGGATGGTAAAGAAAGACATTCTCCTGCACTCTCAGGTCCTGTAAAGGCCATTGTGGGGTCATTGCAGCTAAGTATAAGTTACAGCATCCCTGAGTTTGCTGTAAATTATGCTGGAACCACACAGGCCCCTAGAACAGGGAGATGTGGACAGATGACTTGCATTATGTTGACAGGTTCTTCTAACTAGCCTTTTGTGGTGTTTAGGTTTTTTTGCTGCTTCTGGCTTGGATTCTATTTCACATTACACAAGAAGCAGATTGTGTCTTCTCCCAGAGACTGTGTGCAAAGCAAAGCAGAATCCTGCACTGCTTAATCTTCCCCTAGTTCAAGATCCTTAAACTTTGTTTCATAGACCAAAACACCCGTATATCATTCTACTGCACTCCCACTTTCTTGTTGGACTGGTTCAGGTTTTATTATTTCACATCTGAATAGTCTGTTTTGCTAATCCTGAGCGATTGTTGCTCCTACAGGAGCCTTTAAAGGAAGATTACTTTCAGATTTAGTGACTTCTTGTTTGGTCTTGTTTTGTTCCATTGTTCTGTATTTACAGCAAATGATTTTTTACCCTTTGTCACAGATGTCTCCCACAAGTGAGCTTGGGAAGGTTACAGCACATGTATTTTTATATCTGCTGCCATCACAGCTTTTTCTTTTTAACTAATTCAGAGTGGAGTTACCCAGTATCCCTTCTGTGGCTCTGTTTACAATGTAGAATTTTCAAGGTGCCCAGATTAGACTACTTATCCCTTATTATTTATACTACTAGTTTAGCACCAGCAATGTGGTCCATGCTATGAGACAGAAGAATAAAGACAATCTCTGCCCTGTGGAGCTTGACAGAGAGAAAGATGACTCCAGGAAATCCAATGGACTGAAGACAGCCACACAGTGAACTTCTTGAACTGAGATGAAACTTAGGACAGAGAGGAGGGCTGCCAGCCACTTCAGTTGCCTTGGAGGGACAAAGAGGAAGAAGCATATGTGAAATTCTGGCCCCATTGAAGTCAATGGCAAAACCCCCATAGATTTCAGTGGACCAGGATTTCACTTCACATGTCAAGATTATTCAGATTTTAGGCTGCTGGACCAAGATTTCTTCTCAATGTACCAGTTCTACCTCCTCCCTTTCTCTCTGCATTCCTCTTCACACCTTTCTCCATCATATATATATCTATATATATCTATATATATCTCCTGGCATATGACACTTTGTTTGAGCCCCTTATGGCCCAGTGCTACCGTCATGTGGAAGAACCTGTATTAATGTAAAATCCCTGCTATACCATCCTCAAGGTTCTTCTTGTTGGCTGCAGGGCTCCCTTCTTCATGGCAGTAAGACTGGTCTGTTATCTGTCTCTCCCTGTGGCTGCACACTCCCACTCTGTTCTGGGAGCAGAAGTTGTGAAGGGGAAGTGATACTATTTGTTTCAGCATTAAATCCTTTAAGGATGTCATAGCAGTGATCAACTGGATCTGGAGAAACTTGGCATAAAGAGCAGCTGCTCCTGCCCTCCCTATCTGCACAGCCTCAGCTGAACAGAATAGATGGGGAAGAGCTTGTATGGGCTCCAGCTGAGGAAGGGAACACTCCTCCAATGGCCCTCGCCTGAGATGCACCCACTTTTATATCTCTACCTACCTACCAAAGAAGGGGAATGTCTGTCCCTGGGTGTATATATATATTTTTGAATGTAGCATATAGCTAAAGGAACACAGTACACAAGGGGCTAATGCAATTCTGCTTCAACTATCAGGACAAAATCATCATTTTTCCCTTTTTTTGACCATATAATAAGCGGAGCCTGAATATTTGTATTGTTGGTATGAAGAACACACCATGCTTTGTGTGGGTTTATTCAGGGAGAAAATAATTTCTTGGCTGTTTGGCTAACTTCCACTGTAGTGTCAGTGTGGAAATGACATAGGTTATCAAGTCCATCCCCTTGAAAGTGCTAGCTTGTGGTTCCCAGAGCAAAGATATATCAGATAGATCCACGCCCTGGTCATGGGACCCCCACAATGAGCGGGTGCTGAGTGTGTGCGGAGTCGGTCAAAGCTACGCCCAGCTCATGAGACAGCTCATGGTGTCCAACACTGTCAGGTGGTCCAGAGATATCTACACGGAGCGCATCACGGGATACCGTCAGTACTAGGACGAGTAAATGAGACCCCTGGTCAGGGAAATAACCCACTTCCTCCCCTGATGAACCAAGGGATGCACCCCACCCATGTTCCTATTTGCTACACCAACACTGACTTGGACTCTAAATACATTCTATGGGTGGCATACCCAAGATCACTTGTTCACTGACGCTTTAAAAACTCCCGCACCCCAATCTGGGTCTATGCTTGTTATGTGCTATGTATATATCTTGTGAACCTTGTAACCGATACTTGTAATCTCTCATAACTCAAGCCTGACCCCAGATTTACAGTACCTACCTTCTTAACTTGTGTAAACTTGATTTTAAACATTAGCTTTAATAAAAATTTTAAATCAGTTTTTTTTATCTGATATATCCTTCCTTTGGGAACTACAAGCTACCACTTGCAAGGGGATGGACTTGATAACCTAATATGTCATTTCCACACTGACTATCACCCTCAATATTATACCACAACATGTTTCATTCTGAAATGAGTTTCAAAGCACATCAAGTCGACAGAAGAGCAAGTATTACGCAATCCTTGCAGAACAGATTAAACCTAAAGCTACAGTAGATCCATACAAATAATTGAAAAGACAGATAAGAGTTTCTTCCTATAGAAGAGCCAGATAAGCAAGTGGACACCTGTCCAAATATGTATTAAGACATTTGATGGTACAGAAAAAAGCCCTATCAACAATCTATACCAGAATAACAGGACACATTTCAAAACTGTACAATGTGAATTACCTGTTTATGTGGCATCCCTTCTCCAGTGTTTTTATTATTTAACGTAAAGCCCCATTCTCCCTGGAATGGCTTTTTCCACACAGGAGAATGGAAACTCTATGAGTTTCAACTCACCTTCGTTCCTCCTCATTCTTCCATTGGGGCTGAGAGAAAAATTTGCTCTTCTGTGGAAAGAACGAGGAGTACCTGTGGCATCTTAGAGGAAGAGGCTGCATATTCAATTCTCTAAACCCCGTGGATCTTAGGAGAACAGCTGTAGATGAGTGGGCTATCTGTGGAGAAACCCCTGGCTTCCACTCTCCTACCTGGCCCCCTTGACAACACAACACATACGGACTGTACCTGGAGCCTTGAGGTTTGAGGCTTCTAAAGTGTTGAGGGGAAAATGGGCTCAAATTACTGCAGACTTGTGGTATCAACCAGGCAAGGTACTAACAAGCTTCAACAGGACTTTATTTTACCAAGCTGCTGCTGCACCCTCTGTAGCTTTCTCCCAGCCTCTCAACTCCTCCCCCCTCCTTCCTGTTTCCTGTCCTTTCAGACACTCAACAGCCAGTGCTCCCAATTCTAATAATTACAAGCAACATCTAAACACCACATTCCCTCCTCTCTTAAGAAACTCTCCCAATTAAAATAAACATTATTGGTCTAACCACAGGAACAAATATGAAACAAGACACTATACTGTTGGCAGAAATATTATACTGAAAACACTGTAGATACTACATAACATAGTCTCTAGTCCAGACAGGTGGTCGTCTGGGTCTGACAGTCCGTCTCTCAAGCCCCGGTTCTAGTGCAATCTCTTGTTGTGTTGGTACTACGGTGAAGCCATCCAATGCAGACTGGGTGTTGGCATAATCTCCTGTTGGTGCATAGGCAGGTGCAAGATAAGAAGCATTCCATACCCCCTCATCGGAAAGTCGATAGGTGTAAGGTCCCTTCTTCTCTATGGTTTTAAGAGGAGCTGTGAATTTATGGTCCCCTTTGCGTAAAATTCCAGGGTTTCGTATTCTAACGAAGGAACCACACTCAAACTTTGGTTACTTAGCACCCCACCGCTTGTCTGTGAAAGCCTTAGACTTTGCTTGGTTCTGTTCAACTGTTTTTCTCACACCAAACTCATTTGGGGCATCAGGTCATGCCTTTAACAATCCAGCAATGTTCAGTTTAGTATTCATCTGTTTCCCATGCAGTAACTCTGTGGGTGAACTTTGCGTTGTGGCATGTCGTGTAGCACGGTATGCTTGCAAGAAATCAGTAATGAAGGGTGTCAAGGTTCCTTCCCCACTCTGAACTTTACGGTACAGATGTGGGGACCTGCATTAAAACCCCCCTAAGCTTATTTTTACCAGCTTAGGTTAAAACTTCCCCAAGGTACAAACTATTTTACCTTTTGTCCCTGGACTTTATTGCTGCCACCACCAAGCGTCTAACAAAATATAACCGGGAAAGAACCCACTTGGAAACTTCTTTCCCCCCCAAATTCCCCCGAGCCCTACAGCTCCTTTCCTGGGGAAGGCTTGATAAAAATCCTCACCAATTTGTACAGGTGAACACAGACCCAAACCCTTGGATCTTAAGAACAAGGAAAAATCAATCAGGTTCTTAAAAGAAGAATTTTAATTGAAGAAAAAGTAAAAGAATCACCTCTGTAAAATCAGGATGATAAATACCTTACAGGGTAATCAGATTCAAAACATAGAGAATCCCTCTAGGCAAAACCTTAAGTTACAAAAAGACACAAAAACAGGAATATACATTCCATTCAGCACAACTTATTTTATCAGCCATTTAAATAAAACAGAATCTAACGCATATCTAACTAGATTGCTTATTAACCCTTTACAGGAGTTCTGACTGCATTCCTGCTCTGGTCCCGGCAAAAGACACACACAGACTAGAGAGAACCCTTTGTCCCCCCGCCCCCTTCCAGCTTTGAAAGTATCTTGTCTCCTCATTGGTCATTTTGGTCAGGTGACAGCGAGGTTATCTTTAGCTTCTTAACCCTTTACAGGTGAAAGCTTTTTCCTCTGGCCAGGAGGGATTTAGAGGTGATTAGCCTTCCCTTTATATTTATGACAAAGGATATCCACAGTCGCCCTTCCAGTTTAGCCATTTGCAAATTCTCTTTCAAACTTAGTTAAACCGTTCAATTTCCCCATTGGCTTGAGGGTAATATAGGGATGACCTTCTGTGTAAAATGTTCCTCTGTGCTAGAAAAGTTTCAAACTCCAGGGAAGTAAATTGACTACCATTATCTGAAACCAGTTCTTTGGGGTTACCTTCCCTGCTAAAAACTGAAGAGAGGAACTTAATTACTGTAGCAGAAGAGATTTGCGATGTAAACACTACCTCAGGCCATTTACTGAAATAGTCTATTAAAGTGATGGCATAACGGCAGTCAATTGGAGCAGTATCAAAGGGTCCTACATTGTCAATTGCCACTTTTTCCCATGCAGATTCAGGAAGAGGAACAGGCTGTAATGGAGGGGTACATGTCACTATTGTCTTATCATGCATTTGGCAAGTGACACAGGATTTTATGAATGCTTCAGTTTGAGAGTCCATCCCTGGCCACCAATACAGATCCCGTAGTCGTTGTTTAGTTCGGACAATTCCTTGATGAGTATCGTGTGCCAGGTGTATGAGTTTTGACTGTAATTCTTCTGGCACAAGGAGCTGGTGTGTACCTCGTAGCACACAGCCATAAACAAAGAAAGTTCATCCCGAACTCTAAAATAAGGCAGCAAAACTGGGTCAAGGTTTTTAGGGTGACTGGGCCATCTCTTTGTCAGAAATTCCCGTAGTTTTTATTGAATTGGACACGCTGAACAAGCAGCTTGAAATTGTTCTCTTGTAACTGCAGTGAGAATGCTTGTAATAAGCGCAACCTCCTCATCCTCCAGTGGACCATCTGGTGAAGGCAAAGGCAGGTGAGAAAGGCATTTTGGTTTCCAGGCTTATATTCCAGTTCATAATTGAAAGAGAGTAGTCTTGCAGACCATTGAGCAACATGGTATCCTGCTCTTCCCAGTCCTTTCGTGGTGAGCAACGTCGTCAAAGGGCTGTGATCTGTGCGCAACTTGAACGTGCGGCCCCACAGGTAAGTTCTCCATTTTTCAGTAGCCCAGACACAAGCAAGTGCTTCTTTTTCGACAGTAGAATATTTTCTCTCAGCATTACTTAGTGTCCTTGAAGCAAATGCAACAGTCCTCTGAGTGTTGTCCTCATGCAGTTGTGTGAGAATAGCCCCAAGTCCATAATTAGAAGCATCAGTAGTTACAATTGTGGGCAATGCAGGACTGAATAGTGCAAGTACTGGACTACGTACAATCAAGTCTTTCACCGTTTCGAAACTAGCTTGTGCATCCATTGTCCACACTAAGGTTGAACTTCTCTGTAGTAATTCCCATAACGGTTCAATGACAGAAGCATAATTGGGAATGAATTTTGCATACCGGGAGGTAAGACCCAAGAAGGAACGTAAGGTTTGCAAATCTGTTGGAGGAGGAGCATTTGAAATTGCCAGGATATGATCTGGATCAGGTTTTAGTCCAGCCTGTGAAATTGTATGCCCCAGAAAGGGGAGTTCAGTTTGTCTAAATTTGCATTTGGACCATGTCATAAATATAAAGGGAAGGGTAACCACCTTTCTGTATACAGTGCTATAAAATCCCTCCTGGCCAGAGGCAAAACCCTTTCACCTGTAAAGGGTTAAGAAGCTAAGGTAACCCTGCTGGCACCTGACCCAAAATGGCCAATGAGGGGACAAGATTCTTTCAAATCTGAAGGGGGGGGAACAAGTCTGTGTGATGCTGTCTGTGTGATGCTTTTGCCGGGAACAGATCAGGAATGCAGCCTTACAACTCCTGTAAAGTTAGTAAGTAATCTAGCTAGAAATGCATTAGATTTCCTTTTGTTTAATGGCTGGTAAAATAAGCTGTGCTGGATGGAATGTATATTCCTGTTTTTGTGTCTTTTTGTAACTTAAGGTTTTGCCTACAGGGATTCTCTGTGTTTTGAATCTGATTACCCTGTAAGGTATTTACCATCCTGATTTTACAGAGGTGATTCTTTTACCTTTTCTTTAATTAAAATTCTTCTTTTAAGAACCTGATTGATTTTTCCTTGTTCTTAAGATCCAAGGGTTTGGGTCTGTGTTCACCTGTACAAATTGGCGAGGATTCTTATCAAGCCTTCCCCAGGAAAGTGGGTGTAGGGTTTGGGGAGATATTTTGGGGGAAGACGTCTCCAAGTGGGCTCTTTTCCTGTTCTTTGTTTAAAATGCTTGGTGGTGGCAGCATACGGTTCAAGGACAAGGCAAAGTTTGTACCTTGGGGAAGTTTTTAACCTAAGCTGGTAAGAATAAGCTTAGGGGGTCTTTCATGCGGGTCCCCACATCTGTACCCTAGAGTTCAGAGTGGAGAAGGAACCTTGACAGACCTACTGAGCTGGAGGCCTGCTGTGCTGATGCAGTTTAGTACAGACTGCAGGTTATTGTCATGCTCCTCAGAAGTACTTCCAAACATGATAATATCATCCAGATAGCACTGAACTCCATGTTGATTCTTCAGAATCAATGACATCATTTTTTGAAAGGCACTTGGGCCAGATGCGAGACAGTATGGAACACGTTTAAAACAAAATACTCCGTCATGTGTAATAAATGCTGTGAGGTCTCTACTATCTTCATGCAACATAACCTGGTGGTATGCGCTCTGCAAATCAAGAGTAGAAAACATCTTTGCTCCATGGAGTTCTGCAAATACTTCTTCTATGTGAGGAAGAGGGTGGCTGTCAATCACAATAGCTTTATTTGGCTCCCTTAAGTCCACACATAGGCGAATGCCTCCACTCTTCTTCTGCGGGACTACTATAAGTGAAACCCATTCCAAGGGGTCAATCTCTTCAATAATGTCCTTTTGAACAAGTTTTCTAAGTTCCTCTGAAACAGCTTCCCTGACTGAAAATGGTAAGCACTGTAACTTCTGTCATACAGGCATTACATTATTCCGCATTTTAACTTTATGCAGAAACCCGTAAGTACAGCCGAGTTCTCCTCAACCTGGTGTTGAGTCCCAGCTGAAACTGGTGTGTGTACTGCAAGAGTGCTTTGCTGAGGAAGATCAATTCGTCCATTAACTACCCTGAGATTTAAAGCAGCCAATAAATCTCTGCCAAGGATAGGAGTGCCTTTGTGGACAATGTAGAACTCTGCAGTTACACAGCAATCACCAAAAGTAAATATTAGTAGCAGCCAGCCATGTACTGGAATATGGTTTTTCAAACAGTGAAATTTGGGTTCAGTAAGAGGCACATCTTTAAAGTAATGCAGATAGATGGAATCAGGTAGTATAGATACTGCTGAGCCAGTGTCCAACATTAGATGACTAGAGTGTGGTTTGCCTGAGGGTATGGCGGAAACATTTATAGTGCACTTTATCTGTTCTGGAATATGTGCAGTAGTGATTTTGTCCATGCCCAGCACAGTAACATCTGGTATTGTAACTGCATGCATCTGTTGATTGAACTGGTTACTGTAACATACTTAGCAAAATGTCCAATCTTTTTGCAGTGATTGCACTGAGCTACTTTTGCCGGACATCCTGTGTAGCTTGCAAGGTGTTGTGGGGATCCACAGCGAAAACATGCTTTTACTTGCAATTGTGTGTCTGCAGTGGTAGTGAACTTTTCTGCAAAGGAGTAACAGCCTGGACTGTGCCTCCTGTATCCATGCTCATTATTTTGGCTTCAGCTGTAGCTGACTCAATCTGAGTGGCAATGGCTTTTCTAGTGTTAGTTGTGGTTCTAGAAGTAAGCGTTCTCTTACATGAAGCATGGTTGTTTTCTCAAAGAGCTGGTCTCTAATCATCTCATCTGCCATATTCCCAAAGTCACAAGTTACAATCAGACTCTTCAGGGAAGCAATATACTGCATTATAGTTTCCCCTGGTTTCTGCTCATGCTGGTGAAATCTGTAGCGATTAGCTACTACATTCACTTTTGGCACAACAAAATTCTTTAATGCAGTGAGTGCAGTCTCATATTTATAATCTGCCAATTCTGATAATTACAAGCAACATCTAAACACCACAAGACTTTCATACCTGGGTTGCTTGGCCTCACCTATTGAGTTCCAGGAAGGTGGGTGGGCAGCGAACATGTTGCAGAGAGCTTACTTCAACATATAGGGCCATATCCTGCTTACTGTGAAGTACACCAATTACTCCAGTACAGTACAATATCTTTGAAAGCCATGGGATTGCTCAGGTGTAATTAAGAGGAGAATTTGGCACAGCAGATTTAAATTGATGTGCAGGATAACTCAAGACTAAAATCCTCATTACTTTTCACATTGAACATTATCTTGACTATGATGTAATACATAATATTGTTTAAAGTCTCAGAACAATTCCTAAGGGTAGGGTAAGTTACATGCCATATTTAGTGCATATCTCACAGTGAGAGTTACTCTTTCTTAAAGTTTCCACTCCATTCCTGTTTTGTAAATCAATTTCCTCTTCCCATTCTAACCAAAGCAATCCACATTCCTGCATATTTTGTATGACTATTTGCATTACAAGGAAATCAGGCACCTAGTAAATGGCATTTCAAGCTGCTTATTTTTGTCTATGCTGGTTATAGGATTTCTTAGTATACTTGGCACCTGCAATCTTAAACTTTAACACTATTTCCCATGATAGTTTCTGTATTGCTCTTGCTGAGGAGGTAATAAATCCTACAGGCATTCTAATTCTTCTTGTAGTTCTACCAGCAACTGAAAATAAAGTCTCCTTAATTAATATCTACCCAATAAGCAGATGTCAATGCAGATTTTCTATTTGGTTTAAAAAAATACTACACCAAGATAGATATTTCCATACTTTTTTCTCCTATGATTTTTTCTTTTAAAAGTATAAATCTATTCTTCAGTAAGATGTAATTTTTTTCTGGTATCAGCCTAAGCATACAAAATTGTTTGGGTCTGTTTCTCATTTGCACTAAAGCCCCTTTGCACAGCCTGAGTTTGCTAGTGTTAAATGAGAATTAGGCCGTTCAACTTTGTATTTTTCAAAGAGGGTTTTAGAATAGGTCCTGCAACATTAGAGAAAAATATCAAAAGGTTAGAAAATGGGATGATATCCAAGATTTAGAGACTGATTTAATGTGAGACCCAGGGGACTTCTGCATTTTGCAAGAGGAAAGATATAAACCTTTTGTAACCTTGCTCCGACTGTGAGGCTCTGCATAAGAAACTTTACAAATGAAGCACCTAATTACAACCAAATATGTGGGAAAGAAAGGAACAAGGGCAAAGTTTTGATATATTTCAGTTGTGTGTAGAGAAGGGAACAAACCAACACACCAGAGCTGAATAAGCCTGAAATTAGACGCTTAAAAATAGGGATCTGAACTTTGTGGCTCTTACCTATCTACTTGATTCCTGTACAGAAATGAGACTACAAGCTCCAACTTTTGTTAAAGGTCAAGGGCATCTTGGAATGTCTTACTGTTGTCTTTAACCATACAGGGCCACATTCTGATCTCAAAAAGAAAAGGAGGACTGCCACAAGTCCTCCTTTTCTTTTTGTGGATACAGACTAACACGGGTGCTACTCTGAATTCAGATCTCAGTTACACCAATGAAAATCTGAAACTTACCCTGGGTTTACACCACTCTAGCAGAGATCAACCTATGCCACTTAATTAAAATAAATATTCAAATGTATAAAAAGTTCAGAACTGCTACTCTGTAGGCCCAGATCCTGCAACTGGATCTGCTAGCATAGACCCCCCGTACCCAGACAGAGCCCCTGCTCTAGGTCTGAACCAACTGTGATCCACACAAGCACAGGAATTTGCACTACTGGATAGAGTTGCAGAATTAGGGGCAATCGTGATATTGTCCCTTTCTGCAGCTTTTTGAGTTGAGTACACTTCATTAAAAAACAATTAAGACTTGATATGTCATTTTTCTAATTGTGTCCATTTGTAGCTGTAAGGGAGTGGTCACCTCCAGAGCAACCCTCATGGCATGTAGCATCTCTGCCTCAGTTTCCCTCTTCTCAGGGCTCCTCAGTAATTTCACAAAGACTGGCTCATATGCAATAACACCCTTACTTGAGCTGGTTTGTTATCATAAACAGTTCCAAAATGCGGTCCTCAAAGTCCAAATCAAAAGGTCACACGTTTTAAGCTTTACATATTCATTCATTCTCACTCTTCATTAAGCCACTCCTAAGCTTTTCTGCCTGGAGTCTCTCCCCAGGCCTGTTCCCTATCTACCCAGAGGCCTGATTGGGTCACATGATCTTCATTTTCCCCACCTCAGGGAGGAGAATTGGCTATCATCTCCCTTTAAAGAGCCAGCTGCCCTGGTCACAGTAGCCCACAAAGGAAAGGTAAAACAATTGAAAGATTTGGCTATCCTTCATAACTCACCTCTTTGGGTAGCACATTTGAAATAAAAAAAAAAACAAGACATGACAGAGTAAGGCTGAGGTAACTGCTGGGTCTCTTGGAAGAAAAGGAGTCATTTACAACATAATGTAATTATAAAATGCAAAAATTAATTAAAATTGCCTGCTAGACCATTTATCTGCCACTTGTATTTCATGTGTCAGTTTTACAGCACAAATCTATTTTGTAAGTAAACGGAGCACATATCTTAACACTAGGATTGTAGTGAATCCACTTTTTTATCTGAACAGCAAATGTGCAGCTATTGTCAAATATTAGAGATAAGTGAATGCTGCAAAAATCTATCCATGAACATTAACCTAGATAAAACGGTGAATTCTCCAGGATGGTTTTGATGGTTTCATCACCCAATTTTTTGTTTTCTGCAAACACTCATGATACCAATGTGGTTTTTTTTATCAGAAATTTCAGGGCAAGAGAGAGTATTGAGAATATTCCTGCAAATATAGATTCATTGAACAGCAGGTGTTAGAATTGTTCCTCTTATTATAGCAAACTGCTGAGTAGCTCCCTCCCTTACACCATGGTCCAAATTCTGCCTCCTCTACACCAGGGCAACCTCATTGCCTTTAGTGGGGTTACACAGGTGTAACTGAGCACAGCCCCATAACTGTACCACATTGATTCACAGTGTTTTACGTTTATTAATTATGATTACTTTAAATGATCTTATATATCCTGTATTTGGAAATACCTGAATTTCCTGCCATTAGTTGATTGTATATCTACTCTCATCCCACAGTCTCACTTTTCTTGGTGCAAAGCTCTCCTTTTCAGCTCTTGCTATTTGAAACAGGCCTGTTATATCTCATTCTGTCTCATTAACTCTTCATCAAATTTCAGTTCTGAGCTGAAAATGTATTTGATCTTTTGCTTACAATTTCACTCTACTGTGCTTAATTTCACTCTCCGTTGTTATTTATTACTGAACCCCAGCCATGTTGTATGTCAAACTGTCTGGAGTGGCTCACAAGAATGAGTGCCAATCTCAGGGCAGACTGTTACAAAACAGGGCACAAACCCCAAACTGGCTGTGTGTTCTATTCTTAGATTTCACCAACCAAGTAACAAGTATGACTTGCTCAAGCATTACAACAGCTTCAACATGGAATAAAAAACAGTCCACTTGGGCACTCCAGTCTATCTTGCCACCAGGCAAGCCTGCCTTTGTGACAGATGGTCTCTTGACCCCAAAACCACAACAATATTTAGTACTTGTGGCACGTTAGAGACTAACCAATTTATTTGAGCATGAAGTGAGCTGTAGCTCACGAAAGCTTATGCTCAAATAAATTGGTTAGTCTCTAAGGTGCCACAAGTACTCCTTTTCTTTTTGCAAACACAGACTAACACGGCTGCTACTCTGAAACAATATTTAGGTTACTCCCATCCCAAAGGACCAGTCACTTACCCCATGTCAATTGCACCTCACATCTCTCACCAAAGACAATGTGTATAGCCAATCCCGTAGTAAACTAACTGAATATTTACTAACTAAGAAAGAAATAAGAGGTAATAGTAGATTCTATAATATGCAAGCTCTACGCTTTAGGGCTAACCCAACACAAGCATCTTGGCGCTCCCTTGCCTATGCTTAGAAATATTGCCCTTTCCAAATTCCAAGCAGCATAGTGATAATTCTTCCTTGACAGGGATTTTTATGCCCTTCCCCCAGCATTCAAGCTGAGATGGGAGGAGGGCTTGTGCAGGTACCCTCTTCATAGGTATGGGAGAAGCAATCAGCAAAGTCTTTTGTCCACTGAAGTTCCACAATGGCCCCCCTGGCCTTCTTTTTGGGGGGAGAAGATAACACCTCTTGTTGCAAACTAGCCTTTCACACTTGGTAATGCATGTCCCTGGACTCTGGGGGTTTACCGTCTTAGCAAACATTTTTATAGTTACAGAGCAAACACTTAATGTTACCTTATAACATGGGATATAGACATTATGTCAGATTAATACATGCAGCATCCCATAAGCATTGCATAAAGTCTAAACACTAAACACATTATTATAACTCTAATATCTATTTTAACAAAACAGACACACAAGCGAGCCAGGCTGGTTTCCAGCTATGCATTTGTCAACGCTAAGTGAGGCCCTGGGCCTTGGCACGAGCTGGTACCTGATCTGCCAGCGTCACATAGAATTGAACTCCTTGGGGTGTTTTGGGTGTAGTTTGTATGAAAGGTACTATACAAAATGAAGTTGTGATTTCTTTGCTTATATATGTAGTAGAGTGTGCTCCTGCTACACTGACAGTTAATGTAAAAGAGAAAAAAAAAGTGCCCATTCAATTTTTAAGTCTTTGTTAATGTGATTGGTGGAACCAGTCAGTCTCTTGGGGATATGAATATTGCCTCAGAGTTTCATTTTCATTTTTATTCCTGACAGAGTTTTGACACAGCTCTTGACCATCTCTTTACCCTGGGCTCTGTCAGCCTCATTCCTTCCCAAGACTCCTCTGAACGCTCAGTGAACCTGATCTTTTCACTTGTTTTGTGTTCCTGCTTTGAATTACATAAAAACATACTCCTTTTCTTGAGTAAGGAATATACAGTATGGTAGTGAGTGGACTCAATGGTTGTGATTTTCCAAGCAGTACAGTGGATTTGGTCACAGATCTTCCTTTAACTTGGTTTAGGGATGAGGACCAGAATTTGGCTCATTATCTAACCTCTGTATGGAAGATGTGTGCTAAATCCTCTCTCTGCCTACAAAGGGGTGAGAGGATTGCCAGATGTATACCATTGTTATAAGGTCTGAGGCCTTTTTCTGCTGCCATATGAGGACAGCAGCAGCCATGAGCCAAGAAGCAGAAAGTCACATCCTAGCATTCCATCTAAATTACATTAAAATAATGTAATATCAGGCTGTTAAGAAGAAGATCCTGTCCTAATAGTACCCACCATCAACAGATAAAGAAACATGTTTAAAGAAAACTTTGTTTGATAGCATTCTGTGTGGCAAGGAATCACTTATCAACATAGTGGGTATGAAATCTCTACTTCTTTATTGTTTTGCTTTTATGTTTCCTACTTCTCTATTGTTTATCTGTCTGGTTCTTTGATTGTTTCTGTCTGTTACATAACTAATTTTGCAAGGTGTAAATCAACTCAGGTGGTGGGGTATGATTGGGTGAAGAATTCTTTCACAATATGTTAGGATTGGTCAAAGAATTATTTTGAATACTTTACAAAGAATTATTTTGAATACTTTAGTAAAATGATTGGTTAAGGTATAGCTCAGCAGGATTCAAGTTTCACTATATGAACTGGAGTCCAAAAGGAAGTTCTTTGGGATCAACTCCAGGACACAGCCCAAGATCAGAGCTGCTAGACCTCAACAGTCTGCCAACTATATCGTGCAGAAGCTGGAGTCCTCAGACGATCTGATCCTGATTGGCCAGCAGGAAAAGTTTGTCTGCCTTATTGGGAGTGGTGAGCATTGTATGCTTAGCATGTGCATTCTGTTTTAGTGATTGTTAATGAATAGAGATTAAGGATATTACTGTATAAGGCTCTTTCACTGAAAAAAAAGACCCTGAAAACCCACAGAGTGTAAGGTTGTGCCCTGAGCCCATGGAAGGGTAAAGGTGGGTGCCCTAGACCTGGGGTTACACCTTGAGCCCTAGGAACAAGGTAAAGGTGGGTGCCCCAAAGTGTGCCGGTAACAGTGTATGAACTTAAAATTAAAGATTCTGTGCCATAACACTTTGGGCTTCTAGGTTTGAGTCCAATTAAAAATACATAATAATGTGTGGATGTTTCATTCCCAAGTAGAATAATGTCAACAAAATGACACATTAACCACTTCCTATTGGCTAAGAAAGTATTGGTCAAGCTTAAGAAAGAGCTTTATATTCCACCAGCACAGACATAGTTATAGTGTGGTGATCATGATCTAGGGTAATGGGGCTTAAGCTCAGAGATGGATCACAGGGTCTGATGAAAATTAGGAAGAAGGCATAAGTAAAATGCTCCTTGGCAACTTAAATGACATTGTCAGGTTAAACATTTTATAGCTTTAAAAACAAGTGTCTTTACCATGTTGCATATAAGACCTTAGATTATTAAAACTGAAAAGATTGTACTCTTTCTTTACCATTCCTTTCTGTTCACTGTCAGTTTCTACTCAGTTTCAATATTATGGCACTAGCACAGTGTTCCTCTATCCAGGTTGCAAACCCTGTGGGGGAATCAATATTTGTGTATAAAATCAGTTTTCACTTTTGTAACTGAATGGAAAACATTTCTATTGGCCAGAGAATCGTAAAAATAATCTTTGTAAACCTAAATTTTGAGCCAAATTTGATGTAACACTGTGGGCCTGATTTACACTGAGTTACATTTACACCAGGTTCAAGGCTTCTTTACACTCTTAGAGCAGTGTAAAGTGGCCTTAGTGTAAATGAGAATCAGGCCCTGTCTCTTCAGTCTTCCCTCTGATTAATATTAAATAAAATATAGATTTTTGGACTGAGTTCTGCTCTCTTTTACATGGTCACAACTCCATTGACTTTAAAGTCAGTGTAGAAGCTGACCCCTTACATCTTCGTTTGTTATTAAGCTGATTATGAGTGATAACAAAAGCTAGGTGTGTGCTTAATCATAAGATCATGATTGCATCTTCAACCAACACATTCCAGCCATACCACAAAAGATTGCAGTTCTTGTTTTTATTGGTTGCTGTTGTTTTAACTTCCTTAATTACCAAAGTACAAAGGACAGGGTAGAAATTCACAGTGATTAAAAAACCAAACCAAACCAGAATGTGTCATTAAAACCGAGTTGGTGATTCAGTTATGTGTTTGTTGTTTGGATTATATAGCACAGAGAGAGCTTCCATTCAAGACGGGTTAAGCAAATAGTTAAATAAATTACTTCTTTGTTCAGAAATTGTATTGTACTTGTTAGTGATGGGAAATTACACTGATAAATTGCACTGTAAAAACACATTTCCTTTTGCTGCACATCCCACCAGCTAGCAATTGTTGGTGTGTTCATTTTTGAGCAGTAGAAGAGGTTTATGGCTACTTCCTGGTCCTTGAAATGCCAGAAGAGCAGGCACTCATTTACAGTAACTAAAATGAAGAAACGCAGATGGCCAGTGTTGATAAGCATATTAAAAACAGAAAGGGGCCAATCCTGGAAACATTTACTCACTCAAATAGGCTTTTCTCATGCAAGTAATCCTGCTGCAGCAAATGGGATTATTCATGTGAGTAAGGGTTGAGGCTCTGAAATATTACAAGCTACAACCACATCATTGGATAAAACCTTTTGCCTAAATCTGTACTGTTTGCTTATCAAAATCCCAGCAACGCACTAATACATTTTTTGACTAACTTTATCTTCTGGGAAGTCTACTCGCCTAACGTGAGATTTTCCTTTCTCTGTTATAAAAGTAAATGGTCATTTGTAAATAAGAGTAAACACCTGTCAACTGAACTCCACTAAACGTCAGTTCTCAATTCCATAGGTCAGCTAATCAATAGGATCAATTTATGTTAAATTTTAATCAGTAGGAGACTAAGATTTTATTATCCTAGGATGGCATCCATAAAAACAAGATTATACCAGGAATTTGAAACACTACTATCGATCATTTGGATGGTCTCTAATAAAATGGATGTTCACCATATAAGATTCCTTTTCCAAAGACAGACTATCCCCTCAGGTCTATAAATCTAATGCTGAGGGAATACATTCTAATGTCAGGAGAAGCCATTAAATACCATTATGTTGACAGTTGCCTTTATTGCCTAGGGAATACTCTGGGGTTTGAATGCACTGCATGCAGAGAAACAGCATGCCTTAAAAACCTTATTGTTTTCTGGGTTTAACATTCAAGTGATTCTGTAAACTGATTCATTCTTTACAAATACACTCAATCTTTATTAATAATAATTATTAACAAAATGACTCTCTCCAATTGTCTTTCTCTTCTCCCCTCCCCCTTGTCTTTTTGTCTCTGTCTTCACCCAACCTTCTTTCTCTCTTTGTCTGCATCTGTCTCTCCATTTCTTTCTTATGCCTCCCCCCACATCTACTTTCTCTCTGTCTGCCCCACTCTCTGTTTTTTCCTCAGTCTCTCTTCCCCATAATCTTCTCTCCATCTTTTCTCTTTATCTCTTCCCCCGCTCCACCCACACACCATCCTTTCTTTCTTTGTCAGCCTATTTTCTTTCTCTGTATCTGTCTGCACAAATATGTCCATCATTTTTACCCTGGGGTGGCAGACCCCTTTCCACTCCATGCATCAGAAAGGACAACGGAAACCACATGATTTAGCTTGTCCCCAGTACCAGGGTCACAATGGCACCAGTGGCACCATGAAGCTGGGCCCATGCTCAGAAGGGGCCCTGGCCTGCTCTGCTTGCACTGTGCCCCGAGACCCTACCAGCCTGCTGGCTCCCCGTCGCCCACCACTTGCTCCTCTCGGCCTGCCCGCAGCAGAGAGCTCCTTGCTGGCCCCTGGCCAGACCCCAGTGCACCTCCAGCTCCATGCAGTCTATGCTTCCCTCCACCTGTGGGGCCCTGCCTGTCTCTCCGGAGCTAGCTGGGACTGGTGCGGAAGCCTGGCCAGTTCTCGGCCAGTTTGTGGGGGGAGGGGAGGGGGACAGTGCCAGGGGGCTTGGCAGGTGAGTCCAGAGGGAGTCTGACCGGGGCAGGCCATGGTCTGGCTGATCGCGCCACTCCTGAGGGGCCAGAGTGATTCCCTGCCCTGGCTCAGCTCTGCAGACAAAGTCGCCTCCCAGCAGGGCTGGTGAGTGCGGCCGGGAGGCAGGGCGTGGGAGAATGGGTCTCTGGGGGGCCTGTGGGGGGGGGATGTGCTGGGCTGTGAGGGGCGGGGAGGATGTGTGTGGGCTGGGGCACTAAGGAGTGGAGGTTCTGTGTGGGGTGCTGAGCAGCTGTGGTGGGCTGTGGGCAGGGGGGTGCTGGCAGGGGTGATGGTGTGCAGAGCACTGTGCATTTGTAGGGAGGTTCAGGGGGCTCTGGCCATAGGGATTCGGGGGGGCGTGTTGCAGAGGTGCCGACTTTCTGATTTCCCCGGGGGTGCTTGATCCCCGCTTTGCCCTAGGTTCTGCCTCCACTGCACCCCTTCCCCCAAGGCCCCATCCCCGCCCCTCCTCTTCCCACCCCCACTTCCCCCCCACCCCGCCTCTTCTTGCCTCATTCCGCACCCTCCCCCAAGTGCCCCCGTCCTCTCTCCGCCTCTTCCTGCCCCTGCTCTTGCCCCTCCCCTCCGCCAGGGCCTCCTGCCCACCGCTGAACAGCTGATCAGCGGCGGGCAGGAGGCGCTGGGGGGAGGGGGAGGAGCTGATTGGCAGGGCCACCGGTGGGTGCTCAGCACACACTTTTTTTTTTCTATGGGTGCTCCAGCCCTGGAGCATTCACGGAGTCTGCGTCTCTGGGGTGTTGGCGGGGCGGCTGTGTGGTGCGGCATGGGCCCACCCCTGAGGGGAAGGGGCATGCTGGCAGCACAGGGCCGGGCGGGCCACTCTGCGTCTGGCAACTGCTGGTTTGTAAATAGTGCCCTCGTACTGGGCTGGGCGGAGCGGGGCCGTCCCTGCCATGCCATACCCCTGGCCGGTCCCTCACTCTGGGGACCTACTTCCCTGCGCCATGCTCCATTGCCTGCATGGGAGCCCACAAATGTGTTTGGTGCCGAGCCTGCAAAAGGTTAATCCGACCCTGCTTGTCCCAGGCTGCAGGCCATTTTTAGTCTTTTGAAAGATTATTTTATTTATTTAGATTTGTAAACATGCCTATCTGAGCCCTGAGCACATGTACAATCAGTCAAACACCAACAGTACAACATAAAAGAGACACACAGGAGACAATACTTTGTCCTTCTGTTAATTAACTGAACAATCCATCCTTCAAAACTACTCTTCTCCCCTCCCCCCTTTTCTCCAATACTTCCAACACTCATCTACTAATATTTACCCTCCTCCCTGGCCACAGACCCCTTTGTGTCCCTCCTTCCCCCTCTGCATAAATCCAGGAGAATTGAAGGGCCATAGAGTGTGCCTTGGAGGCAGCAGACTCTGGGTGAAATCTTAGCTCCATTGGAGTCAATGGCAAAACTCCCAAGGCAGGGAGTGATTTCCAGGCTTGAGGGATGTACATTTTGGAGCCTGATTTTCATTTACACTAACCCTCCTTTACACTGCAGTGCTCTGGCAGTGTACAGAGACCTTCAAGTAGGTGTAAACTATACTTGTCCCAACTTTGAGGCCCTTTACCCTGTCAGAGTGGTATAAAGAGGCCTTCGTGTAAATGAGAATCAGGACCTTGGAAATCAATACAGTTTTCAGGGAAACAGTTTCAAGACAAAAAGAAAAGGAGTACTTGTGGCACCTTAGAGACTAACCAATTTATTTGAGCATAAGCTTTCAAGACAGTCTGGAAGATTTCCTTTCGCCAGATATAAATTATTGGGCTCAATAAGAGAGTAACTGGGTGACATTCTGTGGCATATGATATGCAGAAGGCTAGAGTAGATGATTATAATGATTCCTCCTGGCATTAAAAATCTGTGAATTTATTAAATTCTTTCTGCTGTTTTTTGGGGGTTTTTTTAGTGGCAAAGAGCTCTAAAAAAACAGGACATTCTAGGAATGGCAGGAGTCTCAGGACCCAACAATGTTCTGTGTATGATTTGTTTGTTAGCTTTAACCAACATTAAAATAGAACTTAATAAGTGGGATAAATGTCAATGGAAGCGACATTTGCACGGAGCAGTCTTGAACCTGACGATGACAGCTTTGTATTGAATTTATAAATTCTTATGTTCCCGTAGCAGAATTTGAGGAGAAATTGCATTTTATACACATTTTATTTTAAAAAAAATCATATCCATGGGCTCTTATTAATTTTATTTTGTGAAATCATAGAATATCAGGGTTGGAAAGGACCTCAGGAAATCATCTAGTCCAACCCCCTGCTCAAAGCAGGACTAATCCCCCATAGTTGCCCCAGATCCCTAAACGGCCCCCTCAAGGATTGAACTCATAATCCTGGGTTTAGCAGGCCAATGCTCAAACCACTGAGCTATAATGAAGCTGTTTAAATAAAAATCAAAAGTCCTTCTCTTCTTTCTCCCTGCATCTGTTGCTGTTCTCCGTCTTCTTTCTCTCTGCCTCTGACTGAGCAATAACAATCTGGGAAATAGATATACTCTACAATCATGTGATTATATTCTGAGTGCCTTGTAAAGGTTTTTTAAAGCAGTAATAAAAACATGAGTGACTGAGTAATTGTTACAGGGATCACCTAGCAAAACAGCTCTACCTCATTGGCTGGAAAGTACAGCATTCAAATACATTTTCCTCTGTCACAAGAAAGCGGTTCCTTTGGAACAAATGGTCTAAAGACAGCAACTGATTTGGGTGCAGTTAAGAAATCACTAAGGTCCCAGCTCTTGGCATAGGCAAATCCCAATACTGAAGTCAACAGGAGTTTTGCCTTTGCAAGGAGTAGGGGAATGGGCTATTTGCGTCATGAGCGTATTTGTTCCTTGAACATAGTCTAATAGAACAGAACTTCAAGCTACAGGCTATAGCAAAGACTCCAATGTATTGAAACATTATGGTGTATGCCAATACTCCTTAATCTCCCAAACCTTTAAATGAGGCAGCAACAGCAGCTAAATTGTATAGCAAATGACAGAAATTCACAAAAGTAATTTTTCACTGTGTGCACGGATGTATGTACATTTATGGCATCCTGTTTGTGAATATAATATGCAACTAAATCCTGCTAATGTTGACAATATATGGATAAACCATATGTGGAGAAGGTGGTCACATAAATTTTTGTGAAAGCAGATGTCATTTATATGCTGATATATGACATTTGTTTTCTCATATATGGAAAAATATACAGGTTCTGCATTTGCCATTTCTTGTTCCTTTGCTTTTCTTTTTCTCCTGTAACCTTCCCTTCTCTTCCCCTCTCTTACCCTGAATCGCTCCCCTCCTTTTCCTTTCTGGGTATCTCTCCTTTCTTTGTATGTTTCTTCTTTACACACTCCCCTATCGCTTTCTCTTTTAGTTTCTTTTCTTTTGTTATGTTAGGAGTGTTCTCTCTTTAAAAAAATTATATAGATGAACAATTAATAGAATCCTAATTAGAGATTATTCAAAAATATTTCTTTATTCAGATCCTTTTTTTTTTACCTGTAACTTGCTAATTGCACATCTAACTAGTCTATGTAGCAATGTGTTCTTATCATTGTTGCCTTGTCCTCCTTATCCTATTCCCTTGGTTTGTCTGTTACACCCACTTCTTGTGCCGCAGCTTAGGCCAGGTCTACACTGCAAACTTTTGCTGGCATAGCTATGTCAGTTGGGGGTGTAAGGAGGTGTGATTTATGACTGGCATAGTTCGACATGGCTTTTGCAGCAAAATTACACTTTTGTTGATATAGCTTATTTTGCTGGGGGGGAAAAACTATGCTGGCAAAAGCAGTTTGCCAGTATAAGCTGTGTCCACATTAGAAGCACTTTGTTGATATGATGTACTGGTATAGCTATATCAGCAACGTGTTCCTTCTGTAGACCTGGCCTTCAACTTGACTGTAGATGCTTTGGTACAGGAATTGTCTCTTACTATGTTTGTAATGGGCCTAGCACAACTGGACCTGCCCTGATCCTGACTGGGACTTTGGAAGCTCCTGCAATATAAATACTAAATAAAAATTAAAATCTGAGGGTTTGGGAAAGGAATTGAACCCGGTCCAATTCCCATTAAAGTCAGTGGAAAGACTCCCACTGATTTCAATGGGCGTTTGTAATAAATTGGAAGAGATCTGTATATCATTTGAAGATTTGGCCCTGTGTGTGTACATAGGGTGGAAAGGGAGGGTTATTGCTCGGCCTTCATTCCCATGACCTTAATTCACAATCACTTGTCTCCCTTCTGGCACAACATCCCATCCCCTTCTGTCTTCTTCTTTTCGCTGGGAACAAGCCAAACAGTCGGTGCACATTTCACATGCTTCTAGCATTTTCGTGACACATATGCCCAAGTGCCTTGTAGGTCTGACACAGAAGCTTGTGACTGCTCAGGTCAGGCCTAGCTGAGATGGAAGCCTGAGAGATCTGACGATGATGTTTTCTCACAGAAGGAGGTGGTTAAGAGGGGAACTTTTAAAGGAGATGGCTGCTTGCAGAAATGGGGGAATGCAGTAGGCACCACAACCATGAGGCCTGATCCAAAAACCCTTTAAGTAAATGAGAGGCTTTCCATTGACTCCACTGGATCAGATTCACAGAGCGGGAACTTTGGACTCAAATAGTCTCAGGACCCAAAGCATTTGGACTCTGATGTGTTCCTGCACCTCAGCACTTAGGGTACGTGCTGTCTCATAAATGGTATGAGCGAGAGAACGCAAAACTGAGTGCTTTCAGGCACCCATACCAAAAACGAGACAACTTTCTTATACCCTAAGAGGTGCCTCCACCTTCCCATTGGGTAAGTATAGTTGATGAATTCTCACCCCTTACAGGTTCATTCACAGCTCATAGTCACTGTAATGGTTGTTATCTCCCCAAACATAACTCTGCAAAGAGGTCTGTTATAGTTATCTTTCAGGACAAAACTTAACCTTTTTACCAGACAATCAGAATTCCTCAGTGTTCACAGAACTGCATGAGAAAATAGCCTCAGCCAAATAGCCATATAGGATCCTGAATGGTGATTAGCTAGTGAGTTATGCATGATATTTTATACATAACCACAGTCAAGGCAAAGAGTATGCAGACACAGTAAAGGTACTGAATTTATATAGGGGAGGAAGGATTAAACTGATTTTATTTTAAGTAAGAATAAGACACAAGCAGGCATTTCATTTCTGGTGTATTACACCATTATCAAATGAAAAGTGTTTTGAAATGGAAATAGGAAAAAAACAAGGCAAAGTAATTCTTCTGTATTTACTAGGTATTATTGAACATCACTGGTGGCCAGTTGAAAAGCTCCCCTTGTATCCAGTGTTCTGTAGTCCTTCCACGTAATGGTTTATGGTAGATTAAAAATGGATTATTGTATTTTCATAGTAGGTTTAGCTTTTAGAAATCTTTCCTTGGGATTCTGGAAAAGCATTTTTGAAAAGTGCATCTCCGCATTCAGTTCAATCACAGGTTCTGTAAGGATTTAATAAACAATAAATCAGAAATTCCTTGACACATCTAAATCAGTCACTACCTGTGTAAAAAACTCATGCTGCCCATAGATTGTATTGCAATAAACCATGGCTCAGTCCTGCAGATCCTTGCTACCAATGTATTGTTTACTGTCATGAGTAGTTCCAAGTAAGCCAATGCATGTATTTGTAAGAAATACTATTCAAGGACAATAGAAGAATACATCTCATATCAATCGCCTTATTGATGGATAAAAACTGAGTCAACTGTGTATATTTTGAAATCCAAATATTTTCATGTGCTCACACAGTAATAGGCTGGGGTGCTGTGAGGACAGACTGACCAATACAAAAATGAGGCATAGCTTTGCAGGCACCAACAGTTATAAAAACTCAGACTTTGTCTTTGTCAGCATATTTTCCTCCAGCCCCTGACAATCAAGAAGCCCTATTTCTTTTCATGCCCATTTAGAAGCTGATCAATACTGTGCTGACATTACACTGATTTAACTGAGCCTGGTCATAAAGAACAGCAGCATCAATCAACAGCAGGAGGGTGCCAGAAGCAGACTGATAACACCCCTTCAGCCCATCACCCTCAAATGAGAAATAGACTTGTTCCTTGAGTTATGCCTGCCAGATCTCTGCTAATAGGTATTTATAATCTGTGTATCATGATTCATGGGCTGGACGTCAGTAAGATTTATATAATGTACACAATCCTTTGCTTATGACATACAAACAAAAGCGCTTCTGTTGTGGAAATTAACCAAATATCTGCCTCACCTTTGCACTGAACAGAAGGCAACACACATCCTGTAAATGGCTTGTTGGAATGTTCCCAAATTCTTAAGGCAAAAGGCAAGCTATGTCTTGGATAATATCAGATTAATTCCTCCCAAATAAAATAGAAATTAAAGCCACAGAATGTTACTGCATTTTAAATGAAATTTCAGCTGCCAGCCCTCTAATAGTGTTTATATGATTCTCTGCCCAAAGTGCAAATCACGGGTGCGTTGGTGAAATAGGAAACTCACATTCCAGAGGACCCAGACATCACAGAAATGACTGTGAAAAGTTCACATATGAGGGTCAGCTCCAGTCTGACTTTGTTTTAGTCAGCCACCACACATTTATGAACTGGGATCCCAGGCTTCAGAGCACAATCCTGGACAAGACTCCAGACGTCCAAAAATGTGCCTAAATATTTATTAGTGAACAAAAGAGCTGTGTGTGATGAAAACAGGCTATGTCAGCTAGACAACCATGCCAACACATGAACCTACCCACTTACGAACTGTCAGCATTACACTTGGATGATCTCTGCTGAAGCCAATTTTTAGTTGTTAGTCATCCACATCTATAGATGTGCTAGTGTCTGTGTTGTTCCTCTTCCTTAATTAACGCTTTAGAGTCCCCTGTAACATATCTAAAAATGGTAAAAACTAGTATGAATACCTATTATAAATACCTTTTCTTGAATCACAAGTAATAGCTTCCTCATAGTAGTGAAAAGATTTTCCCCTTTCTAGACCTGGTCACCAGCCAGACTAGCCCTTTGGAGATTGCTGTTTCGTGTAAAATAGTGAAATGTAGGGTTTAAATTAGAGAGACTCCTAAAACTGAACCCTAGACCCTAACCACCATCCTGAACTCTGGAGAGGTTTCAATCACTGGATCCAAACTTGACAAGTTTGACCACATCTCTGTAACCGGCCAAACCCAAACACTTGTTCTGAACATGCCTGAATTTTGGGAAAGGATCTGATAGCAGAGCTGAACTCTTTAGTTTGAGCCAACTCAAGTGAAGACCAAAGATTGCCATAACTGTCTAGTAATTTTGGGTGCCTCAATGTTTCGGTGCCCAACCTAAAACACATGTGAGGGTCCTGATTTTCAGAAGGTGATGCTCAGAACTTTTTGAAAATCAAGCTTCTTTAAGGTGCCTCAGTTTGGGCACCCCAAATCACTAGTCACTTTTGGAAATCTTGAGTACAATTGTTTAACAATTTGTAATTATTATTCAATTGATACATAATGCAATAATATAATAATGTCAAAGGGGTTAGGAGCTTATTTCTATGCATCTTGATTTATATCTCTAACACAGGATAAAGTGTTTGAAAAGCTAATCCACTGTGTGAAATTATCTAGTTTGCTTCACAGATGTCACTAACAATGGTTCCTAAATTATGCACTCAGGGATTGATTTAATGTCCACTGAAGTCAATGGGAATCTTTCAGCTGATTGACCTCAGTATGTGCTGGATAGGTCCTTCAGATCCTGGCAGAAAATTTACATGTGGCCTGAGGCTGCTGTTTTGCAATCCAAAGTGTGGCCTGGAGAAGAAACCTTCCTTATCCATGGGGTGACATTCTACCACTACCACTAGTAGCACCAGCTGGGTAAGATGAGGGTTGTTGTCGGTAGCTACCACTGAGGTGCTCTGCTCTGGTTCGATGATGATAACAGTTGGCTGCGTTCGTGTTCCCTCTGTGTGCTGCCCCAGCTCTGCGCAGATAGCTGACACAGCAGACCCCGAGAGAACCCCCAAAGACCAGAGACTCTCGTAAGGTACAAAGTCACCTGGCCAGGTTTATTGTCAAACGAAGCACAGTAATAGTTTCCAATAGACTCTACAGGACATACTACGAGTATGTGCCCCCTGGCAATGGACACAGCTCAGTCAGTGGCAGGACACTCCACTGCCCCCTAAGCTGGACAAAGATATGCGCTCCGGGACCTATTTTTATACAGTTGCAGGACAGATTACTCATCCCTACTGACGTATTGAGGTACAGCCAGTGGTGAGCTGGAGCCGGTTCGCACAGGTTCACTGGAACCGGTTGTTAAATTTAGAAGCCCTTTTAGAACCGGTTGCCCCGCGAGGGACAACCGGTTCTAAAAGGGCTTCTAAATTTAACAACCAGCCAAAAGTGGCCCCCTGGCAGCTCCCCGCTCTGCGTCTGGCTCTAGCTCACCTCCACTCCACCTCCTCTCCTGAACGCGCCGCCGAGCCCTGCTTCTCCGCCCCCCACCCAGCTTCCCGTGAATCAGCTGTTCACGCGGGAAGCCTGGGAGGGCTGAGAAGCAGGCGGCAGCTTCGCGCTCAGGCCCAGCGAGGCGGAGGCAGAGCGGAGGTGAGCTGGGGCCAGGCATGGAGTGGGGAGCTGCCGGTGGGTGTTCTGCACCCACCATATTTTCCCCATGGGTGCTCCAGCCCCGGAGCACCCACGGAGTTGGTGCCTAAGGCGCCACTTTTGATGTGATCAATGGGGGGAGTGGCTGCTCCCCCCCTAGCTATGCTACCCCACCCCTAGGAGCCAGAGGGACCTGCCGGATGCTTCCTGGGAACTGCCCCAGGTAAGCAACACTGGGACTCCCCACCTCGCCCCCTGGCAGGTCCCTCTGGCTCTCAGGGGTGGGGCACGGTGGGCACCCACTATGGTGGCCCACGAGACCCTCATGCCTGGTTCTGGGGGCAGTCAGGGGACAGGGGAGGGGGGTGGATGGGACAGGGATCCTGGGGGGGGAGCGTCAAGGAATGCGGGGGGTTGGATGAGGCAGGAGTCCCGGGGGGCGGGGGTGGGCCACGACGCCTCGTGGGGTGAGGAGGGAACCGGTTGTTAAGATTTTGGCAGCTCATCACTGGGTACAGCCCCTTGACTCATTAGGGTGCTGTCTCCCCCTTTGATCATGTTGGTTCAAACAAACAGATCTGTCCATCATGTTGTCCTTTTGACCCTGTCTTTGGAATGCACCTGGCTGTTCCTTGTTATCTCTGTGAAGTGTCCTGGTATCAGGATGTCCAGGTGCCATCTTGGCACACGTTCCTCTTATTACTACTTATATCATTAACCCGTGCTTTCTAGGAGCCCTGTTCTTGCCAAGTTCTTCAATTAGGGCCTGCCTCTGGCTCACAGCCCAGCTTTGCTTAGCAATGCCTGGAAGTACTTTGGTTCAGGCTTTAGGCCTCAGACCAGGCCTCTGATATAAGGTTTTATGTTTCAGGGCCTCTTAGTCCAAGGGTAAACCCACCTTCTCAGCCAAACTAGTTGGTCTAATGGTTTCAAAAACATAAGACATGCCAAAAGGCCAAATTCTGTGCTGATTTGTATCTTATAAAATCCTATTGACACCGGTTTCATAGGTATTAATGACGATAGGTTCTAGCCCTGGAGGTGAATCCAATCTTCAAATGAAACCAATTTTAGAAATTATTTAATATTTATTTTTCCATAATACTTCAAACTTAAAGTGATTTTCTTGTCTAGAAAAGTCTGTTACAGTATATTATCTCATCAGGATCAATAGTGTTTGTACTTGCTTCCAAACATAATAAAAGATAGCACTACAGCACAATAGCTACTATAACACTGCATGTTATTTACTGGCCTTTCTCTGATAATGGCTGTGCTTTATATATGAACATGAAACATACATTTTTGATTTTTTTTAGGGTAGTAAGAAGTCTTTTTAAAGAAATTGCTACCACAAGCAAATTACAAGTCTATAGTATTTCCATTAAAAAATCTTACTTTCCTGATGTCCAGTGCTTTTGATGATGTGTTATGCAGTCCAAAAACATGGGGTGAAAATTGTTCTTGTGACCACAGAAGCATTTTAGATTCTTCCGTAAGAAGAAGAGGCCCGTATCCGGGTCGTTTAAATATCTTTGATTTATGTTTCCTTTCTTCTCTCTCATTATTTATAGCATTGTGGAGGAGCTACAGAGTTTTTTCAGAAGGATTCAATCTAAATGGGAACAGATTAACTTTTGCAAGATTAAAGACCACTTTGCCTTATTTCATTCAAATTTGTGGAAACTCACATGTAATACATAATGGGTCAGACCCTGAACCCCAGTATGGGATGCTGGCAGGGGATGTATCTGCAGCAATACTGTACTCCAGCTACCCACAACTAGCAGAACAGCCCCTGCCACACTCCAGCAGGAGCTGGGATTTTGAGCTGTCACTGAGTGGTTAAAGAGTCCTTGGGGATTGTTATTATTACAAGTTAGAGTAGCCTTGAGATTGCTCTAAGTTTTTCAGGAGTAGGGCTGTGGGGAAAAGAGGGGAGAAAGGAGACAAACCAGACCTCAATAGCCTTGGGATTGGGGACTGCCAAAGTAGTGTAAACACACATTTGGTCTCTACAACCACCATGGGGGTAGGGAGGAAGGCATGCTGTGTAACTAATTCCTACAAGCAATCAGCTACTTCCAAACACAAACCTGACTATTTAGCTTATTAGATTGCAAAGAGGCATCCATTTTTTGCTTAAATGCATGAATATAACTTGGCTGCACAACATCAAGCTGGAAGACCATTCCAGACATTCACCATCTAGTTGTAAACAAATACTTTGATAATTTCTTCATACACATTACCTCTTAGCTTAGAACTTCGTCCATTATTTTCAGACTGTCCATTAATATCATTAGAATATGTAAAAAGAAAAGGAGTACTTGTGGCACCTTAGAGACTAACAAATTTATGAAGTGAGCTGTAGCTCATGAAAGCTTATGCTCTAATAAATTTGTTAGTCTCTAAGGTGCCACAAGTACTCCTTTTCTTTTTACGGATACAGACTAACACGGCTGCTACTCTGTAACCTAGAATATGTAAGAATGTGTACATAGTTCACATCTGTCAGAAATTTGCTGATTTACAAATCATTCTTGACAAGCCTACACAAGACGGTTGCATACTAAGTGATTGCTTTGGAGGGATCTCATTAGACAAGGTAAAATAGGAGTGAAAGATACAAATTCCTACAAGCAGCCAGCTACTTTTCCTGTAGTAGGAACTCCAGATAGGCAGTTAAATTTTGGGGAAGGGCATATTTTCTGGGCCCTCCTCTATAGGACAGCATAAGCTTGAAAAACTCTCAGGCATGTACTGCTAGCTTGCCACCAGTAGCTTGGAATAGAATGTCCCTTTGCCATTCAAGAACCTCCAGGATTGTGATGTCCTTCAGAATGTGAAAGGATTGACAAATCTTAGGTAATATACCCTGGCAACCGCCCCCGGCCCAGGCTAGAATGATCTGCAATTTTTAAATATATAGCATTTGTAAATTTCAATTTAGCATTGTTTGTGCACTCTTTTCATTCTACTTAATTCAGTTGTGTCCACAGAACTGTAGCATTCCTCTAAGAATATATTGACGCTTAGTTTTACGAAGTACCATTTTTTTGACCTTGAGATTCCACAGGCACTTTTCTCTGAGGATGCACCGAATCTTTTTTTTTTTTTTTTGAAGTACAGAAACAATGATGTACTGTTTGTTGTCTATGTCCATGTCTCCTGGCCCCCTTCCACCTCTGCAGCCCTGCCACTCTCCAGCAGGAGCCTGGGATTTTGAACGGCCACTGAGCGGTTAAAGAGGAAGTGTTTCCAAGATGAATTTATGGTGGACATCCTGGACGGGGCCAACAAGCAGATGCAATACCAACGGGAAAAGGATTCATGGCAAGTGGAAAGGCACAGACAGGCAGAACAAGGAGAGACTTGCAGCAGTTTTTTTTTCTGAAGCTGGAACGTCACTTGAGGGGGAAAGATAGAGCCCAGCAGAAGGACCTGTTTGCGAGGCTGCTGGCATTAATGGCTTCAGGAGTTCAGGCTCCTGCTCCCCCCATACCACATCCTGAATCCCTTCCATGGCACGCATTGGACCATACTATGGTTGGATGGCCCATGCAATCAGGACTGGATGCTAGTTGGACAGGTCCAATATACCCCCAGCAGTCCTCCACTCCACTCCAGTCCTTTTCCCCCATGCAGAGGCACCAAGTGCGTGCTAGAAAGGGAAAGGAGAACGGGGACCGGGGAAAAGTAGGGAATTATTTGTTTGCAGTGGTTTCACTGCTTTGCCCTGTTTAATGTTTGTGTTATGTACTTTATTTTATTACTGGTTTCAGAGTTGGTTTATTACTGGTGTTTTGGTGTTGTAATGGCAGCTGCCCCTGACAATGATTTATGATTCTTTTTTGTAACACAGCCAGGTTCACAGGTAAAGGGTTTTACTTTATAAAAAAAGTGTATTAGCATCCCATCATATAATGTGTATTTCAATGAATAAAGATAAAGACCTGATAAGGCACAACAGGGACGTTGTATCCCAACACAATTTTTCAGCACATCCATTCACATCAATCTATAATGAAATTCCACAGCTCATGTCACACAAATCACCGCCACCCCATTGTATAAGCAGTCACCTGACCCACAATTAAGCATTCATGACAATTAACCTTCACCCCATTCATAGCATATAGCAACACTATTTCATTTACTGTAAAAATTGCTGTACAAATACATCCATAAGTGTATTCCTCTCCCATCACTCCATGCATGTCCATAATGTGGGCGCACAAACCACGCTCGATTTCTGTTGCTCGTATGCATCCTGCTCCAGCTGTGACAGGTGCACTTTCTGGCTGAGTGCACTGGTTCATCAATCCATTACTGTCATAGGTCCATTCAGGGGCAAATGGCTCTCCTCTGGCTTCACAAAGATTATGATGAGCACAGCAAGCCACAATAATGTGGACAGCATTGATGATCCTGGAATCCATACTGTTCAGTACACAGTGCCAACAGGATTTCAAACTGCTAAATGCACTTTCTTTCCTCCCAGACCTGTCTTTCTCCCTCCTTTCCCTGTCCGTATGGACAGAACCACCTTTCTCCCAGTCACTACAAATTATTTGTATGCAAAATATTTTCCCCCCAAGCTCATTTGTGTGCATACCCAAAGTGACAGCTCTTTGGATTTTTCTCCATTTAACTGTGAACCAATGACTGAAATTAAATTACTTCTTCAGGGACTTAACAGCTCCTGTTAACTTCATCCCAGGATTCTCATATTCCTTTATAGAAAAGTCCTGTGAAATTTAATAGGGATGAAAGTAATAGTGTTTTGATAGAAATCAAATAGGACCCTCTAGGAATTACCTAACAAAATACAGCATTTAATAGAGAATTAGTTCCTTTCTATTGAATTTTGAACCAAACCTAAGAAATGCAATAGAAAATGTTATGGGTTGGTCTAGAAATTCTGTAGAAAGAATCTTCCTCTCTATAAAATTCCATAGGACTCCTTCATAAGGACTGTATTTGTTTGTTTAATTGAAACTTTCATTCTGACAAGCACAATAGTGTGAGACTGCCAGATTTTTACTTCGCATTGTAGATTCTATCCCCTGGTCACAGTGTAGATGGAAGTAAAACATGAAACTTAAAAATTTGCCTGGTATATGGGCGGGAAAGCCATCCAGTATTAAAGACAAAAAGGTTGCATTGCTATGTAGTCTGGAATTCTTTGGCATGCCGGAAGAGTTGCCAGCTGGCAGTAATATAAAAATATTAAAAGAGCATCTGCTAGATATTTACAGCTAAGGCAGAGAGAGGGGGGAAACATCCTTTAGAGTTTTTCAATGGTATGCAGAGGTTGTCAGAACGTATGTCAAACCAGATTTGATGTGAAAAACCCAAATAGGAAAGATATTCTAAAAGTATTGAGGAAGTTCTAGGATCATGTGTTGTGCCTTGCTAAGTCTACTCCAGTTCCCCAGGGAAAGCTGCAGAAGGGCATGGAGGTAGGGCAACTGAAGGTAGCCGGTTAATAGCATGGACTAAGTAATCAATGAGTCCTGATAATTCAGTGAATTCAACCACCCACAAGAGTCCCTATCAACATTATTACTGAGGGCTAAGTTTCAGTATCGCCAACCTCAAGCATTCAAAATCATAAGTCAGGCCCCCCAAATTGTGAGATTAGCTGAAAAACAAAAATATTCAAAAAATAACGTGGAGTCTTTTTCCTTGCCTTCTGGTCTCTGAGCCTTTTGATTACAATTTCTGCCTTTTCTGCACAGTCACGAGTGATGAAAACTCACTTTTAAAAAAATGAAAGCTGGATTTCTCACCTAGCTACCTGACTCCAGGAGCTGGTGCTTTAATAGAAATATCAACTATTGTGAGACTCATGATAAAATCACATGCACTCCGACGCTGAATAGCACCTTAGCCTTGTCTCCACTGAGGCTGCTGGTGGAGAAAGCCATCTCACTTTGGCCCTGAAGAATGGCTGAAAGACTTTAGTCATTGTAATGCACAGTCATTTCATTCAGCTTCCTTCCAAATGAGAAAATACTTTCCCAGCTCAGCAGAGGCCCAGACCCCATATCACTGACATCAGTGGAAACAGTATATTTCTGCTCTCATGTTCATCAGTATGAGAGGTTATCTGCCCCAAGGCTAAAGGTGGGCTGGGACACAGTTGCCAGCTATCTTGGCTCTATGCCAGCTTGGGTCTCCAGCCTACTTAGTGGCAAAGGGGCCAAAATGAGCGAAGGCCAAATACTCTAGTTTAAGACTCCACCACATCCAACCATTTGACAGCATTCTCCTAAATTCATGTGTTTACTGTTTTAAAATTATGGTTCCCTAATGTGTACTTAAAAGAACACTGTCAGAATTGGCAGGTCAAACATTTGACCCCCCCTCCATAAAAGTCACACTAGTCTGTTCACAGAATGCTGCTGCTAATGTCAGTGCTGCAAAAACAAAACAAAGCAAAAGTTGTAAAGTGGATTAATTTGATTAAAAAGCCAACAAATGTGCAGTGCATGGAAAAACTGAGCATGCTGAGTGCAGAACTAGCTCCTTTACTATTGCCTGTGTTTCAAAAGCATTACAAAAAATGCTCTTTGCATTTATGAGACAGCATATGGCCCCCCAAGAGTGAAGAGATCAACGAGGGCAACTGTTTCCTGGGGCAGGAAATATGAGGTGTTTTGGAATGGGCACCTGTAAATGCCTTAGGACCAGCTAATTACAAAGGACTAGTAATGGGTATGGCACTTTGCAGGCTTGCAGATTGATGTGCATAGCACTTTGCAGGCTTTCCCTGCTCTGGGGAGTTACCATCTCAATTAGACAGATAAAGCAATGGAAAATAACTGTAGTCAGTGGAGCTGGGGTAAGGGAGACGGGAAGCAGGAGAGACAAGAGAAGACAATGGGGAAGGAATGTTGTTCTTGGAAGAGCATCATTTTGCAAGGGAAGTCAGATAACACAGCAATATGGATTTTCTCTTGTGCATTTCTTATTTTTCCACATCTTAATTCTTTGGGTTTTCCGAGTTGTTCCATCTCATGCCTTGTTCCTGCTGGCCAGGAGAAGTGGCCTTTGGCGAGAGAGTTGAAGAAGTACAGTGAGTGAGCAATGGTTCCCGCCTCAGATGTTATTATCCATTTTCCCCTTCTTAGCATGGACTGAGCCCTTCATCCCAGAGATCAGCTCCTCTTCTTTCCCATTATAAATGTCTCCTGCCCCAACTTGCCTGCCTCCAAGTCTGGATCATCTGACTTAGCTTTAGCCTAGTTATTGCCTCCTTTCTGTTTCTAGTCGTGCTGACACACCCCAAAAAGCTTTGAACAGTGCTCTCGCTGAGAGCGCCTCCCTGCCCCCTGCATATACCTGTTCTTAATTCTTAAAAGCGTAATGAATCCATTACAAAAAAAAATCTCACCTTTCAACTGAGTGGTGTGGTGTAAGGATCTATGCATGACATTTCCATTTCCTTTCAGGTAAATGCCATCCGGTCTCTGTGGATATATTGTTGCTTCAAAGTACAGATTCCATCTGGAAGGGATCTGATAGCTTGTTCTCTGGCAGGAGTCATTTCCTTTAGGTAAAATGCCTTTCTTCCATTTGGCAGAGGAAACAGTTTCCAAAACAACTTTCTGCCTGGAAGTGTTAACATGCAGAGCTCTTCAACTGCTCTAGCCTCAGCGTCCCCAATAGGAGCCATACAAATTGTGGGGACACAGTTTGTAAAAAGAGCTCTTGCATTGAAAGCACACACTTATGCATGCAGCATTGTAGACTGTAACCTCTCCCAGGCCCTGTTCCTGCACATACGCTTATCAAAGTTTGAACTCCTGCCCTTGTCGCAATGTTGTGATTCATAGCCACAAACAATCGCTCGTGTCAAACATACAGAGACAGAAACACCCAGCGTGCCCCATCTCCATGAGGAGAATTCAGATAGGGATTCATTTGCTTGTTTCTTTGCTTTGATGCTTTCCTACATTGCTAGTTTCTTTGTTTCTGACACAATAATTGAAGCTATTTTTGCTGGATTTTTTTTCTTGACCTTTTCTTTTACTGCCTTATAAACTTCAGGGACAGGAAGGGTAAATTCTGAGTTACACAAGGTTTTAGTTATGTGAATACCAATAACTTGAATGCAGCTACACAAAACTAACCCTGTTTTTAAAGATGTTCTTAGTAAGTTCACCCATAGCACTACACCACCATTTATTGACTGCTGATTTAAGAGAACATGTATGCATTTTCAAATGCCATGTCTGCTTCCAGAAACACTAACCGTAAGCCTTGATTACATTAAAGTGTTTCAGCCTTCAACAGTGGTCTGTTAAAGGAATTACCACTGACATATGGCCTTATCAGTCTGTATCCATGCCACTTCGGCCTGTGATCTCATCAGAAGTCAAGCAAAGTGCAGTCTTTGGAAGCAGAAAGAAAAGGAGTACTTGTGGCACCTTAGAGACTAACCAATTCATTTGAGCATAAGCTTTCGTGAGCTATAGCTCACTTCATCGGATGAAGTGAGCTGTAGCTCACGAAAGCTTATGCTCAAATAAATTGGTTAGTCTCTAAGGTGCCACAAGTACTCCTTTTCTTTTTGCGAATACAGACTAACACGGCTGTTACTCTGAAACCTGTCTTTGGAAGCAGAATGCCACAGTATGTGAGGCTGGCAATGCACTAATGAGGATTATAATACCTAGCTCACATATAGTGTTGTTCATCCACAGATCTCAAAGTGCTTTACAAGGAATCACTATCATTAGTCCCCTTTTACAGATGGGGAAACTAAGGTGAACAGGTGACCTGAGTTGCACAAGCTTAACAGCAGAGCCAGGAATAGAGCTGAGGTCTTCTGACTCTCCACTCACCACTGTATCCACTAAGCTATACTGCTTCACTTGGTCTCATTCTGCTTTCTAAGTTAGAATTGAATCAATGTCCTGACCAAATTTTATTATGGGTAAAAACTTCCTACTTTATCCAGCTAGAGCTTGACTTCATGTCCTGAGCTGTTTGCGGCTGCTTTGCACTATTCTGTGCAGTGGAGGTGGGGATCTGGCCCGTTATTGATAATTTTGTGAATCACTGTGAAGTTTTCAGGAGGATCTATAAAAACCAAGTAATAATAATTCTGCTCCAAAGCATCTACCTTTCTTCTATGGAACAGAACAACTTGGCTCCCTTAACCCTGCAGCAGTTGGAGATATGAGGATGTGTGCACTGTTTGTTTGAAAGTGCAGCAGGAAGCCCACCAGGAAAGCGTGGCTGGGGAAGGTTCCATACAGAAACTCTGCAGTGAAGGGGAGAGAGGCAGCCCTCGGGATAATTCTGTTTTCCCTATTCTAATTAAGTCTCTGGTTCAGTGCTCAAAGAAAGTGGCTTTGTCTGTGTTACTTTACCATTGTCACAGGACAAGGGGCACTAATGGAATCTCTGGCCATCAAGCAACCGCAGCAGAAGATACTGACACACTGCCAGATTTGTTCATCTTTTCAGGATGCTGCTTGTGAATTTGCAATCTAACCCACAGCATAGAACAAGGCGGGAGGTAATATCTTTCCTGAACCCCCTCTTCTGGCCTTCAAACAACCCCTCCCCCTTCCCAATCTCTCCAAGTTCATCATCAGAACCAGGCTCCCCATGACCAGGACACACCAACTCAAAGCAGCACTAGACCCTGCTATAACAACAGATGCAAAACCTGCAAACGTATCTCCGCTGCTACAATGATCAACACCCCCCAAAACACACCTTACAAGATCCACGGGTCCTACACATGCCTACCACAACATGGGGTGTACCTCATTGTAACGGGGTCAGCACCAGCCTCTTTTGTGTGCTCCATTTTCTCTGGCCGATAGTGCCTGAACAGCATAGGTGCTGACTCTGTGGGTGCTCTGGGGCTGGAGCACCCATGGGGAAAAAATGGTGGGTGCTGAGCACCCACTGGAAGCCCCCCATCAGCTCCCCTTACCCACTAGCAGGCCCTGTGGATCATTGCCTCCTCTTCCCTCCCTGGCGCCCGCGCCTGCCGCCCACCTTGATCAGCTGGTTTGCGGCGGTGGAGGTGGAGTGGGGGTGGGAAGAGGCGGGGTGAAAGTGGGGCCTTGGGGGAAGGGCTGGGGATGTGGGGGAAGGCCTGAGGCAGAGCCGGGAGTCTAGCACCCCCCAGCACTTTGGAAAGTCAGCGCCTGTGTTGCAAACATAGTTCTTTTCACAGGGGGGCACCCACCTCTCATGGATGGCCCCCTTTCTCTCAGTTAGGTATGAGCCTGCTTTTGTTTTTTTGTTCTTTCTCATGACCACCCTCCCCCTCCCCCCAGCCAGTGGTTCTCTCGGCTGGTCTTCAGCAGCTCAGCCCTCCAGCCGAGCCGAACACGTTGTTCCCCCTTCCGGAGCATACAGTCCCGAGTTCTTATCATGACTCTGGTATGGGGCCATAGATCTTAGGCTTTTCCCCAGAGGCACTACATTCTTCAGACACCTAGACCAGGGCCCATCTTGGTACCCTCAACTGGTGTCCTTTTCAGCAGCCCTCCCTGAGCTCAGTCTGCTACCAGACCAGGAGGGCCCATCTCAGTACCCTCATCTGGTCTGGCCACGTTTTGTGCTCAGTGCCCCGGGCTCAGCCCACCCACACTGACTTTCGATAGCTCTGCTGCTATTCTATCCAGCCAGCCAGGCACCTGGTCTTTGGTAGCCTTTGCTGGGCTTAGTTCTGTCTGGTGAGCTCTCTGCAGTGAGCTATCTGCAGTCCTGCTGTTCGTCTAGCCAGCCAGGCACCCGGCCCTCCCGCATCAAGCTCCACAAGGCAACTGAAGTCTCTGCTCTGCTGCTTGCCTTTTATCTGGCCCTTCTGGCCCCTTATTGGTCGCTCCAGCAGCCCCTCTGTTGGCCTCTCTTCTGCAGCCACTCTAGGCTGCCTGGACAACTTCTCACCGATCTAATTTGGAAAAAGAACGAGAAGTACATGTGGCACCTTAGAGACTAACAAATTTATTTGAGCATAAGCTTTCATGGGCTAAAACCCACAAAAGCTTATGCTCAAATAAATTTGTTAGTCTCTAAGGTGCCACAAGTACTCCTTTACTTTTTGCTGATACAGACTAACATGGCTACCAGTCTGAAACCTGATCTAATCTGGGACATGGTGATGCAGGTCTGGAGGCCTCCAGCAGGGGGCCCCTGGACCTAGTCCCCCCCTGCCACACTCATCCAGTGCACTTGTCAAGGTTCCTTCCCCACTCTGAACTCTAGGGTACAGATGTGGGGACCTGCATGAAAGACCCCCTAAGCTTATTCTTACCAGCTTAGGTTAAAAACTTCCCCAAGGTACAAACTTTGCCTTGTCCTTGAACAGTATGCTGCCACCACCAAGAGTTTTAAACAAAGAACAGGAAAAGAGCCCACTTGGAGATGTCATCCCCCAAAATATCCCCCCAAGCCCTATACCCCCTTTCCTGGGGAAGGCTTGATAAGAATCCTCACCAATTTGTACAGGTGAACACAGACCCAAACCCTTGGATCTTAAGAACAAGGAAAAATCAATCAGGTTCTTAAAAGAAGAATTTTAATTAAAGAAAAGTAAAAGAATCACCTCTGTAAAATCAGGATGGTAAATACCTTACAGGGTAATCAGATTCAAAACATAGAGAATCCCTCTAGGCAAAACCTTAAGTTACAAAAAGACACAAAAACAGGAATATACATTCCATCCAGCACAGTTTATTTTACCAGCCATTAAACAAAAGGAAATCTAACGCATGTTCTAGCTAGATTACTTACTAACTTTACAGAAGTTGTAAGGCTGCATTCCATTCCTGATCTGTTCCTGGCAAAAGCATCACACAGACAGATGAACCCTTTGTTCCCCCCGTCCAGATTTGAAAGTATCTTGTCCCCTCATTGGTCATTTGGGTCAGGTGCCAGCGAGGTTATCTTAGCTTCTTAACCCTTTACAGGTGAAAGGGTTTTGCCTCTGGCCAGGAGGGATTTTATAGCACTTTATGCAGAAAGGTGGTTACCCTTCCCTTTATATTTATGACAGCACTAAATGCCCCAATAGCAGCAATGTGGGTGAAACCAGACAATCACTATGCTCTTGAATGAACTCCACAGGATAATGGTAAAAGACAAAAACACCCTGTCACCCATGGGTGAACACTTTTCACAAATAGATCACTCTATATCTGACCTCTCAGTCCTCATCCTCAAAAGAAACCTGCACCACTCTTTTCTACTAGTCTGACTACATCACTAGCAGAAGAAGATTGGTGGAAAAGTGGTGGGATCATGCAGCATTTATGGAGCATATGATGGTGGGCCTGGCCAGCAAGTACAGTGGAGTCATAGGTGTGGTTTTAAGGATTGGGCTGACTCCAAGGGAATCGCTTATAAGATTAAAGTGGGCTGCTAAGCAATACAAGGAAAAACAAAACAAAACAAAAAAATTATAAAAAAATAAAATTTGGGGAAGGTAAAAAACAGAGCAAAGGTATTTTAGAAAATAAGCATGCAACTCCACACAATAATCCCCGAAGGTCTGTTTAGTACTTATATTCTCCTCATTACTAGAACAGCAGTTCCCTAACTGTGGGTCACAACCCGAAATGGGGTTGCTTCATGAGCAGATGAGGTCATGGCAATCCCAAGTGCCCAAGGGATGCCATTTTACAAAATGGGGTCCTCCACACTGAGTGATCTTGCACATACTATGCATGCGAGGTCACAGTCTGCAGATGACACCATTTTGTAGGGCAATTTGGCATTCTCCGTATGGCATGAGGTCATGCTGTGCAAAGTCCATGCTCTCTGGGGTCATGGGAAGCAATATATCTGAAAATGGGGTCATGAAGAGAAAAAGTTTGGGAACCACTGATGTAGAATCTGATGCTAACAATCCATCTTTCCCCCAGCAAAAAAACTCAGAAAGGTACAAAGTCGAAATGAAAATGTAATGGCTCTAGCTTGTCCAGTGAGATTTGTTGCTTGGAAGAGCCAGGTCCCAAGCCAAGTCCTTTACCTGAGGGTGCTAATGTGCTACGTGGGGAGTGGCTGTTGTTTCAGAATTAAAAAATCGTTTTTATACAGTCGATTTTGTGTGTCCCCACACAAAATGCTCTAAGTGCATTAAGTCGGCGGAGTGCTTCCACAGTACCGAGGCTAGCGTCGACTTCCAGAGTGTTGCACTGTGGGTAGCTATCCCATAGTTCCCGCAGTCTCCGCTGCCCATTGGAATTCTGGGTTGAGATCCCAATGCCTGATGGGGCAAAAAACATTGTTTCGGATGGTTCTGGTATGTGTCATCAGGCCCTCCCTCCCTCTGTGAAAGCAACGGCAGACAATCGTTTTGCGCCTTTTTCCTGAGTTACCTGTGCCGACGCCATACCATGGCAAGCATGGAGCCCGCTCAGCTCATTGTCACCGTATGTCTCCTGGGTGGTGGCAGATGCGGTACTGCATTGCTACACAGCAGCAGCAACCCATTGCCTTGTGGCAGCAGATGGTGCAATAGGCCTGAAAACAATCCTCACCGTGTCCAAGGTGCTCCTGGCCACCTCGGTAAGGCCAGTCAGGAGCACCTGAGCAGACATGGGTGCAGGGACTAAATTAGGAGTGACTCGACCAGGTCATTCTCTTTAGTCCTGCAGGCAGTCCTATTGTACCATCTTATGGTGAGCAGGCAGGAGATGAGAATGGCTAGCAGTCCAATTGCACCGTCTGCTGCCAGACAAAGATGTAAAAGATAGATGGAGTGAATCAAAACAAGAAATAGACCAGATTTGTTTTGTATTCATTTGCTCCCCACTCCCTCCCTCCGTGAAATCAACAGCCGACAATTGTTATGGTGAGGTCTGTCAGGGGCACCTTGAAAACTTTAATGGAGATTCAGTCCTATCTGAAATGCCAGAGGGAGGAGTAGCTTAGTGGGTTGAGCATTGGCCTCCTAATCCCAGGGTTTTGAGTTCAATCCTTGAGGGGGCCATTCTGTGTGACAGTTGTTTTTGTTTCTCCTTGATGTAAAGCCACCCCCTTTGCTGATTTAATTCCCTGTAAGCCAACCCTGTAAGCCATGTCATCAGTCGCCCCTCCCTCCGTCAGAGCATCAGCAGACAATCGTTCCGCACCTTTTTTCTGTGCAGGCGCCATACCACGGCAAGCATGGAGCCCGCTCAGATCACTTTGGCAATTAGGAGCACATTAAACACCACGCGCATTATCCAGCAGTATATGCAGCACCAGAACCTGGCAAAGCGAAACCGGGCGAGTAGGCGATGTCAGTGTGGTGATGAGAGTGATGAGAACATGGACACAGACTCCTCTCAAAGAACCTGGTAATGTGGGCATCATGGTGCTAATGGGGCAGGTTCATGCAGTGGAATGCCGATTCTGGGCCCGGGAAACAAGCACAGACTGGTGGGACCGCATAGTGTTGCAGGTCTGGGACAATTCCCAGTGGCTGCGAAACTTTCGCATGCATAAGGGCACTTTCATGGAACTTTGTGCCTTGTTTTCCCCTGCCCTGAAGCACATGAATACCAAGATGAGAGCAGACCTCACAGTTGAGAAGCGAGCGGCAATAGCCCTGTGGAAGCTTGCAATGCCAGACAGCTATCGGTCAGTCGGGAGTCAATTTGGAGTGGGCAAATCTACTGTGGGGGCTGCTGTGATGCAAGTAGCCCACGCAATCAAAGATCTGCTGATATCAAGGGTAGTGACCCTGGGAAATGTGCAGGTCATAGTGGATGGCTTTGCTGCAATGGGATTTCCTAACTATGATGGGGCCATAGACGGAACCCATATCCCTATCTTGGCACCGGAGCACCAAGCTGGTGAGTACATAAACCGCAAGGGGTACTTTTCAATAGTGCTGCAAGCACTGGTGGATCACAAGGGATGTTTCACCAACATCAACATGGGATGGCCAGGAAGGGTACATGATGCTTGCATCTTCAGGAACTCTGGTCTGTTTCAAAAGCTGCAGGAAGGGACTTTATTCCCAGACTAGAAAATAACCGTTGGGGATGTTGAAATGCCTATAGTTATCCTTGGGGACCCAGCCTACCCCTTAATGCCATGGTTCATGAAGCCATACACATGCTGCCTGGACAGTAGTCAGGAGCTGTTCAACTACAGGCTGAGCAAGTGCAGAATGGTGGTAGAATGTGCATTTGGATGTTTAAAAGCGCGCTGGCACAGTTTACTGACTCGGTTAGACCTCAGCGAAACCAATATTCCCACTGTTATTACTGCTTGCTGTGTGCTCCACAATATCTGTGAGAGTAAGGGGGAGACGTTTATGGCGGGGTGGGAGGTTGAGGCAAATCGCCTGGCTGCTGGTTACGCGCAGCCAGACACCAGGGCGGTTAGAAGAGCACAGGAAGGCATGGTGCGCATCAGAGAAGCTTTGAAAACCAGTTTCATGACTGGTCAGGCTACGGTGTGAAAGTTCTGTTTGTTTCTCCTTGATGAAACCCGCCACTCCTTGGTTCACTGTACTTCCCTGTAAGCTAACCACCCTCCCCTCCTCCCTTCGATCACCGCTTGCAGAGGCAATAAAGTCATTGTTGCTTCACATTCATGCATTCTTTATTAATTCATCACAGAAATAGGGGGATAACTGCCAAGGTAGCCTGGGAGGAGTGGTGGAGGAGAGAAGCACTGGGAGGGGTGGGGGAGGAGGGAAGGACAAGGCCACACAGCACTTCAAAAGTTTAAAACTTTAAAACTTATTGAATACCAGCCTTCTGTTGCTTGGGCAATCCTCTGGGATGGAGTGGTTGGGTGGCCGGAGGCCCCCCCACCGCATTCTTGGGTGTCTGGGTGAGGAGGCTATGGAACTTGGGGAGGAGGGTGGTTGGTTACACAGGGGCTGTAGTGGCGGTCTGTGCTCCAGCTGCCTTTCCTGCAGCTTAACCATATGCTGGAGCGTATTAGTTTGATCCTCCAGCAGCCTCAGCATTGAATCCTGCCTCCTCTCATCACGCTGCCACCACCTTTCAGCTTCAGCCCTCTCTTCAGCCCGCCACTTACTCTCTTCAGCCCGCCACCTCTCCTCCCAATCATTTTATGCTTTCCTGCACTCTGACATTGTCTGCCTCCACGCATTCGTCTGTGCTCTGACAGTGTGGGAGGACAGCATTAGCTCAGAGAACATTTCATCATGAGTGCGTTTTTTTGGACTTCTAATCTTCACTAGCCTCTGGGAAGGAGAAGATCCTGTGATCCTTGAAACACATGCAGCTGGTGGAGAAAAAAAAAAAGGGACAGTGGTATTTAAAAAGACACATTTTATAGAACAATGGGTACACTCTTTCATGGTAAACCTTGCTGTTAACATTACATACATAGCACATGTGCTTTCGTTCCAAGGTTGCATTTTTCCTCCCCCCACCATGTGGCTTGCCCCTCCCCTCTCCCCATGGCTAACAGCGGGGAACATTTCTGTCTAGCCACAGGCAAACAGCCCAGCAGGAACGGGCACCTCTGAATGTCCCCTTAAGAAAAGCACCCTATTTCAACCAGGTGACCATGAATGATATCACTCTCCTGAGGATAACACAGAGAGATAAAGAATGGATGTTGTTTGAATGCCAGCAAACATACACTGCAATGCTTTGTTCTACAATGATTCCCGAGTACATGCTACTGGCCTGGAGTGGTAAAGTGTCCTACCATGGTGGACGGAATAAGGCTGCCCTCCTCAGAAACCTTTTGCAAAGGCTTTGAGAGTACATCCAGGAGAGCTGCGAGTGCCAGGGCAAATGAATCATTAAACATGCTTGCTTTTAAACCATGTATACTATTTCAAAAGGTACACTCACTAGAGGTCCCTTCTCCACCTGGCAGGTCCAGGAGGCAGCCTTGGGTGGGTTCAGGGGGTACTGGCTCCAGGTCCAGGGTGAGAAACAGTTCCTGGCTGTCAGGGAAACCAGTTTCTCCGCTTGCTTGCTGTGAGCTATCTACAACTTCATCATCATCATCTTCCTTGTCCCCAAAACCTGCTTCCGTGTTGCCTCCATCTCCATTCAAGGAGTCAAACAACACGCCTGGGGTAGTGGTGGCTGAACCCCCTAAAATGGCATGCAGCTCATCATAGAAGTGGCATGTTTGGGGCTCTGACCTGGAGCAGTTGTTTGCCTCTCTGGTTTTCTGGTAGGCTTGCCTCAGCTCCTTAAGTTTCACGCGGCACTGCTTCGGGTCCCAGTTATGGCCTCTGTCCTTCATGCCCTGGGAGATTTTGACAAATGTTTTGGCATTTTGAAAACTGGAATGGAGTTCTGATAGCACAGATTCCTCTTCCCATACAGCGATCAGATCCCGTACCTCCAGTTCGGTCCATGCTGGAGCTCTTTTGCGATTCTGGGACTCCATCATGGTCACCTCTGCTGATGAGCTCTGCATGGTAACCTCTGCTGATGAGCTCTGCACTCACCTGCAGCTTGCCACGCTGGGCAAACAGGACATGAAATTCAAAAGTTTGCGGGCCTTTTCCCGTGTACCCGACCAGTTCATCTGAGTTGAGAGTGCTGTCCAGAGCGGTCACAATGGAGCACTCTGGCTTAGCTCCCGGAGGTCAATACTGTCTAATTGCATCCACAGTACCCCAAATTCGACCCGGCAAGGCCGATTTCAGCGCTAATCCCCTTTTCGGGGGTGGAGTAAGGAAATCGATTTTAAGAGCCCTTTAAGTCGGAAAAAAGGGCTTTGTCGTGTGGATGGGGGCAGGGTTAAATCGATTTAACACTGCTAAATTCGACCTCAACTCCTAGTGTAGACCAAGGCTCAGTGTGTTCAAAATGCTGTTGCAAAAATAATCTTCCATTCCTGCTCTGACCATCTCCAGCCCCTCTTCAAATCCCTTCACTGGCTTTCTGTTGCTTTGCTGCATAATGCAAAGGGGTACTGCATAGCCCGTGGTTCTTTCTTTGCAAAGAAATGTAAGTGCAGGGTCCTCCAGATTACTAATTTTTAAAAAAGATGCCCCGGCTGGTTTTTGTAAGAGTAATAATGTTAATCCTGGTGTCCCTGGCCAAATTCCAACTTGGGTATCCTGCCTCCATAAACTTCCCTTTGTAATTACAAGTGGAAAAATTATTCCTCACTTCCTATCCTATAAAAAAAAAAAAGAAAAGGGTGTGCTCCTACTGCTGACATCCCGTAAGTGGCTGTAGGCAAACAGGCGATGTTAATGTAAGTTACTTTAAACAATATTTGTAAGAAAATGTCTTCAAATAACAAATAGGAGGACAAATCTTACAATGCCTCTTAAACATCTTCTCCCCGTACATCACGTTCACAGGTCATTTGGGCATATCTTGGTATCTTGGGGAATGTCTACACAGCCTAGACACCTGTGGCTGGCCTGTGCCAGCTGACTCAGATTCGCTGGGCTGGGATTAAGGGTATAGGCATGGTTTGTCTTCTATATTTGGGGGGATGGCTCCAGCCAGGCCAATGAGGTCACTCATGGTGGGGGGAGGACAAATTCCGTACCTTCTCACAGGGGCACCATTTCAGATTTTTCAGGGTGGAAGGCAACTTTAACCATGATTCCAGGAGCTACTTAGGCAACTGAAAATTATAATTTTTTTGCAGATAATAACGTAGAAATTATCTCACAGGAGCATTGTATCTAATTCCTATATAAAGAAAAATATTAAATAAATATTAGACCCATTCAGATCTAATACTAACATGTTCTGACATCTTGTGGCAAGTTACTTATGGGACACTGCTTAGGTTTAAAATTGTAATGTATATTCTGACTCAGATACTCTTACTAAAGTCAGAAGAGACCATCGTGATCATCTAGCTAGCCTGACCGCCTGCACATTTCAGGCCACAGAACTTCACCCATCCATTCCTGTAACGGACCCTTAACCTCTGGCTGAGTTACTGAAGTCCTCAAATCATGGTTTAAAGACTTCAAGTTACAGAGAATTCACCATTTACACTAGTTTAAACCTGCAAGTGACCCTGCCCCATACTGCAGAAGAAGGTGAAAACCCCCACAGTCTCTGCTAATCTGACCCAGATGAAAATTCCTTCCTGACTCCAAATACGATGATAAGTTAGACTCTGAGCATGTGGGAAAGACCCACCAAGCAGATACCTGGGAAAGAATTCTCTGTAGTAACTCATCTGTGTCCCGTCTCCAGCCGTTGGGGATTTTTGCTACAGGCAGTTGCCGATGGGCCACACGCTGTTGTAGGCAGTCCTATCATACCATCCCTTCCATAAATTTATCAAGCTCAGGCTTGAAGCCAGTTATGTTTTTTGCCCCCACGGCTCCCCTTGGGAGATTGCTCCAGAACTTCACTCCTCTGATAAACATCTTCGCCTAATTTCAAGCTTAAACTTGTTGATGGCCAGTTTGTATGTATTTGTTCTGGGGTCCACATTGGCACTTAACTTAAAAAACTCCTCTCCATCCCTGGTATTTATCCCTCCATCCCTGGTATTTATACAGAGTAATCATATCTCCCCTCAGCCTTCTATTGGTTTAACTAAACAAGTCAAGCTCTTTGAGTCTTTTCTCATAAGATAATTTTGGATAATTTTTTAATATCTTTTCTCATGGATAATTTTGCTCAAATAAATTGGTTAGTCTCTAAGGTGCCACAAGTACTCCTTTTCTTTTTGCGAATACAGACTAACACGGCTGCTACTCTGAAACCTCTCATAAGATAGGCTTTTCATTCCTCAGATCAAACCTAGTAGCCCTTCTGTGCACTGGTTACAGTTTGAACTAATTTTTCTTAAACATGGGAGACCAGAATTGCACACAGTATGAGGTCCAGATGAGGTCTCACCAGTGTCTTGTATAATGGTACTAACACTTCCCTGTCTACTGGAAATATCTAGCCTGATACATCCTAGGACTGCATTAGCCTTTTTCAGAGCCGCATCACATTGACAGCTCATAGTTGTCTTGTGATTAACCAATACACTAGCTCTTTCTCCTCTATTGTCACTTCCAACTGATAAGCCTCCAGCTTTTTGCAAAAATTCTTGTTAGTCCTTAAATGCATGACCTTGCACTTTGCACAGTTAAATATGATCCCGTTTCTATTACTCCAGTTTACAAGGCCATCCAGATCTTCTTGTATCATATTCCGGTTCTTCTTGGTATTGGCAATACCTCCCAACTTACAGTCATCTCCAGCACACTAATAGCACACTCCCACTTTTTGAGCCAAGGTCAGTAATAAAAATATTAAATTAGGTTGCTCTCAAGACTGCTTCCTGAGGAACTCCATTAGTAACCTCTCTCTAGCCCAGTGGTTCCCAAACCTTAACAACCTGTGAACCCCTTTCACTAAAATGTCAAGTCCCTCTCCTAAAAATGAAGTTTAAATCTCCTCAGTGTGATAGATATGCTTGCTTTGATCTGCTTAGCTCTTGGAAGTCCAGGGGCTCCGGGCTGCTGGTTCCAGGGTCCCTAGGGATAGCTCTGTCCACCATTAGGGAATTTTCCTGAGGACCCCCTGTAACATTTCTCGAACCCCAGGGGTTCACGAACCCCAGTTTGGGAACCACTGCTCTAGCCTGACAGTTCACCTTTCAGTATGACCTCTTGTACTCTTCCCTTTAACCAGTTCCTTATCCACCTTTCAGTTCTCATATTAATTCCCATCTTCCCCAATTTAACAAATAATTTCTCATGTGGAACTGTGTCAAATGTCTTACTGACGTACAGGTAAATTAGATCTACTGCATTTCCTTTGTCTAAAAAATCAGTTATCTTCTCGAAGAAAGATATTAGTAACTTTGTTACCACCTCTTGAATACAACAATTGAAACAATTTAAAAAAAATCTACAATTACTTTCTATTATTTAGGTTTCAGAGTAGCAGCCGTGTTAGTCTGTATCCGCAAAAAGAAAAGGAGTACTTGTGGCACGTTAGAGACTAACACTGAATGCATCCAATGAAGTGAGCTGTAGCTCACGAAAGCTTATGCTCAAATAAATTTGTTAGTATCTAAGGTGTCACAAGTACTCCTTTTCTTTTTTCTATTATTTAGGCTACTTACTTTTTGCAGTTCACCAAGCTTGGAACAGATCATTTAACTTTAGGAAACATCATAATAGCCCTTTCTTATCTTAATCACCTGTTAATCACTCTGCTTTTAAACAAAATTCTGATTCCCTGCCTCAGGGGTGCAAGAAGGGAGCAGCAGGTCTCCTGTCTCCTCTGCAGAACTCTTACATTGCAGGCTGCCTGCCTGAGACTTGAAGTTTGCGGGGGGGAGGGGAACTCCGCGGGTGGCTAAGGGGCTATTTAATTGCCATGTAGACTTCTGGGCTCATGCTGGAACCTGGGCTCTAGGACCCAAGGTGGTAGGATCCCAGAAGTATATACTGCCATGAAACAGCCCTTCATCCTGAGCCCAGGAGCTTGAGTCAGCTGGCATGGGCCAGCTCATGTTTTTCTTTGCAGTGTAGACATACCCTTGGTCTGCAACAGAGGAAATATTTGAAGGGTAGCTGGTGTGCTGAGGCCACAGCCTATCTTCCTTAGCACTGTTGTCTCATTGTTTCCTCCTACTCCAGTGTCTTTCTGTTGGTATCCATCTGTTGTCTCTTATTTTATACTTAGGCTACAAGCTCTTTGGGTCTGGGGCTGTCTTTTTGTTCCGTGTTTGTACAGTGCCTCACACAATGAGATCTTTTCCCTCCTCTTCTTACAATCTAGTCAACCTCTGAAATGTATCCTTTGACGTATGCCCCCCAGAATTCCTCTCCCACACTGTTTGTTCTTCTGCGTGCAGACACCATGCTGTCCATGCTATCCTTCTGTTAATTTGCCTTTCCTGTTAACTTAAATATGCAAATAAGTAAGGGTGAAGGAGTTGGGGGTGCAGATGGTATTCTCTTCGATCTTGCCGGTCAAGGGTAGGGACCCAGGCAGAGACATGTGCATCCTGGAGGTGAATGCCCGGCTGCAAAGATGGTGTCACTGGGAGGGCTTCAGCTTCCTTGACCACGGGATGTTGTCCCAGGAAGAAGGACTGCTGGGCAGAGATGGGGTCCACCTATCAAGGAAGCGGAAGAGTATCTTTGTACACAGACTGACTAACTGAGTGAGGCAGGCTTTAAACTAGGTTTGATAGGAGCAGGAGACAAATGCCCATAGGTAGGTCAAAAATATGGAGACCTCGGTGAAGGGTTGGCATATGGGGAGGGAGGATGGGCAATTATAGCAGGGACAAAGGAGAGACAAGAGGAAACATAGAGGGGAAATCAAATCAGTATCTTAGATGTCTGTATAATAATGCAAGAAGTATGAGGAATAAGAAGGAAGAACTGGAAATGCTAGTGAATAATCACAACTATGACATAGTTGGCATCACAGAAACTTGGTGAGATAATACACATGACTGGTATATTATTATACAACGGTCCAGCTTGTTCAGGAAGGACAGGCAGGGAAAAAAGGGAGGAGGTGTTGCCTTGTATGTCAAAGGTGTATACACTTGGACTGAGGTTGGAATGGAAATAGGAGACAGACTTGCTAAAAGTTTCTGGGTAAGGATAAAAATGGTTAAAAACAAGGGTGAGGTCATGGTAGGAGTCTACTGCAGACCACCTAGCCAGAAAAAAGAGGGGGAGAAGGCTTTTTTTAAACCACTAACAAAATCGTCCAAAGCACAGGACTTGGTGGTGATGGGGGACTTCAACTACCCAGATGTGTTGGGAAAATACTATAGCAGGGCACAGATTATCCAACAATTCCTTGGAAAGGTGGAGAAAGCTACTAGGGGAGAGGCTGTTCTAGATTTGATTTTGACATGCAGGGAGAAACTGGTTGAGAATTTGAAAGTGGAAGGTAGCTTGGGTGAAAGTGATCATGAAATGGTAGAGTTCATGAGTCTAAGGAATGGTAGGAGGGAAAGCAGCAGAATAAAGATAATGGATTTCAGGAAGGAAGACTTTAGCAAACTCAGGGAGTTCGCAGGTAAGATCCCCTGGGAAACAAATCTAAGGGGAAAAATAGTTTGAGAGAGTTGGCAATTTTTCAAGGCGACATTTTTAAGGGCACAAGAGCAAACTATCCCACTGTGTAGGAAAGATAGGAAGTAGGGCAAGAGACCACCCTGGCTTAACCAGGAGATTGTCAATGATCTGAAACTCAAAAAAAAAAAAAAATCTTACAAAAAGTGGAAACTAGATTAAATTACAAAGGATGAATATAAAAAAACAACAACACAAGCATGTATGGACAAAATTAGAAAGGCCAAAGCACAAAATGAGATAAAATTAGAGACATAAAGGGTAACAAGAAAACATTTTACAAATACATTAGAAGCAAGGAAGACCAAGGGCGGGGTAAGCCCATTATTCAATGAGGAGGGAAAGAACAATAACAGGAAATGGTGGATTGCTAAATGCCATTTTTGTTTCAGTATTCACAAAAAGGTTAGTAGCAATTGTCTGGGTGATGGCACCCTGGACTTCCTCAGAAGATGGAGGATCAGCAAGGTGTTCCATTGCTGAGCGTTGTGGAATAGACTCGATGGTGTCTTCAGAGACCGTGGATTCGTGGTTTAGTAGGCTCTCAAAGTGCTCCTTCCAGCATTGTTTAATGATCGTATTGTCCTTAAGGAGAGTGGAGCCATCCTGGGAAAGTAAGGGGGTTGAGTCTTTGCTTGGAGCTTGGCCCATGTATAGCTTTTGTTGCTTGAAAGAAGCTTCTCATGTCATCCTTGTTTATGAAACCCTGGATCTCAGAGGCCTTCTCTTGACACCACTTATTTTTGATGTCACATAGTCTCCTTTGGACTTCGGCTTTGAGCAGGTGATAGGCCTCATGTTTTTGTTGGTTAGGGAATCATTTTGCCAGTTACAGAATGCAGTTCTTTTCTGTTGAATTAATGCTAGGATTTCCTCATTGTTTTCATCAAACCAGTCTTGGTGCCCATGAGTGGAATATCTTATAGTTTCAGCACATGCACTGTGAATGGTTTTTTAAGTTGATTCCAGTGCTCTTGAATGTCAATGATGGTATCAGGCAAATTAGAGAACTTCTCAGACAGGTGTTGGTGGAACATCTTGCAGCTGCACCTGGAGTGTTCTGACATGTACTGCTTTTGCTTAGTCTTTGGGCGTTTGCAGTGTGGTGGAGCGAGCTGCAGGTACATGACTGATCTTACTAATCGATGGTCTATCCAATAGTGATCTGTACCTCTCATGACTTGTGTTGTATGGACATTAGCATAATCTCAGGCTCTGACTATAAGATCGTCAAGGAGGTGCCAGTGTTTGGACTGAGGCTGTTTTCAGGTGATCTTAAAAATTGTTACTCTGCCTGAAGATGGGATTTGTGATGAGCAGGTCATGCTCCACACATTTGCTGAGGAGGAGAATACCATTGGGGTTTACATTTCCCACAGATTCTTTGCCTATGGTGATGCTCCAGAGTTGGGAGTCCCATCCGACTCTGGCACTGAAATCTCTCAGGAGGATGGGTTTGTCTGCCTTAGGTGTGGCTGTGAGGACTGCATCGAGAGCGAAATAAAACTTCTCCTTGTTGTCTTCTTCCTCATCATCAAGTGTTGGGGTGTATGCACTGATGATTGTGGCATGTTGGTTGTTGCTGAGCTTGAGTTGAAGAGTCATGAGATGCTCATTGATCCCCAGAGGAAGCTCCAAAATCTGACTGGTGATCTTATTTTTGATGGCAAAGCCAATCCCGCGAATGTGTCTCTTTTCAGGTGGCTTTCCCTTCCAAAAAAATTGGCCCTCATTGGCCAGGCGGGTCTCACTAAGAGCTGTTGTATCAATGTTGAGTCTTGTCAGTTCTCTGGCAATTATGGCAGTTCTTCTTTGTGGGCATTCACTGTGCTGAGAGTCCATAAGGATGCGGGCATTCCAGGTGGCTAAATTCATTGTCTTATATCTCTTGTTTTCGCCGCAGAATTAAGTTATCCCACTGGATGCAGCCATCCAATAGGAAGAGTGTGAGACAGCCTATGTTTGGGGCACCTTTTCTAGACCTCTCCCCATTTGGGGTGAGCAGAGGGGATCCTAAAAAGGCCTGCTCAGTCACAGCCACTGCTGCCGAAATGCATTTCTGTCTCATCCAAGCACAAGACAATCGCCACACGCTGCCGCCTGTGTGCCGATTTGTGACTAAAGACTCCCAGAGATCACTGCTCCTGTCTTCACCACCACTCATCCTTCGCCACAGGGCTTTGTGTGTGTGTGAGCCCTTTGGCGGAGGCATGCACATGAAGCCTTTTAATGTGGGAAAACCAGTGCGCAGGTGGTGACCACATGAGACTTGACAGGAGGAAAACCCTGACCCAGTGGCAAGGAGATCCAAGACAACCAGGGGCCTCCCTCCTGCTGCAGCCCTCACCCGCCTTCACAGCTGCAGAGTACTAAAAGGTCCTCTATGCACCTGATCCACCATTGGGGTCTTGTGAAGTTTGGACTGCGATTAGTCAGGAGCCTCGCCTCAGACCTGCTTGCTAAGGGGGACCCTAACAGAAGTATGAAATCTCCAGACGATGTAGCTCTGAGGGTCTTTAGCTCATGCAAGCCTCTTCACCATGACAAGGTTGCAGTCCAACAGAGAGGCCAGACAAAAAATCACAAGGCACGAGGCCCAGACGGCACCCCACTGAAGTTTTTAAAGCTGGTGGAACAATGCTCCAGCACAAACTTTGCCAACTCTTTAACAAAATCTGGACCTGTGAAGAAATTCCACCTGACTTTAAGAACGCCAACGTTGTTACAATAGTCAAGAAAGGGGACAAATCTTTGTGCAGGAACTACAGAGGTATTGCCCTCCTCTCCATCACAGGGAAGATCCTTGCCCAGATCCTACTAAACCGCCTTCTCCCCCTTGCCGAGGAACTCCTCCCCAAATCACAGTGTGGCTTCAGGACATCCGAAGGCACAACTAACATGATCTTCATGGCACGATAGATTGAGGAGAAGTGCAGAGAGCAACACCAGGAACTGCTCATGGCATTCGTCGACCTAACCAAGACCTTTGACTCTATCAATCATGATGACCTATGGAAGGTGCTGTGTAGGTTTGGCTGTCCACAGAAATTCATTTCCATCATCAGACCACTCCAAAATGTGATGACTGCCACCATTCTGTGCAACAGCTCAGAGACCGAACCATTCATCATTCGCACTAGTGTCAAGCAGGGCTGTGTCATTGCTCATGACTCTTCTCCATTTACCTTCCCATGATCCTGATTCTCATCCGTGACTGCCTTCTTGATGGAATTGGGATTGAGTATCGTATGAATGGAGGGATCTCCCATACCACAGGATGGCTGTTGTCCAGGGAACGATGGCTGAGCTAAATTATGTGCCTGACTTGAAACATAACCTTTGAGACAGTCCTTCTTGGTTTAGCTTGTTAACATCACTCTAAGGGAAAGCAAGGTGCTACCTTTCCTCAGGGAAGCAGCTATTTATAACCTTGTTTAAGAAACAAAGTCTTGACATGGCTCTCACTGGCTAAGGTTCTGGGGCAAGATTATTGATAAGGTTGTGCTGAGAAACGTTTGTATCACCTGGAGTTCTTGGTTTTCTTTGCACTCTTTTAAGAAAGGATTTTGGCCTAGGAACTGTATGGTCTCCAAACATTGGTCTCACTGTTTGATCTCCTCCTGGCAGGAGAGAGGGGAGAGCTCTCCAGTCCGAATTTTTTTAAAACAGAAGACTTTGATAGGATTGGTTGAACTTTTTTGTCAAAACTGTTTTACAACAGAAAGCTAGGGTTTTGGCAAAATGTGTGATTTCCATAGCAAACTTTTTTCCATCAGAAAGCCAAATTATTGATTCAGATATTTGGCTGCAGTGCCTCATGGGAGTTGTAGTTTGGTTTCTCTGTCTGTATTCTCTTCTGTGAGATGGGCTTCCCAACTGGCCTAATGATGCACCATGTCAAGTGTTTCCCATGATGTAAACACCTTCCCTCGTCATGTGAGGAAATTGGTGCATCACAGGAGATGTAACCTGGCCAGGGAGCCCAGCCTATACAGGAGACATCACAACTACAGTTCCCATGAAGCACCATGGCAGAATTTCCAAATAAAAATATTTTTGGTTTTGGATGAAGTTTTGGAGGTGGTGGTTGTGCCAAAAAGTCAAGTTTTTCCATGGCAAATGTCAATGAACATGATTTTTTTTGTTGTTTTTGACAAAAATTTCCACAGGGAACCCCTCCCTTGCCTAGGGTGACCAGACCATAGAATCATAGAATATCAGGATTGGAAGGGACCTCAGAAGGCCATCTAGTCCAACCCCCTGCTCAAAGCAGGACCAATCCCCAACTAAATCATCCCAGCCAGGGCTTTGTCAAGCCTGACCTTAAAAACCCCAAAGAAAGGAACTTCAACCACCTCCCTAAGTAATGCATTCCAGTGCTTCCCCACCCTCCTAGTGAAAAAGTTTTTCCTAATATCCAACCTAAACCTCCCCCACTGCAACTTGAGACCATTACTCCTTGTTCTGTCATCTGCTACCACTGAGAACACTCTAAATCCATCCTCTTTGGAACCCCCTTTCAGGTAGTTGAAAGCAGCTATCAAATCCCCCCTCATTCTTCTCTTCCGCAGACTAAACAATCCCAGTTCCCTCAGCCTCTCCTCATAAGTCATGTGTTCCAGTCCCCTAATCATTTTTGTTGCCCTCTGCTGGACACTTTTCAATTTTTCCACATCGTTCTTGTAGTGTGGGGCCCAAAACTGGACGAGGCCTCACCAATGTCGAATAGAGGGGAACGATCACGTCCCTCGATCTGCTGGACATGCTCCTACTTATACAGCCCAAAATGCCTTTAGCCTTCTTGGCAACAAGGGCACACTGTTGACTCATATCCAGCTTCTCGTCCACTGTAACCCCTAGGTCTTTTTCTTCAGAACTGCTGCCTAGCCATTGGGTCTCTAGTCTGTAGTAGTGCATGGGATTCTTCCATCCTAAGTGAAGGACTCTGCACTTGTCCTTGTTGAACCTCATCAGATTTCTTTTGGCCCAATCCTCTAATTTGTCTAGGACTCTCTGTATCCTATCCCTACCCTCCAGTGTATCTACCATTCCTCCCAGTTTAGTGTCATCTGCAAACTTGCTGAGGGTGCAGTCCACACCATCCTCTAGATCATTAATGAAGATACTGAACAAAACCGGCCCCAGGACCGACCCTTGGGGCACTCCGCTTGATACCGGCTGCCAACTAGACATGGAGCCATTGATCTCTACCCGTTGAGCCTGATGATCTAGCCAGCTTTCTATCCACCTTATAGTGCATTCATCCAGCCCATATTTCTTTAACTTGCTGGAAAGAATACTGTGGGAGACCGTATCAAAAGCTTTGCTAAAGTCAAGGAATAACACATCCACTGCTTTCCCCTCATCCAGATGTCCTGATTTTATAGGGACAGTCCTGGTATTTGGGGATTTGTCTTGTATAGGCACCTAAACTCGCCATCCCATATTCCATTTGTTCACACTTGCTATCTGATCACCCTCCCTTTGACCCCTATTTTTCTGAGCAGCTCTAGACTTTGATAGCATTCACCTGGAGGTGCTGTTGAGTTGAGTGACTGCAGATCCTAGCAGGGATAGACAGGCTCTCACTGGGAGATTCCATTCCTACCTTCTAGAGTAGTCCCAGAGTGGTGCTGGGTAACTGTTCCCTTAGCCCAAGGGTTTTTTTCAGGGATTTATTTGGTTATTCTGCTCAGTGCAGAGGTGAGGCTGCTGATGGAGAGTGAGGTTGTTTTGGCTGCAGTGCCACCAGTATGTGGATACACAACTCTCTCTATTTTTTTCACCACACAACACAGTGTAAAATGTTTTCTGAGTGACCATTGTACTTGGGAGGCCCCTTACAGTTTAAGGGCTTTATTGAATCTCATTGTTGTCTCTCTCCTTCGTCACCATTTAACTGTATTATCGCCATGGTGATCTCCTGAGGCATCTGGTTCTCCTTTGCCATTTCCCATGTATTACATTTGAAGTACCTCTCCAAAATGAGAATGAATGGTACAAATAGCCCCCCACTATCCAGTCCTTCATTCTACCACACCTTGCCGCACCCTTCTCTCCCCCTCTTTCCTCACTCTAACAAAAACAAATCCAAAATGCATTCAGAGTATTTTCCCTACAAAATACAAGAAAGAAATGGGGAATGAATGAAAATGTGCTAATTTGGCAGATCATTGTAGCTTAGCAAAACAGTTGCAGCATTTCCCTCCCGGCATTTTTGTTAACACCCCTTTCCCTTTCTCTCTGGATTCTCTCTCATGCGGCTTCTGATCACGTGAAGAAAATGCAGGCCTTCCAAAAGGTGTCAGAGCAAACAAAATTTATGCTTCTAGCTGGCCTCCATGATATGTAATTTTATTTTTTGCGAAGGAAAACTGCACTGGTGAGAAAATGTTTTCCATTTTAAAAGAAAAAAAAGGTTGTAAACACAATTCGTTTGTTTTGCTTTATGTGGAAATGAACAAATAATAATAAGAATAATTAGTTTGGCTTTTGTAAGCAGTTCCACACTTTGCTGTTGTGCCCCCTTGCACTGGGGCATGATGTTGCAGGCAATCTCAGCTCTGCAGTGCCACCTGTGTCATAAGCTCAGTGTACAGTCATTACACAATTAAACAAGAATCAACTCAGAATCTGGCTGTCCGTGCCTATAAACAAACAAGAAAGCAGGTACTGGGTTGCAGAGCTTTAAGCCCAGGACCTAGGGTTGCCAATTTTGGTTGGACGTATTCCTGGAGGTTTAATCACATGACATAATCTTTATTTAAAGATTAATCTTTAAATCCTGGAGCTTCTCCTGGAGGGTTGGCAAACCTACCAGGCCTGAACTGTCCCAGGGGTTCTGGGTTAACACTGTTGAGCTCCTCCTCTGACCCTATCTCACCTAGCACTGTTCTCAGAGGAAGTGCTGAACCAGGTAAGTGTTCTTAATTGGCCTGATGGCTCTTTATAGGTTCAAGCCACCTCCTGGCACTTCTAGGCCTCTGGAGGACTACATTTTGCTGGTAACCTGCCTGAGTGGGTTTTCCTTAAGCAGAGGCTGTTGGGGTGGCAGCACTCCAGCAGGAGGCTGAGATGGCCTGATAGACCGGATCACAGCTCGTATATAATAAAGCTACAAATAACCAAAGCTTGGTGGTGAAAAGAGATGAAAAGGCCTTGAGAAAAATTGGAAATGCTGTACTGTGTCTCTGACTAAATGGTATAAAGAAAGGCATGTTCACCAGACTGGTTCCCTGCTCGTGTTCCCATTTTTGTTAATAGGGCCAAGGTTTTCAAAATTTGGTACCTAAAGTTAGGGTCCTAATTCCACTATTTAGGTCCTTCAATAAGTTGCCTGATTTTCAAACATGCTGAACACTCAGCATCTCCCACTGACTTAAATTTTTGAGGGGAGAGGTATCTCACAAACTGGCCATGCAAATAGGAGGCCAAGTCGTAACTCCTTAGTCAGTCAAGACTTAAAACTTCAGTGGGTGGTTTGCCTGAGTCAGGAGTAAAGACTCCAAAATTTAGCCCATGATCTCTTTAAATTGGCCATATTTTTAATTACAGACATGCGTATTAGAGTTGCCTGATGAGCCACTCACCAGTATGATGGGGAAGTAGCTGCTGGAACAATCACATTTTTGTTACACATTAGCCAGTGAAAGAATGTTATGCCATCAAGGCTGATCCCAGAATTCTACACCTACCTGTTCTGACTAATGTTCAGCACTTCTTATGAATGAATGTAGCTTTGCAGCTATCGTTTATTTTCAGTTCCTCATGTAAATGTCTTTTTGTTGAGTGCCTTTGTGGGTGGAGACATAAGCATATTCATTTTTGGCTTGGGTCACAGCAGGTCTGAACATGATACACTGTACTTACTATACAGCTTTCTGTCAGAGCTGGGACTTGGCTTTGGAAATGCAACTTTTGGGGCCTCTTGTGTTCCAGATAAATAATGCAGATGGGTATGTTTCAGGTCTGGCGGGGGATGATTCTGGTAACTTAAGTCTGTGGGTTGCTTAGTCTGAAGCCAGAATGGAAACTTTAGAAAACATTTTGGGTGAGACTTTTAAAAGCACTGAACATTTTGAATAGCTCATTTTTCATAGATCTACTAGTGTATCGTGTTACCTCTCTGTATTCCCACTGGTGACATTGGTTTGAGTAGACATTCTTTAGGCTTTCATGTGTCCTACCGGACTAATCACTTGAAGACATAATCCTGTTTTTGATATGTTAGGGTTGATATGTTGATATGTTAGGATATGTTTACACAGCAAAAAAAAAAAAAAAAAAAGACCCACAGCAACAAGTCTCAGAGCCCAGGTCAACTGATTTTGGGCTAAAAATAGCAGTGTAGATGTCTGGGCTTGGGCTGGGCCCTGGCTCAGGAACCTGGTGAGGGGAGAGGGTCTCAGAGCCCAGGCTCCAGCTTGAGCCCCACATGTCCACTGGTCTTTTTAGTTCCAAAGCATGAGCCAGAGTCAGTTGACCCAGGCTTGGAGACTTTCTCCTGGTCTCTGTTTGCAATGTCGACATACCCTTAGTTATTGAGCTCACGTAAAGAACAGACATAGATGAACTAAGCAAAAAACATTGGGGCCAAGTTACTTTACTGAAGTCACTGAGCCTTTCTTGCACTTTGTGTGGTTGTTTATATATGTGCAAAGAGGTACAAATTACTCTGACTAGCGTTTAGCTCCTTTCATGGGTATAAATGGCTACACAAAGTGAGTCATTGGTGAATCAAGTGTGTTGTTTTTTTTTTAAACAAGGTACAAAATTCTGCTTTCATTCACTCACAGGTTGCACACGTGTAAATGAAAACAAGATCTGGCCTAATGTTTTGAACCTTTATTAGAAACTGAAAAAGGTCTTCATGCAAAAAGCAGCTAGTCAAATATTTGATACTTACATTTCTGTAGGCATAATTTCCCTTTGGTAGAGGATTAATTGGCTGATGATCATTGCTCAGGTGAAAGACATCAAATTTCTGAGGAAAAAGGATCAAATACATCTAAAAGTGTTAGTGGTGGGGACTATTAGGAATGCAAAGAACAAAGTACAACCGTTTTAGCTACAAAACCTATATCATGCTCCAATATGATTACATATTTATTGGGCAATTATCCATTACTACCTCACAGGAAATATTAACAAGTCTAAACACTGAGGTAATGTTGAAATCATAACTGGCATATGCCTTTACAGATTATTTATGCTTCAACAGAGGCTGACCCAAATGAATTTTGCAGCAGCCTTTTGTTGTTCTAGACATATGACTGCCATCTAGTGGTTTCAGAGTAGCAGCTGCATTAGTCTGTATCCGCAAAAAGAAAAGGAGTACTTGTGGCACCTTAGAGACTAACAAATTTATTTGAGCATAAGCTTTCATGAGCTACAGCTCACTTCATCGGATGCATGTAGTGGAAAATACAGTGGGGAGATTTTATATACACAGAGAACATGAAACACCTTGATTATCACTACAAAAGGTCTTTCCTCACCCCACTCCCCCCCCCCGCTCTCCTGCTGGTAATAGCTCACCTTAGCTGATCACTCTCGTTACAGTCTGTATGGTAACACCCATTGTTTCATGTTCTCTGTGTATATAAAATCTCCCCACTGTATTTTCCATCTAGTGGTGTGTGTTTTATATTCAAGCCCAAGAAAAGCTGCGGCATCCTTTAGCCGGCTTTCGGAAAAATGTATGTATTGAATGAACTTTTTTGTCTTTGCTGTAGCCTGCTATTGTTTATCCCCGTCTACTGCACAAGTTCCATGCTTAGCTCAACTAAGTCTAGAGATACATAAACCAGAAAGATAAGCTAGGACATTTTCCAAGCAATATGCTTGAGCCTGTTCCTACTCCAGGGGTGTGTGGGAGTGCAGTTTGCAACTCTCTATTCCCATGGGGCAACTTTGTCTGAGGGCGGGGGGGGGGGGGGGACGACTCACCTCCAGGGGAAATATTGCGCTGTCTTCTGATAGGGGAGGGCAGATTTAAATTTCAGCTAAGACTCCAATGGATCCTTGCTAAGTGAGGCTGCTCAGGAAATGGGCTGAATCTGCATTGTTCCTGGGTGCAATTCACATAATGGGCTGCTTGTGTCCTCCCAGCTGACTAGTGTAAGATGAATTATTATTTATCACTGACTGTAGCTCTGTAGCCTGTGTGGAGAGGGAAGCATTAGCCAGGTGTGTACAGTAGCCCCAGGGGTAGCAAGGCTCCCAAGGAAGGCATGCTGGTAGGGGGAAGTATGTGTGACACCACATCCCTGTGCAGTTGTCAGCAGGGTTCCTTGGCTCTTAACACATGAGCTTTCACTGCCTGAACTAAAAGACCCATCTCCATCTGTAGCCTAACCATCACTAGAAGAGGATGGAGCATCACACTGAGTGAGTTATACATGCTGCTTCTATGGGGTTGCACAGAAAAAGCTCACCATGCCTGCTGCTTCTTTGCCCCTTCATCCTGTGGGAATCTGCACTATGAAGTGCACTGAATTTCCTGGGTGCTGTGCCTCCATCTGGCCTCTCCTCTAGGCTCTGTGAGTATATTGAGGACTGTGTTGGAATGGAAAGCTATCACTTTAAGAGCTGGGAGGTTTCCAGGTCCTGCTTAGAGGAGAGAGGGTTCTAGCAAAGCGTGCAAGCAGAGCCAGTTTGGGAAGAGCCCCGTCTTAAAGCAAAGTGGGGCGGGGGGGGGGTTGTACCTCTCTGCCAGAGGTAGTAGCCTGTTTCTCTATCTCTTTGATTGGGTTCTTATGTGTTTATCGTTCTGAATTCTAAGACATACAGTTGTGTTATGTTGTAACCTTCCAGCTAGAGTATTTGTTTGTACCCCCCACTTGGAGTTTGCCAGCTCCTGTAGTCTACACTTGTCCCTTGGGTAAGACCCACTGGAGGCTAACAACTGTAACAGCTACCAGAGTCCTCCAAGGCTATTTCCCAGCATGTTTTGAGCCAGCCAGAATGAACTGGAAACTCCTGCTAAGGCCAGTAGGGAAACGTCTGCATGGGATGATCTGGACAAGCCGTTCACTCGGTAAAAGATGAGCCAGGGTTGCTCACCCCCTTAGTCAGAGGGGAGGGGCTGACTTAGATGAAGAGACAAGTTCTAGTTTTCAGTTTGGGCCTTTTGAGCTTGGGAGCCAAGGGAACCAGAACAGCTCAGAGAGAGTCTCTGGCCAACTCCCACTTCACACAAAGGGAGTCTGAGCTGCTGTGGGACCCGTGCATGGATCAGGCAGTTCCAGCCCTGCAGAGACCAGTGTCTTGTTTGGCAGAGATTTTGCTATTGAGAATCTGCCAAAACATCCAGGACTCCAGACCAGGGAGCCAGTAAGCCTGGTAGAGGCTAAGAGAGGATCCTGCCCCACCCAGGGGCAAAGTCACAATAAGGGGACCCTTTTTGTTTAAAGCAGACCAACATTCACAGTGTTGCAGCACTCACAGCAGGAGGCATCCCCATTTGCCTCACAAGATGCCAGGATAGGAAAAGTTGTGAGTGTCGGGAGATAGGAAATCAGTTAATGCTTAGTACTTATTATTTTACCCTAACCCTTTCCTTCCCCAGAGCCTACGTTCCTGCTCCCAATGAAGTCCCCCTTTGTTATATTATTATTTTGGGGGTCTATCATTCCTTTGCTGGGGGTTTGTGGTGATGTACTTTAATATTTATATACTGGGATTTATACTCCTGGCCAGCAGTGGTAGCATTATTCCTTTTCCCAAGGGACAGCACCCCTTGTGTCTCAGGCACAGTTGTTGAGTCACCTGAGGTGGAGGTACTGGGCATCCAAAAAAGAATCCAGGACTCAACGCATGCAAGGGTAGAGGAGAAGTTACTCCAGATACTAAGCACCAGGGAGAGGCTTGAGTCACACCTCAGGGTAAGGGGCTACATATTTTATCTGAGTTCTCTGCTTGTATGCTGTGAACATAACAGGCTCACCTGGAGGAAGGTCAAACATGGCTCATGCTGCTCTGAGAAGAACTCTTGTGATTCTAGAGATCCATAACCTCAACAACATGTATCCTATCCACAGGAGAGCTAAAAAGATGTGGATTTGTCAGGGTCTGTTTTAAATGTGTAAGTTAAGGACAGGAGCAGCTGAGTTCTCATAGACTTCATAGTTTCTAAGGCCAGAAAGGACCACTGTGATCATCTAGTCTGACCTCCTGTATAACACAGGCTATGGAACCTCCTCAAAATAATTCTAGAACATCCAGTCTTGTGTTACAAACTGTCAGTGATGGAAAATCCACCACAACCCTGGGTAAATTGTTCCAATGGTTAATTATTCTCACTGTTAAAAAATTGTGCCTTATTACCAATCTGAATTTGTCTAGCTTCAACTTCCAGTCCCTGTATCGTGTTATACCTTTCTCTGCTAGACTGAAGAGCCCATTATGAAATATTTGTTCCCCATGTGGATACCTATAGACTGTAGTCAAGTCATCCCTTAACCTTCTCCTTGTTAAGCTAAATAGGTTGAGCTCCTTGAGTCTATCACTATAAGGCATGTTTTCCAATTCTTTCATTAGTTCCTTGGCTCTTCTCTGAATCCTTTCCAATTTATCAACATTCTTCTTGAATTGTGCGCACCAGAATTGGACATGGTGTTCCAGCAGCAGTAGCACCAGTGGACCCCAGGCTGCTGTAAATGAAACACAACATGAAGTATCCACCGGCTCCATTTAATTAGAGTATAGCTGACAGCAGGGGCACTGACACTGGAACCACACATGTTGAACTGAGAATGACTGACTGAAAAGGATTAAAAACACAGGGTTTATAAAAGAAATCTCACTGAGAACAATGGTTATATGAGCCCTGAAGGAAGTGATTCCTACCCAATAAGAACAGATACTGTAAAGCTAGGATGATATCTGTGTGAAAACCTATAGCCATTGAAAGTTGCAGATAGGCACGTGGCTCCTTTTTAAAACTTTCATTGCTTGAATGCACAATATTTACCATGTCACCATGCCACACAAGCAGAGACTGGCTGGCCCACTGAAAACACACTGTATGTATATGTGTACTAGCTAGGAGTAAAATTATCAAAAACAATTGTAATTTATCAGCATAAGTCCCATTGAGTGTCATTACCTTCTCGGATAACCCAGACAGCATGAGAAGATAATACAGAGCCTGAAAGTTAGACATGATGCTGTTTTTAACAGCTACTTTTCTCTGGTACGTGATACTTTTATATCCACATGACTGCTTGTATAAAACACCATGTTTCTAATGAATAAAATTGACAAAAGTTCTACCTGAGGTATCAGTGTGGCATCAAAGTGTGGCTATTGTCTTGTCTCCTTTCATATTTCCCTTTGGAAGTAAGGGAGGAATGCTATAATTATTCCCATTATAACAAACAAGGATTTGGGCAAATGCCAATAGTGACCATGTACTTAATAAACAGATTGGGAGGATGAGGTTTCCCCTTATGTAAATTGCTCTAAGGGTATGTCTTCCCTGCAGAGTTAACTCAGGTGATCAGCACTCATGTCTGAAGACCTAGGTTAGCTGAACTGAGCGTGGACAGCCTATTGGAAAGCCCTACCAAAGTCACTGTCTTCACTGGTGATGAACTTGCCTGTGATTCTAACTAAACCTGGGCACACATCCCATATATAATGGGGTGTATAAGCCTCACACTAGTTAACCATGGGGTAACACCCTGAGGCCAGCTTGTGGGTGGGGTGTTAAGCATCACTGGTGATCAAACCCAGCTGGGGAGGGACTGGGTCTTCCAAAAGAAGCAGCACAGGGCAGTGGGAAGATGGCCATAGATGAGACCCAGGAGAGAGGTAGCTGGGTGTTTCCTGTCTTTGGCTAAAAGCTGAGAGAAACCTGAAGTTTTGAGTCAGAACTAGAGGGTCCTGAGGCAGGAGGAAGCCTGGGGCTAGAGGTGTGTTGTCCTGAGCCAGGAGAAAGTGCAGCCCAACAGGCACTGATAATAAAGCCAAAGGGTCATTTGGCCAGGAGATTGAGGGACTGCAGGCAGAGAAGAACTCTGCAGTCACTCTCTGGGCACTAGAAAGTGGCGGTATCTGGAAGATATGGGGTAGAGCAAGCTTTTATGGCTGGCCCTGACACAAGGGTAGGAACCAGACCTCTGGGGAGAAGCCCTGTGAGGTTTTTTGGTGGAATGGATACTGGAAAGGGAAGGAGGAGGAACAAATGTTTAGCAAACACTAAACTCAATGTGCATTTGTGATTATGTGGTTCTTCTGGAACTGGGATTAATTATTCTCAAGAAATAACCACTAATGCCCCATTTTTCAGTACCAAATCTTGAGATAGCGGGGAGGTCTGTTCAGGAGCTTTGTTACCTTAGGGTTGTTGACAATGACTATCAGCAACAGCTGAATGTGGCTATATTTCACATGAGGTAAGAGCAAACCATGTTTGTTGTGACTTCAGAAAGCATGACTGACTGGGTATAAAGCAAGTGAAAGTGAGATCAAAATGTTTTCTCCTGTTATAAACAATCCCATCTCATTGAAACCCAGGACTTGTGACCCCTACCACAATGTTCCCACTAATTAGAAGAAACCAGAGCAAGCTAGCTGACAAACATCTTTTCAATAGCTGTTCTCTGAGAGGATGTTTCAGTGAGGTAAACACAAACCAATAAAGAAAACATAATGAGCTATAAAGCCTCTTGTGGGACAGACAGATGAAAAAACAAGGGAGTGAAACAATAGAGAGAGCATGGAAAATCATGACAAGAGGAGTTGCAGGTGAAAGTGGCTTTCTAAACTAAGCCTCTGTTTGAAATACCAGGCTTGCTGATACTTATGTTCAAATCTCAGCAGCTTTAACCAAACTTTCATTTTTCTTAGGTAGATAAAGTACATTGAATGCAATTGTTTATGTGGATCTTTTTGAAGGAAACCTTGAAAACCTGTGTTCTGCTTGCACACAAAAGATCCCATGGCTCTTGTTTTCTTAGCTGAATGTTCCAGTTTGTTGTGCACTGGCACAGGGGTTCTCAACAAATTTATTTTTGGTAGCCTCAGAGTGCGGCCAACAACTCTTACAAGTGGCTGTATTGACACTTTTCCCTAAAATACTTAACTTTAGGAAAAATAAATACGCACATACACACATCCAAATCATTCTAATTTATTTATGTAGGGTTTTTTTTTTTTTTTGCAGACTCCATAAAAATAATGCTGTGAAAAGTGAAATTTGTTAACATCACTTTTCACAGCACACTTAGTCTCAGAAAGTCCCAGGACAAATTAAGGCCTGGATGGGGTGGTCAGAGGGGGAGGCAGCAGGGGTGATGGGATGGATGGGGGACTGGGGGAGACAGTAGGGGGCCAGGGTGGTGGTGTGTGTGTGTGTGTGCCCTGACGCCATGTGGCCAGAGCCAGCAGTTAGCACCCAGAGCCAGCACCTGCCACTGCATGGCCAGAGTCCAGAGCTGGGGCCCAGGGCTGCATACCTGGGGATCAGCGCCTACAGCCACGCGGCCGGAGCTAGTTCTCGCTGCTATGCAGCCAGGGCCAGGGTTGACACCAAGTGCCAGCTTCCACTGCCAAGGCCTGACAACATACTCCTTGCTATCTCCCTACACTACTTCCTGCCTGACCTTGACTTAGGCCTTTCCCACAGCCCCTTCCTAGTATATCAGTGCCTGTCTCTCTCTAAGGCCTGGTCTACAACTAAAACTTAAGTTAACCTAGCTACATCGCTCAGGAGTGCAAAAAAGTCACCCCCCGAGAAATGTAACTAAGCCAACCTAAGCCCCAGTGTAGACACTGATACACTGATAGAAGAATTCTTCTGTCAGCTTAGCTACTGTCTTGCCAGGGGCTGGATTTACTACAGCAACGGAAAAACCCCTTCTACCAGAGTGGCAAATGTCTACACTACAGCAGCATAGCTGCAGTGCTGCCACCATAGCGCTTGTAGTGTAGATACAGCCTAAGCCTCTTGCACAGGCTTACAGCTGAGCTCCCTAGCCCTTTCTGCCAGGCCGGTGGTTCTGCTTCAGGAAAGCTTTCCCTACTCCCTTGGCAGAATGAATCTTCCTGCAGGCCCCTCCACCAGCACGAAGAAGCCTGGGCACATTCACTCCCTCTCCAGCTTTCCTTCAGCTCCCTGTTGCTGGTCTCCCTACCTTCCTTCAGAGAGGCTGTCTGCTAGCAGTCCATCTTACCTCCCTAACACCTGCTAAGCGAGAACCAGACATCTGGTGTCCTTCCCCCATCAACTCCCAGCTGAACCAGGTTTTAACTCCTCCCTCTAGGCTTGAGGCAGACTGCAGGTATTGTGGGGAGGGGCTGATAGGGCCTGTGGGTTTATATTAATTCCTTCAGTCATAGTAAGGGTTGGTTCACCCCATAACAGAACTCCTGATGCTTCTCTTTATACGAAAAATAACAGCTATCACTCTGAAACCTCATTATACTAGGTAGTCTTGGGAAGTTCTGTCCAAGCCACCTCTTTGCCTCTTTGCATACTAGGCAGTGCACTGCTTCTCTGCTGTGCACACGCAGTCCTCCACTAGGACAGCCACATGGCTGCAACTACTAACTGTGTGCCATCCAACCAGCTGCTCCTTCGGGCCTGGTAATCCTGGCTTGGTAATCCAGCCTGGCTGTTGCTATGCCCAAGAGCCTGGCTGCCCCTGCTTTGCTCTCCTGTGACAAAACATCCATGTGACGCAGCCATTTCTTGTTACTGAGTATGTACGAGGACAAAGCTTCCATTTACAATGAAGTCCACTTCCTTCTGATGGCCAGAATGCCTCGTCCATTCCATCAGTTAAAGATGACCTGCACAGGAACAAAACTGGGCATCCATGCTTTTTCTGCAGTTTTTTAATCCAGAAAGAAGAGCTGAAAAGTTGTGTGTTAGTTTTTTGGGTTATTTTTTTAGTTATTTCTGTTTGTCTCTCACACTGGAAATTCAAGTAGAGTCTAAGCTTGAAAATCTCTCTGGCTTAGTCTACATCAGAAGTCCCCAAACTGTAGGGTGCATCCTCCTAGGGGGGTGTGGAGGAACGTCCAGGAGGGTGCAGCAGGGCCCGGGCCAGCACCTATCGGGGGCAGGGAGGGAGAAGGACCCAACCCCTCCCCGTCCTCGGCTCCTGGCCCAGTGCCTGGCCTTGTCCCCAGCCTCGGCCACTGACTGTGGCTCTGTTTCCGGCCTGGGGCTGACTCTGGGGACGAGGCCGGGAGCAGAGTCGCACCTGGCTGTGGGCCCAGCTGCAGGCTCCCACTACAGCCCAGCTGTGGCGCCGTTCCCACCCCCAGCCTTGACTCCTGGCTACGGTCCAGCTCCCAGCCCCAGCTCCAGCCCCAACTGCAGCCCCAGCCTCAGCCCCCTTACCCCTGTCCACATCCCACCTCAGAGCTGCAGCCCGGCCCTGGCTCCGGGGGAGGGGGGCAGAGGGCGCAGACAGGGGTAAAAGGGGCACAGCCCTCAAAAGTTTGGGGTCCGCTGGTCTACACTGAAAGTTAGAATACATGTTTATTAATTGTGTTAACCAACACAATGAGAAACATAACTTTGCACTCAATATAGGTAGGGACAATTATGTTTCACATGGTGTCATCTGGTTGTAATTAACTCTACAATGAACTCTAGATTTAACCAGAACCAGCTGACATGATGTTAAACATGACAGTGCTTGTCTACATGGAGTGTTGAACATCATATTAATGAACAGGTGTTTCAATAGATGTAATTTCCCAGTATAGACTAGGCCTATGATGGCTGGAAAACTAATGAATTGTTAACCTAGTAAAAGCCAAGAGTGGAACATTTGAGGAACTGAGAGAGAGAGAGAAGAGATTTTAGTCAAAACTATTTTAAAACTCTTTGGTTTTGCTTGGTCATGTTAACACCTATTTAACTTCAAACACGAAGGAATATTTTGGCTAAGGGAAGTCTCTGTTAAAGATTCAATACCCTCACCTGTTTTTAGTACTCACAATACACATCCTTGAGACCTCCAGCAAACCAAGAAAGATCCAACTTGACATTACTTATGTAACCCTTCTGCCCGTCAGAGTTGGCAGCAACAAGGGCCGGGTTCAATATCTAGGGGATCCATTCCAATAACACAATGCAAACCGGCTCGAGCCCCCACCCAGTGACCTGGGACAAATATATACCACCCCCGCTGGGCGCCTCCCAGAGGCAATACTTCCCCTCTCGCAAGCACCTAATCTGAGAGTAGCAAAAAGCCTTTTAATAACAGAGAGAAACAATGTGGCATTATGTTGGGGAAACACCACCAACAGGATTCATAACACAACCCATGAGCAAAAAAAAACCCCACCCCATGCAAATTGGGGCATGCCCTTTCCCTTTGGTTCTTGAGTCCAGCAACCCCAAATCACCCAAAGTCCCAAAAGTCTCTGTCCCTGGTCAGGGCAGCCCCACAGTTCAAAAGTTTATCTGCAGAGCTTTACCTCCCAACCTGGGTGGAGATGGGGGCGGGGGTAAAAGGCACCTTACATGATCTGAAGCTGACCGCCCCATAGCTCCATAGGCCTCCGCTCCGCTCCGCTCCACCAGCTGCCCCACGAACTGCTTCGCTCAGCTCCACTCCGCGGCCCACAAGCAGCTCCCGCTGTCCCACGAACTGCTCCACCAGCCTGTCCACAAGGCACTCCAGCTGTCCCGCAATCTTCTCCTCAATGTATCTTCAGGCTCCCCCACTACTTAACATAACACTCAGTGATTTCAGCTTGTAGTAGAGGAGCCTCAGTGCTAGTGCACCATTAGCCTAAAGTGAGCTCAGCAGCATGTAACTAGACTTCTAATGAAATCAAAATTAGCTCTGACATTCCACAGTGAAGAAAGAAGGAAGTACAATTAGCATATAAGGCCCTCACCAAAGGGCCCATACCACCAAGTATTAATACTTGTCCCCAACCTCTCTCAATTCACAGAGTTTTGGAACCCATGACCCTTGCCTAGCGAGTGCTACTTAGTTGATGGTGAGTCCCTCCATCATAACAAAAGGCCAAGTACAGTTCCAAGCACAGTTCCCATAATCAGGGTAATAACAATTTATTCTTTCTGCCCCAATAACAGAGACACTGGGGATCCCACAGCAGCCAAAGTGACCATTTGGGAAGCTATGGCCTCATTCTAGGCAGGGTGGGTGTGCCTATGCAAATGAGATCAGCCCCTGAAGTTCTTTTCCACAACTTGCCACACCTCACCACCAGATGTCAGGGTGGAGCTCATCCTGACACTGCTTACACTTATATTTCTAAATAATCCCCCCCCCAAATACAAAACTTCTCCCCCTAAACAACTTTTCATGCTCTCTTTAAAAGTGCACAAACCCAGTTTAAAAGAAAATCCTTTGCAGGTCACTGTGGCACTCTGTACCTTGAAGCTGCAACTGGACCCCCTATATTCACCCCTGTCATTTATGTATGAGATATTTCATACAAAAAATGCCATGTATGATATTATGATCTCTTGAAACCCACTGTTCTGTCCAAATATGTATGTCGTTAATATGTATGAAGTTATGAGATTTTGCTGTATGGTTGTTACTGAAATGTGTTGTAAGTTTGAGAGTCTCTACTGCTAGTTCCCCAGTGACAACAAAGGCGGTGATCCACTCCCAGGAGGATGTAAAGTGACCATTAATCAGCAGGAGAGTTGTAGACGTCTGGGGGGGGGGAGGCGTAGGAAAAAACAAGGGGAAATAGGTTACCTTGCATAATGACTTAGCCATTCCCAGTCTCTATTCAAGCCTAAGTTAATTGTATCCAATTTGCAAATGAATTCCAATTCAACAGTCTCTCGCTGGAGTCTGGTTTTGAAGTTTTTTTGTTGTAATATCGCAACTTTCATGTCTGTAATCGCGTGACCAGAGAGATTGAAGTGTTCTCCGACTAGTTTATGAATGTTATAATTCTTGACATCTGATTTATGTCCATTTATTCTTTTACGTAGAGACTGTCCAGTCTGACCAATGTACATGGCAGAGGGGCATTGCTGGCACATGATGGCATATATCACATTGGTGGATGTACAGGTGAACGAGCCTCTGATAGTGTGGCTGATGTTATTAGGCCCTGTGATGGTATGTGGTCATAGTTGGCAACAGGCTTTGTTGCAAGGATAGGTTCCTGGGTTAGTGGTTCTGTTGTGTGGTATGAGGTTGTTGGTGAGTATTTGCTTCAGGTTGGGGGGCTGTCTGTCTGGCCAGGCAAGGACTGGCGTGTCTCCCAAGATTTGTGAGAGTGTTGGGTCATCCTTCAGGATAGGTTGTAGATCCTTAATAATGCGTTGGAGGGGTTTTAGTTGGGGGCTGAAGGTGACGGCTAGTGGCGTTCTGTTATTTTCTTTGTTAGGCCTGTCCTGTAGTAGGTGACTTCTGGGAACTCTTCTGGCTCTATCAATCTATCTCAGGGCCTCTCCTTCTGCCCCTCCACCCCCACGAACATGATACAGTTCTGTGGTGACCTAGAATCCTATTTTGTTTTTTCCTACGCCGCCCCCTCCCCCCAGACGTTCTTGTTAAACCCTGGATTTGTGCTGGAAATGACCCACCTTGATTATCATACACATTGTAAGGAGAGTGATCACTTTAGATAAGCTATTACCAGCAGGAGAGTAGGGTGGGGGGAGAGAAAACCTTTTGTAGTGGTAAACACCCATTTTTTCATGCTTTGTGTGTATAAAAAGATCTTCTATACTTTCCACAGTATGCATCCGATGAAGTGAGCTGTAGCTCATGAAAGCTTATGCTCAAATAAATTGGTTAGTCTCTAAGGTGCCACAAGTACTCCTTTTCTTTTTGCGAATACAGACTAACACGGCTGTTACTCTGAAACCTGTCAGTATATACCTGGGGGTTGGCAAATGCCTGTTAAATGGCTTCATCACCACTTGACTGGCTCTTTAACGGTTTCAGTGTTGTGCTAATAGGTCTGGCGGGCTGGAAGGCTTTTTCACTTTTAAGTTACTAGATCCCCTCCCAAGGAAGACTCACCAGGCTGCAGCAGCCAGCTGTGGTGGGAGCCTGCGGGAAGGGTCAGAACAGGGATAGGACAAGGCGGGAGGGTGGACACTAAGACCCATGGGTGCCCTAAATTTTTGGGTGTCCTATGCAGCTGCGTATGCTGCATATGCCTAAGGATGGCCCTGTGTACTGAATCCAGCTTCGCACAAATACGTGCTCACAAATGGCACCATCAGTTTCAGGGCATGTGCTGAGAGTGCAGGATATTGATTCTTTCCAGTGAAGCAGAACTCCAGGAAACATAGGTGATGCATGGCGGGGCGGGTATGTGGGGTCACATTCCCCCCCGATTTCTGCCAAGATGGGAATTGGGCTGAGCATGGCTGAAGGGATATTCCTGGGAAAGGCACCAGCCACAAGCGCTCCCACTGATCCTCACTAGGTGGTGCCAGGAGCAGGGAAATGAAACTGCACTGGCAGCACAGCTCTCTGCCAGACAGGGTGCGGGGAAGTCTGCTGAGTCCCATCCCTTTCTCGCTGGGCAGCAGCAGATACCTGCTTGAGTATGTGTCTGGACTAATCTACCTGGAGCTCGGGAGTCAGCTGGGGCAACGGGGGGAGAGGCAGCAGGCCTGGGGAGCTGGGGGTGGGGTGCCCAGGGAGGCAGTGGGGGACAGGGGTGATGGGGGAGGTGGGGAGCCCGGGGAGGTAGCAGGGGCTGGGGTGATGGATGGGGGGGTAGGGAGCCCAGCATGGGCGGCGGGTAGCATAGGCAGGAGAAGGCTGTGCCTCCCCAAACAGCCCCGTGTGCCCCCACTCTCACTCCTCCCCGAGCCCCCCTCCTGCTTGCCACTAGTTGGCCCCAGCCCAGGCATGCTGCTCCTCTTCTGGGAAGCTGGCTGGGGCTGGGGCTAGGGTGGTTGGGACTTGGGGTGGCTGGGGCCACCCAGTGCTCTAGGGCTGGGGAGCCGCATGCCGCTCGGTGCTCCGGGGCTGGTGGAGGGGCACGGCCCGCCTGCTGGTCTAGTGCTCCGGGGCTGGGGGTGTGTGCACTGCCCGCTGGGCGCTATGGGGCTGGAGGCACTTGGGAGGCCCAGGGCTGGGGGGGCACTCTGGGCTTCATCAGGGGGAAGGGAGGGAGGGGCAGGGCCTCAGGTGGAAGGGGTGGGCCGGGCTGCGGGCTAGCTGGGGGCTAGCTTCCCAGAGCCCGTGGTTCACTCACCACCCATGGAACCCAGGGAGGCAGTGTGGGGAGGCAGGGTGATTGGTTTACCCAGGATGCCATTTTCCCTAAGGCTGACCCTGGCAGGGCTGGCCATAAGGGTGGGCGACGTGGGCAACCGCCCAGTGCGCCATTGCCAGGGAGGCGTTCTGGTCAAGAGGGTGTTGCTGGAAGGTGCCTTGGCTGTCACCAGGAAGTTGACCACGGCTGTGGTGGTGAGGGAGTGACCTGCCATTGTGCCCCCTCTTACTATCAGCGGTTACCAGTCACCTATGCCAGGAGAACCAGTTGACCATATGTTCCTTGCAAGAACTGGAAATTTTGATGAGCTGTTTGATTTCAGCTGATGTCAAATCCATAGCATCAGGCTTGCACTGAAAGAGGTTTCGCTCCCAAACAGACTTTGTTACATACAAGCTGGGAGAAAAGGATGCAAATTGTTCTTCCCGCCAGCTGAGGTGCTGAGCCATTACCTGTGTGGGAGGCTGAATAATTTCATTGTCAGCAAGGAGCTTGCAAAGCAGCGGGAAGGACTTATAGTTTGTCTTCAATGGAGTGTTCTTACAGAAAACAGTTTTCTTCATGAATGCTGTGATTCAGTTACTCAGCTGAAGGATGTGGGTGTTTTTTTCTTGCTGACCTGTATTCAGTTCATTCAGTTTCCTGGTTATGTTTGTGATATAGGCAAGAAGGCACATCTTCCTCTGGTGACATAGAAAATCAACAGATTCACTCATTTTGCCGTTCATTGCATAGGTATATAGCTTGTCTTTCAGTTCAAAAAATTGTCTTACTACTTTTCCTCTTGAGAGCCAATGATCTTCCATGTGGAACAACATGTCACGATTGGACCCCATTTCTTCACACAGTTTTCAAACAGACACATGCAAAGAGGCTGCGTCTTGATGTTGTTCCCAATAGCTGAGACCTGCTGCAAAACTTCACCTAGCTCTGAACTCAGAGCTTTAGATGCCAGTTGTTCTCTGTGAATCATGCAGTGAATCCTCAAACCAGACGGAGCAATTTGCTTTATCAAGGCTTGCATACGGCGCTCCAGCTGTTCAAAAGCCCACCATGTGAGCACATGGGATATTTCTGTCTTGTATTTAGCCAAATAGCACATCGAATATTCCTTGTGAAGTTCAGTGTCTGGGAAGAGGGAGGCACAACAGAATGTCTTCAAGAATTGCACCCTCCCGTGTGTGAAGTACCGTCAGTGCTCACATCAACATGAAGAGCAAAAGCATCCGTGTTTTTCAGACACACCACCAGTGTGTTTTCCTGATCTCCTGCTATTGCCTCACTCCTTCATTCTGTGTGTTGTTGGAGAGTGTGAGCTTTGAGCTTGTTTGCCTCAGTTTCCCCACACATTGTTTTCACCATATTGACTGGAGTTGGCAAAATCAAAGTCTCTCCAGTTGTATGAGGCTTCCTGGCCTGTGTGATGAGGTAACACCTCAAATGATGCCTTTTGAGCTCAGTCAGAGAAGGACACGGCTCTCTTGAATTATGATAGGTTTCAGAGTAGCAGCCGTGTTAGTCTGTATCCGCAAAATGAACAGGAGTACTTGTGGCACCTTAGAGACTAACAAATTTATTAGAGCATAAGGTTTCGTGAGCTACAGTTCACTTCATCGGATGCACAGAATGGAACATATAGTAAGATATATATATATATATATACACACACAGATAAGCTGGAAAAAAGAAAAGGAGTACTTGTGGCACCTTAGAGACTAACCAATTTATTTGAGCATAAGCTTTCGTGAGCTACAGCTCACTTCATCGGATGCAGTTGGAAGTTACCATACAAACTGTGAGAGGCTGATTAGTTAAGATGAGCTATTATCAGCAGGAGAAAAAAAGCTTTTGTAGTGATAATTACAGGACAGGCCCAACAAAGAAAATAACAGAACGCCACTAGCTGTCACCTTCAGCCCCCAACTAAAACCTCTCCAGTGCATCATCAAAGATTTACAACCTATCCTGAAAAATGATCCCTCACTCTCACAGATCTTGGGAGACAGACCAGGCCTCGCTTACAGACAGCCCCCCAACCTGAAGCAAATACTCACCAGCAACCACACACCACACAACAAAAACACTAACTCAGGAACCTATCCTTGCAACAAAGCCCGATGCCAACTCTGTCCACGTTTTTATTCAAGTGACATCATCATAGGACCTAATCACGTTAGCCATGCCATCAGGGGCTCGTTCACCTGCACATCTACCAATGTGATATATGCCATCATGTGCCAGCAATGCCCCTCTGCCATGTACATTGGCCAAACCGGACAGTCTCTACGCAAAAGAAAAAATGGACACAAATCTGACATCAGGAATCATAACATTCAAAAACTGGTAGGAGAACACTTCAACCTCTCTGGCCACTCAGTAAAAGATCTAAGGGTGGCAATTTTGCAACAGAAAAGCTTCAAAAACGGACTCCAAGGAGAAACTGCTGAGCTTGAATTAATATGCAAACTAGATACCATTAACTTGGGTTTGAATAGAGACTGGGAGTGGCTGTGTCATTAGACATATTGAATCTACTTCCTTAAGTTAAGTATCCTCACACCTTCTTGTCAACTGTCTAAATGGGCCATCTTGATTATCACTACAAATGTTTTTTTCTCCTGCTGATAATAGCTCATTTTAACTAATTAGCCTCTCACAGTTTGTATGGTAACTTCCAACTTATCTGTATGTGTGTATATATATATATATATATTATATATATGTGTGTGTTCCATTCTATGCATCTGATGAATTGAACTGTAGCTCACGAAAGCTTATGCTCAGATAAATTTGTTAGTCTCTAAGGTGCCACAAGTACTCCTGTTCTCTCTTGAATTGTATTTGTTGATGTGAAAATTCTTCATTCTGGAAAAATGACCTTGGTTTTCCTAGAAAACCAGAAGCTGGGAATGGGCGACAGGGGATGGATCACTTGATGAATGCCTGTTCTGTTCATTCCCTCTGAAGCACCTGACCTTGGCAACTGTTGGAAGACAGGATAATGGGCTAGATGGACCTTTGGTCTTACCCAGTATGACCGTTTTTATGTGTTCCTTGTGAAGAGTTTCCAAGTGTCTTTTAAGATTATTAGGCTTCATGTTTTCTCTAGATAACACTGTGTGAGGTAGCAGGCACTTTGGCCTGTCTTTGTTCTTGACCAAACCACTGGTGAAGCCGTACTCAAAGAAAGCCTTCTCATATTTGTGAGCACATTTCTTGCACTCTTGTGTTTCATTCATTACTTCACCACTAGATTCACTGTTGGAGGATGCAGCAGATACTCTGCAAAAAATGAGTCGATTGTGCCTCTTATCACAAATCAGAAAGAGGAATTCACACTTAAGCAAATGAGGACCAGGACTTAGGAAAGCATGGGTGGTGATATTAGGGGAGCACAGAGACAGTGACTTACAGTGATTTTTATCGAGCGCCAGTAGGGTACTCAAGGTGGCATAAAAGAAGATATAGACCCTTCCTTAAGGAGCTTACAAGCCACTGCAGATTCCCATCTCAGACAAGGCAAGCACAGGTTCCTACCAGCTTAAGGAACAAGGATGCTTTGTTGATGAGGCTGCTGCCCACAGATAAGAATTTTTTGTATTCAAGTCCCTCAGCTGGATGTTTGCACAGCTGGATGGTGCAAATGGCCAAACTGACATCCAAACAGCCAACACGTCCAGACCTGCTCCACAAATGCTGGTCTAGGGGGCTGCCATAGTGATCTACAAAATGGCGGCCTCTACATAGCTTGGCCTTGCATGCACTGTATGTGCGATTTGTAGCTCAACATGACGACCTCCTGGTGCGGCATTTGTGGAGCAAGTCCAGACAGGTTCAGGGTCGGACAGTATCATCTCAGGGGCTGAATCTGGCCCATTGGACCTGTGACCCATTCTGCTCATGGTACGACCCCTTTTGAAGTTGTGACCCACAGTTTGGGAACCTGTGCTTTAAACACTGATCTAAAGACATAATTATTTGTTGCTGCTCTTCATTTTTCGTATCACTGATCATTCTACTTACACTTTGCTGGCCATCCTGTTGTAACTTGGTGTGGAAGACACCATATACATGCATTGGTTTGCTGTTTTTATTTCAGTTATTGTTTGAAACATTCAGCTCAGTCTACATCTCTTCCACTTACCTGCTTGTTTCTATCTGTGACCTGTATAGAGGTGTCTTGATTCATAGTCATAGTGACACTAAAGTTTAAAATATCAAACTTCCTTTGCACAAAGGCTGTTTTATATCTTTTATTGGAAATGAAGCTAGCACTGCATTCTTAGCATTTTAGAATGACCTTTGCTGTGAACACTATATCTTGTGATGAATAAACTGACCTTCTGGAAAATATTTACAAACTAAGCTAATTCATTATTGATAATACAAGAGATGTATGTCTTATGCGCTAGAGTCCTTGCCATAGCAAGAGAAAAAGGTATTATTAAGTATGATTTAAAGAGTGAACGAATAGCAGATGATTTTACAATATTTTAATAATTTGAGTCTGTTCCAAATACGAAATGGGAATACCAACAGCGCTTATTTTTGATGACTCCCGACTACAGATTGGCACAATGTTGCAAATTGGCAGTAATGGTCTATGAAGTACAATATCTACATTTCAGCCCTTGCTTGAAGGACATATACACTGCTCTGGCACAACTTCAGAAAGTCTGTGTGATGGGGCGCCTGCCCCACACTGGGCAATAAGGGGTTAATAGAGCCCTTGGGAGGCTGTGCAGGAGGCAGCCATCAGAGAGGGGTTGCAAAGAGCAGCCAATCAGGGCTGGCCCGGCCCATATAAGAAGGGCTGCCTAGCAAAGCAGCTTCAGTCACTCCCTGGAGCTTGAGAAGGGAGGTGGACTGGCTGCCTTGCAGGCTGAAGGCAGCAAGCACTGTGGATAGAGCAGTGCTGCAGGCAGAGACCTGGGAAGATAAAGGCAGCTCCTGATGGGCTGCAGGGATTTGCAGGCTGAGGCCCTGAGGCATAGGTGCTAAATTTCTAATCTGCTGAGGGGTGCTCCCCCTGGCTCCACCCAGGCTCTGCCCACACTCCACCCCTTCTCCCAATGCCTCACTCCTGTCCCGTCTCTTCCCACCCAGTTCCGCCCCCTCTCCCGAGTGTGCTGCACCCTTGCTCCTCTCTTCCCCCCGCCCCCCATGCCTCCTGATACTGTGAAACAGCTGATCCGTGGCAGGTGGGAGGCATGGAGAGGGAGGAGGAGGTGCTGATCGGGGGTCTGCTGGTGGGCAGGAGGTGCTGGGGGGAGGGAGAGGTGTTGATATGGGGGCTGCCAGCCCCGGAGCACCCACGGAGTTGGAGCCTATGCCCTGAGGCAAGGGCAAAGAGGGTGCTGGGGCCACGGGGAAGTGGCCCAGGGAAATCTACTGAGGAGGGGCCGCAAGCAGTGGCCATTGACAGGGTCCCTGGACTGGGACCCAGAGTAGTGGGTCCCCCCTGTGTCCCCACTCGCCACTGAGGAAATTGCTGGAATAAGGGACCGCGACATTCCCCCAAAAGGGGGGAGCACAGAGCGTGGCACAGCCAGAGGGCTGTGTCACTGAAGATGCTGCAATCCTGGGGGGGATATGGGTCCCAGAGCAGAAGAGACGGCGGCGAGGCACCACCCGAAGAGGACGCACTGGCAAGGAGAGCTAATTCCTATGACAGCCAGCAAGAGGCACCAGAGTGGTGAGTTCCACCCCCTCCCAGTATGTTACAGGTTATCAAATAAATAATATGCACTTAAATTGTCTAGATCCTTACCTACACAATAGACTGTTCTGGTATATTAACTCCCACACACTTCCATAACAGATTTCCTCCCCCTCTCTTATTCTAATGCACATTGGACCGCTTTATGGCAACAGAAGGACATAATGCATAGGTATTCTCCTACACCATTTCACTTTCATTGTGTTTGTGTTTATGAGAAAAGATTTCCATGTTAAGTAGAAAAGCATAATTTTTTTTGCTAGGAGTTTTAAAGCATGTAAATTCTCCTGAGGTCAGTCATTTTCCCATTAGAGTTGCGAAATGGCCTCTTCAACTTAGACAAGAAAAGCTTCTTTGTCATTGTCCTTTTGATATGAGACCCTGCAACCCTTACACAAATTATCTTTATTTTTTGTTTTATAAATCCTATTAAGTAAAGCACCTATCTAGTATTCACGTGCCTTCAACAAGATTTAAAAATACATGTCATATAAATATCTGAAAATCCAGCAGCCCTCCCAAAACCAGAATAGGACTGCTAGAAAATTGATCCCAAATATCTCACCCTTCCCATGAACATAAGCTCTCACTACTTTCCCCCTTCTCTCGAAGCCCACAAAAAATAGATGGGCTCCAGAGTGTCCGCAAATTTGGTCTATTTCCAGTCCAGTTGGTGGTGGTGAGTTCCAGAGTAGAGGATGCCTCTCTGAAAGAGGCTCCAACTTGAGGGCTTGGCTGGCTGCAGCTATGGCCAAAGCTAAACTAAAGCAATCTGGGGCCTGAAGGTCACCACGTCACATGGGGCCCCCTGTGGCTCAGCCCTGCACTGAGGTTCCAGCCCAATCTGCAGTGGTGGAGGTAGGGAAACTCTCTTTCACTCCAAGAGAGGAAGGGCCCCTTTCTCCACAGGAACAACAGTAGGGGTTTCCTTTATACCCTGAAGAGGGAGGAGGCCACTTATCCCAGGGTATGTCTACACTACGAAATTAGGTCGAATTTATAGAAGTCGGTTTTTTAGAAATCGGTTTTATATATTCGAGTGTGTGTGTCCCCACAGAAAATGCTCTAAGTGCATTAAGTGCATTAACTCGGCGGAGTGCTTCCACAGTACCGAGGCAAGTGTTGACTTCCGGAGTGTTGCACTGTGGGTAGCTATCCCACAGTTCCCGCAGTCTCCGGAAATGAGATTCAAAAGTTCGCGGTTCTTTTCCTGTCTACCTGGCCAGTGCATCTGAGTTAAGAGTGCTGTCCAGAGCGGTCACAATAGAGAACTCTGGGATAGCTCCCGGAGGCCAATACCGTCGAATTGTGTCCACATACCCCAAATTCGACCCGGCAAGGCCGATTTAAGCGCTAATCCACTTGTCAGGGGTGGAGTAAGGAAACTGATTTTAAGAGCCCTTTAAGTAAAAAAAAAAAAAGGGCTTCATCATGTGGACGGGTGCAGGTTTACATCGATTTAACGCTGCTAAATTTGACCTAAAGTCCTAGTGTAGACCAGGGCCCAGTTGCCAAGGTGTATCTACTTGGGAGGGAAAAACAGGGGGTTTTGGAAATAACATCTCATTGAGATGAATGGGGCAGTTCACTCCTCTCAGAACTAATGCCTCCAGGCCTGGCTGTGTTTAAGCTACAGAGACTGTGCTGGCATACCTATGCCAGCATAACCCCATAGTGTAGATGCAGCCTACACTGATGAAAGGTGTTTTTATTGGTGTAGGAATACCACCTTTCCGAAGGGTTCTTTTGTCAGCATAACTACTTCTACACTGGGACTGGGGACGGGGCTCAGGTTGGCCTAGCTGCTCCAGTCAGGGGTGTGATTTGTCACACCCCAGACTGAAGTAGCTATATCAACCTAACTTTTGAGTGTAGACTGGGCTGGAAACTCTTCTTAGCTCCCCTTTAGGCCGAAGTCTGCTCTCAGCTATATCCTATCCTATCCTACCTCACTGAAATCTACAGGCCTGATTCTCCGCTCACACTAGTGCAACTCCATCCACTTCAGTGGCTTTCCTCTTAGGCAGGGGTTCTCAAACTGGGGGTTGGGACCCCTCAGGGGGTTGTGAGGTTATTATATTGGGGGTCATGAGGTGTCAACCTCCACCCCAAACCCTGCTTTGCCTCTTGCATTTATAATGGTGTAAAATATATAAAAAAGTGTTTTTAATCTATAAGGGGGGGGGGGTTGTACTCAGAGGCTTGCTATGTGAAAGGGGTCACCAGTAAAAAAGTTTGAGAACCACTGCTCTTAAGCCTGGTCTACACCTAAAACTTAGGTTGACCTAGCTATGTTGCTTTGGATCACTGGGAGAATACCTCTGTGTAGCTCGAAAGCTCATCTCTCTCACCAATAGAAGTTGGTCCAATAAAATATTAACTCACCCACCTTATCTCTTTAATTCAAAATTGACTTTCTCTTTCAGGTTTACTTATCTGTAGTTTGGAACAGCCCCAGCAACAGGGACAAGGCTAGTTCAGGATAATTCACAGTTGGCCTCTCTTTTGAATCCTTGGGAGCAGGGTTATAGTTCCCCTTTCTCTGGCAGTCCTGTTAAAATCCTGTGAGGTAAATTATGCTGGGGTATAAGAAAATGGATAAGACTTGCCTTACACCATAGAGCGGGAGAGAATTGGAAAGATATAGGCCATGCTTTGCTTTGCATGGCTATTTTGAGGCAGACGTCTTTGACAAGGGTCAGTAAGACTGCAAAGACATTTTTTCCTGGTATATATACATTGGTGATTGAAATAAATCTCTGGGAAAGGAACCCTTGGGTTAGAAGGGTCTGTCTCAGATCCCATCCCCTTGTGTCAAGGCATGGTTCTGCAGGCACCCCACCCTCAGCTTGTTTGGATCTGAGCAGTTTATTTCTGAAACCCAGAGTCTTTCAACAATAGTCTTTCTCCTGGGGTCAAATTTATTTAGTTTAATCAGCTTTAGATAGATGGGTCTTCCCATCTCTCCTCCTTAGGGCTGAGGTGACTTCAGTCCTGGTCTCCCTTGCCTGTAGATTCTCCTTCAGGTTCAGGGGTCTTCCCAGCTCTCCTTCTGGGGCTGAGGGGATGTCTCTTCCCCCTTGGTTCAGGGGGCCCATAGTCCACAGGGGGCCCTCCTTCTGGGGTGGGTGCAGGCAGACACGGCCCTCCTTCCCTCTTTGGTGCTCTGGAGGCTTCTCTTTTAGCCCTGGGTTTGGGACTGATTTAGCCACATGATCTACATGTCATGTGACTACACTAATATTCCCCTACCTGTGTGGGAGAGGTGGGGCTGGACCCATTACCTCTTCATGGGGCCAGCTGTAACATCTTGTTTATCAATCCCATGGGTCTTTCCTTTTTTCTATCAGACTTGTCACATGCTCATACAAAAGACTGTAACTCCCATGCAGACATTCATCCATCAAATGAGAAGCAGCTCCTGATAACAAAGAACTACCAACCGGAAAACGTGAGCTTCCCTCAAACTTCCTCTGCCAGAAAACCTTGAAGAAACAGCTGTAGATCTTGTGCTGTGAAAGCCAACAACCTCTGTGTTAGGACAAAGATGGCAGGTAGACACCAACATCCTGCATGTGCTGAAGTTTCTACCTCCAGACTGAAACGAGTTTAGTCAGACTGTTAAAACTATTTTCACATACTGGCGCTTTTTGTTCATTTTACAATTTTGTATAGCTTAGGCCTGTAGAGTTATTTGGACATGTTTGTCAGCATATGCATTCAGAGGCATCCTCCTTGCTAGTACAGTGAAGGTCTAGAACAGGCAAAAGTGAGCCAATGCTACATGTAGTACACAGTATTGCCAAAAAGACAAGGATTTTGCAAACTTACCTCTTAAGGAGCTATGTTTATATATTAAAATAATCCTTCATGAAACAAGTTGATTTCTTGCATGCGAAGAACTTGACTTTCTAAGATGTTTGCTTCTGAGTGCATCCACCAAAAGAACTGCAGTTAACTGCCCTTTTCCTTCCTTTTTTATTCTGTTGCTGCCTGCTATCTAAAAGCTCACTGCGTAGTCAGAATGTTGACAAATGCACATGTAGATGAAGAAAGCACTAAAGGATTGCATTATGCACGTCAGTCTGATGTGCTCTGATTTCTTTGCCTTAATTTTGGTTTGCACTTTTTAAAGCAGAATTTATAACTGCAGGCTGGGAAGTTGGAGGAGAGCAACATATGAAGGGAGGGCTCAAAGGGCTTACAAACAGCTGGGATCAGCTGGTGTGGTCATAAAATATATCATGTCTAAATCTTCTGCAATGCCTGTTGACAAGTCTGGTATGTCATTAGTGGCATGAACAGATGACCTTGCAGGCTGTGGCAACGTTCAGGCAGTCACAGCAAGCTCCAGGCCCATAAGCAGGGGTAGGTGAAATGTTTTGACCAAGTTTCCCCACCCCATCAAAAAGTGCAAGTTTCATCAACCCTGAAATGCTTTTGTTGAAAACAGTTAGATTTTGATACAATTCTTTGATGTTGTGATGAAATGAAGGTTTTGGTTTAGTTTCAAATTTTTGTTTCAGCTTGCTTTTCAAAAATTGGAAAAAATGTTTTCCAATGATGGTTTTAGATTTAATTCACCCCTTCTCAGCCCTTTTTTTGCCCCCTGCTCCCTTTTTCCCATGAGGGGGAAAAGGGGGAAAATTACAAAGTGTGAGGAGGAAAATTACAGTTTTGTTTCCCCATTACCTCCACTACTTTTTCTTCCTATTTTACTGCTTCACCCCTGTGCCATTTTCAGGTGGAAAAAAGAGGAAAGAAGTGAGGGGGGAAAATATTTAAAAAATCAACCCATAATATTTTTCTAGTTTTCAAACTCTGAAACAAAAAAAATCTTCATTTCATCTTATTTTCTTAAAAATATCAAAATTGTTTGGGGGGGGGGGGGGGATCACATTTTCAACTAGCTCCAGCCTTGAGGGGTTTGGATCGTAAACTTGAAGGTTCTGATTCTCCACTACATCTGAGCACAGCTTGGACATGGTGGAGAGTGACAGCTTCCAATCTCCTCTGATTCCTTCAACTCCCCATCTCTCCCAAAACAGACTACTTTATTCTTCTTACTCTCATTTTCAAAATGTAAATGAAAAACTCATATTTGCCTTAGGTCTGTGCAAGGGATTATTTAGGGAGTAGAAGGTGGGATATGGAATTCACACCCAACCTGCAGCCATGGAGCAGGGCAACTCTTCAGCCCTTCCATTATTGCTATTCCAGTCCTTGGGCTACAGTAGGAAAGAGCATGGTGGTTTGTGGCTACTGGATCTGTGTAATGAGAAACACAGTAGCTATACCTCACCTTTCTCCGAGCCCTCCCCATAACCTCAGTGCCCTTTGCAGAACTTGTCCAGAGCCCATCTGCATTATGTGTACATAGTAGATGGCAATGTACCATTATCCTACCCATTTTTACTCCAACTAGAGTAGTGCAATTCATATTCTGAAAAATGACATTAAAAACCTAAGACTATAATTGTCATAACTCCTCATTGAACCTTGGTTAGAGTATAAGATCCTTCAGTTACATCTGATCCCATAATACAGTCAGAAAATGATCCCATATTTATCAAACTTGATTGCTGAAGCTAATATGTGAGTGCCTGAGTAAAGACGGCTGAGCTTGTCTTGGCTCCTGAGTCATCAAGAAGGGTTTGGAATGTGGAGTGGATTATTGAGAGAGAACTGTATTTTTCATTGAATTGATGTACAAGTATATCCACTGTCGAGGAGGAGTTTTAAACATCAAAGAGAAGTTTCCATTTGTAACTCACAGATGTAGCCCCACTTTCTGAAATGAAGCCAAACAGCTTTGTGTTCAAATTCCAGCCACAATGCAGCCATGTCTGCTGCTTCTCCACAGACATGGCTTCATACTTTGGCTCACCAAGGCACTCTGAGAAAAACTTTCCACTGGGGCTAGCAGCAGTTTAGCTATACCAGCATGAGAACCCTGCTGTTCAACAGGGTCCAGCTGTCAGTGTGGTTTTCAGCACTCTGTCATCTAACTCTGCTGAGATCAAGTGTCATGAAAGCAGTGCTGAAAAACACATTGTCTGAGCTGAACAAATAATTACCACGAATACTAACTGAACTGGACAAAGACAGCATACTTTAGGGAAAAAGCCAGAGCTGCACTGAAGGGTTGGACCAGCCCTAAAGGGTATTCCCATCCCTAGTAGCTATAGTTCAACTTCTGAGGATAGTTCCTGAACTGCAAATATGCTAGAATTGGTTTTGCAAAGCCTCCTCATTTGGGCTTTGTTTTTGCAAGACAAAAAACATGGGTAGTTTGGTTCTGTATCCAGAATGGATTAGGATAAATTGTTCCAGTCTTAGCCCATCTCTAACATTAACATTTGTCTCTATTTAATTTCTCCTGCACATGATTCATTTCCTGCTGTCATCTGCGCGGAGAAAAAGCTGCTTTGATCTACAGCAGAGAGCAACAGATGGTGCTGTTTCTGTTTGAGTGGGACTAGAAGAAGCAAGTTTGTTCAGCAACAGAAGGGCATTAGTGGCTTTCTGTTAATCCCTTGCTCTCTTCATTCTAATGCACTTTTTTGTTAAATTTTATATATATTTCACATCTGAAGTTCTCTCAGAACAAAATATGCACACACTAAAAAGTTAGCAATTCAAGGACTGCATTCTTTGACAGTGTTGCTCATGAATCTCAAAGCATCAGTAATAGCAGTACAGTATAAAGCAGTACACAAGGGAAAAATTCCTTAAGGATCAGCAGAGAATGTTACTAGATCCATATGTTGTCCTATATAATGCATTCAGAGGACAGATAGTTATAGCAATGTTTATCTACCGAGACAAATGGATCAGTTACTCTGGTGTAAATCCAGAGTAATTAATGGAGTTACTTTGGATTTGCATTGGCATAACAGAGCAATTTGGCTCAATATTTCAAATAAAAACATCTTAGCAAGTTCCCACTATCAGTTAACCAAGCACTGAATTTTCTATACCCCACTTTCTTTCCATTCAGTAAGAGGCTTAATTAGAGGGAAAAAATGCAGCCATACTGGTAACTGGTTAGCCATTAAAACCTCAATAATCCAACTTCTAGGGAAACTCCCAAGTGAAGGAGAATGACAATCAGTACACTTCCCCCTCTCAACTAGTTTTCTATTAGTTCTGCCTTGGGTTTTGTTCTGCTGTTTTTATTTGCCAGTGTCCTGCTGGGCTGCAGGGCAGGAGCAGAATTCTTTTTGCTTCAGATTTCCTTTATCCCTACAAGGCACAGCTCAAAGCCCAGGGAGGGCTAAGATAAATCAGGAGAGTGTTAAAAAATCAGCTTTTTAACAGCAAAAGTTTAAATACAAATACTCTCTTCGTGGATAGTCAAAAGCTGTTAGGGATATGTAGGGTGACCAGTTGTCCCAATTTTATAGGGACAGTCCTGATATTTGTGGCTTTGTCTTATATAGGTCCCCCTGGTTCTATCGCCAAGCGGAGGGACTCTACGGCCTCAAAGAGTGACCCGACTGGAGAAGATCAAAAACAGCTCCTGGTCCTGTCTTGGTAAGGAGAAAACTACACTAGAATTTTGAGCCTTTTTGTGGCCTGGAATATACAAAGAAGTAGCCGACTTTTGTGCCTCTTGTCCCAAGTGCTGACTTGTTGCTCCCAAAACAGTGGCCAAGGCTCCTTTAGTCCCCCTCCCATTGGTTGAGGATGGGGTGGACCTGTTAGGGCCCCTTGAGAAAAGTGCAACAGACTATCTCTATTCACTGGTAATCCAGGATTATGCTATCTGGTACCTGGAGGCGATTCCCTTATGATTGACTAATGCAAAGACCATCATGACTGAGCTGGTAAAAATTTTTTGCCCCTGGAAATCTTAGCAGATCAGGGAACCAACTTTGTCATGGCTCAGGAAGGAGGTACATGTTAAAAATTAAAACCACCAGACAGGTTGGTTGAGCATCTCAATTAGTCTCTGAAAAAATATGTTAAAGAAATTCATAGCAATGGACCTTCTGCCACTGGGACCAGCTGCTCTCCCCCATTCTTGTTTGTTATGAGGGAGGTTTCCCAATCATCATGGGTAATAAACTTCTATATGGGAGGCCACCAAAGGGAACCCTAGACCTTCTGTGAGAATTATGGGAGGAAAAGGGCCCCAAGGCTGAGAATCTAGTCATACCCCAAAGCTCCAGGATAAACTCAAGGCTCCGGGCATGTTTACAAGGGAATACCTCCTTAATGCACAGCAGGCCCAGGAGCAGGCATACCACAAGAGCTTTCATCTACAAGTGTTTAACTCTGAATTCTGCTACTAGTCAAGTACCGAGTCCAAATTGCTAGCCAAGTGGCAGGGGCCCTCTGAGGTAATCAGGCAGGTGAATTATGAGCGGAGGCCACTGGACAAACAGAAGACAACACAGATGTATGACATGAAATGCCTAAAGCCATGGAAGGTCCAGGAGGGGTAGTTTATAGTCCCTTACCCACTAGAACTGGAGCTCAGGATCAGGAATCACAACTCGTACAGATCTGGGAGAACCTCCGCCCTGGGCAAAGGGTGTGAGTCCAGCAACTAGTAGCCTTCTTCTCGACCTCCTATCCTTTGCTCCTGAGAAAAGGACCAGCCCAGACTCTCTGCAGAGACTGCTGACTGTCCAAGCCCCCTGGAGGAAGGTAAGCCTGGAACAGGATTATTGGGTTTGGGTTTTGGGACTATTTCTTTGGCTTACTAAAGAAAGGGTTATTGGGAGACTGTCTGTGCTGTCTGGGACAGGCCTGAGGGAACTAATGAGACTATTGCAGGAAACCCCTGCTTGGGGGGCATCTGGGAACTGCCTCAATAAACTCAATGGATTTTTGCACCCTATTGAGTCTGTCCTCTAGTTTGTCTTGGACCCCAAAGAGTGTGGTCACACAGACACAGTACATCTGTCCTCCTTCGCTGCTCTACCACATCCTTCTGTTGGGTTTAAAAAATGAAAAGGAAAAAAATGCATTTCTCTGATTCACCCACAAATATGTATATATATTTTTTGCTTCTTGACCAGCTGTGAGGATGTTTATTACTGTGCTCCTTGATGAATATTTGTGGATAGGATAATTCGATTTCCTGCCTACATCTGAGACAATCCCCTGAGACAATTTATTTGTAGCAGATAGCAGATCTGCTCCTAAGAGATACTGAGCACTTACAATTTTCATTGAACTTCATTGTGAGTTGCAGGATCAGTGCCAATATGAATATATTTCATGCTGCTAACAGAGCTCCAGTTCAGGAAACCATCCCTATTCGGTAAGCATTTAAGGATGTGTTTGAAGGGTGTAAGGGGGAGGGATTAGGTTTATTAGAAATTTGGCAATCTTTTGGTGGAAGGAGTAGCCTATACAGGTGGGATGGGCTCCACCTTAAGCAAAATGGACCCAGGCTGCTAGCACAGAAAATTTAAAATGTTGTGAAGGATTTATTTAAACTACAGGCTTGGGGAAAGCTGACAGAGGTGGGAGAGCACACAGTTTGGGCGGACATCTCCCCTAAGGATGAATTTATTAAAGGGGGAACTCTAGAGCCTTGTAAAGAGGATAGGAAAGAAGTTGGTGAAGTAGAGGTGGGAGCTAGTGAGGTTCTGTCAGAGTTCCTTCCCCACTCTGAACTCTAGGGTACAGATGTGGGGACCTGCATGAAAGACCCCCTAAGCTTATTCTTACCAGCTTAGGTTAAAAACTTCCCCAAGATACAAACTTTGCCTTGTCCTTGAACAGTATGCTGCCATTACCAAGTGTTTTAAACAAAGAACAGGGAAAGAGACCACTTGGAGAAGTCTTTCCCCAAAATATCCCCCCAAGCCCTACACCCTCTTTCCTGGGGAAGACTTGATAAGAATCCTCACCAATTTGTACAGGCGAACACAGACCCAAACCCTTGGATCTTAAGAACAATGAAAACTCAATCAGGTTCTTAAAAGAAGAATTTTAATTAAAGAAAAGGTAAAAGAATCACCTCTGTAAAATCAGGATGGAAAATACTTTACACGGTATCCAGCTTCAAAACACAGAGGATCCCCCTCTGGGCAAAACCTTAAAGTTACAGAAAACAGGAATAAACCTCCCTCTTAACACAGGGAAAATTCACATAAAGCAAAAGATAAACTAATCCGCCTTGCCTGGCTTACCTATACTGGTTGCAATATTGGAGACTTGGATTAGGATGGGTTGGAGAAGATGGATATCTGTCTGGCCTCTCTCAGTCCCAAGAGAGAACAAACATGTAAACAAAGAGCACAGAAAAAGCCTTTCTCCCCCCAAAATTTGAAAGTATCTTGTTCCCTTATTGGTCCTTTGGGTCAGGTGCAGGTTAGCTGAGCTTCTTAATCCTTTACAGGTAACAGGATGTTGCCTCTGGCCAGGAGGGATTTTATAGCACTGTATACAGTAAGGTGGTTACCCTTCCCTTTATATTTGACAGGTGCTTATACACAAATGTAAAAGTCTAAATACTAAGATGAGTGAACTAGACCGTGTGGCATTAAATGAGGGTATAGGCATCATGGAAATTTGGTGGAATGAGGGTAATCAATGGGACATGGTAACACCAGCGTACAAAAGATGTAGGAATGACAGTGTAGGTCATGATGGTGAGGGAGGTGGCACTCTATGTTTAAAAAAAAATAAAATAAGCAGAGAGTCCAAATCTTAAATGAATCAAACTGTACCCTAGAATCTCTGTGGCTAGAAGTTCCATGCTTGAATAAAAAGAGTGTAGCAGTAGGAATATGCTAGCGACCGTTTGACCAGGATAGTGACCGTGATTGTGAAGTGCTAAGGGAGGTTAGGGAGCACGCAAACCCGGAAAACAGAATAATAATAATTGATTTCAACTATCCTCATGCTGACTCAGTGCATGTCACCTCACGGTGTGATGCAGAGAGAAACTGTATATACACCATAAGTGATTGCTTCTTGGAGAAGCTAGTGCTGGAACCCAAAAGGGGGGAGGCAATTCTTGATTTAGTTCTAAGTAGAGCACAGGATCTGCTCCAAGAAGTAACTAACTATAGCTGAACTTCTTGGTAATAGTGATGTATTTAAATAATGTAATTTTTAGCATCCTTGTAGGGGGAGGGGAAATACCAAAAAACCAAACAAACCAGTAACATTTACTTTTTTAAAAGTGGAACAACACAAGAAAGAAGATGCTAGTTAAACAGAAATTAAAAAGAGCAATCACAAGGATAAAATGCCTGCAAGCAGCATGGAGATGACTTAAAAGCACCATAAAGAGGCTCAGGCTAAATGTATACCCTAAATCAAAAAAGACAGTAGAAGGACCAAACAAATGCCCCCCTGGCTAAACAGCGAAGTAACAGTGGCCATTATATTTAAAAAGGAATCCTTTAAAATTTGGAAGTCAAATCCTAATAAGGAAAATAGGAAGGAACATAAACTCTGGCAAATAACATATAAAATTGTAAAAAAGGTAGACCAAGGAAAATATCTGAGAAGCAACTTTCTAAAGATGCAAAAAATAACAGTAAGGTGTGTGGCTTTTTGTTGTTGTTGTTTTTGTTTTTTTTTCCCCTCAAATACATCAGAATTGGGAGGCCTGCCAAACAGGCAATGGGAGCCCTGGATGACAAAGGTATTAAAAGAGCACTCAAGGAAGACAAGACTATAGCAGAGAAGCTAAGTGAATTCTTTGCATTGGGTCTTCACTGCAGAGGATATGGGGGAGATACCCACATCAGAGCTATTCTTTTTAGGTGACAGATCTGAAGTACTGTCCCAAACTGATGTGTCACTAGAAGAGGTTTTAGAACAAATTGGTATACTAAACAGTAATAAGTCACCAGGACCGGATGGTATTCACCCAAGAGTTCTGAAGGGACTCAAATATGAAATCGCAGAAATACTAACTGTGGTATGTGACTTATCACTGAAACCAGCCTCTTTACCTGCTGACTGGCAGATAGCTAATGTAATGCTGATATATATATTTAAAAAAAAAAGGACTCCAGATGTGATCCTGGCAATTACAGGTCAGTGAGACTAACTTCAGTACCAGGCAAAGTGGTAGAAAATATAGTAAAGAACAGAATTATCAGATGCATAGATGAGCATAGATGTTGGGGGAAGATTCACGCTTTTTGTAAAGGGAAGTCATGTCTCATCAATCTATTACAATTCTTTGAAGGAGTCAACAAGCATGTGGATAAGGGTGATTCAGTCAATATAGTGTACTTGGATAATCAGAAAGCCTTGACAAGGTCTCTCCCTTCTTTTCCATGGGTCAAGATGATGATGTCATCAATATAGCACAAGTAGAGTAGGGGCGTTAGGGGACGAGAGCGTGTAGAGGGTGTAGATCACCGATGGATTGTAGTTTCCTCAGGAAGTCAGTGGTGTCTCGAAGGTAGCTGGGAGTGCTGGTAGCGTAGGGCCTGAGGAGGGAGTCTACATAGCCAGACAATCCTGCTGTCAGGGTGCCAATGCCTGAGATGATAGGGCGCCCAGGATTTCCAGGTTTATGGATCTTGGGTAGTAGATAGAATATCCCAGGTCGGGGTTCCAGGGGTGTGTCTGTGCGGATTTGATCTTGTGCTTACCACTGACTTCCTGAGGAAACTACAATCCATCGGTGATCTTCCTGATAACACCATCCTGGCCACTATGGATGTAGGAGCCCTCTACACCAACATTCCACACAAAGATGGACTACAAGTCGTCAAGAACACTATCCCCGATAATGTCACGGCTAACCTGGTGGCTGGACTTTGTCCTTACCCATAACTATTTTACATTTGGGGACAATGTATACCTTCAAATCAGCGGCACTGCTATGGGTTGGTGATCTCTCGCTCTCAGATCTTGACTATGCTGATGACATTGTTCTTCTATTACAGAGCCCCAACAGGTTTTGCAAGGCACTCCAGCAAATGGAAGAGGAGCCAGCTAAGGTTGGTCTCCATGTTTCATGGCCAAAGACAAAGCAGCAAAATCTAGGATCAGGTCCACCCGTGACTCCAATCTCTTTGAATAATGAAGCTGTTTGTAGCAGTCTCCAGCTTTTGGGATTTGGGCTTTATACTCACCAGTTCTTCCAACTCTCACATTGAGGTTCTCCGTTGGATTGGCATTGCAATGTCTGCTGTGGGTCGTTTACAAAGAATATGGAATTCACGTCATCTCAGCACAACAATCAAGTTCAGGAGCTTTCAAGCTGTATCCTCTTCGTACCGTTGTATGGCTGCGAAACATGCCTCTCAGACTGGGCAAAGCTGGAGGCTTTCCACACAAAATGCCAATGTCATATATTGGGCATAAAGTGGAATGATTTCATTTGTAATGCAGATGTTTACAGTAGCTCTGGTCTACAGACTACCGGGGCCATTGTCTGCAGACAGTATCTTACACTTTTCGGCCATATTGCGGACATATGCCCATTGATTTGAATTTCTAAATGAAACTGCATAGCTGGTTCTCTCCTACAAGACCTACTGCAGAGACCCTTCTTTAGTTTCCACTAATGCCTATCAAGTACGTGATTGATACTTCCATGTTCAGCTCTTTGGCTTTGTCTTGTTTGATTACCTTCTGGGCATTCTTCTGCTTATGGTGATAGAGTTTTTCAGGAGAAAATTGTAAGCTTGCACTTTGTGCCCGATAAAGATAAACTGTTTAACATAGTGTTATGTTTGTATGGGCAGGAGAAGAAATAGGATAAGGATTCAACAGTGGAAAATCTGTGCAATTGCTGTGCATGGTAATGACATTCAGGAACATCCACATCACTTAAAATGATCCCATTTACTTTTCAGAGAAAGCACTTGGAAACACAATTCTTTTCTGAAAAGGGACTACCTAAAAATGGCATCATGGGGTTCGGTCTTTGTTTCACAATGACTTTCAGACAAAATTTGCTCAGTTTTCAAGTAAAAACAAGCTGGTAGGAGCAGATACAGATACAGAAGCAGCTCAAGCAGGGACAGCTGCATAGTAGAGAGGGGTTAAAATAGTTCCCATTCAAGGCCATCCCCAGCTCCTCCCAGACCCAGAACTTCACAGGGGAGAGTCCCCCTCTGGGGACACTAGCATCTCCCCTCCCCACAACCATGAGTCCTTAAAGGAAATAAACTGTAGAGAGGAGTCAACCAGAGACTCCAGCTCCAGAAACAGCTTAAGTGAGAACCTAATGACACTGATATTAGAGGATTTTCTGCACTTTTGACTGGACTTTGTCTGCCTGTGCTAAACTGCTGTTTCCCTCAGCCCGTCTGCTACAGACTCTTCATCTCAGCTTCATTCCATACCTGCCCCCTCTTCTCCTTCCCTCACCTGATCTTCCCTTCAATATCCCTATTCCCTTTGTTTTTCTTTCCACTTAGCTTATCCCCTCCCAAATAATTCCCCCCCCCCGAACTCATAATGTTTGCTGCCATTGCATTGTTACTCTGCTTCTCCCCCCCCCCCCCCCCCGCACCCCTCTCCCCCCCGGGGGCGGGAGTCTGTTTGGTCTGTTTGGATTGCAAGATTTTCAGGGCAGGGACTACTTGCTACTCTGTGTTTTGCACAGTGCTAGTCTAACCACTGGACTGAGATATTCTGATGTGGGTCTCCCTCAGTCTCTCCTATGGAAGTTGTTCCACTTTAATTAAGTATTAATTGGACCAGAAAGTGAGACTCATTCTCTAGCCCAGTGGCGAGGGCACTTGCCTGAGAGGTGGCAGATCACTGTTCAAATCACTTCCCCTTAGACAGAGGAGGAGCATGAACTGGTGATTTCACACATTGTGGGTGAATACCCTAACTAGTGGGCTAAAGATTGTAAGGGAGATCTCCCTCCCCCTTGGCTGTTTTGCGTGGAGATAGGCAGGCTCTCAGCACACCTACTGGATCAGGCCCTGCACGTGAATTAGGTGGCTGAATGCCCATCTTCCCCCTGTTTGTGGATCACTCTGGGGCTTAGGCCGGAGATAGGCATCTGGAGGCCTAGAGTGAGGTAGGTTTCAGAGGAGTAGCCATGTTAGTCTGTATCAGCAAAAATGAGGAGTCCTTGTGGCACCTCAGACTAACAGATTTATTTGGGCATAAGTTTTTGTGGGCTACGAGGAAGTGGGTTATAGCCCACAAAAGCTTATGCCCAAATAAATTTGTTGGTCTCTAAGGCAGGGGTGGGCAAACTTTGTGGCCCTCGGGCCACATCTGGGAATAGAAATTGTATGGCGGGCCACGAATGCTGACAAAATAAGGGTTGAGGTGCCGGAGGGGGTGAGGGCTCTAATTGGGGGTGCAGGCTCCAGGGTTGGGTCAGACATGAGGAGTTCAGGGAGCAGGAGGGGGCTCCAGGATGGGGCAGGGAAGTACAGTGTGGGCTGAGAGCTCTGGGGTGGGGATGGGGGTGCGGTGTCCCATCTGCAGGTGCCACCCCTGCAGCAGCTCCCATTGGCCACAGTTTCTGGCCAATGGGAGCTGCGGGGGTGGCACTTAGGGCAGGGGCAGCATGCAGAGCAGAGCCCCCTGGCTGCCCTACATGTAGGAGCTGGAGTGGGGCCATGCTGCTGCTTCTGGGAGCAGCGTGGAGCAGCCCCCGACCCTGCTCCCCAGTTGGAGCACCAGAGCAGGGCAAGCCCCAAACCCCACTCCCCAGTGGAAGGTTGAGGGCCGGCTTAAAATGGCTGGTGGGTCAGATGTGGCCCACGGGCCGTAGTTTGCCCACCCCCGCTCTAAGGTGCCACAAGCACTCCTTGTTGTTTTTTTTGAGTGGGGTAGTAGCACGTGTGCTTAGGAGAACAGGTGCCATGGGAATTTTTACTGTAGGTGCCAAGTGAGTTTAGATGCCTACAGGGTAAGGTGAGGGGGAGTTTGGTGGATTGCAGTAGCACCAAAAGTAGGATTTAGGTTCATAAACCTGGGGGTTAGGCACCTAAGTACATTTGTGGATCCAGGCCTAATGTAATAAATTTTCCAACACTCTCACAAATCTTGGGAGAAAGGCCAGTCCTTGCCTACAGACAGCCCCCCAACCTGAAGCGAATACTCACCAACAACCACATACCACACAACAGAACCACTAGCCCAGGAACCTATCCTTGCAACAAAGCCCGTTGCCAACTGTGCCCACATATCTATTCAGGGGACACCATCACAGGGCCTAACAACATCAGCCACACTATCAGAGGCTCGTTCACCTGCACATCCACCAATGTGATATATGCCATCATGTGCCAGCAATGCCCCTCTGCCATGTACATTGGTCAAACTGGACAGTCTCTACGTAAAAGAATAAATGGACACAAATCAGATGTCAAGAATTATAACATTCATAAACCAGTCGGAGAACACTTCAATCTCTCTGGTCACGCAATCACAGACATGAGGGTCGCTATCTTAAAGCAAAAAAACTTCAAATCCAGACTCCAGCGAGAAACTGCTGAATTGGAATTCATTTGCAAATTGGATACTATTAATTTGGGCTTGAATAGAGACTGGGAGTGGCTAAGTCATTATGCAAGGTAGCCTGTCTCCCCTTGTTTTTTTTCCTGCAACCCCCCCCCAAGACGTTCTGGTTAAACTTGGATTATTGCTGTGCACATTGTAAGATGAGCTGTTGCCAGCAGGAGAATGAGTTTGTGTGTGTGGTTTTTGGAAAAAAGGGGGGTGTGTGGGGAGGGGGGGGGTGAGAAAACCTGGATTAGTGCTGGAGGTGACCCACCTTGATTATCATGCGCATTATAAAGAGGGGTTTCAAAGGGGGATGGGCTGTTGCCAGCAGGAGAGTGAGTTTGTATGTGTGTGGGGGGGGGGGGGGGAGAAGGGTGAGAAAACCTGGATTTGTGCTGGAAATGGCTCTACTTGAGGATCACTTTAGATAAGCTGTTGCCAGCGGGGGAGTGAGGTGGGAGGAAGTTTTGTTTCATGGTCTCTGTGTGTATATAATGTCTTCTGCAGTTTCCACGATATGCTATGCATCCGATGAAGTGAGCTGTAGCTCACGAAAGCTCATGCTCAAATAAACTGGTTAGTCTCTAAGGTGCCACAAGTACTCCTTTTCTTTTTAGCTGTGATAATGATTCAGTAATTAGCAATTAGTTAATAATCCTGTTGATGATGTGTGGTCCTGAGTAGAAGCCAGCATTCATTTCAGAGCTATATGGGTTCCACAGTACTAACAACTTTTAAAAAATAATTATTGTGATTGGTAACATATTGAGATGTAACCTGAATACACAAAAGGAGTGAGTCTGTTGAACAAAATTGTGCTATTTTACATAGTCACTTTGTTGAGCTTTTAGGTTTCTAATCCCTTTTGCAAGTGTGTAATATTAAAATCAGCTCATTAAATCTGTTTTAGCAGTCACTGTGGTCTAAAGTTTTATAGGATATTTTTTCAGATGTGTTACTTTAACAGTGTAACTTTGTTCATTCATCTCAGAGTCCACATGTTGGTCAGATGGATCTTATGTGTAATGAATAGCCTCTGTCTATCTTGAGCACATCCAGAACATTTAATTTGTTACATTTAAATAGCAGATTATGCCTGGATCCATAGAAATCCAAAATTATATTTGAAGCCATATCCTCTTGAATTTTGGTTCTTGATAAAACAGAAAAGCAAATTAATTAGCATAGTTCAGCAGCGTGAAGGAAAAATTCAGTGGACCCAGGTAGGCCTAAACTTCCCAAGTGGGCCTAAAACTTTAGTCAAGCTAACTGTGTATATAAAGCATAAAAAGAAAAGTGAGGGAAATTCCATTGTACGGCAATTGCAGCAGCAGCACCGCTTAAAAAACGTTAACCGCAAAAGAACAACCTGTCAATAACAGAAAAAAGCTTGTTAACCACAAAGAAAACACCTGTCAATAACAGAAAAAGCTTGCTTTGCTGTATTCCAAATAAGGTAGTTAAGACCAAAGTATATGTAATTTGTCTGTGGTCTTAAGCTTTAAAAAGTTTTGTGTGTGCTTTGCATCGGCAGGCAGCTACTTAGAGCTATTACCCCCCTGCGCTTGTAATCAATAAAGAAGCCTCAGGCTTGGTTCTGATCCAAACACAACGCATGGTCAATTTTTCCACCACAGCAGTAATTCACTCAGGAAAAAGAAAAGGAGTAGTCTTATATCAGTCGATTTTTTTTGCTGGCAAGACTTGTAGCAAGAAAAGACTACTGCTCTTAGAAAGCATATTAAAATGAAATGGTATCTTTCAGTAACAGGTTTTTAATGAGTAAAACATTCAGCAGTGTTGTGGATGTGAATGACAAGTTAATTTTATATTGACAGGAAAAATCTGAACATACTGGCAGGAAATAATTGCTGGAGACAGACACTGGCTACCTGACACAATTGTTAAAGTTTTTTTTAATGTTTTATTCAGTAGTTTAGAGCATTCATCTGAAAGAAAAGTTCAGCATCTGTTCCTGTTCTACAAGATATTGTCATCTGCTGATGACCATATATAGCAGAGGAAGTGGCAGATAAGACTCCTTAATCTTAACTCTTTTGAGCTTGGCCATGGGCGAGTTGCTTAGATCTATATTTTCTAAAGGCTATCAATTAATCGCAGTTAACTCAAAAATTAATCACAATTAATTGCACTGTTAAACAATAGAATACCAATTGAAATTTATTAAATATTTTTGGATGTTTTCTACATTTTCAAATATATCAATTTCCATTACAATACAGAATACAAAGTGTACAGTGCTAACTTTATATTTTTTATTACAAATATTTGCATTGTAAAAATGATAAACAAAAGAAATAGTATTTTTCAATTCACTTCATAAGTTCTGTAGTGCAATCTCTTTATCATGATAGTGCAACTTACAAATGTAGGGTTTTTTGTTACATAAGTGCATTCAAAAACAAAAAAAAGTGCCAACAAGTCCATTCAGTCCTACTTCTTGTTCAGCCAATAGCTAAGAGAAACAAGTTTGTTTACATTTATGGGAGGTAATAATGCTGCCCACGTCTTAATTACGTCACCTGAAAGTGAGAACAGGAGTTCACATGGCACTGTTGTAGCTGGTATTGGGGGGAGGGATAGTTCAGTGGTTTGAGCATTTGGCTTGCTAAACCCAGGGTTGTGAGTTCAATCCTTGAGGGGGTCATTTATGGATCTGGGGCAAAAATTGGGCATTGGTCCTGCTTCAAGTAGGGGGTTGGACTAGATGACCTCCTGAGGTCACTTCCAACCCTGATATTCTATGATCACAAGATACTTACATGCCAGATGAGCTAAAGATTCTTATGTCTTTTTGTGCTTCGGCCATTTTTCCAGTGGACATGCTTCCATGCTGATGCACCCATTTAAAAAAATAAAGCATTAATTACATTTGACTGAATTCCTTGTGGGACAATTGTATGTCTCCTGCTCTGTTTTGCTCATATTATGCCATATATTTCATGTTATAGCAGTCTTGGATGATGACCATGCACATGTTGTTCATTTTAAGAACACTTTCACTGCAAATTTGACAAAGTGCAAAGAAGGCACAAATGTGAGATTTCTAAAGATAGCTACAGCACTCGATCCAAGATTTAAGAATCTGAAGTGCCTTCCAAAATCTGAAAGGGACGAGTTATGGAACATGCTTTCAGATGTCTTAAAAAAGCAAGACTGATGCGGAAGCTACAGAACCCAAACCACGAAAAAACAAAATCAATCTTCTTCTGGTGGCATCTGACTTAGACGATGAAAATGAACATGTGTGGGCTGCACTGCTTTGGATCGTTATTGTGCAGAATCCGTCATCAGCATGGATGCATGTCCTCTGGAATGGTGGTTGAAGCATGAAGGGACATATGAATCTTTAGCACATCTGGCATGTAAATATCTTGCAACGCCGGCTACAACGGGGCCTGAGAATGCCTGTTCTCATTTTCAGGTGACATTGTAAACAAGAACCAGGCAGCATTATCTCCTGCAAATGCAAACACATTTGTTTGTCTGAGCGATTTGGCTGAAGAAGTAGGACTGATTGGACTTGTAGGGTGTAAGTTCAACTTTCATGATAAAGAGATTGCACTAAATTACTTGTATGACATGAATTGAAAAATACTGTTTCTTTTGTTTTTTACAGTGCAAATATTTGTAATAAAAATAACTCTAAAGTGAGCACTGTACATTTGTATTCTGTGTTGTGATTGAAATCAATATATTTGAAAATGTAGAAAACATCCAAAAATTTAAATAAATGGTATTTTATTATATAATTTTTTTAATTGCTTGACAGCCCTAATATTTTCACCTATCTTCAGATACATAGGTGAACACTCAAGTGATAGTTATAGAAGCACGGTATTTTATTGGAAGAATGCATACAGTTGGCAAGAATGCAGCCATGGTGGTTCATTTAAAGTCCTGGTCACACAGAATAGTGTGACAGACTGCGTTTTGATCAAAAAGGTCCAGATTGTTGGGGCAGAGATGTAGGCGGCCAAGTCTAGTGGTTGGAACAGGAGTTGGAGTTGGGAGTCGAGCCAAGGTTTGAAACCAGAGTCAAGCCAACTGTTGGAGCTGGATTTGGAGACCAGGGGCAAGAATCAGGAACAAGGTCAGGAAGGAAGGGTCCAATGTAGCAGACAGATTGTGCAGACAACTTCTGGTGCCTCTCTTTGGGTTTAAATAGGAAGCCCTTACCAATCAGAGCTCAGTGTTCCTCCACTCAGGCCCAGGAAACCCTCCCTGATGTAACTTCAGGTTTCATGGTCTCTTCTGCTCAGTTAGTAGTGAGCTGCTGGATGGGAGCGGGGTCGTGACAGTTGACTGGGAACCCTGTGAAGTTCATCACCCAGATGTGATGTGCTAGCCCTGCTACTCTTAAAGACTGACTCTACCTGTGGTATTAGTTGTTACTAATAACTTACAACTATTGGAGTCCGTCTTGGTCCTGGTAGAATAACTCACTTTGAGGACATATGCTCTGAATGTGCAATTCAAAAACTTCAGACATGTGAGTACTACTCCTGACTGGCTGAAAATTGTGCACATCCTATTTTTGTTACCCCCTTCTCCTGCAACTGTCACTCTCACCTATTTCTCTTATTCACCTGTATATCTTGTCTTGAGGGGGGACACACAATCGACTGTATAAAAATGCTTTCTACAAAACCGACTTCTACAAATTTGACCTAATTTCGTAGTGTAAACAAGGCTTTGGACTGTAAGCCAGTGGTGTAAATCAGGGTAATCTGTGGGAGGACTGCGAGACAGTTTGTTTACATTGACTGTCCACAGGCACGGCTGCCTGCAGCTCCCAGTGGCTGCGGTTCAATGTTCCCAGCCAATAGGAACTGCAGGAAGAGGCGTGGGCCACTCTTTGGGGCAGAGAATGTCATTTATTATGTGTTTGTAAGCATCTAGCATGACAGGCCCCAGCCTGGTTTTGCTCTTGCCACTACCACAATGTAAATGTTAAACAATAACAGCACTTGTATACTGTTCAAGCATGAGACCTTGAATCTATGCAGCTCACCACGAGCTGGTTATTTCTGCCTCCACTTAACACATTCTCTGTCATTTTCACAGCATTTTTTTTTTTACAGTCCCATTCTCCTGGCTCTAAAATAAACCAACATTTTTATAAAGTTTAATTTTTAAAATATCAAAGAGCATGGGTGATTCAAGGGATTGGCAATACAGTCTAGGCAGGCCACTGTGTATTCTACATTTCACCAGTCACAGATTTAATTTCAGAATTCATGCCATGCCTCTGAATTGAGCTCTAAAATCTCTGTTTTCATTAAAAATATGTTTACAGCCTGTATAGTTATAAAGATAATATCACAAGGTAACTGAATGTGCACTGATGTCTGCCTGAGTTTGCAGGAGCCTGAAACGATACCTCTGAGAGGTGTAAACTGTCCCATTCTTCTCAGTGGGTTAGTTGTCTAACATGTTAAGACATTCTGTGACATATGGAAAACTTCAATGTGGAGACAGTGTGAAATAAATTCTATTTAATTTAAAAATAAATAGCACAGGGGCTATTCAATTGTATTGTTCTTTCATCTTTAATACAATGAAAACCCACTTAAAATGATTATCTGGCACGTCAGCAGCAGACTTTAGAGAATTTTCACCACACAGCTACAGAATCTTGGATTGCTGCCACAGAATTTAGGTCTGGGTTGCTGCAAAGTACACAGAGCCTTGAATGTTGAGCCTTTGCTTTGCCAGTCCAAATGACTACGGTCAGCAGTGACTAAGAACTGTTTCAAACTGATGGCTGTTTGGTAGCTAGTGGTCTGTGTTCTCAGCCCTGTTCTTGGTATATCCCCTCATGACTGGAGTCTTTATCAGCAGTCTCAGTAGACAGGGAAAGGACTAAGAATGGCAGTAGACAGTGTATTAACCTTACAGAAGATCTTCAAGTGAGAAATGAAGTATATTTAGCAGGACACTCTGGAGAAGCTTTGTCTGCTACTGCCCATGCTGTTCCCTGGATGCATAGGGGACATAATTCGCCAGGGCTGTCAAGCCAGAAATATCTTACAACCACCGCCAATAAAAAACAAAACCACAGGAATATGATTTCCTTTCTCCATTTTCCTTTCTCCTTGTAAAATGAATAACCAGAAAGCAAATTAGAAAGAGACATGCACATTTTTCCCATACAGGAAGCTAATCCTTGTCTTTTATAATCCACTCAAGCTTGTGGGACTATTACCCAGGAAAGGCTGCCAGCATGGCAGGAGACATTACTCTGCCTCTCCAGACAGACAGTTTGCTCCCAGTTATTATTACAGGATATACGTTAAACATTTTTAGCTCAGAACAGGCAAGCAAGAGTGAATGAAAGCCAGCATGTACCTTGCAAATGTATTTCATGCAGCACCAGATGTCGTTCTTAATTCTGTCCCATGCCATTTCTGTCTGAGTTGGCTAAGCAGCTGTCTGTTAGGAAACAGTATGTAACTTTTTACTGGGGGGAAGAAATAATTACACACACACAAGAAATTAAGGATTGGTGGGTTTATATCCTGTGTGGGCATCTGACATGATTCCCATTGTTCTGATAAATCTTTTGCTTCTTTCCAGGACTAGGCTCTGAGCTCCTGGGGACAGGTGTGGTTACCATGTAGAGCATTGCTAGGAGATTCAGATGGTCTAGGGAAATTTGGTAGGAGCTTAGGAAGTGTGTATTACGGGAATGAACTTTCCAAAGCTCGCAGATCCAAAGCAGGGATCTTGGTGCCTTGTTTCACTGGGGGTGAATGTGTTAGTTGTCAAAGAAACTGCTGTTTTGACTAAGGAAATAGGCACACAACAAAAGAGGGTTAGAGTATTGTTGAATTATCAGTGTAAATAAATCATCTCTTGTCCTAGACCGGAGCACTGAAAACGAGGTGGAGGTTTGGCTTCAGGTTAATTCATGTCCTGTGTTGACCTAATCCCTTCAGGCTTTTCAGTATTTCAAGGCTCATCCGTAGAGGAGAAGAGGGGTATCTGCTTTAGATCCAGTCCTGAATGTGCAGTCTTTGCTCCCTACGAAGCCAGTCAGGACTCTGGGGAAGTCTCCTCTCTGGGAGCAGCCTGTCTGCAGGGCAAAAAGCTCACACAGCTTCCACCTTCCTGGGTCTGACCTCGGAGCATTCAGCATCCTCTACCCCTCCGTGCGCTTCCCCAGGACCCCGCCTGGGCGGACTCGCTGTGGGAAGCGTACAGAGGGGCAGAGGATGCTGAATGCTCCGAGGTCAGACCCAGGAAGGTGGAAGCTGTGTGAGCTTTTTGCCCTGCAGACAGGCTGCTCCCAGAGAGGAGACTTCCCCAGAGTCCTGACTGGCTTCGTAGGGAGCAATTCCAGAGCATCGCCCAGGGACTCCGTGACAACTAGCATTCTTCTTCCCTTTGCCACACACACAAGTTCAGGAATCTTTTCCTTCTTGCTACAGGATGTGATGAAGTGGGACTGTTCTTAATGTTTCCTCTGAATAGTGTGGGGGTGCCTCAGTTTCCCCTATGCAGTTCTTAAGTATCTAGGTGGTGGGATAAGGGTGTATGATCGTTGCAGAGCCCTAGAGGGCAGGTGTGTGCAGGGGTCTGGACACAGAGAATGGCCGACACCCTGTTTCCTGGCAACGGATGGCCTGGGCCCTTCCCCCCTGCAAGGTGAGAGCTAAAGGGTTGGAGAACAAAGGAATCCGGTGACCTCCTGGCCCGGGAAAGGGACAAAGCCGAGAGAAGGAGGGGCTGGAGAGAGTTTCAGTTTGGGGCTGGCTGGGGACGTGGAGTGAAGTGCAGACGTAGTTGTCTGGCTCACTGCCCCCCAAAATGGACCCAGCTGAGGGTTCCTGTTCTCTGCACCTACAAGCTCTGTGTTAGACCATGTTCCTGTCATCTAATAAACCTTCTGTTTTACTGGCTGGCTGAAAGTCACATCTGACTGCGGAGTTGGGGTGCAGGACCCTCTGGCTTCCCCAGGACCCCCCCTCGGCGGACTCGATGTGGGAAGCGTACGGAGGGGCGGAGAGGATGCTGAATGCTCCGAGGTCAGACCCAGGAAGGTGGAAGCTGTGTGAGCTGTGTGTCCTGCAGACAGTCTGCTCACAGAAAGGAGACTTCCCCAGAATCCTGACTGGCTTCGTAGGGAGCAGTTCCAGAGCATCGCCCGGGGACTCCGTGACACCAGTCCTGAATGTGCAGTCTTAATTTGACCCTTGTGTAAGGTTTTGAGCACTTGGCCTCATAGTCACAACAAGACTGAGTTTTAGGATTATTCTGATAGACACTATCACAATTACAGGGCTAGCTGCATTGCTGTCCCCTCTTCTGGTCTCATTGAGTGTACCCTTTCAGCTGTTAGATCTTCTCTGAATTAGGCCTATGGCCTCTGCTATACAGGAGATCAGGCTAGATTATCACAATGGTGCCTTCTGGCTTTTAGGACTTTAGCTCACCTGGGGTGGAATCCGGCAATTCTCCCAGTATTATAATGAGCTCTGGGCTAGAGTGCCCTGTGTATCAACCATCATTACTCAGCAAACCCTGCTGGGCTCAGCACCTGTCCAAACTTCCCGTCTGGAGCTTGGGACCAGACAGCTTTATCAAACCAAAGGGCTGTTTGAACTTAGCAGGAGCAAAGCACAATACGAGAGAGAGAAGATTTTAAAACAACAATGGCTTTATATGCATGTCTATCTTACCCTGTGGTATTGGGCCAAGTAGGCGTAGCTTCTTCAGATCCTCCAGCAGAGTTCATTTCTGTGTCAGTCCATTCTCTCTGAAAAATTCCCTGGCAACTGCCTCCCTACTCCTCCCCGACCCAAGGCACTGAATTTAGCCGTATGGAGTGGAAATCCACCAACTTCATGAAAAAACTCTCGTACAGATACAGACAGACATCACCTTCCTTTCCCAATGCAAACAGATGGACATCAAACCAAAAGGACTGAAGGTAAAAAATCCATTACAATCTACATACCACACAGACTATGCTGACAGCTTGTGCCACACGCTCTCAAAGAAACTGCGGAACCACCTGGTCAACATCCTCTACAGCAAACAGGGAAAGATTAAGAATGAGCTCTCAAAACTGGATACTCTCATAAAAAAACAACCTTCCACACAAACTTCCTCGTGGCTGGACTTTACAAAAACTAGACAAGCCATTTACAACACACACTTTGCTTCTCTACAAAAGAAAAAGGACACTAAACTATCTAAACTACTACATGCCACAAGGGGCCACAACAGTGGTTCCCTTAACCCACTCAGCAATATTGTTAATCTATCCAGCTGTACTCTTAGCCCACCAGAAGAATCTGTCCTATCTCGGGGCCTCTCCTTCTGCCCCTCCACCCCCACGAACATGATACAGTTCTGTGGTGATCTAGAATCCTATTTTCTACGTCTCCGACTCAAGGAATATTTCCAACACGCCTCTGAACAGCGCACTAACCCACAGAGAACTTCCTACCAAGACTACAAAAAGAAGGATTCTGGGTGGACTCCTCCTGAAGATCAAAACAACAGACTGGACTTCTACATAGAGTGCTTCTGCCGACGTGCACGGGCGGAAATTGTGGAAAAGCAGCATCACTTGCCTCATAACCTCAGCTGTGCGGAACACAATGCCATCCACAGCCTCAGAAACAACTCTGACATCATAATCAAAAAGGCTGACAAAGGAGGTGCTGTCGTCATCATGAATAGGTTGGAATATGAACAAGAGGCTGCTAGGCAGCTCTCCAACACCACATTCTACAAGCCATTACCCTCTGATACCACTGAGGGTTGCCATTGCCAACTGTGTCCACATATCTATTCAGGGGACACCATCATAGGGCCCAATCACATCAGCCACACTATCAGAGGCTTGTTCACCTGCACATCTACCAATGTGATATATGCCATCATGTGCTAGCAATGCCCCTCTGCCATGTACATTGACCAAACCGGACAGTCTCTACGTAAAAGAATAAATGGACACAAATCAGACATCAAGATTTATAACATTTAAAAACCCGTTGGAGAACACTTCAATCTCTCTGGCCACTCGATTACAGACCTAAAAGTCGCAATTCTTCAAAAAAAAAAAACAACCCTTCAAAAACAGACTCCAACTAAAGACTGCTGAACTGGAATTAATTTGCAAACTGGACACCATTACTTTAGGCTTGAATAAAGACTGAGAGTGGATGTGTCATTACACAAAGTAAAACTATTTCCCCATGTTTATTTCTTCCTCCCCACCCCTCCGTTTCTCACATGTTCTTATCAACTGCTGGAAATGGCCCACCCTGATTATCACTACAAAAGATTTTTTTTTCTCTCCTGCTTGTTATAGCTATCCTTACCTGATCACACTGTAACGAGAGTGATGGTAACACCCATTGTTTCATGTTCTCCGTGTATATAAAATCTCCCCACCGTATTTTCCACTGCATGCATCCGATGAAGTGAGCTGTAGCTCACGAAAGCTTATACTCAGATAAATTTGTTAGTTTCTAAGGTGCCACAAGTACTCCTTTTTCTTTTAACAGTTTAGCATCCCTTTCATCTTTTGGCCTCCAGCCTTGACAAAACAATAACTTTGGCTGGAGCTTGGAAGTAGCATCTTCCCAGCTGATAGCTCAAGCCGTGTCTGTTAATGTCCCCGGCCACGTTTATCAGAAAGTTGCTTATCTGAAGCTATTGTATTGCCTCCCAACTCGTTTCCTAACAGCCCTGCTATTAAACTAAACCATCCTGTGCATACAATAAACATTCCAGTAACCCAGTATAGTCACACCGTAACTATCCCCAAAACCAGGGCATGTTCAGCATTCATAAATTATGACTTATCAGCCCTGTGCTTTTCACATATGGATGCCCAGGTATGTTGGAGAGTATTCTTGGAGGAGTTTGATTGTTCATGTAGGCCTTGATTTTGGACTTGATGTCACTTCTTTTTAGTCATCCTGCCCTTTTCTGGAGCTGAAGAACCATGTCAGTGCAAGGTGAACCTGTGCTGCTATTGAGGTTAGTTCTCCCTATGGTAGGTGACGACCCTGTGGAGAGATCAGGTCATCATATTCTATTTTTCAATTCTGCTACCGGTCTCTGTAGACAAATGATGTCTAGTTTGTTCTGCATCATCTACCTGATTCTGTAAACCATTTGTGAGTATTTGAGCTTTACACACTGTTCACGGTACATGCTAAAAGAGCAAAATGTAGTGATTACTGATTGGCCTGGAGCCTGGTTTGGACTCCTAGTTAAAAATATTCATATCTTATCTGAACTCTCCAAACCTCTTGAGTTTGCACAAGTTGGGCTGCAAATCTCAGGAGACCATGATTTCTCACAAAATGTCCACTATTTCTAGTTGGGCAGCAAAACCCATGGACCCTCTCTCTTGTGGTATTTCAAACAGTTACACTTCTGGTCATGGCCAGAACACAGAAGTCCA